>NC_135235.1:721061478-721708770 GCF_051348905.1 Ranitomeya variabilis | reverse complement strand
GGTGGGCGGGGACCCTCGGCCTCCGATTTGGTGGGCGGGGACCCTCGGCCTCCGCTTTGGTGGGTGGGGCCCGTCGGCCTCCGATTTGGTGGGCAGGGCCCCTCAGCCTCCGATTTGGATGGTGTGGACCCTCGGCCTCCGATTTGGTGGGCGGGGACCCTCGGCCTCCGATTTGGTGGGTGGGGACCCTCGGCCTCCGATTTGGTGGGCGGGGCCCCTCGGCCTCCGATGTGGTGGGCGGGGCCCCTCGGCCTCCGATTTGGAGGGCGGGGACCCCCGGCCTCCGATTTGGTAGGCGGGGCCCCTCGGCCTCCGATTTGGTGGGCGGGGACCCTCGGCCTCCAATTTGGTGGGCGGGGACCCTCGGCCTCCAATTTGGTGGGCGGGGACCCTCGGCCTCCGATTTGGTGGGCGGGGACCCTCGGCCTCCGATGTGGTGGGCGGGGACCCTCGGCCTCCGATGTGGTGGTCGTGGCCCTTCGGCCTCCGCTTTGGTGGGCGGGGCCGGGCCCCTCGGCCTTCGCTTTGGTGGGCGGGGCCGCTCGGCCTTCGATTTGGTGGGCAGGGCTCCTCGGCCTCCGATTTGGTTGGCGGGGCCCCTCAGCCTCCGATTTGGTTGGCGGGGCCCCTCGGCCTCCGATTTGGTGTGTGCTCTGCCTGGGGCCAATGTGCTCTGCCTGGGGCCCCATATGCTGCCTGGGGCCCCTGTGCTCTGCCTGGGGCCCCATATGCTGCCTGGGGCCCCTGTGCTCTGCCTGGGGCCCCATATGCTGCCTGGGGCCCCTGTGCTCTGCCTGGGGCCCCTGTGCTCTGCCTGGGGCCCCATGTTCTGCCTGGGGCCCCTGTGCTCTGCCTGGGGCCACTGTGCTCTGCCTGGGGCCCCATGTTTTGCCTGGGGCCACTGTGCTCTGCCTGGGGCCCCATAAGCTGCCTGGGGCCCCTGTGCTCTGCCTGGGACCACTGTGCTCTGCCTGGGGCCCCATATGCTGCCTGGGGCCCCTGTGCTCTGCCTGGGGCCACTGTGCTCTGCCTGGGGCCCCATATGCTGCCTGGGGCCACTGTGCTCTGCCTGGGGCCCCATATGCTGCCTGGGGCCCCTGTGCTCTGCCTGGGGCCCCATATGCTGCCTGGGGCCCCTGTGCTCTGCCTGGGGCCCCATGTTCTGCCTGGGGCCACTGTGCTCTGCCTGGGGCCCCATATGCTGCCTGGGGCCCCTGTGCTCTGCCTGGGGCCCCATATGCTGCCTGGGGCCCCTGTGCTCTGCCTGGGGCCCCATATGCTGCCTGGGGCCCCTGTGCTCTGCCTGGGGCCCCTGTGCTCTGCCTGGGGCCCCATGTTCTGCCTGGGGCCCCTGTGCTCTGCCTGGGGCCACTGTGCTCTGCCTGGGGCCCCATATGCTGCCTGGGGCCCCATATGCTGCCTGGGCCCCCTGTGCTCTGCCTGGGGCCACTGTGCTCTGCCTGGGTGTAGGACACTGGTGACGTCACTTATCTCCGGACATTAGCTCCGGACATTAGCTCCGGACATTATCTCCGGACAAAGCCACGGAAGTTGGCACAAATTGCAGGAAGTAGTATTCTAGGCAATTATATATTAGATACCGTATTTTTTGCTTTGTAAGACGCTCCGGATTATAAGACGCACCCCAAATTTTGAGGAGAAAAATAGGAAAAAACTTTTTTTTAATAAATTGGTGGGGCGTCTTATAATCCATGCGTCTTATTACTTACCTGGGGTTGTGGCTGCGGTGGATCAGGGTCCCAGGGTCGTTCTGGAGGCAGGAGTGGAGCATTGCTGCAGGCTGGGATGAGGGGGTCTGCAGGGGGGCTCCTGTGCTGCAGGGGGGCTCCTGTGCTGCAGGCTGGGATGAGGGGGTCTGCAGGGGGGCTCCTGTGCTGCAGGCTGGGATGAGGGGGTCTGCAGGGGGGCTCCTGTGCTGCAGGGGGCTCCTGTGCTGCAGGCTGGGATGAGGGGGTGCTGCAGGGGGCTCCGGTGCTGCAGGGGGGCTCCAGTGCTGTAGGCTGGGATGATGGGGTCTGCAGGGGGGCTCCTGTGCTGAAGGGGGCTCCTGTGCTGCAGGCTGGGATGAGGGGATCTGCAGAAGGGCTCCTGTGCTGCAGGGGGCTCCTGTGCTGCAGGCTGGGATGAGGGGGTGCAGCAGGGGGGCTCCTGTGCTGCAGGGGGGCTCCTGTGCTGCAGGCTGGGATGAGGGGGTTTGAAGGGGGCTCCTGTGCTGCAGGCTGGGATCAGGGGGTGCTGCAGGGGGGCTCCTGTGCTGCAGGCTGGGATGAGGGGGTCTGCAGGGGGGCTCCTGTGCTGCAGGGGGGCTCCTGTGCTGCAGGCTGGGATGAGGAGGTGCTGCAGGGGGGCTCCGGTGCTGCAGGGGGGCTCAAGTGCTGCAGGCTGGGATGATGGGGTCTGCAGGGGGTCTCCTGTGCTGCAGGGGGCTCCTGTGCTGCAGGCTGGGCTGAGGGGATCTGCAGGGGGGCTCCTGTGCTGCAGGCTGGGATGAGGGGATGCTGCAGGGGGGCTCCTGTGCTGCAAGGGGGCTCCGGTGCTGCAGGGCTGTCTCCGGTGCTGCGGGGGGCTCTGGTGACATTTTGTGAAAGACCAGAGCCCCCCGGCAGTTCGTCCATGCGTTCCTGTATGACTGACTCTGGGAAAATGGCCGCCGGAATCTCAAGAGATGAGATCTCAGCGCTGAGAACGGAGGAACGTATGGACGAACTGCTGGGGGGCTCTGGTCTTTCACAAAATGTCACCAAAGCCCCCCGCAGCACCGGAGCCTCCAGCATCACCCGGAGCGGCAGCGGTGGCGGGCAGCAGCGGCGGCGGACACCCCCTCATCCCAGCCTGTAACGGTAAGCGGTATATCCGCTTTGTAAGAGGCACCCCCATTTATCCCCCAAATTTGGGGGAAATAAAGTGCGTCTTACAAAGTGGAAAATACGGTATATTCTTGTACTATTATACTGCCCTCTAGAGGGATAGAATTACATCCTATTGGTGACTTAAAACACATATCCCGCTGCAATCTTCCCTATAGCTCCTTATATGCATTTTGCAGAGTAATTAGTAATTATATATATTTATAAATCTGTATCATAATAACAGCAAAATGTATAAACAGAAAATTTTTGCAAAGTGCAATATAGCAGTATTAAATTGGTGCAAGACAATCCTCATAACAAATATATAACCCTTAGAGTGACATACTACAAAATGAAACTGGAAGACCACGTGTGGGAACCCCTTAACGTGTGTTTCGCGTTGTTGCTTCTTCCACCCGTTAGGGGTTCTCACACGTGGTCCTTCAGTTTGATTTTGTGGTATGTTGCTCTAAGGGTTATATGTATGGAGGTGCAGAAGGTTTGGTGGATGATTTTGGCATGAGTCCGTTTTCCCTTCCAAGCTTACCTGTCCCTTGTGTACCTGTCTCTGATTCTGCTCTCAAGAATTTTCTGCACTGCCACTTTAAGTGTCCAGGTATACCACAAAAATAACAATGGATAGTGTTCCTTTGTGTAGTATTTTTACCTTTCTCATGAACTACAGCTATTTTAGCCTTGACCTGATTTTGTTTCATGGATCTCCTTACTTTGTCAATAAAAACTTTTGCTTCTTCCAATGATGGCTGAGCACTAGCCAATTGCTCTGAGGCAGGATCTAAATACAGTTAGGTCCATATATATTTGGACAGAGACAACATTTTTCTCATTTTGGTTATAGACATTACCACAATTTAATTTTAAACAAAACAATTCAGATGCAGTTGAAATTCAGACTTTCAGTTTTCATTTGAGGGTATCCATATTAAAATTGGATGAAGAGTTTAGGAGTTTCAGCTCCTTAACCTGTGCCACCCTGTTTTTTCAAGGGACCAAAAGTAATTGGACAATTGACTCCAAGGCTATTTCATGGACAGGTGTGGGCAATCCCTTCATTATGTCATTCTCAACTAAGCAGATAAAAGGCCTGGAGTTGATTTGAGGTGTGGTGCTTGCATTTGGAAGGTTTTCCTATGAAGTAAACATGCGGTCAAAAGTGCTCTCCATGAAGGTGAAACAAGCCATTCTTAAGCTGTGAAAACAGAGAAAAAACCCATCCGAGAAATTTGCTACAATATTAGGAGTGGCAAAATGTACAGTTTGGTACATCCTGAGAAGGAAAGAAAGCACTGGTGAACTCATCAATGCAAAAAGACCTGGGCGCCCACGGAAGACAACAGTGGTGGGTGATCGCAGAATAATCTCCAGGGTGAAGAGAAACCCCTTCACAACAGCCAACCAAGTGACCAACACTCTCCAGGAGGTCGGCGTATCAATATCCAAATCTACCATAAAGAGAAGACTGCATGAAAGTAAATACAGAGGGTTCACTGCACGGTGCAAGCCACTCATAAGTGTCAAGAATAAAAAGGCTAGACTGGACTTTGCTAAAAAACATCTAAAAAAGCCAGCACAGTTCAGGAAGAACATTCTTTGGACAGATGAAACCAAGATCAACCTCTACCAGAATGATGGAAAGAGAAAAGTATGGCGAAGGCGTGGTACAGCTCATGATCCAAAGCATACCACATAATCTGTAAAACACGGCGGAGGCAGTGTGATGGCTTGGGCATGCATGGCTGCCAGTGGCACTGGGTCACTAGTGTTTATTGATGATGTGACACAGGACAGAAGCAGCCAAATGAATTCTGAGGTATTCAGAGCCACACTGTGTGCTCAGATCCAGCCAAATGCAGCCAAACTGATTGGTCGTCGTTTCATACTACAGATGGACAATGACCCAAAACATGAAGCCAAAGCAACCCGGGAGTCTATTAAAGCAAAGAAGTGGAATATTCTTGAATGGCCAAGTCAGTCACCTGATCTCAACCCAATTGAGCATGCATTTCACTTGTTAAAGACTAAACTTCAGACAGAAAGGCCCACAAACAAACAGCAACTGAAAACCACCGCAGTGAAGGCCTTGCAGAGCATCAAAAAGGAGGAAACACAGCGTCTGGTGATGTCCATGAGTTCAAGACTTCAGGCAGTCATGGCCAACAAAGGGTTTTCAACCAAGTACTAGAAATGAACATTTTATTTAAAATTATTGAATCTGTCCAATTACTTTTGGTCCCTTTAAAAACAGGGTGGCACATGTTAAGGAGCTGAAACTCCTAAACCCTTCATCCAATTTTAATGTGGATACCCTCAAATGAAAGCTGAAAGTCTGAACTTCAACTGCATCTGAATTGTTTTGTTTAAAATTCATTGTGGTAATGTCTATAACCAAAATGAGAAAAATGTTGTCTCTGTCCAAATATATATGGACCTAACTGTATTTGAACTTTTTTACAAAAAATCTGATCATGGAATTTGGTTCCTGATGAGGCCTAAGATCCATCACCATCCTATTGGCCTGTTCAAATTTTACCAAAATTGCAAATGGGTCATCATTAATATTGGTTTGTAGACTTCCCAAAACATTAATTTTAGGCGTGGCTTCACCGGTCGTAAACAATATTATTTGTCTTGGTTTGTCTTCTTTTGTACTATGTGTCTAATCATGATCCTCATTTAATCTGGGTGTGGTCTTTATTCTTTTTCCCATATGTGAGGGTAACCATACTTTGAATATTTAGTTTTTTGTTCATCATTAACCCCTTCCCGACCTGTGACTCCACCGCAGCGTTTCCGCAGCTGCGGGTCTGCAGCGGTTTCCCATAAGCTTACAGTACAATGTAAACCTATGGGAAACGAAATCCGCAGTGCACATGCTGCGGAAAAAAAAGCGCGGAAACGCAGCGGTTTATATTCCGCAGCATGTCAAGTCTTTGTGCGGATTCTGCTGCGGGTTTACACCTGCTCCAATAGAAAACTGCAGGTGTAAACCCGCAGCGGAAACCGCGATAAATCTGCAGTAAAAACCGCAGCGGCTTTGCACTGCGGATTTATCAATTCCGCTGTGGAAAATTCCGCAATGGAATCCGCAGCATGGGCACATACCCTAAGGCTATGTGCACACAGTGCGGATTGGCCGCTGCGGATTCGTAGCAGTTTTCCATCAGGTTTACAGTACCATGTAAACCTATGGAAAACCAAATCCGCTGTGACCATGGTGCGGAAAATACCGCGCGGAAACGCTACATTATATTTTCCGCAGCATGTCAATTCTTTGTGCGGATTTCGCAGCATTTTACACCTGTTCCTCAACAGGAATCCGCAGGTGAAATCCGCACAAAAAAACGCTGGAAATCCGCAGGTAAAACGCAGTGCATTTTACCTGCGGATTTTTCAAAAATGGTGCGGAAAAATCTCACACGAATCCGCAACGTGGGCACATAGCCTTAAGGTTAGGGTTGGAATTAGAGTTAGGGTTGGAATTAGGGCTAGGGTTGGAAATAGGGTTAAGATTAGGCTTGTGGTTAGGGTTATGGTTAGGGTTCGGATTAGGGTTAGAATTAGGGTTTGGATTAGGGTTAGGGGTGTGTCCGGGTTAGGGTTGTGGTTAGGGGTGTGTTCGGGTTAGGGTTGTGATTAGGGTTATGGCTAGAGTTGGGATTAGGGTTAGGGGTGTGTTGGGGTTAGTGTTGGAGATAGAATTGAGGGGTTTCCACTGTTTAGGCACATCAGGGGTCTCCAAACGCAACATGGCGCCACCATTGATTCCAGCCAATCTTGCGTTCAAAATGTCAAATGGTGCGCCCTCCCTTCCGAGCCCTGACGTGCGCCCAAACAGTGGTTTACCCCCACATATGGGGTACCAGCATACTCAGGACAAACTGGGAAACAACTATTGGGGTCCAATTTCTCCTGTTACCCTTGTGAAAATAAAAAATTGCTTGCTAAAACATAATTTTTGAGGAAAGAAAAATGATTTTTTTATTTTCATGGCTCTGCGTTATAAACTTCTGTGAAGCACTTGGGGGTTCAAAGTGCTCACCACACATCTGGATAAGTTCCTTGGGGGGTCTAGTTTCCAAAATGGTGTCACTTGTGGGGGGTTTCTACTGTTTAGGCAGATCAGGGGCTCTGCAAACGCAACGTGACGCCCGCAGACCATTCCATCAAAGTCTGCATTTCTAAACGTCACTACTTCCCTTCCGAGCCCCGATGTGTGCCCAAGCAGTGGTTTACCCCCACATATGGGGTATCAGTGTACTCAGGACAAAAAGGGCAACAAACATTGGGGTCCACTTCTCCTGTTACCCTTGTGAAAATAAAAAATTACTTACTAAAACATAATTTTTGAGGAAAGAAAAATGATTTTTTATTTTCACGGCTCTGCATTGTAAACGTCTGTGAAGCACTTGGGAGTTCAAAGTGCTCACCACATGTCTAGATAAGTTCCTTGGGGGTCTAGTTTCCAAAATGGGGTCACTTGTGGGGGGTTTCTACTGTTTAGGCAGATCAGGGGCTCTGCAAATGCAACGTGACGCCCGCAGACCATTCCATCAAAGTCTGCATTTCTAAACGTCACTACTTCCCTTCCGAGCCCCGATGTGTGCCCAATCAGTGGTTTACCTCCACATATGGGGTATCAGTGTACTCAGGACAAACTGGGCAACAACTATTGGGGTTTAATTTTTCCTGTTACCATTGTGAAAATAAAAAATTGCTTGCTGAAACAATTTTTGAGGAAAGAAAAATTATTTTTTATTTTCACCGCTCTGCGTTATAAACTTCTGCGAAGCACTTGGGGGTTTAAAGTGGTCACTGCACATCTAGATTAGTTTCATGGGAGGTCTAGTTTCCAAAATGGGGTCACATGTGCGGGAGCTCCAATGTTTAGGCACACAGGGGATCTCCAAACACGACATGGTGTCCGCTAACGATTTGAGCTAATTTTTCATTCAAAAAGTCAAATGGCGCTCCTTCCCTTCTGGGCCCTGCCGTGTGCCCAAACAGTAGTTTACCCCCACATGTGAGGTATCAGTGTACTCAGGAGAAATTGCCCAATAAATTTTAGGATCCATTTTATCATGTTGCCCATGTGGAAATGAACAAATTGAGGCTAAAAGAATTTTTTTGTGAAATTTGTGAAGCACCTGGGGGTTCAAAGTGCTCACTATGCATATAGATAAGCTCCTTGGGGGGGGTGGTCTAGTTTTCAAAATGGGGTCACTTGTGGGGGAGCTCCAATGTTTAGGACCACAGGGGCTCTCCAAATGCGACATGGTGTCCGCTAAATATTGGAGCCAATTTTTCATTGAAAAAGTCAAATGGCGCTCCTTCCCTTCCGAGCCCTGTCATGCACCCAAACAGTGGTTCCCCCCCCCATATAGGGTATTTGCGTACTCAGGACATATTTTACAATAACTTTTGGGTTCCAGTTTCTCTTTTTACCCTTGGGAAAATGAAAAAAATTGTTGCTAAAAATCATTTTTGTGACTAAAAAGTGAAATGTTCATTTTTTCCTTCCATGTTGGTTCTGCTGCTGTGAAGCACCTGAAGGGTTAATAAACTTTTTGAATGTGGTTTTGAGCACCTTGAGGAGTGCAGTTTTTAGAATGGTGTCACTTTTGGGTATTTTCAGCCATATAGACCCTTCAAACTGACTTCAAATGTGAGGTAGTCCCTAAAAAAATGGTTTTGTAAATTTCGTTGTAAAAATGAGAAATCGCTGGTCAAATTTTAACCCTTATAACTTCCTAGCAAAAAAAAATTTTGTTTCCAAAATTGTGCTGATGTAAAGTAGACATGTGGGTAATGTTATTTATTAACTATTTTGTGTCACATAACTCTCTCGTTTAACAGAATAAAAATTCAAAATTTGAAAATTCCGAAATTTTCAAATTTTTCGCTAAATTTCCATTTTTTTTCACAAATAAATGCAAAAATTATCGACCAAACTTTACCACTAACATGAAGCCCAATATGTCACGAAAAAAGAATCTCAGAACTGCTAGGATCCGTTGAAGCGTTCCTGAGTTATTACCTCATAAAGGGACACTGATCAGAATTGCAAAAAACGGCCAGGTCATTAAGGTCAAAATAGGCTGGGTCATGAGGGGTTAAGATTGAAGTTATCTGTGTTTGATTAAAAAATGTCCACATTATATAAGGCATCCATCTTGTCATTGAAGTTTGGAATGTCTTTTACAATTTTCATTAACTGATCGTGTATTTTCAGATTAATTCGTGCTGCTCTGTCATGGAATTTTTTCTGTTGTAGTTCATCTGCCTGTAAATCTTCTACTGAAACATCTGGATCCTGTGTGTCTGGTACCAATGATGTGGCGGCATTGTCTTCATTATACTCACCTCAGCGGCTTCCGTTCCTAATGCTGTGTGTTCAGGACCTTCCATTGACGTAGCGGTCACGTGACCGCGACGTCATTACGGTCATGTGACCGCGACGTCATCGCAGGTCCTTCACACACACCTCGGAAGCCTCTGAGAAGGTCGGGCCGCCAGAAGGTGAGTATATCGCTATTTTTTATTTTAATTCTTTTTTTTTACCACTTATATGGTGCCCAGTCCGTGGAGGAGAGTCTCCTCTCCTCCACCCTGGGTACCAACCGCACTTGATCTGTTTACTTCCCGCATGGTGTGCACAGCCCCGTGCGGGAAGTAAGCAGATCAATGCACTCCTATGTGTGCGGAATCCCCGCGATTCCGCAAACTAATGAACATGCTGCATTTTTTTCTGGATTGCGATTCCACTCAGGAAAAAGATGCAGCATGTGCACAAAAAATGCGGATTGCAATCTGTTACATAGGATGCTTAATGTTAGCGGTTTTTTTGTGGTTTTATAGCGTTTTTATAGCGAAAAAAACGCAAAAAATCTGCTACGTGTGCACACAGCCTAACTGCTTCATAGACTTTCGGTTTGTTTGCATCTACCTCTGAAGTTTCCTATTGACTGCTAAGCTGCATTTATTATTTGCACCAAGTGTTGTGGACTTGAGTTTCTCTCTGCATCTGCTTGAATCACGGTGTGATAATATAGACTTTACCACTTATAAAACTGTGTCCTGTTGTCTTGTTCCACGCAAAGAGTCTCAAGAATTATCCCCTATAATTATTACAGGATAATCTAGCCATAAAAAAAAAGGAGACTGCTGGAACAATGACTGCAGAGAGCAGATTAGAGCAGGTGTTTTCCACAATTAGATAACTGCAGAAAGATGTGGAAGGTCTGCAAAAGAAGTTTGGAAGCTTTGAACACAATCAACAAGTGTTTGGACAAACTTTGCAGGACTTAAGCAATCGCATGGCAGCCCAGGAAAACAAACTTGCTGGCATAGAGTCCCAGTATGGACGGGCTTTTCAGGACATAAGCACGCAAATAGCTGCACAAGTGACTTTACCCTCTGGGCAACTGCCACCAGCTAGCCCACCTAAGTTGCCCCCATTCAGATACCCCATTCAGATTTAATGGTGATCGCGACAAATTTCGTGGCTTTGTGAATCAATGTATGCTATATTTTGATGTGCATGCTGACAGTTTTCCTACTGATAGATCCAAAGTATTGTGTGTAATAATGCTACTGACCTCACGAGCGCTCGGCTGGGCGAATCCGATGATTGAGTCTCGTGACCCACGGTTAAATGACTTGGATGATTTCTTGGCCGCTATGGCATTAATGTTTGATGACCCTAATCGCCGTGCTACCGCTGAATCTGCTTTGTTGTCTTTACGCCAGGCTAAACGTTCTGTTATTGAGTATGCCACTGAATTCAGGAGATGTTATGACCCCAATGGCGAGGGTCTCAGAGGAACGTGGAAGTCTGCAGAATACAAAAATCCAGCTCATAGGGCAGTGGTAACTGGGTTGACCATATATCTACTCCTAACACCAACACTAGAAGTAGCCGGGGATCATTCCTACGTTGATTCTAGATGACACGCGCCAGCCGGAGAATCTAGCTACCCCTAGTAGAGGAAAACAAAGACCTTTATTGCCTCCAGAGAAGGGGACCCCAAAGCTGGATAGAAGCCCCCCACAAATAATGACGGTGAGGTAAGAGGAAATGACAAACACAGAAATGAACCAGGTTTAGCACAGAGAGGCCCGCTTACTGATAGCAGAATAAAGAAAGGTAACTTATATGGTCAACAAAAACCCTATCAAAATCCACACTGGAAATTCAAGAACCCCCGAACCGTCTAACGGTCCGGGGGGAGAACACCAGCCCCCTAGAGCTTCCAGCAAAGGTCAGGATATAGATTTGGAACAAGCTGGACAAAAATACAAAACCAAAACAAATAGCAAAAAGCAAAAGGCAGACTTAGCTGATATAACTGGAACCAGGATCAGTAGACAAGAGCACAGCAGACTAGCTCTGATAACTACGTTGCCAGGCATTGAACTGAAGGTCCAGGGAGCTTATATAGCAACACCCCTAACTAACGACCCAGGTGCGGATAAAAGGAATGACAGAAAAACCAGAGTCAAAAAACTAGTAACCACTAGAGGGAGCAAAAAGCAAATTCACAACAGTACCCCCCCCTTAGTGAGGGGTCACCGAACCCTCACCACGACCACCAGGGCGATCAGGATGAGCGGCATGAAAGGCACGAACTAAATCGGCCGCATGAACATCAGAGGCGACCACCCAGGAATTATCCTCCTGACCATAGCCCTTCCACTTGACCAGGTACTGAAGCCTCCGCCTGGAGAGGCGAGAATCCAAGATCTTCTCCACCACGTACTCCAACTCGCCCCCAACCAACACCGGAGCAGGAGGCTCAGCAGAAGGAACTACAGGCACAATGTACCGCCGCAACAAGGACCTATGAAATACATTGTGAATAGCAAACGACACAGGAAGATCCAGACGAAAAGATACAGGATTAAGGATTTCCAATATCTTGTAAGGCCCAATAAAACGAGGTTTAAATTTGGGAGAGGAGACCTTCATAGGAACAAAGCGGGAAGAAAGCCATACCAAATCCCCAACGCGTAGTCGGGGACCCACACCGCGGCGGCGGTTGGCAAAGCGCTGAGCCTTCTCCTGTGACAACTTCAAGTTGTCCACCACATGATTCCAGATCTGCTGCAACCTATCCACCACAGAATCCACCCCAGGACAGTCAGAAGGCTCCACATGACCCGAAGAAAAGCGAGGATGGAAACCAGAGTTGCAGAAAAAAGGCGAAACCAAGGTGGCGGAACTAGCCCGATTATTAAGGGCAAACTCAGCCAACGGCAAGAATGTCACCCAATCGTCCTGATCAGCAGAGACAAAACACCTCAAATAAGCCTCCAAAGTCTGATTGGTTCGCTCCGTCTGTCCATTAGTCTGAGGATGGAAAGCAGACGAAAACGACAAATCAATGCCCATCCTACTACAAAAGGATCGCCAGAACCTGGAAACGAACTGGGATCCTCTGTCTGACACAATATTCTCAGGAATGCCGTGCAAACGAACCACGTTCTGGAAAAACACAGGAACCAGATCGGAAGAGGAAGGCAGCTTAGGCAAAGGAACCAAATGGACCATCTTGGAGAAGCGATCACATATCACCCAGATAACGGACATGCCCTGAGATAGCGGAAGATCAGAAATGAAATCCATGGAGATATGTGTCCAAGGTCTCTTCGGGACAGGCAAGGGCAAGAGCAAACCGCTGGCACGAGAACAGCAAGGCTTAGCTCGAGCACAAGTCCCACAGGACTGCACAAATGACCGCACATCCCTTGACAAGGAAGGCCACCAAAAGGACCTGGCCACCAGATCTCTGGTGCCAAAAATTCCCGGGTGACCTGCCAACACCGAGGAATGAACCTCGGAAATGACTCTGCTGGTCCACTTATCCGGGACAAACAGTCTGTCAGGTGGACAAGACTCAGGCCTATCAGCCTGAAATCTCTGCAACACACGTCGCAGATCCGGAGAAATAGCTGACAAGATAACTCCATCTTTAAGAATACCAACAGGATCAGCGACTCCAGGAGCATCAGGCACAAAGCTCCTAGAAAGAGCATCGGCCTTCACATTCTTTGAACCTGGTAAATACGAGACAACAAAATCAAAGCGGGAGAAAAACAATGACCAGCGGGCCTGTCTCGGATTAAGGCGTTTAGCAGACTCGAGATACATCAGATTTTTGTGATCAGTCAAGACCACCACACGATGCTTAGCACCCTCGAGCCAATGACGCCACTCCTCAAATGCCCATTTCATGGCCAACAACTCCCGATTGCCCACATCATAATTTCGCTCGGCAGGCGAAAACTTCCTAGAGAAAAAGGCACAAGGTTTCATAACAGAGCAACCAGGGCCTCTCTGCGACAAAACGGCCCCTGCCCCAATCTCCGAAGCATCCACCTCAACCTGAAAGGGAAGTGAGACGTCAGGCTGGCACAAAACAGGCGCCGAAGTAAACCGGCGTTTCAACTCCTGGAAAGTCTCCACGGCAGCAGGAGCCCAGTTAGCTACATCGGAGCCCTTCTTGGTCATATCCGTCAAAGGTTTCACAATGCTAGAAAAATTAGCGATAAAACGACGGTAGAAGTTAGCGAAGCCCAAGAACTTCTGAAGACTCTTAACTGACGAGGGCGGAGTCCAATCAAGAATAGCTCGGACCTTGACTGGGTCCATCTCCACAGCAGAAGGGGAAAAAATGAACCCCAAAAAGGGAACCTTCTGTACACCAAAGAGACACTTTGAGCCCTTGACAAACAAAGAATTTTCACGCAAAATTTTAAAGACCAACCTGACCTGCTCCACATGCGAATCCCAATTATCAGAAAAAACCAAAATATCATCCAGATAAACAATCAAAAATGTATCCAGATACTTCCGGAAAATGTCATGCATAAAGGACTGAAAAACTGAAGGCGCATTGGAGAGCCCAAAAGGCATCACCAAGTACTCAAAATGACCTTCGGGCGTATTGAATGCGGTTTTCCATTCATCACCTTGCTTAATGCGCACAAGGTTGTACGCACCACGAAGGTCTATCTTGGTGAACCACTTGGCACCCTTAATCCGGGCAAACAAGTCAGACAACAGTGGTAAAGGATACTGAAATTTGACAGTGATCTTATTTAAAAGCCGATAATCAATACAAGGTCTCAAAGATCCGTCCTTTTTTGCCACAAAAAAGAATCCCGCACCAAGAGGGGAAGAAGACGGACGAATATGTCCTTTCTCCAGAGACTCCTTGATATATGAACGCATAGCGGTATGTTCAGGTACCGACAGATTAAACAGTCTTCCCTTAGGAAATTTACTGCCTGGGATCAAATCTATAGCACAGTCACAGTCCCTATGAGGAGGCAGTGCACTGGACTCAGACTCACTGAAGACATCCTGATAATCAGACAAATACTCCGGAACTTCCGAAGGCGTAGAAGAAGCAATAGACACAGGCAGGGAATCCCCATGAATACCACGACAGCCCCAACTTGAGACTGACATAGCCTTCCAGTCCAGGACTGGATTATGGGTCTGTAACCATGGCAGCCCTAAAACAACCAAATCATGCATTTTATGTAAAACCAGGAAACGTATCACCTCGCGGTGTTCAGGAGTCATGCACATGGTAACCTGTGTCCAATACTGCGGTTTATTTGCTGCCAATGGTGTAGCATCAATACCCCTAAGAGGAATAGGATTTTCTAATGGTTCGAGAGTAAAACCACAGCGCTTAGCAAATGAGAGATCCATGAGACTCAGGGCAGCACCTGAATCTACAAACGCCATGACAGGATAAGATGACAGTGAGCAAATCAAAGTTACAGACAGAATAAATTTAGGTTGCAAATTACCAACGGTGACAGGACTAACAACCTTAGCTATGCGTTTAGAGCATGCTGAGATAACATGTGTAGAATCACCACAGTAGTAGCACAAGCCATTCCGGCGTCTATGAATTTTCCGCTCATTTCTAGTCAGGATTCTATCACATTGCATTAAATCAGGTGTCTGTTCAGACAACACCATGAGGGAATTTGCGGTTTTTCTATCACATTGCACCGAATTAGGTGTCTGTTCAGACAACACCATGAGGGAATTTGCGGTTTTGCGCTCCCGCAACCGCCGGTCAATTTGAATAGCCAGTGCCATAGTATCATTCAGACCTGTGGGAATGGGAAAACCCACCATAACATTCTTAATGGCTTCAGAAAGGCCATTTCTAAAATTAGCGGCCAGTGCACACTCGTTCCAATGTGTCAGCACGGACCATTTCCGAAATTTTTGGCAATACACTTCAGCCTCGTCCTGCCCCTGAGACATAGCCAGCAAGGCCTTTTCTGCCTGAATCTCAAGATTGGGTTCCTCATAAAGTAAACCGAGCGCCAGAAAAAACGCATCAAGATCAGCCAATGCCGGATCTCCTGGCGCCAGCGAAAAAGCCCAATCCTGAGGGTCGCCCCGTAAGAACGAAATAACAATTTTTACTTGCTGAGCAGAATCTCCAGATGAACAAGGTCTCAGGGACAAAAACAATTTACAATTATTCACGAAATTCCTAAACTTAAACCTGTCTCCGGAAAACAGTTCAGGAATCGGTATTTTAGGTTCTGACCTAGGATTTCTGATAACATAGTCTTGTATGCCCTGCACACGAGTAGCCAGCTGGTCCACACTTGTAATCAAGGTCTGGACATTCATGTCTGCAGCAAGCATAGCCACTCTGAGGTAAAGGGGAAGAAGAAAAAAAAAAAAACTCAGAATCTTCTTTCTTATAATCCCTCTTCTGCAATGCATTAAACATTTAATACTGGCCTGGCAAACTGTTATGACCCCAATGGCGAGGGTCTCAGAGGAACGTGGAAGTCTGCAGAATACAAAAATCCAGCTCATAGGGCAGTGGTAACTGGGTTGACCATATATCTACTCCTAACGCCAACACTAGAAGTAGCCGGGGATCATTCCTACGTTGATTCTAGATGACACGCGCCAGCCGGAGAATCTAGCTACCCCTAGTAGAGGAAAACAAAGACCTTTCTTGCCTCCAGAGAAGGGGACCCCAAAGCTGGATAGAAGCCCCCCACAAATAATGACGGTGAGGTAAGAGGAAATGACAAACACAGAAATGAACCAGGTTTAGCACAGAGAGGCCCGCTTACTGATAGCAGAATAAAGAAAGGTAACTTATATGGTCAACAAAAACCCTATCAAAATCCACACTGGAAATTCAAGAACCCCCGAACCGTCTAACGGTCCGGGGGGAGAACACCAGCCCCCTAGAGCTTCCAGCAAAGGTCAGGATATAGATTTGGAACAAGCTGGACAAAAATACAAAACCAAAACAAATAGCAAAAAGCAAAAGGCAGACTTAGCTGATATAACTGGAACCAGGATCAGTAGACAAGAGCACAGCAGACTAGCTCTGATAACTACGTTGCCAGGCATTGAACTGAAGGTCCAGGGAGCTTATATAGCAACACCCCTAACTAACGACCCAGGTGCGGATAAAAGGAATGACAGAAAAACCAGAGTCAAAAAACTAGTAACCACTAGAGGGAGCAAAAAGCAAATTCACAACAGGAGATTGGCGGTAGATACCAATTAGGACAGTTATGCACAATTGCCTATTTTTAAAAGGGTTCTGTCTAGTATTATAAAAGATGAACTAGCTCGCTCAGAGTCACCACAAGAACTAGAGACATTTATACAGCATTCTATGCGCATAGACATTCGCCTTACTGAGCGTAGGCAGGAGAAATTTGCTGCATATAACTGTATTTCTAACTTTTCCCTTCCTTCCAAAGAGCCTGCAGGTAAAACATCTCGGGAAGTGGAGGAGGTGCCCATGCAAATTGATTCCGTTCAGAGACGCGAGATCAATGAGCGCCGGGAGCATCGCCTTCGTGAAAGTCTATGTTTCTACTGCGGCCAGTCTGACCACTTCTTGATCAATTGTCCTAAGTGTCCTAGACGGCCTAACAAGGTGCTAGCATCAATAGGGGAGTATGACAACTGTGATGATGAATCTGACATCTCTGAATGTAGCCTGCCTTTAAATGCTGTATTCCATTCACTTTCTATGACTTCACCCCCCAAGGAGCTGAAGGAAAAGAACTCTCACTGTTCTCTCCCTATTAATATCCTGTGTTCAGGAAAGTGGATTTCCAGTTCAGCTATGATTGACTCTGGTGCAGGTGGCAATTTAATGGATATCGCATTTGCCAAGGAACATGGTATTAAAATTCAGCAAAGAGCCTCTCCAATTACCATGGAAACAGTGGATGGGTCACCTTTAATCTCTGGGCCTGTGGATCAGGAGACCGTACCCCTTGAAATTTTGTTGGAGCCTAATCATCTTTCTTGCTAATTTCTTCTCCTCATTTTCCTGTGATTTTAGGCATTCCTTGGTTGCGTTCTCAGAACCCAATTATCAACTGGGAGACAAAGGAGATTATCTTTCCAACAAGAAGCAACTCAGCGTTAACAGAAGCTGTCCCTGAGTCCACGGCTACGGAACCACATGTACAGGTATCTTCTTTACCTCCAGCATATAAAGAGTTCTCTGACCTCTGTGACAAGAAGAATGCAGATCAACATCCTCCACACAGGCATTATGACTGTTCCATTGAGTTGCTTCCTGGGGCAGATATTCCTTTTGGTCACGTATACCCTTTGGCGGCACCTGAGCTTCAAGCCTTAAAGGAGTATATTGATGAAAATCTGGCCAAAGGCTTCATACGTCCTTCTTCCTCACCAGCAGGGGCACCCATTTTTTTTGTAAAGAAGAAGGATGGGACCCTGAGACTCTGTGTTGACTATCGGGAACTCAATAAGGTAACCGTATGAAACCGCTACCCTTTGCCTCTGATTCCCGAATTACTGGAAAGAGTCTGCCATGCTAAGGTGTTCTCTAAGCTGGATATTCATGGGGCTTATAATTTGGTGCATATTCGTCCAGGGGATGAGTGGAAGACAGCATTCAGAAGCCAGTAAGGACACTTTGAATCTCTTGTGATGCCCTTTGGGCTTTGTAACGCCCCTGCAGCATTTCAACACCTTGTTAATGACATCTTCAGAGATTTGTTGGACCAGTTTGTGGTGATCTATTTGGACGATATACTAATCTTTTCTGACTCTCTACAGGAACATGAAGAACATGTCAAAACTGTTTTAAGACGTCTGAAAGAGAACCAACTGTAAATCAAGCCGGAGAAATGCGAGTTCCAACGTTCTGAGATACAGTTCTTGGGTTATATCATCTCTCCCCAGGGGCTGAACATGGAATCTAGTAAGATTCAGGCTATACTTGACTGGCCGGTACCCAAGAACGTTAAGGAGGTCCAACGTTTTATTGATTTTGCAAATTTCTACAGACCCTTCATTAGAAATTTTTCTGATATTGTCCGTCCCATTACTTCCTTGACAAAGAAGGAAAAGCCCTTTAAGTGGTCATCACAGGCTCAAGAAGCCAAAGAACGGAGGCATCATCTGCAAGGAGCTGCACAACAGATCATAGTGCTAACTGACCATCGCAATCTAGAGTTCCTTAGATCCGCTAGATGCCTTTCTCCTCGTCAGGCTCGTTGGATCTTATTCTTAAATCAATTTAACTTTGTTATCTCGTACCGTCCAGGTTCTCTTAATGGGAAGGCTGATGCTTTATCCCGAATCCATGCTGCGGATTCCGTACCTGGAGCCCCGTCCAAGACCATTCTATCTGATGCCAATTTCATCGGAGTTATCCACAATCAGGACTTGTGGAAGGAGTGCAGGGAGGCCTATGAAGGTGATGTATTTCTGGCCAACCCACCTGTGGATATTAATGTTATCTTTAAAGGTGGCATGTGGTTCAGAGATCGACGTATCTACGTCCCGGAGGTCGTCCGTCTGCAGATCCTCAAGTTGGTACATGACTCCAAGTTGGCTGGTCACAGGGGGGTACAGAAGACACAAGAGTTCCTGAGCCGATTCTTCTGGTGGCCAACTTGCCTGAAGGATACCAAGGACTATGTTCTCTCTTGCGAGGTATGTGCCCGTTACAAGACTCCTCATGTGGCACCTACGGGTCTTCTACAACCATTACATGTTCCATCCCGCCCTTGAGGGTCTATATCAATGGACTTTATTGTGGAGCTGCCTACATCGGGGGGCATGAATCCAATCATGGTGGTAGTTGATCGCCTGACTAAGGCTGCTCATTTTGTCCGTGCACTGGCCTCCCCTCTGCTAAAGATACAGTGAACTTGGTTATGCAGAATGTCTTTCGGTTGCATGGGGTGCCGGATGAGATCATCTCTGACCGTGGAGTACAGTTCACTTCAAGATTCTGGAAGGGGTTTTGCTCTGCACTCAATATTAATGTATGTCTCTCTTCTGCTTACCATCCTCAGACAAAAGGTCAGACTGAACGTACCAACCAGACGCTGGAACAATATCTAAGATGCTATGTCAGCCATCTCCAGGATGATTGGTTGGAGTTGTTGCCGTTAGCCAAATTTTCAAATAATAATTCTCAGAGCGCCTCCACTAAATTTACACCTTTCTTTGCCAATCTGGGTTATCATCCGTGTATTTTACCTAGGTCTCCAATTAATTCTCCGGTTCCAGCAGTGGAGGAAAGGCTGACTGCGATGAGACAAAATCTGGAGGTTCTGAAGGAATCCCTGACCACGGCTCAAGAACGTTATAAGAGATCGGCTGATAGATTCCGTAAACCTGAACCCATGTTCAAGGTAGGAGATTCCGTGTGGTTAGCAACTAAGAATCTGAAGTTAAATGTTCCTTCACAAAAGCTTGGACAGAAATTCATTGGCCCTTTCAAGATCAACGGTATTGTGAGCTTTGTGGCCTGCCGGCTGAAGCTACCTAGGACAATGAAGGTACACCCAGTTTTTCATGTATCTTTACTAAAGCCTGTATCTCCTAATACCTTCCAGGGATGTGTTGTGCCACCTCCGCAGCCTGTGGTGATTGATGGGCAAGAACAATTCGTGGTGGAGAAAATTATTGATTCCAGGATTTGCAGGAATCGGCTCCAATATCTGATAAGATGGCAGGGATATCCCCCTGAGGAAGACTCTTGGGAACCTGTGGAAAACATCAATGCCCAACAGAAGATTTCTTGTTTTCATCAGAGATTCCCTGGAAAACCAGGTCCAGGATCGTCCTGAGGCCGCTTCTAAGGAGGGAGTAATGTCAGGACTCTGAACATTTTTTACCTTTTGTGCATTACTGCCATTTTCCAACATGGCGTCTTTGGTCTCATGTGCACTTGTCTTCCTGCTATAAAACTCCACCCCAGCCTTCAGTCTGTGCTAGATTATTCTGCTTTGCACCCAGCTCCTGATTACTCCCTGGCCTTGCACCTGCACCTGCTCCTGTGAACTTGTGTTGGAGATCCTGCCACTCTGCGCTGAGTTCCTGCTGCATACACCAGTGTTCAGTAATCCTCCTTCATCTGCTGCTCGTGTTACTTCCATCTGCATTTGCTGGACATGTAAGCTGTTTCTGCTCTGCAAAACCTGAGACTATTAACCAGGCCTCCCTGGTGGAGCTAAGATATGATTTGAACTGCCTAATAGCATATCTATCTGTGTCTGGACTAAGTCAAGGATCTATTCGTGTCAAGTTTCCTCAAGAATAACTGTGCTTCATAGACTTTCGGTTTGTTTGCATCTACCTCTGAAGTTTCCTATTGACTGCTAAGCTGCGTTTATTATTTGCACCAAGTGTTGTGGACTTGAGTTTCTCTCTGCACCTGCTTGAATCACCGTGTGATAATATAAACTTTACCACTTAAAAAACTGTGTCCTGTTGTCTTGTTCCACGCAAAGTCTCCTGAATTATCCCCTATAATTATTACAGACAACCACATTCAGGTATTACACACATGCAACATGTTCACACTCCAGACCAGAAGGGGGAGCACTAAGCCTGTTTAGGGTGAACTCCCCTATTTAACATCCTGATCTGGAGGAAAAAGGGGTTCAGAGATCAGTTCCTGTCAGGAAGACAGAGGGAGAGGAGCTCTGCTGGCATGAAGTGCTGCAACTCCTGGGAAGAGACACTAAAAAGTGGGCCTATTGCAGAGAGTGTGCAGGAAAGCAGAGCACAGGAGAGTAATATCAGAGGGAGATCAGCCAGGAACAAGCTGCTCCTTTCTGAGGCGCAGGAGCCGGTAGCCAGGATACCGAGGAAGCAATCGTCTCCAAGCCTTGCTTCAGAGACTGGCAGGACAGTTAACTCCACGTTGGCTGCCCGACCATATACCCAGGAAGCACGGTGGCAACTGTGGGGGCCAGGGCATCTCTAGGGTCCCTGTAAAAAGCCTCAGGCCATCGGTCATATGGGTTTCTCCTATCCATTCCATCTCGGGGACAGAGAGGAAGACATAACACCTAGAACATCTACAACAGTTGTGAGGACCTTACCGAGAAGCTCAGCAGGGAGGTACTACAACACACAGGCGCTAGAGGAAGGCTACTGATTTCCACCTGGATAAGGGGACTCTGGAATTGCCTTCAGACCGACCGGACTCTGCCTGCCCTGTCATCTGGCCCTCCGGGCTGAGGAAACCATCTGAAGTCTTCAGTAAACAAGGTAAAAGACTGCAAACCCGTCTCCTCGTACTTTACTGCACCTTGCCCATATATAAAATCTTTTACTGGACACCCCTGAGGGCCACGGACCGGGTTAGCTACCGTGACATCCCCTGAACCGGAGGACCCGGTACCGAGTACCCCATTGCCCTTACGTGGGGGCGATCCACCTGATGACGTGAAAATTAAGACGTATAATGCCATCCTATAGAGATCCTTGGTTCATGCTAAACACAATGCAAAAGAACCAGCAACTTTACATCTCGTCAGCTCCTGAATCTGATCAACAACTACTGCCAAATTCAGACCCTGATAAAAATCAAGAGGTCACTGGAATGGTCAGCCATGTAAACCAGTGATATAAAAAGAAGGATGAACTTTTACTAAACAGGTTACTGCAGAATAAGACTTTTAGGCCATGTGCACACGTTAAGTATTTTTCGCGTTTTTTTCGCGTTTTTTCGCTATAAAAACGTGATAAAAACGCGAAAAAAACGCTTACATATGCCTCCTATTATTTTAAGTGTATTCCGCATTTTTTGTGCAAATGTAGCCTTTTTTTCCGCGAAAAAATCGCATCGCGGAAAAAAAAGCAACATGTTCATTAAAATGCGGAATTGCAGGGGATTCCGCACACCTAGGGGTCCATTGATCTGCTTACTTCCCGCACGGGGCTGTGCCCACGATGCGGGAAGTAAGCAGATTATGTGCGGTTGGTACCCAGGGTGGAGGAGAGGAGACTCTCCTCCACGCACTGGGCACCATATAAGTGGTCAAAAAATAAGAATTAAAATAAAAAATAGTCCTATACTCACCCTCGATGTCTTCCCGCCTCCACTGCATGCTGTCGCTTCGGTTCCTGTAGCTGGTGTGCGGTGAAAGACCTGCCGATGACGTCACTGTCCTGTGATTGGTCGTGAGCGGTCATGTGACCGCTCACGTGACCGTGACGTCACGGAAGGTCCTGTGCGCACAGACCAGCTATAGGAAGAGGAACGGACGCCGCTGAACAGATGTCTGGGTGAGTATAAGCATTTTTTAATTTTTTTTATTATTTTTAAACATTCTATCTTTTACTATAGATGCTGCATAAGCTGCATCTATAGTAAAAAGTTGGTCACACTTGTCAAACGCTATGTTTGACAAGTGTGACCAACCTGTCAGTCAGTTTTCCAAGCGATGCTACAGATCGCTTGGAAAACTTAAGCATTCTGCAAGCTAATTACGCTTGCAGAATGCTAAAAAAACGCGAAAAAAAAACGCAAAAAAAACGCAAAAAAAAAAAAGCGGATTTCTTGCAGAAAATTTCCGGTTTTCTTCAGGAAATTTCTGCAAGAAATCCGCAACGTGTGCACATACCCTTACAGCAAGGAAGGATAAAAGCAGATTTATTTTCAAAGGATCTGTAATAGCAGGATCTAACATGCTGGAGTTGGTACGCAGTACAACACAGAGCTGTGCCCTGACCCGCAGGAATCTACCTCAGAGTTGGGAATCATTTATAAAGGAAATGGCCGAGTTGAATATTCCGTAGAGTTGTGGGTAATCCGCTACTAGACAGCTTTTAGATGGATTCAAAATCTCCATCAATGAAGCTATTGCTGTATCTACATCCCAAACAGTATCCACACCGCACCGTGTGATTCAGTCTTTATACTCCCCACCTAAAAAAGGTGTCTTCTGATGCTCAAAATCCATGTGGCTCACGATGTAGCTGATGTGTAGGATAAATGATTTAGCTGGATTATAATGCTCTATATTATTCTGTTAGGATTTTAATGATATATATTAATTGCAGTTGTAATGCTTTTTATATTATTGGATTGTCTTGTGTCTACATAAAATCTGTAACTGAATCATTCTGAGATGTAATTATTTTCAGAACCATAAAATCTTTTAAAACTTTTACAATATTGTGTCTCTCCTTTTTTACAAACATGCAAAACACACACTTGTCAAGGTGATTTGGAAGAGCTAAATAATAGGTTTATAGGCCATATAAACAATATGCCCAATCAGTGAGAAACACACTATCAAATAAGAATGACAAATAAATCATCTGATGGGTATATCAAACTCAAAATATAACTGGTCAATTCCTAAGAACAAGACGGATTTGTGACCAGGACAACATTTTTGAAGAACAAGCAAATGATCTTAAAGAGAGGTTTAGAAAACGAGGATATAAAAATGATATTATTCATAAAGCCTATGTTAGATCTAGGAACACGGATCGACAGTCCTTGTTAATTAATAGGAACAAAAATGTTGAAAGAGATGGACAAATTCGATTTGTTACCGATTACCATTCAAGATGGCGGGAAATGACGGAGATAATCTCCAAATTTTGGCCTATTCTTTTACAGGACCCAGGTCTGTCTAAAATACTGCCAGACAAACCAATGATTGTCGCAAAACGCAGCAAAACTTTGCGTGAATCACTGGTTCGTAGCCATTATGTGCCTCCTATGTCACGTTTTATCTTTGATTCCAAGGGCCCCAAATGGGGATCATACAGTTGTGGTACATGTAAGGCCTGTCAGTACATATTGAAAACTAACATATTCCATGATTCTGATAATCAGACAGAATATAAGATTCTGCATTTTATAAATTGCCGTACATCTACGGTAATTTATCAGGCCACATGCCCATGTGATCTTATGTACGTGGGAATGACCACACGAGAACTACGAGTCAGAATTTTGGAACATATTAAGGACATTAAAGCAGCCGACAAGGTTGAAATGGAGGATAAGGAGAAATGTAATAAACTTAAACCTCAGCAATCTCATTTATTAAAAGTTAAAGGTATCGATCGAGTACATTTGGGAAATAGGAGAGGGGACTTTAGTCGCACATTAGCGCAGAAAGAGTGTAGGTGGATAACGCTCCTACAATGTATGAATCCTAAAGGTCTTAATGAGCAATGGGGTTTTTCGAGCTTTTTGTAAAGTTATTCTCTTCCTTTCTTAATATATACTACATAAGATTAATATATTATTAGTGGTAGTTTAGAGGAGTGGGGCTTAGGCCTAGTAATCTATTATTGAGTAGTGCTACATTTATATAGTTTAAAGGGTTTTGTTATGACTAATTGGGCACATTATTAATAATTTATTTATATTATATGGTGTTCTGTAATCTCATACTGTCATTGGTATGATATTTTGAAGATTTACAGACCCATTTATTTCATGATACATAGGCATTTATTTAATAAATGTAAAAAATTTTTTTTAATTAATATTATATACACTATATTCAGGGTTATATAGGATTAAAATACATGGGATATCATTCTTTTTTGTGTTATTTCACATGTTTGTCCTTTTATGTTGGTATGTGATCAGCATGTGTGCGCACCTCTATAAGTGCGTGGTATGTGTTGGGTGTGTGGTTGTGGTTGTGGTGGTGGTGTGTATGGTCTGTATGGTTTAGTTCATCAATGGATGATTTGGGTGTATGACTGTGGTGGTGTGGGTTTGGATGTTGTGGAGTTCTGGTTGTGCAATTGTTGTGATGTGGAGGAATGTGTAGGAAATGATACAAATTAATTTAATAAATTCATTTATATATTCTAGTATGTAGTGCTTGATGTATGATTTAATTATTATTTATGTATTTATTATTTTGATTATTATATTATAAAATATTTTATAAATGGTGGTTATAATTATGATAATTTATTATGCCTATATGGCTATGTATGATGTGGGAGTTCTAGTATCTATGTGTATGTGTATACATGTTTTGTATGTGAGTATGTATGTGAATGGTGTGTATGTGGAGATAATATATGTGTGGATATAGTTTGCAATATGATTGCGTATGTATGCATGTATGTTGTTGTGGTTATATATGCATGCCTTATTATTATTATTTTATGATTTTTATTTTGGCATGGTTCAATCTGGTGGTCACATGGTATATATATGTATGCGGGATATGCATATAATTAATTATTTGTTTATTCATTAATTATTTTTATAATCGTATTTCATCATGTCACTTTATAGATTTTACGCTTATTATCATGGATCCTGGATACATTTTGAAGTTATTAGTTTGATCTCTGTTAATCCGTTCTGTTCTGTGCCCTTGTTTATGATGGCTGCGGGGATGTTGTGCGCCGATGTGCGCGTGCGCCACTCCTGCTCTGTGGTTGGTTCCTAGAGATGTGTGTTGTCAACGGCGTCATATGACGCTCTTGATGACGCACTTCCGGGTTCCGGTCATGGCGGCGGTGGCGGCAGCATGCGCTACTTCGGCGCCATGTAATTATGACATCCCCTAATTAAATTAATTTGCAGCTGCTATATAGCTATATAAATAGCTCTCCTACCCCACTCACATCACTCCCTGATGAAGCAGTGAGCGAAACGACGTTGGAGTGGTGTGTGCGGGGCAGTGGCATCCCTAACTGGTCAGTATTAACAAACTTTTGTTTATATTAGTTTTGGCACAATCCGCAGCACTGTGATAGAGTAATATATTGTTATTTGGGTGTTGGATTTCCTTGCTCACTATTTTTGTGATTATACTGGTTTGTTTTGTATGCAACTTGTTCTTATTGCACTATTGCACTTTATTATAAATTGAATATTTGATTGTTGCACACAAAGGGGGAGTGTGTGTATATATGGATATACATACATATTATCCACAAATGTATTTGATTTATTTTTATCACATATTATATTATTAAAATATTATTTGCTGCAATATATTTATTTAATTTTTATACTGATCAGTTTGGATTTGCCTTGTCCTGCACATACGGGATTTATATTCTATCAATCCCTAGAAAACCTCGATTGGAGGAGTTATATAATACTAATATTTTTAATTGTACGTTTTATATTCTTAATAAAGAAATAATTGTTGGATATTGTTTTTAAATATTTTTAAATATTTTTAATATTAAAATTTCCATATATTTTGGTGATGTTTTTCTGTGATTGCAATTAATTTTAAAATAAAAATATATTTTATATAATAATTTCTGGTCTGATGAAATTTTTTAAGGGTTAATTTTTACAATATTGTGTCTCTCCTTTTTTACAAACGTGCAAAACACACACTTGTCAAGGTGATTTGGAAGAGCTAAATAATAGGTTTATAGGCCATATAAACAATATGCCCAATCAGTGAGAAACACACTATCAAATAAGAATGACAAATAAATCATCTGATGGGTATATCAAACTCAAAATATAGGGAGAGATATGAGATATCAAGGTCATATAAAATACAGGGAACAGATGGTCTGAGAGGGGAGGGGGGAGTGTGTTTGGAGAGGGACGGGGCAGAACACACACTTTTCGATACACTTTGATAGGGGTATGGCACCTCTCAGATTAAGTTTGACTAGTAATATGTAAGCTACACTACTTTTTTTTTCAGCCAGGGCCATGGACCCCTAAACTGGCATCCTGCAGAATGACAAATCTGTGTCCCTCGTGTTGGAGCCATGCTGTCTTATAGAGTCTCAAGGTTCTTTGGAGGTAAATCTATATATGGAGGTATATGTTACAGAAGCGGAGAATTTTAGAAGACCTCTCCACCTCAGGAAGGAGAGGTGCAAAGTTCTACTTGAAACGTGGGTGTAGCAGAGAGAACAACCAGTACTCTTATTTGGCCAAGGTAAATATAACGCTAGGGTCAAAGGAAACGCAGCGCTACATAAAATCGGTCATATGTGCCAAACTCCCTACAGCCAACACTTCCCTGTCTCTACCATGATGACTACTCTCCATCTCCTCCTCAGCCTATCCACATAGGAGAGACAGGACAAATCTTGTGTGGGTAACTGGCCTATGTTGTGCTAGCAACCAGATCCTGTTCCTCATCTTCATTGTCAAACAATCCGGGCTGAGCAGATGAAATGAGAGTGGGCTAGGTAGTGTTTCCCTGTCTCAAATCTTCCTCTATCTCCACCTGGTACACATGCATAACTTTAGTGTGTGGTCACGTCGTATACCAGTTGGTGAGCTGATACTTGCATGCGCTGCTGCAGCTCTGTCAGAGTGGCAGCAGCTGTAGCAGATATGCGGAAATGGGCACTGACGCAGCGTACCTAAAGCAGGTAAAAGTGTATGGATGACAAATTCAATCCAGAAAAAAATTCTCAAAGCTTATTTGGAGTGTTATATACCACCAAAATGCCCCACAAAGCACGTAATACTTTAAGGATAACACTATAGTCTATTATTTCACCCCCTTAAAAAAAGAATGTGGTCAGCCGCCCCTGCTATATATTTAGCAACGGACTGCAAAGCACTAAGTGCCTGTATTCATCCAATCCCCCTGCTCATGCAACTGTCCCTCACTAGGCTAAATGCAGAATGTATCTGATACAAACAACAAAGCACAAGATTAGCCCTTACAAGGACTTAATATGATGGTTCAGCTTCAGCACCAGTAACAACACTACATGACTCTGATTCATTATACTGTACATACACACAGGCCTGTACAACTACTCTCTTTCTCCAATAAGAACTGTCCCTGAACTATGCACTGGCATCAGTGCGCTGAGCGTGGCGACACCTGTTCTTTCATAACCCCTGATTATATAATCTGGCCAGCCGATCACCAATCACAGTAATGTCACTGCTGAGATGGCTACGGCATTACAGTGACTGGCAGACAATCGCATGCATGCTTATTGGCTGTGTGCCAGACACCAAACATGCGGAGTGGGGAATTTGACCTTCAGATCCCAGCAACGGCTCATGCTCATCAAGTATTTCCAAGCACCCAGATACTCAAGTGATATCCAAGTATCACTGAGCACATTCGCTCATCCCTAGTAATTATCTTTTCTCATTTAATTATACGACTGTTATGTTTTTGTGCAATTTGTCAATAACATATGTAGTGTCTCCCAGTGTCCCAGAGTTATTTTTGACGGTCAACAAAAGACGATTTTCTAGTAATTTATTTTTCACACTCTACTGTAGGTATGATAAAGGTTTCTCTTTGTGTGGGATTTTTGTTGTTTAAAACTGATGTTCATTACAAAGCCTTCTCATTGGAAAAGGAAAGATTGATCCAGCTTCTACTCTACAAATCCACGTTATGTTTAAAATGATGAATTCTGTATTTTTTTAAAGTAAAAAAATATAGTCATATCAAAAAGTCTTTTATTTATTTCTTTGTTGAAACCTGTAGGAAAATGTATTTAAAGACCATAGGGAAAAGACTAATAGAATACCAAATGCGTTTAGAAAACAAGTGTGTTCTTAAACTTGGTTCACGGTCTCCACTTTTGGACATATCAAACAATAAGAGTAAGTCAGAGAGCAGCGGTGGCCCTAGCTTCATGTTGATGTTCAATACATCCAAAGGCAGGAACAGTGAAGACAGAGCTGATTTTGTAACAACCTCACTTGAGCCCCGGGAACGTGAGTGCAAAGACTATTGGAACGAAACTGGCACGGAAAGGGAGTATGAATATTTTTATTTGAAATAGACCAAACATGAAGAATGACAAAGGGTTGTCCTAGTAATGGACAACCCCTTTAAGAAATACATTTTTATGTTAAAACATTTCCAACATTCTGAACATGAAAAAGGCTTCTCCTCTGTGTGAATTTTTTGGTGACTAAGAAGATATGATTTCCTTACAAAACATTTCTCACATTCTGAACAGGAAAAAGGCTTCTCCCCTGAGTGAGTTCTCTGGTGCCTATCCAAATCTGATTTCTCCTTAAAACCTTTCCCACATTCTGAACATGAAAAAGGTTTCTACCCTGTGTGGGTTCCTTGGTGAGTAACAAGATTTGATTTCCGGTTAAAACATTTCCCACATTCTGAACAGGAAAAAGGCTTCTCCCCTGTGTGAGTTCTCTGGTGCTTAACCAAAGATGATTTCTCGTTAAAACATTTCCCACATTCTGAACAGGAAAAAGGTTTCTCCCCTGTGTGGGTTCTTTGGTGAGTAACAAGAGTTGATTTCCGGTTAAAACATTTCCCACATTCTGGACAGGAAAAAGGCTTCTCCCCTGTGTGAGTTCTCTGGTGCTTAACCAAAGATGATTTCTCCTTAAAACCTTTCCCACATTCTGAACAGGAAAAAGGCTTCTCCCCTGTGTGAGTTCTCAGGTGCTTACCCAAAGATGATTTCTCGTTAAAACCTTTCCCACATTCTGAACATGAAAAAGGTTTCTCCCCTGTGTGGATTCTTTGGTGAGTAACAAGATTGGATTTCTGTTTAAAACATTTCCCACATTCTGAACAGGAAAAAGGCTTCTCCCCTGTGTGAGTTCTCTGGTGCTTAACCAAAGATGATTTCTCATTAAAACATTTCCCACATTCTGAACAGGAAAAAGGCTTCTTCCCTGTGTGAGTTCTCTGGTGCTTAACCAAAGATGATTTCTCATTAAAACATTTCCCACATTCTGAACAGGAAAAAGGCTTCTCCCCTGTGTGAGTTCTCTGGTGCGTAACCAAAGCTGATTTCTCCTTAAAACATTTCCCACATTCTGAACATGAAAAAGGTTTCTCCCCTGTGTGGGTTCTTTGGTGAGTAACAAGATTTGATTTCCGAGTAAAACATTTCTCACATTCTGAACATGAAAAAGGTTTCTCCCCTGTGTGAGTTCTCTGGTGCGTAACCAAAGCTGATTTCTCCTTAAAACATTTCCCACATTCTGAACATGAAAAAGGTTTCTCCCCTGTGTGAGTTCTCTGGTGCTTAACCAAAGCTGATTTCTCCTTAAAACATTTCTCACATTCTGAACATGACAAAGGTTTCTCCCCTGTGTGGGTTCTCTGGTGTATAACAATATGTGATTTGTGTTTAAAACATTTTCCACACTTGGAACAAGAACATCTTTTCTCCACTGTGTGAATTTTTGGATTTTTAAGAAAAGACTTTTCGATGAGAAAACTGTTTCCATATTCTGAACATGAAAATGTCTTCTTTGATTTAGGAGTATTTCTGTTTTTAATGCTTATTTTGTGACTCTGATTTTCCTTAGTTGTCACTAATGAATCAGAAGGCACGACCTGTTTCAAAGGAGCAGATGAGATATATTTGCTGCGAAGGAATGATGGTATATCTGGAGTAATGGCATTAACTTCAATTGTATCCAGTGGGATCTCAAAATCATCTGATTTAAAAATTGAAGATGTTAGCTGTTCCTTTGATCTCTGGGTACAGTCATCTGCAAGATATAAACCAATTACTATTTTTTAACATAATATCCTTGAATGTCATTTAACATTTCTACTTAAACTGTCTGCAAAAATTGCAAGTTATGTAAAAATATTGAATTCTTCACCAAGACAATGACAGTTCATAGTCTAATAGAGAATCTCATATGATGAACCTGTGGAGCGTGATATTTAACTGTTTGTTCATTCTGCCTACAAAATATGGAATAAAAAACCACAAAGAAACAATAGGTCGACGGACATAATACCAATAAAAACTTCTATTCATCTAACAAAAACAAGTCCCACTCAGGTCCTCCAACAGAGGTTTCCACATTATTAGTGGCTCAAAGGCTCTTGAAAAGCAACATGGCTTCCTTTATCCAATCCAGCAATAATCACTCTGCCAAAGTCAAATTTTCCCCTCGCTTCTGAGCCTTTCAGTATGCCCAAACCACGTGTTTGGCATTACTATAGTGATAAGAACCCACTTAATTTATGGTGTGCAGGGCCGGACTGGCCATCGGGCACTTCTGGAAAATGCCAGAAGGGCCGGTGCCAGTAGTGGGCCGCTCGATCCGCCTCCCCCCGCCCCCGCCTTCAACTATACCGGCGTATAGACGCCGCTACAGTTGAACGCAATGATGGAGGAGAGAGCGTCCGCTGTCGCTCCCTCTCCCATCATTCCCCGCTCTGCCTCTGACACTGCGGGTGCGCGATGACGTCATATCATCACGCACCTGCTGTGTCCCGGGCAGACTGCAGCTGCTGAGACACGAGCAGGAACCAGGAAGCAACGAGGGGCACGAGGAGAGTTTTTTTTTTTTTTTTACTGGACTGTGTGGGGCCATTCTCGGGGGGGTAGAGGAAGAGAAGAGATGCGGGCTGTGCTCTGTGCTGTATACTACTGTGTGGGCTGTGCTGTATATAGTACTCTGTGGGCTTTGCTATATATATTACTCTGTGGGCTGTGCTGTATATATTACTCTGTGGGCTCTGCTGTATTTAGTGCTCTGTGGGCTGTGCTGTATATAGTGCTCTGTGGGCTGTGCTATATATATTACTCTGTGGGCTGTGCTGAATATAGTACTCTGGGCTGTGTTGTATATAGTACTCTGTGGGCTGTGCTGTATATATTACTCTGTGGGCTGTGCTGTATATATTACTCTGTGGGCTGTGCTGTATATATTACTCTGTGGGCTGTGCTATATATATTACTCTGTGGGCTGTGCTATATATATTACTCTGTGGGCTGTGCTGTATATAGTACTCTGGGCTGTGCTGTATATAGTGCTCTGTGGGCTGTGCTGTATATAGTACTCTGGGCTGTGCTGTATATAGTACTCTGTGGGCTGTGCTGTATATAGTGCTCTGTGGGCTGTGCTGTATATAGTACTCTGTGGGCTGTGCTGTATATAGTACTCTGGGCTGTGCTGTATATATTGCTCTGTGGGCTGTGCTGTATATAGTACTCTGGGCTGTGCTGTATATATTACTCTGGGCTGTGCTGTATATATTGCTCTGTGGGCTGTGCTGTATATATTGCTCTGTGGGCTGTGCTATATATAGTACTCTGTGGGCTGTGCTGTATATAGTACTCTGTGGGCTGTGCTGTATATATTGCTCTGTGGGCTGTGCTGTATATATTACTCTGTGGGCTGTGCTGTATATAGTGCTCTGTGGGCTGTGCTGTATATAGTGCTCTGTGGGCTGTGCTGTATATATTACTCTGTGGGCTGTGCTGTATATATTACTCTGTGGGCTGTGCTATATATATTACTCTGTGGGCTGTGCTATATATATTACTCTGTGGGCTGTGCTATATATATTACTCTGTGGGCTGTGCTGTATATAGTACTCTGGGCTGTGCTGTATATAGTACTCTGTGGGCTGTGCTGTATATAGTGCTCTGTGGGCTGTGCTGTATATAGTACTCTGTGGGCTGTGCTGTATATATTGCTCTGTGGGCTGTGCTGTATATAGTACTCTGGGCTGTGCTGTATATATTACTCTGGGCTGTGCTGTATATATTGCTCTGTGGGCTGTGCTGTATATAGCGCTCTGTGGGCTGTGCTGTATATAGTACTCTATGGGCTGTGCTGTATATAGTACTCTGGGCTGTGCTGTATATAGTACTCTGTGGGCTGTGCTGTATACATTACTCTGTGGGCTGTGCTGTATATATTACTCTGTGGGCTGTGCTGTATATATTACTCTGTGGGCTGTGCTGTATATAGTACTCTGGGCTGTGCTGTATATAGTACTCTGTGGGCTGTGCTGTATATAGTGCTCTGTGGGCTGTGCTGTATATAGTACTCTGTGGGCTGTGCTGTATATAGTACTCTGGGCTGTGCTGTATATATTGCTCTGTGGGCTGTGCTGTATATAGTACTCTGGGCTGTGCTGTATATATTACTCTGGGCTGTGCTGTATATATTGCTCTGTGGGCTGTGCTGTATATATTGCTCTGTGGGCTGTGCTATATATAGTACTCTGTGGGCTGTGCTGTATATAGTACTCTGTGGGCTGTGCTGTATATAGTACTCTGTGGGCTGTGCTGTATATATTGCTCTGTGGGCTGTGCTGTATATATTACTCTGTGGGCTGTGCTGTATATAGTACTCTGTGGGCTGTGCTGTATATAGTTCTCTGTGGGCTGTGCTGTATATAGTACTCTGTGGGCTGTGCTGTATATAGTGCTCTGTGGGCTGTGCTGTATATAGTGCTCTGTGGGCTGTGCTGTATATAGTGCTCTGTGGGCTGTGCTGTATAGTGCTCTGTGGGCTGTGCTGTATATAGTGCTCTGTGAGCTGTGCTGTATATAGTACTCTGTGGGCTGTGCTGTATATAGTATTCTGGACTGTGCTGTATACTACTGTTTGGTCTGTGCTGTATACTACTGCGTGGGCTGTGTTATCTACTACACGCGCTGTGCTATATTATGCAGGCTGTGCTATATACTATACAGTTTGTGCTATATACTATGCGGGCTTTGCTATATACTATGGGGAGTATATTATATTCTATGGGGGAGGCCATGTTATGTACTATGTGGCTGTGTTATATACTATTATGGGGGAGGCTGTGTTATATACTATGGTGGAGGCTGTGTTATATACTATGGGGGGCTGCATTATATTCTATGGGGAGCTACATTATATATTATGGGGAGGTGGGCTGTATTATATTCTATGGGGGGTTACATTATACTCTGTGGGGTGGCTGCATTATACTATATGTGGGCTGCATTATACTGTATCGAGGACTATGGGGAATACGTTATACTATATGAAGAACTATGGGGTGCATTATACTATATGGAGCACTGTGAGGAGTGTATTACACTATGTGGAGGACTGAGCAGTGTATTTTAATATGGAGGACTATAGGGAGTGTATTATACTATATGGAGGACTGTGGGGCACATTATAATATATGGAGGACTATGGGGTGTATTTTACTAAACAAGTAAAATGCTGCATATTCAGATTGTTCTTGCTGGAACAAAAATCATTGTTCTCAGCAGCACATCGCCAGCGTAAACTGTAGATGTGCTGCTGATAACATGATACTGTATGGTGATCTGTTAGTGATCTATTAGTGATCGTTCTGTCCCATCATTATTCCTCAGTTGGTGGAAAGAGGCCGGGAAACAAGCGTTGAACAACTTCCGTATTGTCGATCAAATTCATTTAGCGGCCTGAACTCAGCGCACGTAAATACAACCGAAATGCTTTTGTGTGATGTGCAATATGTTAGCATTTGGGGCCCCATTTTAAACTTTACCTAGGGCCCCACTTTGCCTAAAACCGGCCCTGCCTACAAGTGTACAAAGATATTATACAGTCACCATGTGACAAGTGGGCCTGTGTAACTTCAAATGCCAGGGCTGAATTTTAGTCCCAGTCCGGCCTGATGGTGTGTGTGTGTCTCCTGGAGCACAATCAGGGCACTATGTGTTGGATAATAAAATGGCATATTTGCAATTTTTTTCTCCCATATCCACTGTGTGCTAATTTCTGGAAAGTGCCTGTAGAATCAAAAATAGTCACTACTCCAATAGATTACTTCTCTGAGGGTTATAATTTCCAAAATGGAGTCATTTCATGGGGATTTCTTCAGCTCTGATTTCCTGAAATTTTGTCATATTAGGGCTTCTGCAGATGGTGTGTAACATCTCTTCTGTCATCTGCTCCTGTGACGTCACCAGGCATGTCCTTATTCATATGGCAGGGGGCGCTGGTAATGGAGTAGACGTGGGAAACAAAAGCTCTGGACGACATAGGCTCAATTCATCCACTAAGATTAGGGTGCCTGAGACAAGTAGTACCATCCAGTCTGGCAGTATGGGTGTATGTGCTGTCCAGCTGAAGCAATCTTCTCCCTGATTCAGCCAATTGGATAGCACCATAGTCTACAAAAACTCGAAGCATATTGAAGGAAGCTGCCAGATACAGCCTTGCTCTCCTCTCGTTCAGTCCTCTATGCTCAGCTCACGGCTTGTGTATGTTTCCGGTTGTGATCCTGGCCTGTTTGCTGACTACTCTTACATATTCTGATTTTGTATTTTCTCTGCCTTACTGGTTCTGACCCAGCTACCTGACTATTGTTCTTCCCATTTCACACCACCGAACAGAAGGCAACACTGTGGCCCAAGCCTAGGGGTTTCTGTGTAAGCCCAGATCCATGTAGAGGTGTTAAATGGTGATCCCAGGGATCAGGAAAATGGAGTAGATGGCACCAAGCCTGTTCATGGTGGCCATCTTTTGAGCTGCCAGGTGGCCACAAACACTGCTCCTAATATATTGTGTCTGCAATCAATTCCAGTAAGATCTGGATTCAAATAGCTACATGGAGCTCCTTTCCTTCTCAACCCTGAAATGGGCCAAGACAGTAATGTACAACCGTTTATAGGGTATTGTCGGATACAAGAGAAGTTGTAAAATAATTTGTGAGGTCCATCTGTTTGGTATTACCCTTTGTGAAAGTGAAAAAATGAGGCTTCTATTTTGTGAAGAATTCTAAAATTTAACACCATATAAAGATTTGAAAAATGGGCCCTGATTAGGAACACAAAACTGGCTGCAGGAACTGGTTATCAGAGTCTTTTGGGAACTAACTACTGTAGTCAAAAACTGTGACTATAGACAGTACCACATCTACTGAAATTATCAAACTCAACAATCTTCATCAGTAAAAAATGAGTAACTAGTGGTGAAACCTCTCTGGAGCAGTTACAGTATGGGGCTCGGTGGCTTTTGGCAATCTAAATTATCGTAAGGGCCAATATTTTCTGTCAGATCAGTTTCAAAAAGAAATATTAGATAGTCAATGATAAAAGTATAGAATGTATTAGTGCTCCCCATTTCATAGAGATTGTCCAGTAATCTGAATTCCTTTGAATTGAAAATATAATGGAATTTATGACATGGAGTGAATCCATGAAACCAGGGTTTGAGCCAAGCCAACATTTTCTGCAGTCATGAATAAATGTAAATTACAGCCATCAGCCATGCACAGCTTAGAGATACATCATGGGACAAGTGTAATGTTTTTTATGCAGTTTATCATAATCCTCCTTGAAGTTAGTCGGTTTTAAAAGAAATTGAAAAGTCAGGACAAAGAGAAACTCTGTTGTTATTGTACAGAAATTCACACTTGGCCTCATTGCACATTTACTGTTGTCGTTCATAAAAGCGAAGTTTGGGCAGAAAGACTGGACCTGGTCTTGTAGGGACTATATGAGCATGTTCAGCAGCACAGTAGGGGGAGATGGTAGATTCATCCAATAAGATATCAGGGACCTAGGAAGCCAACAGCATCGCTTTGTCTTACAGGGCCATCATAATTTTTTATTCAAGTGATTTTCTACGTCATTTGGCTTTCTAGTTTACAGATCTCGGCAGGTAACGGTCAGCGTCTTCTAATCCCGGCGGGTAGGTGGATACTCCAGGTTGTAAGTTCTATAGAAAAGGATTTAAAGGGAATCTGTCACCCCAAAACTCGCCTATAAGCTAAGGCCACCGGAATCAGGGGCTTATCTACAGCAATCTGTAATGCTGTAGATAAGCCCCCTGATGTCACCGGAAAGATAAGAAACACAGGTTATATTATAGTCACCCAGGGGCGGTCCCGGTGCGGTCTGGTCCGATGGACGGCACGGTCCAGGTCCAGCGCCTCCCATCTTGATACGATGATGTCCTCTTCTTTGCATCCTGCTGCGGCTCCTGCGCAGGCATACTTTATCTGCCCTGTTGAGGGCAGAGCAAAATACTGAGTGCGCAGGTGCCGAGAAAGATCAGAGAGGCCTGGCGCCTGCGCACTGCAGTACTTTACGCTGCCCTCAACAGGGCAGATAAAGTACGTCTGCGCAGGAGCCGTGGCAGGAAGCAAAGAAGAGGACGTCATCATATGAAGATAGGAGGTGCTGGACCCGGACCGCGATGCCCATCGGACCGGACCACATCGGGACTGCCCCTGGGTGAGTATAATATAACCTGTTTTTCTTATCTTTCAGGTGACATCGGGGGCTTATCTAAAGCATTACAGAATGCTGTAGATAAGCCCCTGATGCCGGTGGCCTTAGCTTATAGGCGAATTTTGGGGTGACAGATTCCCTTTAACAAATTCACAAAGTAATTTCAACATTTCCATATGGAGCAGAATGTTGTGGTCTAGAGGCAAAATGGTGATCACACGATTGGGATACGACTGGAAAAGGCGATCGATAAAGCAGCCACAGCCGGTGACTAGGAAGTATCTCTGAGTTCTCTGCATTCAGTGATCACTACTAGAGATGAGCGAATTTGTTCGGAAAACGATCACCAAACATAAATTCGGCACGGATATGGCACATTAGAATTTGTGATCAGAAACCCGAGCAAAATTTTATAAAATAGATAAAAATCGGTAACATTCGGTAAAAGTGCGGGAAAACATTTTGAGCACTTTAGCAATAATAATGGTGGTGCATCATGAGCGTTTGGCACCTGTTTGATGGGTGGAGGGGGTTTGCAGAGCTCAGAGGCACGGCGTTTTTGTAAGCACAGCAGTCTTTTTTTTTTTTTTTCCTAACTTTATGTGTGCACATTGCAGCTAGCCAGGTGCGCAGGAAACACCCACAATGTCCTGACACCACGACTTGTGTCATTGGCTTCTCAAATCACATGTCCATCTCCATATAAACAGCAGACATCTTTTTTAGCGCCATTTTGACAGTGCAGAGAGGCTGCTCCTGACACTGCCACTGTTAACATCAAGACTTCAGCTAGTTAGTTAGAAGATTGTATATTAATCAGATAGTATAGCTGGACAGTGTTCAGTTTGGCTGTAAAATTAACCTTCAGGAATTTTGGGTGGGGGGGCATTACTGAGGTTCACAAAGTCAGCAGGGCACATGTCCTACAAGTGTGTTGTGCATGGAGCACAAAAGAATCAGTGCACAAGTATAGCATTTTAAATACCGTATATACTCGAGTATAAGCCGACCCGAGTATAAGCCGAGACCCCTAATTTTGTCACAAAAGACTGGGTAAACTTAATGACTCGAGTATAAGCCTAGGGTGGAAAATGCAGCAGCTACCGGTAAATGTCAAAAATAAAAATAGATACCAATAAAAGTAAAATTAATTGAGACGTCCGTAGGTTAAGTGTTTTTGAATATAGATATTGAATCAGGAGCACCATATAATGCTCCATACAGTTCACGATGGGCCCCATAAGATGCTCCATACAAAATACACCCCATATAATGCTCCATACAGTTCACGATGGGCCCCATAAGATGCTCCATACAGACATTTGCCCCATATAATGCTCCACAAATGCTGATTATGGCCCCATAAGATGCTCCACAGAAATATTTGCCCCATATAATGCTGCACAAATGCTGATTATGGCCCCATAAGATGCTCCACAGAAATATTTGCCCCATATAATGCTGCACAAATGCTGATTATGGCCCCATAAGATGCTCCATAGAGATATTTGCCCCATATAATGCTGCACAAATGCTGATTATGGCCCCATAAGATGCTCCATAGAGATATTTGCCCCATATAATGCTGCACATGGCTCCATAAGATGCTCCATAGAGATATTTACCCCATATAATGCTGCACAAATGCTGATTATGGCCCCATAAGATGCTCCACAGAAATATTTGCCCCATATAATGCTGCACAAATGCTGATTATGGCCCCATAAGATGCTCCATAGAGATATTTGCCCCATATAATGCTGCACAAATGCTGATTATGGCCCCATAAGATGCTCCACAGAAATATTTGCCCCATATAATGCTGCACAAATGCTGATTATGGCCCCATAAGATGCTCCATAGAGATATTTGCCCCGTATAATACTCCACAAATGCTGATTATGGCCCCATAAGATGCTCCACAGAAATATTTGCCCCATATAATGCTGCACAAATGCTGATTATGGCCCCATAAGATGCTCCATAGAGATATTTGCCCCGTATAATACTCCACAAATGCTGATTATGGCCCCATAAGATGCTCCATAGAGATATTTGCCTCGTATAATGCTCCACAAATGCTGATTACGGCCCCATAAGATGCTCCATAGAGATATTTGCCCCGTATAATACTCCACAAATGCTGATTATGGCCCCATAAGATGCTCCATAGAGATATTTGCCCCGTATAATACTCCACAAATGCTGATTATGGCCCCATAAGATGCTCCATAGAGATATTTGCCTCGTATAATGCTCCACAAATGCTGATTACGGCCCCATAAGATGCTCCATAGAGATATTTGTCCCATAAAATGCTGATTATGGCCCCATAAGATGCTCCATAGAGATATTTGCCCCATATAATGCTGCACATGGCTCCATAAGATGCTCCATAGAGATATTTACCCCATATAATGCTGCACAAATGCTGATTATGGCCCCATAAGATGCTCCATTGAGATATTTGCCCCATATAATGCTCCACAAATGCTGATTATGGCCCCATAAGATGCTCCATAGAGATATTTGCCCCATATAATGCTGCACAAATGTTGATTATGGCCCCATAAGATGCTCCATAGAAATATTTGCCCCTTACAATGCTGCACAAATGCTGATTATGGCCCCATAAGATGGTCCATAGACTATTATACCCCATATGCTGTTGCTGCGATTAAAAAAAATAAATAATATATGACACAACTCTTGTCGCTCAGGCCCCCGGCACTTGCTATAGTCACCTGTCCGCGTTCCATCTTCGGCGCCGCTCCATCTTCCGTGTCTTCTGCACTGAGTGTTCAGGCAAAGGGCGGCGCGCACTCTAATCGTGTCATCGCGCCCTCTGACCTGAGCGTCACTGCAGAGGATGCAGAAGACACAGCGGTGCAGACAGTGGAATGGGGGGCAGGTGAATATCGCGCACTGCCCCCCGTCATACTCACTTGCTCCCGGAGGTCCCTGCACGTCCCTGGTTCTCCGGGCGCCGGCAGCTTCTTCCTGTATTGAGCGGTCACATGGTACCGCTCATTAAAGTAATGAATATGCGGCTCCATCCCTATGGGAGTGGAGTCAGGTCCATATTAAAAAAAATAATAATTTGTCCGTTGCAAAAAGTTAGACAACCTGTATCACATTTTGTCATTTGTTTGGGTTGAAATTAAGCTGTAGAGGCCTGATCCAGAGGCGAGAAACAAATTCTTCTGTAATTAACATCATACAGTAAGGGTTCTGACTTTAAAATTGTTTGTAGCATAACTTCTTTGTCAAACAGGCCTCATCCACACTCACTTCTTTTTTCTGTAACTAACACGATACAGCATGCCATATTTCAAGTTTGAATTTACTGTCCTTGAAATTCAGCTATTTGCAAAGGTGGTGCAGAGTTCAAAATCTAATTTTTTTTGCCAATATTGTGCTCCTACCACATTATCTGAGCAACATGACTGGGAAAAAGCGAGGCCATGTTGGAAGGGGAATTAGGCTTGGGGTTTCAAGGTGTATGTGGGGTAGGTGGTAATGTTTGCGAAGGCACTAGTGAAGCAACGTCATGTCCTATGCAAAGACAACTGACAACTTATGTTACTGGACAGACTACACCACTACCTTATCAATGATGCACATAAAGAGCATGTACTCGAGTGGATGGCGAGTGCAGCTTCAAGTGGCCTCTCCTCCTCTTCAACATCACACCCAGTACAGTCCACAGATGTGGGAACCAAATTCCCCTTTCTTCCCCCCGGGTCCCAACTATCCAACCGTTCAACTGACTATACGGAACCACAGATGGGTGAGTCTGAAGAGCTGTTCACACATTCTATGCCATGTTTATCAGAAGTGTACTCAAAAGCTTTGCAGAGTCAAGAGGAGGAAGTCTGCACCAATGCCCACATTTTTTTAGCTTGGATATGGGGCAGAACAAATTTGGGTCTGAACAGCATCCTGACTCTCGTCAGCAGACGGTAACCCCGGGGGGAGGTGATCCTGATGAGACTCAGATATCTGAGGCTCACGTGGAGTGTACTGTGTTGTCAGGGCAAGAAGAAGAGGAAGGTGACTCCAATGGCGAGGAATGTGATAACACAGAGAATGATGATGAGGTGTTAGATCCCAGTTGATGTGAACATAGAGGCACACAGCTGAGTAGGTCATCTGAGGAGGAAGATGATGAGGTTGCGTTGCAAAGTACGTGACAGACACGTAGTGAGGCAGCCGCGACAAATGATGCATCTTCAGCCACAACTGTGCCTCGGACCAGCGTCTGTAGGTCTGTAGCTCACAGGGGTGGCAAGGGTTGCCTAGCCTGGACCTTTTTTGTCACTGCAAAGGATGAGCCAACTCATGTAATCTGCCAACATTGTAGTAGCAATAATTTAACTAGTACATGTATGTACCTTCACAGGCACAATCAACATGCTTTACTGTGGGAATCCCAATGCGCAAAAATGAGGACCAGCGGATATCAATCACCATCAGCTGCCCTATCAATCGCAGCTGCTGTGTCTTCCTCCTCCTCTGCTACCTTGCCAACTATTGAGACCCAGGTCTTTGACCACAGAACCTTGAGTTCTTTACCCACTCAAGTCACGCTGACTGAGAGGCTGCCTTCAGCTGTAACAGAAGCGGATATGCCTACTGTTTTTAACTGATCTCAGAGAGCGATCACACCAGAAGTTTCTCAATCCACAGTAACATTTCCGCCTGCACCTCTCTCACGGTCCAGCAGTTTGTCCAGTTCACTGTACTTCGTCCTCCCACAGCACTGTAGCTCGCCTAAGGTTCCACAGTTGTGGTGACGTAATAGATTGTTTCCTCCTACGCATGACAAAGCTAAGAGGTTGAACTCCACATCTCCAATTTGTTGGCCATTGAAATGCTGCCTTTCTGCCTGGTAGACACAGATGGTTTCTGAAAGCTGATGGCCATCGCAGTCGCCAATTACCCAGTCGCCATTACTTTTCTAAGAAAGCTGTACCTGCGCTACACCAGCATGTCGCAGACAACATCACCGGTTCCTTGATAAAATCTCTGTCTGCACAGGGTTCATTTCACCACAGACACTTGGACGAGTAAGCAAGGTCAAGGGCATTACATCTCACTGACTGGGCACTGGGTGACTCTGGTGGCTGTGGGTACAGGCACTGATCCACAAGTCTTGGAATCCCCAAGGCTTGCAGGACAATCCTCTACATTTAACACTTCCTTCACTGCTTCTGCCTCCTCTATGGCTCCCACCTGCGCCCTCAACCTCTGCCTTTATGAGACACGTGTCCCAACAGTGCAGAGTGAACCCCCACTACCTCCGTACTGCGCAGCCAGGGCTCACTGCAATCAGGCAGTCTTAAAATTGATATGTCTTGGAGATCGCAATCATACAGCTGAAGAGTTGTGGACAGCTCTTCAAGCCGAGTTTGATCAATGGCTGTCTCCTCTGAACCTGCATCCAGGGAAGGCCATGTCCGATAACGGTGCGACCCTGGTGTCGGCACTACGGTGAGGCAAGCTCACACACGTGCCTTGCGTAGCTCACATCCTCAACCTGGTGGTGCAGCGTTTTCTCAGCCACTATCCTAGCCTGGGTGAGAAAAGAAAGTACGTAATCTATATGCTCATTTCCGTCGTTCAGACCCCCTCTGGTCATCGACTTGTATCGATACAAGGTCTTTGTCCATGCCAGTAGCGTAGCTACCAGGGGGCAGAGGGTGCGGACGCCCTGGGCCCACCGCTCACAGGGGCCCACCCGGAGCTACACTACACTTAATTATATCAGTGTGCACAGCCCGCTGATATAGTTACTCTCCATTCTCCGTTGTAGAGCAGGGAGACACGATCTCCCTGCACTACCGCAGACAGTGGCCGGGGAGAGCCAGAGGAATACATGCACGAGGGAGGATAGATGCCAGCACTGCACCTGTCTGCTGGCTCCAGTATACAGCAGACAGTCATGCCCACACATGTGCATGTGTGAGCATGTCTGCTCTGCTGCAGAGAAGTCAGGAGGACCACGGCACGGCCTCTGTGAGTGTCCAGAGAAGAGCAAGACAGTCACAGGACAGTGGTGCTGTAAGTAACAGTACAGATTTCTGCAGGTACTGGCCGGAGATGTCTGCACCGTGCAGAAAGGATGTGGCAGAACATGGCTCCCCTCCTGATAAGACCCGGCCTTGTGCTGTATATCTGCAGTCTATATCTGAGGCACTGTAGATTTATGGCGGCTGCTTGAAATACAGACCGGACAGTGCAGGTGAGGATATGTATATATAGTGTGTGTGTGTGTGTGTGTGTGTGTGTGTGTGTGTGTGTGTGTGTGTAAGAGACATATATCCTTCTCTGTGGGGTCCTGCCGGGGTCAAATCTATCAGTGCACATTACTGACCTGCCTTGTCAGTATATATATATATATATATATATATATATATATATATATATATATATATATATATATATATACATATATACATACACATATATATATATATATATATATATATATATATATATATATATATATATATATATATATATATATATATATATATATATACACACATACACTGCATTTACTGATATGAGATCACACAAACACTGGTCTGATAGGACCCCGGCTATAGGATATCTATCTATCCATCCATCTATCCTATAGCCAAGGTCAGTATCCTTTCAGTACAGTGTCTGCATGATCTCATATCAGTAAATCCACGGTAGTGAACATGAAAACCCCATTATGAAACCATGTATTAAAAATAAAAAAGTTGAGGCTGAATATATATGATAAATAGCAAGACAGAAGAAAATAGAAACAGCAAATACAGTAGGTGCGTATAGGAGATCATATATCGGTGCAGGACCCTGAACAAATACTCTGTCTAGACAACAAGACCCCCAAAGGGGGAGAAGGGGAAAAGGAACAGACGAACCAGGGGGTGTACTTTAGATTGGTAATATTCTACCTCCCTCTCTTTCTTCTGGTTGCCTTCTTTTCCGTTTCCCTCTTTGGGTTCTTCTCCAGACAAGAGTATTCCTTTAGGGTTACCTGGATACATTCAGGGAGCTATGCCCATATGCTGGACTCTGTATGCACCTACTAGCTCTTTCTATTTTCTTCTATTTAGCTCTTTGTCATATATATCAGAGCTGTGCAAGTATCAGCCCACAGAATCCAAGGAGTGGGAGCTATTGTGGGGTCATTATACAACATGGGAGCTATTGCGGGTACCATTATACAGCGCGGGAACTAATACTGAGTCAATATACAGCATGGGAGCTAATACGGAGTCATTATACAGCATGGGAGCTAATATGGAGTCATTATACAGCATGGGAGCTAATACGGAGTCATTATACAGCATTGGAGCTAATACGGAGTCATTATACAGCGTGGGAGCTAATACGGAGTCATTATACAGCGTAAGAGCTAATACGGAGTAATTATACAGCGTGGGAGCTAATACAGAGTCATTATACAGCATTGGAGCTAATACGGAGTCATTATACAGCATTGGAGCTAATACGGAGTCATTATACAGCATGGGAGCTAATACGGAGTCATTATACAGCGTAGGAGCTAATACGGAGTCATTATACAGAATTGGAGCTAATACGGAGTCATTATACAGCATTGGAGCTATTACGGAGTCAGTTATTATACAGCATGGGAGCTAATACGGAGTCATACAGCATTGGAGCTAATACGGAGTCATTATACAGTGTAGGAGCTAATACGAAGTCATACAGCATTGGAGCTAATACGGAGTCATTATACAGCGTGAGAGCTAATACGGAGTCATTATACAGCGTAGGAGCTAATACGGAGTCATTATACAGCGTAGGAGCTAATACGGAGTCATTATACAGCGTGAGAGCTAATACGGAGTCATTATACAGTGTAGGAGCTAATACCGAGTCATTATACAGAATTGGAGCTAATACGGAGTCATTATACAGCATTGGAGCTAATACGGAGTCATTATACAGCGTAGGAGCTAATACGGAGTCATTATACAGAATTGGAGCTAATACAGAGTCATTATACATCATGGGAGCTAATACGGAGTTATTATACTTTCATTTTCTTTCTTTCGACTCTGCAAAAACTCTTACTGTTTCACTTATTCATTCTCGTCTGGACTATTGTAACTCTCTACTAATCGGCCTCCCTCTTACCAAACTCTCCCTGCTCCAATCTGTCCTGAATGCTGCAGCCAGAATCATATTCCTCACCAACCGTTACACCGATGATTCTACCTTGTGCCAGTCATTACACTGTTTACCCATCCACTCCAGAATCCAGTACAAAACTGCTACCCTCATTAATAATAATCTTTACTTTTATATAGCACTTACATATTACGCAGCGCTTTACAGTTTGCACACATTATCATCGCTGTCCCCGGTGGGGCAGTCATTATACAGCGTAGGAGCTAATACGGAGTCATTATACAGCGTGGGAGCTAATATGGAGTCATTATACAGCGTAGGAGCTAATACGGAGTTATTATACAGCGTAGGAGCTAATACGGAGTCATTATACAGCGTGGGAGCTAATACAGAGTCATTATACAGCATGGGAGCTAATACGGAGTCATTATACAGCTAATATGGAGTCATTATACAGCATGGGAGCTAATACGGAGTCATTATACAGCGTAGGAGCTAATACGGAGTCATTATACAGCGTGGGAGCTAATATGGAGTCATTATACAGCGTAGGAGCTAATAAGGAGTCATTATACAGCGTAGGAGCTAATACGGAGTCATTATACAGCGTGAGAGCTAATACGGAGTCATTATACAGCATTGGAGCTAATACAGAGTAATTATACAGCATTGGAGCTAATACGGAGTCATTATACAGCGTAGGAGCTAAAACGGAGTCATTATACAGCGTGGGAGCTAATACAGAGTCATTATACAGCGTAGGAGCTAATACGGAGTCATTATACAGCGTAGGAGCTAATACGGAGTCATTATACAGCGTGGGAGCTAATACGGAGTCATTATACAGCATTGGAGCTAATACGGAGTCATTATACAGCGTAGGAGCTAATACGGAGTCATTATACAGCGTGGGAGCTAATACGGAGTAATTATACAGCATGGGAGCTAATACAGAGTCATAATACATCGTTGGAGCTAATACGGAGTCATTATACAGAATTGGAGCTAATACGGAGTCATTATACAGCATTGGAGCTATTACGGAGTCAGTTATTATACAGCATGGGAGCTAATACGGAGTCATACAGCATTGGAGCTAATACGGAGTCATTATACAGTGTAGGAGCTAATACGAAGTCATACAGCATTGGAGCTAATACGGAGTCATTATACAGCGTGAGAGCTAATACGGAGTCATTATACAGCGTAGGAGCTAATACGGAGTCATTATACAGCGTAGGAGCTAATACGGAGTCATTATACAGCGTGAGAGCTAATACGGAGTCATTATACAGTGTAGGAGCTAATACCGAGTCATTATACAGAATTGGAGCTAATACGGAGTCATTATACAGCATTGGAGCTAATACGGAGTCATAATACAGCGTAGGAGCTAATACGGAGTCATTATACAGAATTGGAGCTAATACAGAGTCATTATACATCATGGGAGCTAATACGGAGTTATTATACTTTCATTTTCTTTCTTTCGACTCTGCAAAAACTCTTACTGTTTCACTTATTCATTCTCGTCTGGACTATTGTAACTCTCTACTAATCGGCCTCCCTCTTACCAAACTCTCCCTGCTCCAATCTGTCCTGAATGCTGCAGCCAGAATCATATTCCTCACCAACCGTTACACCGATGATTCTACCTTGTGCCAGTCATTACACTGTTTACCCATCCACTCCAGAATCCAGTACAAAACTGCTACCCTCATTAATAATAATCTTTACTTTTATATAGCACTTACATATTACGCAGCGCTTTACAGTTTGCACACATTATCATCGCTGTCCCCGGTGGGGCAGTCATTATACAGCGTAGGAGCTAATACGGAGTCATTATACAGCGTGGGAGCTAATATGGAGTCATTATACAGCGTAGGAGCTAATACGGAGTTATTATACAGCGTAGGAGCTAATACGGAGTCATTATACAGCGTGGGAGCTAATACAGAGTCATTATACAGCATGGGAGCTAATACGGAGTCATTATACAGCTAATACGGAGTCATTATACAGCATGGGAGCTAATACGGAGTCATTATACAGCGTAGGAGCTAATACGGAGTCATTATACAGCGTAGGAGCTAATACGGAGTCATTATACAGCGTAGGAGCTAATACGGAGTCATTATACAGCGTAGGAGCTAATACGGAGTCATTATACAGCGTGGGAGCTAATATGGAGTCATTATACAGCGTAGGAGCTAATAAGGAGTCATTATACAGCGTAGGAGCTAATACGGAGTCATTATACAGCGTGAGAGCTAATACGGAGTCATTATACAGCATTGGAGCTAATACAGAGTAATTATACAGCATTGGAGCTAATACGGAGTCATTATACAGCGTAGGAGCTAAAACGGAGTCATTATACAGCGTGGGAGCTAATACAGAGTCATTATACAGCGTAGGAGCTAATACGGAGTCATTATACAGCGTAGGAGCTAATACGGAGTCATTATACAGCGTGGGAGCTAATACGGAGTCATTATACAGCATTGGAGCTAATACGGAGTCATTATACAGCGTAGGAGCTAATACGGAGTCATTATACAGCGTGGGAGCTAATACGGAGTAATTATACAGCATGGGAGCTAATACAGAGTCATAATACATCGTTGGAGCTAATACGGAGTCATTATACAGCATTGGAGCTATACCATAGTTGTAATCAGGGGTTAGGGGCCCACTGAGAAGTTTGCCCCCCCCCCCCCCCCCTGAGCTGAACCCCTAGCTATGCCTCTAGTGCATCCCAGTTAACAGGTAGATATGCGATATGCCGACACAGTGGAATTCCACTCAGCACCTGTTGCAGCGACTGTGGCAGCAGCAACAAGCCCTGACGCAGAATGTCATGTTGTATAGCCTGGGCCAACGCAGTACGGACGTGGTGCATATCACATTTACAGAGTGGGCACAGATTAAGAACCTCTGCACCCTACTGCACAGTTTTGAAATGGCTACTAAGATGGTTAGCGCTGATGATGCCATCATCAGCATCACTATTCCGCTCATCTGTATGCTGGAGCAGACTTTGAATAGGTTGCGGAAGGAGATGGTGGTCCCAGAAGAAGAGGAGGAAGCAGAGGAGGATGCGGAATGGATAACATTGTCTCTAAGTTTATAGACTGTCATCACACAGGTGGGTGCCAAAGGAGGGTGGGTTACTGTAATCGATGGGAGCTGGTGATAACAGACAAGCTGTTATCAAAGGTGAATGATCCGAAGAACAAATGGAGGAGGAAGAGGTGATGGGCGAGCAACTGTCAGATGAAGAGGATAATCCTCTCCTCTCTGTTGTTTGTGGTTGGCAGGAGGGGATGGAGGAAACGAGTCTCATTGTTACCCAGCCACCAACACAGCATGGGCTTGAACCTCATGGTAGAGACAGTCATATGGGTGCCTTCATGCTGCACTATCTGCAACATGATCCCCGTACAGTTATGATTAAGAATAATGCTGACTACTGGGTTTACACTTTATTAGATCCACATTATAAAACCAAATTTTGAAAGAGGATTCCTGCCCTAGAAAGGGACCCACAAATGCTGGAGTATCAAAACATGCTTCTACACAAGCTTAAGAGAGCTTTTCCCCAAGACAGCAATGAAGCACAAAGTTCGCATTGCAACTGTAGACTTCCAACCTACGGCACGTCAATTAGTCAACACCAAAACATTAGCAGCAGCAGCGGTGGAAGTGGAAGAAGCAATTTCTGTGAGTCCATTGAGACTTTTTTTAGACCAACTCGTGCAACAGAGTCCAAGTCTTACACGTGGTGAACGAATAGAGAGGATGGTGCAGGAGTATCTAGAACTAAATATCAATATCACCAGGGAGGGTTTGGACCCTTTCACATTTTGGTCTTCAAAAATTGATGAGTGGCCTGAGCTCGCCTCACACGCCTTGGAGGATTTACCGTGCCCGGCAGCCAGCGTTCTCTCAGAACGTGACGGATAAATGCAGCCGGCAGTCCCCTGAAAGTGTAGACCACCTAACATTCATCAAGATGAACAAGTCATGGATCTCCAAGGACTTTTGCACCCCAATTGTAGACTGTACAGACTAGATGATAATGCATTTTTTAGCATGATGCATTAATGTCACGTAACTGCACTCTAAGTCAGTCCCTATTATACTATTTCTACTGTGGTGAAATTGATACCATTTGTGTTGTGTCTGCCAATAATTTTTGGAAATGTAAACAGTCCTGGTTGGGTCTCCTTCATGCATGTTGCCTGTAGCAGTAGGCCTCCGAGACCATCAGGCCTCCACTTCATTGGACTCAACTACCCATGTTAATATCCTTAAATTTTTCTGACAATGGTAGTCTAGAAAACTGAGGCTTGAGGAGGACAATTTGCATGTTCCAATTGCCTTCTGGGAAAAGCGAAGAGTCTCCCTCAGGCAAGAAGATTGTTGGGTACAGCTGGGACCAACTGCTCGGAAAGCATCGCCAAATGAGGAATGGAAGCTTGAGAAATTTTTGCCTCTAGGACATTATTGCAAGAAAGCTTGGCTGATTGAGAAGATTACACAAGAAATAAAAAACACAGCAGATTACACAAGAAGGTAAACACATAGCAAGTCAGCAGGATCCAGGAGCAACATGGCAGACCACCTACATGGTGAGCTGCAATATGTGCTACATGTTCACAGATTGACCAGTAGATGAATCCAACTTCACTGTCAGAAGTATAGACTACTGGCCCTTTCAGAAGAAAAGGTGAGGGGTCTGGAAGAAAGAATTGCAACATTGAAACTCAAAGAAAATGAAGACTTCCTAGACAGAACAGAAGCATCTCTACTGGTCACAGAAGGTGAAGAAAGTGTCAGAGAACCTCCAAAAGCAGAAGAGTGGAAGCATGTGACCAAAAGAAGAAAGACTGTGGAGACATCACCAACCACACAACTGAGAAACCGATACCAAGGCCTTGTGGAGGACGAAAATGGCACACCTAAGGATGAGGTACTACAGCAAGCAAAGAAGAAAAGGGCACACAACAACACCCATAAGTGACAACAAAAAGTACAACCAAGAAGCGTGGTAGTTGTGGAAGACTCACTACTGAGAGGCACAGAAACAGCCATCTACAGACCGGACATAACCGCAAGAGAAGTATGCTGCCTCACAGGGGCAAAGATCAAGGATTTGACTGATAGGATACCAAACCTCATTAGTTCCAAGGACATCCACCCATTTCTTCTGATACATGATGGCACCAATGACAAGGCAAGGAAGGACCTACCGACAATCTGCAAGGACTTTCAAGAGCTAGAGAAGAAAGTAAAGGAACTGGATGCACAGGTAGAATTTCTTCTATCCTTCCAGTAGACTGGCATGGCACCAGGAGATGGAACAGGATCCTTGATGTGGACAATTGGCTAAGACGATGGTGCAGACAACAAGGATTTTCTGGACCACGGAGTGAATTACCTGTACGACAGACTCTTCGCCAGAGACAGACTACACCTCAACCCACCTGGGAAACACACATTCGCCAGAAGACTCGCTACACTCATCAGGAGGGAGTTAAACAAGAAGAAGAGGGGACGGGAAGAAAAAAGATAGACACGAACATGAAGCCAGAAATAATACTGATGAAGGACAGGAGGTGCAGCAAAGAAGACCCAAGACAACTTACTCAAAAGGGAGGTAAGGCAATTCTAAAACAATCCACAGGGAAGAGATTGGAACAAAACAAAATCCTCTAAAATGCATGCTCGCAAACGCCAGAAGTCTGACAAACAAGATGGAAGAACTAGAAGCAGAAATATCTACAGGTAACTATGACATAGTGGGAATAACCGAGACATGGTTAGATGAAAGTTATGACTGGGCAATTAACGTACAGGGTTACAGTCTGTTTAGAAAGGTTCGTAAAAAATCGGAGAGGAGGAGGGGTTTGTCTTTATGTAAAGTCTTGTCTAAAGTCCACTTTAAGGGAGGATATTAGTGAAGGGAATGAGGATGTCGAGTCCATAGGGTCAAAATACATGGAGGGAAAAATAGTAACAAAATTCTCATTGGGGTCTGTTACAAACCCCCGAAGTATAACAGAAATCATGGAAAGGCTACTACTAAGGCAGATAGATGAAGCTGCAACCCATAATGAGGTCCTTGTTATGGGGGACTTTAACTACCCGGATATTAACTGGGAAACAGACCTGCGAAACCCATAAAGGTAACAGATTTCTGCTAATAACCAAGAAAAATTATCTTTCACAATTGGTGCAGAATCCAACCAGAGGAGCAGCACTTTTAGACCTAATACTATCTAATAGACCTGACAAAATAACAAATCTGCAGGTCGTCAGGCATCTAGGAAATAGCGACCACAATATTGTACAGTTTCACTTGTCTTTCGCTAGGGGGACTTTTCAGGGAGTCACAAAAACACTGAACTTTCCGAAGGCAAAGTTTGACCAGCTTAGGCTAGTTTCACACGAGCGTTTATCCGGGCTGTGGAGGGATACGGACATCCTCTGTGAAGTCCCGCCCACTGCTGCGCATCTTCGTTCAGCTCCGACTACGGCTGTATGCGGCGTGCGCACCCTATCTTTAACATTGGGTACGCAGGCCATGCCGCTGTATGCGGATGCCGCCGCATGCGTCGTTTTGGCGGTGCGACAACCTGCGCCAAACGCAACATGTGGCATTTTCGTGCAGATGCCGCACCGTCGAAACGACGCATGTGGCGGATCCGGCGTGCGTACCCAATGATAAAGATAGAGTGAGCAAGCCGCATGCTGCCGTAGGTGGAACTGAACAAAGAGGCGTGGCAGTGGGCGGGGCTTCATGGAGGAAGTCCGCATCGCTCCGCAGCCCAGATAAACGCTAGTGTGAAATTAGCCTTAGAGATGCCTTTAATCTGGGTGACTGGGACAATGTCCTCAGAAATATGAATACAGATAATAAATGGGAAATGTTTAAGAACATCCTAAATAGGCACTGTAAGCGGTTTATACCTTGTGGGAATAAAAGGACAAGAAATAGGAAAGACCCAATGTAGCTTAACAAAGAGGTAAGAGGGGCAATAAACAGTAAAAAAGAAAGCATTTAAACTACTAAAGCAGGATGGCACCAATGAAGCTCTAAAAAACTATATGGAGAAAAATACTTTACCTAAAAAACTAATTAAAGCTGCAAAAAAGGAAGCGGAGAAGCACATTGCTAAGGAGAGTAAGGATATGTGTCCACTGTCCGGATTGCCAGCACTTTGGAAGGAGCGGAAAACTCGCTTCGCCCAAAGCTCCGCCCCCTTCTGTACGCGCGGTGAAAAATTGTGAGGAAAGACTGGTTGTAGATGATGAGGAAAAAGCTAATATATTAAACACCTTCTTCTCCACGGTATTAACAGTGGAAAATAAAATGCTAGGTGAAATGCCGAGAGACAAGGAAGCCCTATATTAAGGGTCACCAATCTAACCCAAGAAGAGGTGCGAAACCGGCTAAATAAGATTAAAATAGATAAATCTCCGGGTCCGGATGGCATACACCCATGAGCACTAAGAGAACTAAGTAATGTAATAGACAAACCATTATTTCTTATATTTAGGAACTCTATAGCTACGGGGTCTGTTCAACAGGACTGGCGCATAGCAAATGTGGTACTATTATTCAAAAATGGCTCTAAAGGTGAACCTGGAAATTATAGGCCAGGAAGTCTAACCTCTACTGTTGATAAAATATTTGAAGGGTTTCTGAGGGATGTTATTCTGGATTATCTCAATGAGAATAACTGTTTAACTCCATATCAGCATGGGTTTATGAGGATTCGCTCCTGTCAAACCAATCTACTCAGTTTTCATGAAGAGGTAAGCTATAGACTGGACCAAGGTGAGTAATTACATAGTTATTAAGGTTGAAGGAAGACTTTAAGTCCATCTAGTTCAACCCATAGCCTAGCATGCCCTAACATGTTGATCCAGGGGAAGGCAAAAAAACCCCATGTGGTAAGAGTAAGCTCCATCATGGGGAAAAAAATTCCTTCCCGACCCCATATACGGCAATCAGACTAGTTCCCTGGATCAACGCCTTATCAAGGAATCTAATATATATACCCTGTAATATTATACTTTTCCAGAAAGGTATCCAGTCCCCTCTTAAGTTGAAGCAATGAGTCACTCATTACAACATCATACGGCAGAGAGTTCCATAGTCTCACTGCTGTTACAGTAAAGAATCCGCGTCTGTTATTATGCTTAAACCTTCTTTCCTCCAGACGTAGAGGATGTCCCCTTGTCCCTGTCACCGGTCTATGATTAAAAAGATCAGCAGAAAGGTCTTTGTACTGTCCCCTCATATATTTATACATTAACATAAGATCACCCCTTAGTCTTCGTTTTTCCAAACTAAATAGCCCCAAGTGTAATAACCTATCTTGGTATTGCAGACCCCCCAGTCCTCTAATGACCTTGGTCGTTCTTCTCTGCACCCGCTCCAGTTCAGCTATGTCTTTCTTATACACCGGAGACCAGAACTGTACACAGTATTCTAAGTGTGGTCGCACTAGTGACTTGTATAGAGGTAAAATTATGTTCTCCTCATGAGCATCTATGCCTCTTTTAATGCATCCCATTATTTTATTTGCCTTTGTAGCAGCTGCCTGACACTGGCCACTGAATATGAGTTTGTCATCCACCCATACACCCAGGTCTTTTTCATTGACGGTTTTGCCCAGAGTTTTAGAATTAAGCACATAGTTATACATCTTATTACTTCTACTCAAGTGCATGACCTTACATTTATCCCCATTAAAGCTCATTTGCCATTTATCAGCCCAAGCTTCTAGTTTACATAAATCATCCTGTAATATAAAATTGTCCTCCTCTGTATTGATTACCCTGCAGAGTTTAGTGTCATCTGCAAATATTGAAATTGTACTCTGAATGCCCCCTACAAGGTCATTAATAAATATGTTAAAAAGAAGAGGGCCCAATACTGACCCCTGTGGTACCCCACTACTAACCGTGACCCAGTCCGAGTGTGCTCCATTAATAACCACCCTTTGTTTCCCATCCCTGAGCCAACTCTCAACCCACTTGCACATATTTTCCCCTATCCCCATTATTCTCATTTTATGTATCAACCTTTTGTGTGGCACCGTATCAAAAGCTTTTGAAAAGTCCATATACACTACATCTACTGGGTTCCCTTGGTCCAGTCCGGAACTTACCTCTTCATAGAAGCTGATCAAATTAGTCTGACATGAACGGTCCCTAGTAAACCCGTGCTGATACTGGGTCATGAGGTTATTCCTCTTCAGATACTCCAGTATAGTATCCCTTAGAATGCCCTCCAGGATTTTACCCACAGTAGAGGCTAAACTTACTGGCCTATAATTTCCGAGTTCAGTTTTTGTCCCCTTTTTGAATATTGGCAGCACATTTGCTATACGCCAGTCCTGTGGTACAGACCCTGTTATTATGGACTCTTTAAAGATTAAAAATAATGGTCTATCAATGACTGTACTTAATTCCTGCAGTACTCGGGGGTGTATCCCATCCGGGCCCGGAGATTTGTCAATTTTTGTGATTTTTAGACGCCGCCGTACTTCCTGCTGGGTTAAGCAGGTAACATTAAATTGGGAATTATTATCACTAGTCATATTGGCTGCCATGGGATTTTCTTTTGTAAATACTGATGAAAAAAAGTCATTTAGCATATTTGCTTTTTCCTCATCCTCATCCACCATTTCACCCAGACTATTTTTAAGGGGGCCAACACTATCATTTTTTAGTTTCTTACTATTTATGTAGTTAAAGAATATTTTGGGGTTATTTTTGCTCTCTCTGGCAATGAGTCTCTCTGTCTCAATCTTCGCTGCCTTGATTTGCTTTTTACATAATTTATTTAATTTTTTGTATTTATTTAATGCCTCCTCACTACCTACTTCCTTTAATTCTCTAAATGCTTTCTTTTTGTCACTTATTGCGCCCCTTACAGCTTTATTTAGCCATATTGGTTTCCTCTTATTTCTAGTATGTTTATTCCCATACGGTATATACTGCGTACAGGTCCTATCCAGGATGCTAATAAATGTCTCCCATTTTCTTTGTGTACTTTTATGTCTCAGGATATCGTCCCAGTTAATTGCACCAAGATCCTCTCTCATCCGTTGGAAATTTGCCCTCCTGAAGTTTAGGGTCCTTGTCACCCCTCTACTACACATCTTATTAAAGGAGACATGAAAACTTATTATTTTGTGATCACTATTCCCCAAGTGACCCCCAACCCTTATATTTGATATGTGGTCTGGCCTGTTGGTTAATATTAGGTCTAGCAGTGCCCCCCTTCTTGTTGGGTCCTGAACCAGTTGTGAAAGGTAATTGTCTCTCATAGTTGTCAAAAACCGATTACCTTTACTGGAACTGCAGGTTTCTGTTCCCCAATCTATTTCAGGGTAGTTGAAGTCCCCCATAATAATGACTTCTCCTTGAGTCGCAGCTTCATCTATTTGCTTTACAAGGATATTCTCCATTGCTTCCATTATTTTTGGAGATTTATAACAAACCCCTATCAGTAATTTATTATTTTTTCCCCCTCCCCTTATCTCCACCCACAGGGACTCTACATTTTCATTAGATTCACCTATATTATCACGCAGGATGGGTTTTAAGGTCCATTTTACAAACAGACACACCCCACCCCCTCGCTTATCTGTACGGTCATTTCTGAAAAGGCTATAGCCCTGCAAGTTAACAGCCCAGTCATGGCTCTCATCCAGCCATGTTTCAGATATCCCCACCATGTAATAATTATGTTCCAACAACATTAGTTCTAATTCGTCCATTTTGTTGGCGAGGCTTCTAGCATTAGTATACATGCACTTGATGTTCCTCTCTGTACCTCTATTCTTTCTTAAATTACTAACTGTTCTAACCCCACCCCCCATGCCTCCGCCACCCCCAACTTCCTTATTTGTACCCAGGTCTCTATCTGCACTATCTTCCCCACCTACAAAATGAATACCCTCCCCCCCATTCCCTAGTTTAAACACTCCTCCAACCTTCTAACCATTTTCTCCCCCAGCACAGCTGCACCTTCCCCATTGAGGTGCAGCCCATCCCTAGCGTAGAGCCTGTAGCCAACTGATATACCCAGGAAGCACGGTGGCAACTGTGGGGGCCGGGGCATCTCTAGGGTCCCTGTAAAAAGCCTCAGGCCATGAGTCATACGGGTTTGTCCTATCCATACCATCTGGGGGACAGAAAGGAAGACATAACACCTAGAACATCTACAACAGTTGTGAGGACCTTACCAAGAAGCTCAGCAGGGAGGTACTACAACACACAGGCACTAGAGGAAGGCTAATGATTTCCACCTGGATAAGGAGACTCTGGAATTGCCTTCAGACTGACCGGACTCTGCCTGCCCTGTCATCTGGCCCTCCGGGCTGAGGAAACCATCTGAAGTCTTCAGTAAACAAGGTAAAAGACTGCAAACTTGTCTCCTCGTTCTTTACTGCACCTTGCCCATATATAAAATCTTTTACTGGACACCCCTGAGGGCCACGGACCGGGTCAGCCACCGTGACATCCCCCGAACCGGAGTACCCGGTACCGAGTACCCCATTGTCCTTACGTGGGGGCGATCCATTTTGGCATCACGAACAGGATCTACTCATGCCTGAAAATCAGGTCATGTGCACCTAAGAACTGTGCCAGAACTGTATTTTAACTGTGATTTGCTTAAAGAATGTGTGTTGCAATTTGCCGCCAAAATCCGCCATTGCCGCGCCGTGTGGAGCGCGAGGGGAGGAGCCAAACCTTCGTGGGCGGAGCCAGCCGAAAAAAGCGCGAAGCAATTAGATGGGTGCCGGGCTGCTGCCTGGAAAGCCGGAAGTGGAGCGTGCCGCCAGAAGAGACGCTGCAAAGTGCCGATTCCGGAGAGGAGCCCCGACTTCCACCAGGTTAGCAGAGGGGAGGAACGGCCATGTCCGATCCGGGAAGGGAAGTAGCGGCAGTTGCAGCCGCAGACTTAGAAGCGCCTCCAGGCCCCGCAATAGGCACAGCCTTGTACTGCCGCCGGGTCCCGCAGAGCTTGCCGCTTCCATCAGCCAGCCGGACACTGCCACGGTTACAGCGGTCATAATGCCCTTCTCCATGCCATACATACCTGGAGCAGCCTGGCTCCCGCGATACTCTGGAGAATCGCATACATTAACTGACTTTAAAGAAGGGATCTGCAGCCTGCTTGAGTTTTATCCCCTGACAGAGCCTCAGAAAGTTCACATGGTAACGGGCCAACTGTTTGGAGCGGCTCTGAGAGAAGTGAAGTCCTTGACCGCTGCGGATAAAAGAACTGCGCAGCAGGTCTTTGCAAAGCTTAAAAGCACCTTTGACACCCGCACCGCTACAGAAATTAAATTGACGTTCTATGGGTGCAAGCAGAGGCCGCAGGATAGCTTACAGGACTATGCCCTTAATCTCCAGGAGGCACTGCGGGCAATCAAGCAGGTTGATCCAAACAGCATGCAAGATGAAGATAAACTCTTAAGGGAGCGGTTCATCGAGGGGCTCCTGTGCAATAAAAAGGGCCCAACTGCACCTCCTGGCCATGCAGAATCCTGACCTGACCTTTGCGCAATTTAAATACAAGGCCATCCAAGTGTTACAGGAGTGACAGCCCAGCCGTGCAGTACTTCCTAGGCATCAAGCCCTCACGTACCACCAGGAGGTGGCGCCAGATACTCAAGTTTCTGCTGAGGCCAATGCCCAGATCCTGGAAGACAATTCCCCTGCAGGACTACGCCTCCAGATGCAGGAGCTGACCAAGAGCGTTGCTGCCTTAGCTCGGACCGTGCAGTCCCTACAGGAGGCCCCCAAGGAGAAGATCAAGCTGGCTTCCAGACCGGAGGATGTTCCCTGGCGATGACATAGGAGGATTCCCCCGACCAGAGGTAGAGACGACGATCGCTTTCATCAGGACGGATGACCCATCTGCCGCCGCTGCAACCAGGCAGGCCACATTGCAAGGTACTGTCATTTAAACGAGTAACCCCTGGGGCAGAGGGCCAACCCCCAGGAGTAGGACGACCAGGCCCACAAAACTGAAGAGCCAAGTACATTGGAGGACGACCTGTTCTCCCCATTGTGATCGACGGTATCCCCATGAACGCTCTGTTGGACACCGGTTCTCAGGTGACAACTATGCCTTACATCCTTTATAACCGTTATTGGGAAGACACCGACATTACTCGTGGCCCTGATGATGATTTCACCATAGTAGCCAGTAACGGTCAGCCATTGCCACAAGTGGGGTACAAAGAGGTCACCATTAAAGTGGGGTGGGTAGAATTGAAGGCCCAAGGAATTGTAATTGTTGATATTGACCGACGTGAATGTATCCCCATGATGACCATTGGTACTAATGTCATAGAAAATTGTCTTGCAGAGGTTATTGTCTTGTTACAGCAGGTGGCAGAAACAGCTGGTTACAGTGAACAACGTGCCCTGGAGAAAGAAATCCGAGCTCTGATGCAGAGACAGCAGGTAGAACTGACTGGTGGAGAAATTGGCCGTATCACAGTGAGTGATTCAATCCCCATTGCAATACCTCCCAGAAGTGAAATGTTAATATGGTGTCGGGCAGCAATAGGCCTCAGAGGTAAAGACTATCAAGCCCTGGTAGAACCTGGTATTCAGATAGTAGGCCCACCCTCCTGACAGCCAGAGGGGTGGTTGAAGTTCGCAAGGGGAGGGTGCCAGTACGTTGTTGTGAATTCTGTTGTGGGTTCTGCTCTTGGGCTCCCTCCGGTGGTTATAAGTGGTAGTGCTGCTGTTTGTCCTTCACAGCAGTCATCAGGTGCGTCCACTTCAGACGGGGCTATTTAGTCTGGCCTCACCCTTTGGTGAGTGCCAGTTGTTCATTGTTTCTGGAGGATTCACATTCCTTCCTGGTCGCCCCTGCTTGCAGTTCATTTCTTCAAGATAAGTTCTGCTTGTTTTTCTGCCCACATGTTGTGGGCCTCATTGTTCAGTGCTTTGCATGTTTTTTCTTGTCCAGCTTAATCTGTGTAAGGATTTATGCAGCCGAGCTGGAATCTCTGGAGAGGCAGATTTACCCTCCAAGTCTTTAGTTAGATTTGGAGGTTTTTTTGTATTATCTGTGGTGGACATTTCTTAGTATTTTTATTACTGACCGCATAGTTCTCTGTCCTATCTTTTCTATCTCGCTAGATTGGCCTCCTTTGCTAAATTCTGTTTTCAGCCTGTGTATGTATGTTCCTTCCTCTCCTCTCACAGTCAATATTTGTGGGAGGCTGCCTATCCTTTGGGAATTTTCTCAGAGGCAAGATAGTTTTCTCTTTTCTATCTATAGGGTTAATTAGTCCTCCGGCTGTGACGAGGTGTCTAGGATTGGTAGGTACATCCCACGGCTACTTCTAGTTGCGGTGTTAAGTCCAGGGTCTGCGGTTAGTACAGTTACCACATTCTCCAGAGTACGTCTCATGCCGCTCTTAGGCCACCAGATCATAACAGTACGTGTCCTTAACTGTGGAGAAGAGGTCCACCTAACCAAATATGCCACACTTGCCAAATTGTTTGCTGTTGATAATAATGTGATACAGGCAACAAAACCCTTGGTCCCGTCCAACCAGGCGGAGGACAATGGTTCTGCAGGACAAATGGAAGATTGGTGTCAGAAATTACACATGGGCACTGACTCTACCCCATCACACCAAAAACAAGGGGCTTAAGGGTGGTTCATGAGTATGAGCCCCACCATGGATGGGCAGAGACCCAAGACAGTGACCCTGTGGTCCGTCGGGTGAAAGAGCTCCTGTTGCAGGCAGGTTCACACCCTGGCCTGGATAATCCACAAGGGACGCAACTGTGGAAGGAGAGAGGCAAACTGTTTATCTACGATGGTAAGCTGTGCCGAAGAAGCATCGACCCATGCACCCATGAGTTGGTATGGAGATAGTAGTCCCAAAGCAAGATGCGCCAATGGTTCTGGAAACGTACCACGATGGAGCAGGACACTTTGGATGGAGGAAGTTGGAGAGTCTACTTCGTGGAAGGTTCTACTGGGTTGGCATGAAGAAAGCCATCAAAAAGTGGTGCCGAGAGTGTGGCCCATGTAGCCTACGCAGGAAGGACCGTGACAGCCAAAGGGCTCCTCTACAGCCCATCATCACCAAACGACCGCTCGAACTGGTTGCGCTAGATCATGTGAAGCTAACACCAAGCCAGTCAAGCTATGTCTATGCCCTTGTAACAATATATAGGTACTAAGGAATCTGATAGCGTGGGATAAAACCAGTCTGAGAGCAAAGCTGCAGTAAAAGATATATTTAAACAAAACAGAAATGCAAACAGAACTAACACAGATATTCCTGCAATTGTAACGAGGTGCTCAGCACAATATGGTAAACAAGAAAGCAAACAGAACTAACACAGATATTCCTGCAATTGTAACGAGATGCTCAGCACAATATAGTAAATCACAGCACAGTGGATTGCGGGACGCGACCGCTAATATGAACCAGTCCAGCAAGGATATGACGAGAGGGCAAACAAGACACTTGACAAGGAAGTCCAGTACGTTATCAGTGGAAATGCACACAGTACTTAAACTTGGGAATCCAGCAGAAGTGAAGTAGAAATGCACACAGTACTAAAACGAGGAAGTCCAGCAAAACTTGATCCTATGTGCGCACAGCACTTGTTTGTGGAAGTTCAATAATATGCAGGTGGTGCATTGAGCATGAAGTCCTGGTGAAAGAAGATGAAGGGAAAAAGAGGGAGAGCGCTATCTAAGCGTAGTAGATAAGTACAAAACTCTCTTGGTGAGAAAAGCAACACTGGAATCTTGCTCACCTGGTGTGGTTGTGCAAAGAGGCACAACACTGGGAAAAGCTTAGCAAACAAATCCTTCCACAGGTGTGCTGCCAGTCGCAGCAGTTCCAGAGGCGAGATGCAGCTCAAAGGGGTGAGGCAGACTGCCGAGTAGTGAGCAGCTGAAGCAGGGAGTTCCCCAGACCACAGGCAGAAGCTCAGGAGCCAGCAGCACAAAATACTCAAGCACAGAACACCACATGACTCGGACTTAAATAATCAGGACAGACAGGAAGTTCCATGACAGGGTGAGATCCAAGACTCCATCTTGGATCAGGGCAAACAGGAACAAGGGAAGTCCGGAATCCTTACAGCCCTAACCATCGTGGACCACTACTCTAGATTTCTGGTAGTTGTGCCTGTCAAAGATCCTACAGCAAGGACAGCAGCCAAAGCCTTCCAGCAGTACTTCTGTAGACCACACGGGTACCCGGACAAGGTACTGACTGATCAAGGACCAGCCTTTGAAGCGGAAGTGTTCCAGGAATTCTGCAATTTATACGGGTGTAAAAAGATCAGAACGACACCGTATCACCCACAAACCAACGGGATGTGCGAAAAGATGAACCAAGTGGTAATCGACTTACTGAAGACCTTGCCTGTGGAGGAACGGAACTTATGGCCAGCAAAGTTGCCCGACTTGATAGACATGTACAACCACATCCCAGTGAATTCCACCAACTGTACCCCAGCATACCTGATGAGACGAAGATCCAGTAAGTTACCTGTTGATCTAGACATGGGAGTCCTAACCCCAGAAAATACCTCGCCAGATGCAGATTGGGATACAGAAAGACAGCAAAGGTATCGCAAAGTACAGGAATGCGTGGAAAGAAGTCTAGCCCAAGCCAGACAAAAACAAGAAAGGGACTACAACCAGCATACTCCTGCAATTCCCTTGTCACCAGGTGAACAAGTACTTAAACGGAAAAGGAGACTACACAAACTTGACGACCAATGGGAAGCAGAACCATATACCATCCTTCCATCCAACTTTGACAATACAAAGGTCTGTCTCATCATCAGCAAAGATGGAGGAGAAGTTTCGATAGCAATATCCAGAGACCACCTCAAAATATGCCCTGACAAGTTGAGAGCTAGAGAAACAGATCCAGGAACATCTCCACTCGTGGAAGAGGAGAAGGTGATACACACTGTTCTTGGAGACTTTCCCCAGTCTTGGACTCAAATAAATCAGGCCATTGTGGTACCTGTTTTGATGTTTCCTCAGCTGAAAACGCCGTAACCAAATGTGATGCCAGATCATCTTGAGCCAAAAGAGACTCTGCACCAACAGATTCCAACAGCCGATGCGATCCCAGCCGTAACTCAACAACAGCAGACTCCAACGCCATGCCAACAGTTGAATCGGCAAGTCCACCCTCTGCTATCGGTGAATCTGCCATGCCTACAGTTAGTAGAAGCGGTCCTGAGAACTCCAGCATACCAGTGCTACCTAGACTCACTAGAAGTGTAGCCAAAAGACAGTGCACTACACCAGCGATAGCAAGCACAGCAGACCCTGTTAGGTCACTAGCAAACCCTGTACTGTGGACGATTACACATAACATCAAAAATCAAACCCCAATTCGCTACAAAACTTGGAAATATTAATGGTCGCTGCCGTTTGTTTGAAAATGTCTGTATATATATTTTTGTTACAGGTTTAAAATGGACAATGGAGTAATGGACAGTGAATTACGCAAAAACTTTCATTATACTTTTAAAAGGGATCCCTTTGTTTACCCGGGATCCTTGCTGTTTCAAGTTTGCACTCACTGAACTGGGAGTCATGAACTGTGCATGACCAAGACTTTTGCAACGTTCAAGTGTCCTCACCTCCCATAAAGGGAAGCACTACTTTTGCACAAGTTGTTCATAGCATTTCAAAATTGTATGTCTTTTGCTAACATGTATTGTTGTTCTTCTGTTCCCAATCCCGTACTACTGGATTTAACAGGGGGGGAGTGCGGCGCACCAGTGTCCTGGTCGTCGCAGTGATGTCATTATCCTTTCAGGGGAGAAGTGATGTCATGTCTGAAGGCAATGAAAGACAATGTCAGGACTCTGAACATTTTTTACCTTTTGTGCATTACTGCCCTTTTCCAACATGGCGTCTTTTGTCTCATGTGCACTTGTCTTCCTGCTATAAAACTCCACCCCAGCCTTCAGTCTGTGCTAGATTACTCTGCTTTGCATCCAGCTCCTGATTACTCCCTGGCCTTGCACCTGCACCTGCTCCTGTGAACCTGTGTTGGAGATCCTGCCACTCTGCGCTGAGTTCCTGCTGCATACACCAGTGTTCAGTAATCCTCCTTCATCTGCTGCTCATGTTACTTCCATCTGCATTTGATGGACATGTAAGCTGTTTCTGCTCTGCAAAACCTGAGACTATTAACCAGGCCTCCCTGGTTGAGCTAAGATATGATTTGAACTGCCTAATAGCATATCGATCTGTGTCTGGACTAAGTCAAGGATCTATTTGTGTCAAGTTTCCTCAAGATTCAAGAATAACTGCTTCATAGACTTTCGGTTTGTTTGCATCTACCTCTGAAGTTTCCTATTGACTGCTAAGCTGCGTTTATTATTTGCACCAAGTGTTGTGGACTTGAGTTTCTCTCTGCATCTGCTTGAATCACCGTGTGATAATATAGACTTTACCACTTATAAAACTGTGTCCTGTTGTCTTGTTCCACGCAAAGAGTCTCCAGATTTATCCCCTATAATTATTACAGGATAATCTAGCCATAAAAAAAAAAACGGAGACTGCTGGAACAATGACTGCAGAGAGCAGATTAGAGCAGGTGTTTTCCATAATTAGATAACTGCAGAAAGATGTGGAAGGTCTGCAAAAGAAGTTTGGAAGCTTTGAACACAATCAACAAGTGTTTGGACAAATTTTGCAGGACTTAAGCAATCGCATGGCAGCCCAGGAAAACAAACTTGCTGGCATAGAGTCCCAGTATGGACGGGCTTTTCAGGACATAAGCACGCAAATAGCTGCACAAGTGACTTTACCCTCTGGGCAACTGCCACCAGCTAGCCCACCTAAGTTGTCCCCATTCAGATTTAATGGTGATCGCAACAAATTTCGTGGCTTTGTGAATCAATGTATGCTATATTTTGATGTGCATGCTGACCGTTTTCCTACTGATAGATCCAAAGTATTGTGTGTAATAATGCTACTGACCTCACGAGCGCTTGCCTGGGCGAATCCGATGATTGAGTCTCGTGACCCACGGTTAAATGACTTGGATGATTTCTTGGCCGCTATGGCATTAATGTTTGATGACCCTAATCGCCGTGCAACCGCTGAATCTGCTTTGTTGTCTTTACGCCAGGCTAAACGTTCTGTTATTGAGTATGCCACTGAATTCAGGAGATTGGCGGTAGATACCAATTGGGACAGTTATGCACAATTGCCTATTTTTAAAAGGGTTCTGTCTAGTATTATAAAAGATGAACTAGCTTGCTCAGAGTCACCACAAGAACTAGAGACATTTATACAGCATTCTGTGCGCATAGACATTCGCCTTACTGAGCGTAGGCAGGAGAAATTTGCTGCATATAACCGTATTTCTAACTTTTCCCTTCCTTCCAAAGAGCCCGCAGGTAAAACATCTCTGGAAGTGGAGGAGGTGCCCATGCAAATTGATTCCGTTCAGAGACGCGAGATCAATGAGCGCCGGGAGCATCGCCTTCGTGAAAGTCTATGTTTCTACTGCGGCCAGTCTGACCACTTCTTGATCAATTGTCCTAAGTGTCCTAGACGGCCTAACAAGGTGCTAGCAGCAATAGGGGAGTATGACAACTGTGATGATGAATCTGACATCTCTGAATGTAGCCTTAAATGCTGTATTCCATTCACTTTCTATGACTTCACCCCCCAAGGAGCTGAAGGAAAAGAACTCTCACTGTTCTCTCCCTATTAAGATCCTGTGTTCAGGACAGTGGATTTCCAGTGCAGCTATGATTGACTCTGGTGCAGGTGGCAATTTCATGGATATCGCATTTGCCAAAGAACATGGTATGAAAATTCAGCAAAGAGCCTCTCCAATTACCATGGAAACAGTGGATGGGTCACCTTTAATCTCTGGGCCTGTGGATCAGGAGACCGTACCCCTTGAAATTTTGTTGGAGCCTAATCATCAGGAGCAACTTTCTTTCTTGCTAATTTCTTCTCCTCATTTTCCTGTGATTTTAGGCATTCCTTGGTTGCGTTCTCAGAACCCAATTATCAACTGGGAGACAAAGGAGATTATCTTTCCAACAAGAAGCAACTCAGCGTTAACAGAAGCTGTCCCTGAGTCCACGGCTACGGAACCACATGTACAGGTATCTTCTTTACCTCCAGCATATAAAGAGTTCTCTGACCTCTGTGACAAGAAGAATGCAGATCAACTTCCTCCACACAGGCATTATGACTGTTCCATTGAGTTGTTTCCTGGGTCAGATATTCCTTTTGGTCACGTATACCCTTTGGCGGCACCTGAGCTTCAAGCCTTAAATGAGTATATTGATGAAAATCTGGCCAAAGGCTTCATACGTCCTTCTTCCTCACCAGCAGGGGCACCCATTTTTTTTGTAAAGAAGAAGGATGGGACCCTGAGACCCTCTGTTGACTATCGGGAACTCAATAAGGTAACCGTACGAAACCGCTACCCTTTGCCTCTGATTCCCGAATTACTGGAAAGAGTCTGCCATGCTAAGGTGTTCTCTAAGCTGGATCTTCATGGGGCTTATAATTTGGTGCGTATTCGTCCAGGGGATGAATGGAAGACAGCATTCAGATGCCAGTATGGACACTTTGAATCTCTTGTGATGCCCTTTGGGCTTTGTAACGCCCCTGCAGCATTTCAACACCTTGTTAATGACATCTTCAGAGATTTGTTGGACCAGTTTGTGGTGATCTATTTGGACGATATACTAATCTTTTCTGACTCTCTACAGGAACATGAAGAACATGTCAAAACTGTTTTAAGACGTCTGAAAGAGAACCAACTGTATATCAAGCCGGAGAAATGCGAGTTCCATCGTTCTGAGATACAGTTCTTGGGTTATATCATCTCTCCCCAGGGGCTGAACATGGAATCTAGTAAGATTCAGGCTATCCTTGACTGGCCGGTACCCAAGAACGTTAAGGAGGTCCAACGTTTTATTGGTTTTGCAAATTTCTACAGACCCTTCATTCGAAATTTTTCTGATATTGTCCGTCCCATTACTTCCTTGACAAAGAAGGAAAAGCCTTTAAGTGGTCATCACAGGCTCAAGAAGCTTTCGATCAGCTGAAGATCTGTTTCACATCAGCACCGCTGTTGATACACCCAGATCCAACACTTTCTTTCATTGTGGAGGTGGATGCTTCTGATAATGCTTTGGGGGCTATTCTCTCCCAAAGAACTGGAGAGAAGGGTCTGCTACATCCTTGTGCTTTCTTTTCCCATAGACTAGCCTCAGCAGAGAAGAATTACGATGTGGGAGACAAGGAATTGCTGGCTATTATTGCGGCTTTCAAAGAACGGAGGCATGATCTGCAAGGAGCTGCACAACAGATCATAGTGCTAACTGACCATCGCAATCTAGAGTTCCTTAGATCCGCTAGATGTCTTTCTCCTCGTCAGGCTCATTGGATCTTATTCTTAAATCAATTTAACTTTGTTATCTCTTACCGTCCAGGTTCTCTTAATGGGAAGGCTGATGCTTTATCCCGAATCCCTGCTGCGGATTCCGTACCTGGAGCCCCGTCCAAGACCATTCTATCTGATGCCAATTTCATCGGAGTTATCCACGATCAGGACTTGTGGAAGGAGTGCAGGGAGGCCTATCAAGGTGATGTATTTCTGACCAACCCACCTGTGGATATTAATGTTATCTTTAAGGGTGGCATGTGGTTCAGAGATCGACATATCTACGTCCCGGAGGTCGTCCGTCTGCAGATCCTCAAGTTGGTACATGACTCCAAGTTGGCTGGTCACAGGGGGGTACAGAAGACACAAGAGTTCCTGAGCCGATTCTTCTGGTGGCCAACTTGCCTGAAGGATACCAAGGACTATGTTCTCTCTTGCGAGGTATGTGCCCATTACAAGACTCCTCATGTGGCACCTACGGGTCTTCTACAACCATTACCTGTTCCATCCCGCCCTTGAGGGTCTATATCAATGGACTTTATTGTGGAGCTGCCTACATCGGGGGGCATGAATACAATCATGGTGGTAGTTGATCGCCTGACTAAGGCTGCTCATTTTGTTCCGTGCACCGGCCTCCCCTCTGCTAAAGATACAGTGAACTTGGTTATGCAGAATGTCTTTCGGTTGCATGGGGTGCCGGATGAGATCATCTCTGACCGTGGAGTACAGTTCACTTCAAGATTCTGGAAGGGGTTTTGCTCTGCACTCAATATTAATGTCTGTCTCTCTTCTGCTTACCATCCTCAGACAAATGGTCAGACTGAGTGTACCAACCAGACGCTGGAACAATATCTAAGATGCTATGTCAGCCATCTCCAGGATGATTGGTTGGAGTTGTTGCCGTTAGCCAAATTTTCAAATAATAATTCTCAGAGCGCCTCCACTAAATTTACACCTTTCTTTGCCAATCTGGGTTATCATCCGTGTATTTTACCTAGGTCTCCAATTAATTCTCCGGTTCCAGCAGTGGAGGAAAGGCTGACTGCGATGAGACAAAATCTGGAGGTTCTGAAGGAATCCCTGACCACGGCTCAAGAACGTTATAAGAGATCGGCTGAAAGATTCTGTAAACCTGCACCCATGTTCAAGGTAGGAGATTGCGTGTGGTTAGCAACTAAGAATCTGAAGTTAAATGTTCCTTCACAAAAGCTTGGACAGAAATTCATTGGCCCTTTCAAGATCAACGGTATTGTGAGCTCTGTGGCCTGCCGGCTGAAGCTACCTAGGACAATGAAGGTACACCCAGTTTTTCATGTATCTTTACTAAAGCCTGTATCTCCTAATACCTTCCAGGGACGTGTTGTGCCACCTCCGCAGCCTGTGGTGATTGATGGGCAAGAACAATTCGTGGTGGAGGAAATTATTGATTCCAGGATTCGCAGGAATCGGCTCCAATATCTGATAAGATGGCAGGGATATCCCCCTGAGGAAGACTCTTGGGAACCTGTGGAAAACATCAATGCCCAACAGAAGATTTCTTGTTTTCATCAGAGATTCCCTGGAAAACCAGGTCCAGGATCGTCCTGAGGCCGCTTCTAAGGAGGGAGTAATGTCAGGACTCTGAACATTTTTTACCTTTTGTGCATTACTGCCATTTTCCAACATGGCGTCTTTGGTCTCATGTGCACTTGTCTTCCTGCTATAAAATTCCACCCCAGCCTTCAGTCTGTGCTAGATTATTCTGCTTTGCACCCAGCTCCTGATTACTCCCTGGCCTTGCACCTGCGCCTGCACCTGCTCCTGTGAACTTGTGTTGGAGATCCTGCCACTCTGCGCTGAGTTCCTGCTGCATACACCAGTGTTCAGTAATCCTCCTTCATCTGCTGCTCGTGTTACTTCCATCTGCATTTGCTGGACATGTAAGCTGTTTCTGCTCTGCAAAACCTGAGACTATTAACCAGGCCTCCCTGGTGGAGCTAAGATATGATTTGAACTGCCCAATAGCATATCTATCTGTGTCTGCACTAAGTCAAGGATCTATTCGTGTCAAGTTTCCTCAAGAATAACTGTGCTTCATAGACTTTCGGTTTGTTTGCATCTACCTCTGAAGTTTCCTATTGACTGCTAAGCTGCGTTTATTATTTGCACCAAGTGTTGTGGACTTGAGTTTCTCTCTGCACCTGCTTGAATCACCGCGTGATAATATAAACTTTACCACTTATAAAACTGTGTCCTGTTGTTTTGTTCCACGCAAAGAGTCTCCTGAATTATCCCCTATAATTATTACAGACAACCACATTCAGGTATTACACACATGCAACATGTTCACACTCCAGACCAGAAGGGGGAGCACTAAGCCTGTTTAGGGTGAACTCCCCTATTTAACATCCTGATCTGGAGGAAAAAGGGGTTCAGAGATCAGTTCCTGTCAGGAAGACAGAGGGAGAGGAGCTCTGCTGGCATGAAGTGCTGCAACTCCTGGGAAGAGACACTAAAAAGTGGGCCTATTGCAGAGAGTGTGCAGGAAAGCAGAGCACAGGAGAGTAATATCAGAGGGAGATCAGCCAGGAACAAGCTGCTCCTTTCTGAGGCGCAGGAGCCGGTAGCCAGGATACTGAGGAAGCAATCGTCTCCAAGCCTTGCTTCAGAGACTGGCAGGATGTTAATTCCACGTTGGCTGCCCGACCATATACCCAGGCAGCACGGTGGCAACTGTGGGGGCCGGGGCATCTCTAGGGTCCCTGTAAAAAGCCTCAGGCCATCGGTCATATGGGTTTCTCCTATCCATACCATCTGGGGGACAGAGAGGAAGACATAACACCTAGAACATCTACAACAGTTGTGAGGACCTTACCGAGAAGCTCAGCAGGGAGGTACTACAACACACAGGCGCTAGAGGAAGGCTACTGATTTCCACCTGGATAAGGGGACTCTGGAATTGCCTTCAGACCGACCGGACTCTGCCTGCCCTGTCATCTGGCCCTCCGGGCTGAGGAAACCATCTGAAGTCTTCAGTAAACAAGGTAAAAGACTGCAAACCTGTCTCCTCGTACTTTACTGCACCTTGCCCATATATAAAATCTTTTACTGGACACCCCTGAGGGCCACGGACCGGGTTAGCCACCGTGACATCCCCCGAACCGGAGGACCCGGTACCGAGTACCCCATTGCCCTTACGTGGGGGCGATCCACCTGATGACGTGAAAATTAAGACGTATAATGCCATCCTACAGAGATCCTTGGTTCATGCTAAACACAATGCAAAAGAACCAGCAACTTTACATCTCGTCAGCTCCTGAATCTGATCAACAACTACTGCCAAATTCAGACCCTGATAAAAATCAAGAGGTCACTGGAATGGTCAGCCATGTAAACCAGTGATATAAAAAGAAGGATGAACTTTTAATAAACAGGTTACTGCAGAATAAGACTTTTACAGCATGGAAGGATAAAAGCAGATTTATTTTCAAAGGATCTGTAATAGCAGGATCTAACATGCTGGAGTTGGTACGCAGTACAACACAGAGCGGTGCCCTGTCCTGCAGGAATCTACCTCAGAGTTGGGAATCATTTATAAAGGAAATGGCCGAGTTGAATATTCCGTAGAGTTGTGGGTAATCCGCTACTAGACAGCTTTTAGATGGATTCAAAATCTCCATCAATGAAGCTATTGCTGTATCTACATCCCAAACAGTATCCACACCGTACCGTGTGATTCAGTCTTTACACTCCCCACCTAAAAAAGGTGTCTTCCGATGCTCAAAATCAATGTGGCTCACGATGTAGCTGATGTGTAGGATAAATGATTTAGCTGGATTATAATGCTCTATATTATTCTGTTAGAATTGTAATGATATATATTAATTGCAGTTGTAATGCTTTTTTATATTATTGGATTGTCTTATGTCTACATAAAATCTGTAACTGAATCATTCTGAGATGTAATTATTTTCAGAACCATAAAATCTTTTAAAACTTTTACAATATTGTGTCTCTCCTTTTTTACAAACGTGCAAAACACACACTTGTCAAGGTGATTTGGAAGAGCTAAATAATAGGTTTATAGGCCATATAAACAATATGCCCAATCAGTGAGAAACACCCTATCAAATAAGAATGACAAATAAATCATCTGATGGGTATATCAAACTCAAAATATAGGGAGAGATATGAGATATCAAGGTCATATAAAATACAGGGAACAGATGGTCTGAGAGGGAAGGGGGAGTGTGTTTGGAGAGGGACGAGGCAGAACACACACTTTTCAATACACTTTGATAGGGGTATGGCACCTCTCAGATTAAGTTTGACTAGTAATATGTAAGCTACACTACTTTTTTTTTTCAGCCGGGGCCATGGACCCCTAAACTGGCATCCTGCAGAATGACAAATCTGTGTCCCTCGTGTTGGAGCCATGCTGTCTTATAGAGTCTCAAGGTTCTTTGGAGGTAAATCTATATATGGAGGTATATGTTACAGAAGCGCATGATATCCTCTTTTTATAGTTTACAAGTGTCCTCCAAGCCAGCATCCAGAAGTAAAGGGGAAGAATGGCAATTAGATCAACTCGCATTATTTGATTATTTAATCCATTTGCATGATTTTTCATCCTCTGTTTTGTAAGCCAACAAGCTAGCTGGCCTGAACAATGAGTGATCAACATATCAGCAAAAATCATTATTCAATTATTCTGTATCTCTAGTCATCCAGGATAACAGCACAATGTTACATCAAATGTCAACTTACAAGTCAATATTACAGGTTTATATGAACAAAAATCTGTGTTTTCTTGACCAACCAGAAAAATATATAAATTCAAAAGTCTACATATATATAACAGTCAATGCCTCCTGGTAAAATGTATGCAATGCTACACTCCTAAAAGCTTTGCACAAAGTGCAAAGTCACAAAAAAACTTACAAGGAGGAACAATCATATACCCTTGAAGGCAACAACTGGAGGGCTTCATTCAAATATTGAACATTAAAAACACTTTATGTGCTGCTGTCATCTGGTAGTGTGGAAAAATGGGGGCTAAGCCAGGCTTTGTTCATTTTTGAGAGTGAGCCTGTCAGAATTCTCTGTTGAAAAGCAAAAGCTCCTGTCTGTTATGACCCTTACAGGCAGCACTAAGACCCTCTCAGACAAGACCCAAGTGGCAGGGCTGCACAATACCTCCAAGGTATAGAGGGAGAGCTCATGCCATGTGTCCAGCTTTGAGGCCCAATAGTTGCAAGTCACAGAGGAATCAGGGAGTACGCTGGTTTGGTCAGCTAGGTACTGCTAGACGATCTTTAAAAACGTTTCCCTCCTTGTGAAAAATACCTGGTCATCAGGCCCTGGATGCTAGGATGGTGTAATGAAATTGGACCAGGCCTTTGATAGTGTACCCCTGCCTCTGCTGTGTGCCTCGCTCGCCTCTCTTCCTTGGTTGGGTAAGGAAGCTTGCCCCCTGCTGCTAGCGTTGTTTGATGGGGATTTTTTCAACATATTTTCCACAATGGTCTTCTGGTATAGCAGCATTTTAGAAGACCTCTCCACCTCAGAAAGGAGAGATGCAAAGTTCTACTTGAAACGTGGGTGTAGCAGAGAGAACAACCAGTACTCTTATTTGGCCAAGGTAAATATAACGCTAGGGTCAAAGGAAACGCAGCGCTACATAAAATCGGTCATATGTGCCAAACTCCCTACAGCCAACACTTCCCTGTCTCTACCATGATGACTACTCTCCATCTCCTCCTCAGCCTATCCACATAGGAGAGACAGGACAAATCTTGTGTGGGTAACTAGCCTATGTTGTGCTAGCAACCAGATCCTGTTCCTCCTCTTCATTGTCAAAGAATCTGGGCCGAGCAGATGAAATGAGAGTGGGCTAGGTAGTATTTCCCTGTCTCATATCTTCCTCTATCTCCACCTGGTACACATGCATAGCTTCATGTTTAATTTTCAGTGACTGTTTAAGTAGGCACAGAAGTAGGATCTTTGCACAGACTATGGCATCATTGCCTCTCACTATCTTTGTGGACTCCTCAGTCTTGGAGAATCACACAAATGACAGACATCCATGCCCACGATTTAGGCACAGTACCCAAGGGAGTGTTGGAGCGGGTATTGTACAACTGGCCTCTGCCTCTCACAAATACTTACCAGTATATGCTGCGTGGAGTTTTAGTGTGTGGTCACGTCGTATACCAGTTGGTGAGCTGATACTTGCATGCGCTGCTGCAGCTCTGCCAGAGTGGCAGCAGCTGTAGCAGATATGCAGAAATGGGCACTGACGCAGCGTACCTTGATCAGAGGCTCTGGCAAATCTGGCTGAACGCTGTGCTGGGACGATTTGGAATTGCCTAATGATGGAGAATCATAATGTGCAAGGACAGGTGCAGGCCGGGAGGCATCTGCATCAGTGTCATAAACAGGGGATTGGGAAGCACATAGCACAGGAGAAGAGGCAGTGGTGTCAACCGCTTACACCACAGAGCCAGGCATTAGGTGCTTAGACGACATGCGCTTGATCATGCTAATGGTGGTTAGATTCTTAGTGGTTAGGTCTCAGAACTTTCTTTAAAAAAGTCCCAGTCTGGGGAACTCCTAACTCTTTGATGGAGAAATTCACGAGTGCCAGTACTCTACAAAACAGTTGCATGTCTTCTTCTTCTGGTCACCCCACTGCCTCTTTCTACCTGTTTCAGTGTGGTCGATCTATCACCCTCAGCGCTTCTGGCCTCACTCTGCATGCCATCTTGAGTCACTGACTTCTTCATCCACCGCTTCATCTTTAACAGCTGCATCTTGGTCCGCCTGGCTTGGTGACTTAACAACAACCTGACTTGAAGACAGCTCTGCCTCATCATCTTCCTCTTTAGACAAAATGTGGGTGCTCTAAGTTTTATGCATCATTAATCAGAATGTCCTCTTGTCCCTCTTGGAATATGCAGGTTGAGAGGCCACAATCAAGAAATTATGTTGTAAAGGGCTTCTCAGAATGTCCTAGTGTGGGACCACTAATCTCCTGAGACTCAAAATGGAAGGAGGATCAGCATGCTAGAAGCATTATCTGCTATCCAATCAACCACCTGTTCGCACTGCTCTGTCTTCAGAAGTGCTGCAGCTTACCTTCCTGCAAAGTGGGAAAGGAAACTATGTGATGTGGATGGGCGCGGTTCTTGTACTTAAGCAACATGCGTAGTCACATCTGTCCCATGTCCTCTACATGCACCATCATTAGCACCTCCACTTCCCTGTCCCTTACACCTACAAATTTTCTAATTGCTAGGTATTAGTGATGAGCGAGTATACTCGTTACGCGAGATTTCCCGAGCACGCTCAGGTGTCCTCCGAGTATTTTTTAGTGCTCGGAGATTTAGTTTTTATTGCTGGAGCTGAATGATTTACATCTGTTAGCCAGCTTGATTACATGTGGAGATTCCCTAGCAACCCCCACATGTACTTATGCTGGCTAACAGATGTAAATCATTCAGCTGCGGCAATAAAAATAAAATCTACAAGCACTAAAAAATACACGGAGGACACCCGAGCGTGCTCGGGAAATCTCGAGTAATGAGTATATTCTCTCATCACTACTAGGTATCTGGAAACCAAGTTTATTTTTTATTTAAAAATAAAAAAAATTGGCCACCTGCAAATGCCACTTTTTTTTTTTTTTATTTATAACACCATAATGTAACACAAAGCAGGTAAAAGTGTATGGATGACAAATTCAATCCAGAAAACATTTCTCAAAGCTTATTTGGAGTGTTATATACCACCAAAATGCCCCACAAAGCACGTAATACTTTAAGGATAACACTAGTCTATTATTTCACCCCCTTAAAAAAAGAATGTGGTCAACCGTCCCTGCTATATATTTAGCAACGGACTGCAAAGCACTAAGTGCCTGTATTCATCCAATCCTCCTGCTCATGCAACTGTCCCTCACTAGGCTAAATGCAGAATGTATCTGATACAAACAACAAAGCACAAGGACTGTTAATATGATGGTTCAGCTTCAGCACCAGTAACAACACTACATGACTCTGATTCATTATACTGTACATACACACAGGCCTGTACAACCACTCTCTTTCTCCAATAAGAACTGTCCCTGAACTATGCACTGGCATCAGTGCGCTGAGCGTGGCGACACCTGTTCTTTTATAACCCCTGATTATATAATCTGGCCAGCCGATCACCAATAACAGTAATGCCACTGCTGAGATGGCTACGGCATTACAATGCCTGGCAGACAATCGCATGCATGCTTATTGGCTGTGCACCAGACACCAAACATGCGAAGTGGGGAATTTGACCTTCAGATCCGAGCAACGGCTAATGCTCATCAAGTATTTCCAAGCACCCAGATACTCAAGTGATATCCAAGTATCACTGAGCACATTCGCTCATCCCTAGTAATTATATTTTCTCATTTAATTATACGACTGTTATGTTTTTGTGCAATTTGTCAATAACATATGTAGTGTCTCCCAGTCTGAGTTATTTTTGATGGTCAACAAAAGACGATTTTCTAGTAATTTATTTTTCACACTCTACTGTAGGTATGATAAAGGTTTCTCTTTGTGTGGGATTTTTGTTGTTTAAAAGTGATGTTCATTACTTGGACAAAGCCTTCTCATTGGAAAAGGAAAGATTGATCCAGCTTCTACTCTACAAATCCACGACATGTTTAAAATGATGAATTCTTTATTTTTTTAAAGTTAAAATATAGTCATATCAAAAAGTCTTTTATTTCTTTGTTGAAACCTGTAGGAAAATGTATTTAAAGATCATAGGGAAAAGACTAATAGAATACCAAATGCGTTTAGAAAGCAAGTGTGTTCTTAAACTTGGTTCACGGTCTCCACTTTTGGACATATCAAACAATAAGAGTAAGTCAGAGAGCAGCGGTGGCCCCAGCTTCATGTTGATGTTCAATACATCCAAAGGCAGGAACAGTGAAGACAGAGCTGATGTTGTAACAACCTCACTTGAGCCCCAGGAACGTGAGTGCAAAGACTATTGGAACGAAACTGGCACGGAAAGTGAGTATGAATATTTTTATTTGAAATAGACCAAACATGAAGAATGACAAGGGGTTGTCCTAGTAATGGACAACCCCTTTAAGAAATACATTTTAATGTTAAAACATTTCCAACATTGTGAACATGAAAAGGTTTCAGCCCCTTTGTGACTTTTCTGATGTTAAAGAGTTATTTTAGTGTAAAACATTTCCTACATTATGAACATGAAAAAGGCTTCTCCTCTGTGTGAATTTTTTGCTGACTAAGAAAATATGATTTCCTTACAAAACATTTCTCACATTCTGAACAGGAAAAAGGTTTCTCCCCTGTGTGAGTTCTCTGGTGCCTATCCAAATCTGATTTCTCCTTAAAACCTTTCCCACATTCTGAACATGAAAAAGGTTTCTACCCTGTGTGGGTTCCATGGTGAGTAACAAGATTTGATTTCCGGTTAAAACATTTCCCACATTCTGAACAGGAAAAAGGCTTCTCCCCTGTGTGAGTTCTCAGGTGCAGAACCAAAGATGATTTCTCGTTAAAACCTTTCCCACATTCTGAACATGAAAAAGGTTTCTCCCCTGTGTGGGTTCTTTGGTGAGTAACAAGAGTTGATTTCCGGTTAAAACATTTCCCACATTCTGGGCAGGAAAAAGGCTTCTCCCCTGAGTGAGTTCTCTGGTGCCTATCCAAATCTGATTTCTCCTTAAAACCTTTCCCACATTCTGAACAGGAAAAAGGCTTCTCCCCTGTGTGAGTTCTCAGGTGCTTACCCAAAGATGATTTCTCGTTAAAACCTTTCCCACATTCTGAACATGAAAAAGGTTTCTCCCCTGTGTGGGTTCTGTGGTGTATAACAAGTTTGGATTTCTGTTTAAAACATTTCTCACATTCTGAACAGGAAAAAGGCTTCTCCCCTGTGTGAGTTCTCTGGTGCTTAACCAAAGATGATTTCTCATTAAAACATTTCCCACATTCTGAACAGGAAAAAGGCTTCATCCCTGTGTGAGTTCTCTGGTGCTTAACCAAAGCTGATTTCTCATTAAAACATTTCCCACATTCTGAACAGGAAAAAGGTTTCTCCCCTGTGTGGGTTCTCTGGTGTATAACAATATGTGATTTGTGTTTAAAACATTTTCCACACTTGGAACAAGAACATCTTTTCTCCACTGTGTGAATTTTTGGATTTTTAAGAAAAGACTTTTCGATGAGAAAACTGTTTCCATATTCTGAACACGAAAATGTCTTCTTTGATTTAGGAGTATTTCTGTTTTTAATGCTTATTTTATGACTCTGATTTTCCTTAGTTGTCACTAATGAATCAGAAGGCACGACCTGTTTCAAAGGAGCAGATGAGATATATTTGCTGCGAAGGAATGATGGTATATCTGGAGTAATGGCATTAACTTCAATTGTATCCAGTGGGATCTCAAAATCACCTGATTTAAAAATTGAAGATGTTAGCTGTTCCTTTGATCTCTGGGTACAGTCATCTGCAAGATATAAACCAATTACTATGTTTTAACATAATATCCTTGAATGTCATTTAACATTTCTGCTTAAACTGTCTGCAAAAATTGCAAGTTATGTAAAAATATCTCATATGATGAACCTGTGGAGTGTGGTATTTAACTGTTTGTTCATTCTGCCTACAAAATATAGAATAAAAAGCCACAAAGAAACAATAGGTCGACGGACATAATACTAATAAAAACTTCCATTCATCTAACAAAAACAAGTCCCACTCAGGTCCTCCAACAGAGGTTTCCACATTATTAGTGGCTCAAAGGCTCTTGAAAAGCAACATGGCTTCGATTAACCAATCCAGCAATAACCACTCTGCCAAAGTCAAATTTTCCCCTCGCTTCTGAGCCTTTCAGTATGCCCAAACCACATGTGTTTGGCATTACTATAGTGATAAGAACCCACTTAATTTATGGTGTGTGTGTGTCTCCTGGAGCACAATCAGGGCACTATGTGTTGGATAATAAAATGGCATATTTGCAATTTTTTTCTCCCATATCCACTGTGTGCTAATTTTCCAAAATGTAGTCATTTCATGGGGATTTCTTCAGCTCTGATTTCCTGAAATTTTGTCATATTAGGGCTTCTGCAGATGGTGTGTAACATCTCTTCTGTCATCTGCTCCTGTGACGTCACCAGGCATGTCCTTATTCATATGGCAGGGGGCGCTGGTAATGGAGTAGACGTGGGAAACAAAAGCTCATAGGCTCAATTCATCCACTAAGATTAGGGTGCCTGAGACAAGTAGTACCATCCAGTCTGGCAGTATGGGTCTATGTGCTGTCCAGCTGAAGCAATCTTCTCCCTGATTCAGCCAATTGGATAGCACCATATTCTTCAAAAACTCGAAGCATATTGAAGGAAGCTGCCAGATACAGCCTTGCTCTCCTTTCGTTCAGTCCTCTATGCTCAGCTCATGACTTGTGTATTTGTTTCCTGTTGTGATCCCGGCCAGTTTGCTGACTACTCTTACATCTTCTGATTTTGTATTTTTTCTGCCTTACTGGTTCTGACCCAGCTACCTGACTATTGTTCTTCCCATTTCACACCACCGAACGGAAGGCAACACTGTGGCCCAAGCCTAGGGGTTTCTGTGTAAGCCCAGATCCATGTAGAGGTGTTAAATGGTGATCCCAGGGATCGGGAAAATGGAGTAGATGGCGCCAAGCCTGTTCATGGTGGCCATCTTTTGAGCTGCCAGGTGGCCACAAACACTGCTCCTAATATATTGTGTCTGCAATCAATTCCAGTAAGATCTGGATTCAAATAGCTACATGGAGCTCCTTTCCTTCTCAACCCTGAAAAGGGCCAAGACAGTAATGTACAACCGTTTATAGGGTATTGTCGGATACAAGAGAAGTTGTAAAATAATTTGTGAGGTCCATCTGTTTGGTATTACCCTTTGTGAAAGTGAAAAAAATGAGGCTTCTATTTTGTGAAGAATTCTAAAATTTAACACCATATAAAGATTTGAAAAATGGGCCCTGATTAGGAACACAGAACTGGCTGCAGGAACTGGTTATCAGAGTCTTTTGGGAACTAACTACTGTAGTCAAAAACTGACTATAGACAGTACCACATCTACTGAAATTATCAAACTCAACAATCTTCATCAGTAAAAAATGAGTAACTAGTGGTGAAACCTCTCTGGAGCAGTTACAGTATGGGGCTTGGTGGCTTTTGGAAATCTAAATTATCGTAAGGGCCAATATTTTCTGTCAGATCAGTTTCAAAAAGAAATATTAGGTAGTCATTGATAAAAGTATAGAGTGTACTAGTGCTCCCCATTTCATAGAGATTGTCCAGTAATCTGAATTCCTTTGAATTGAAAATATAATGGAATTTATGACGTGGAGTGAATCCATGAAACCAGGGCTTGAGCCAAGCCAACATTTTCTGCAGTCATGAATAAATGTACCGGTATATTACAGCCATCAGACACACACAGCTTAGAGATACATCATGGGACAAGTGTAATGTTTTCTATGCAGTTTATCATAATCCTCCTTGAAGTTAGTCGGTTTTAAAAGAAATTGAAAAGTCAGGACAAAGAGAAACTCTGTTGTTATTGTACAGAAATTCACACTTGGCCTCACTGCACATTTACTGTTGTCGTTCATAAAAGCGAAGTTTGGGCAGAAAGACTGGACCTGGTCTTGTAGGGACCATATGAGCATGTTCAGCAGCACAGTATGGGGAGATGGTAGATTCATCCAATAAGATATCAGGGACCTAGGAAGCCAACAGCATCATTACCCTAAGCTTTGTCTTACAGGCCCATCATAATTTTTTATTCAAGTGATTTTCTACGTCATTTGGCTTTCTAGTTTACAAATCTCGGCAGGTAACGGTCAGCGTCTTCTAATCCCGGGGGTAGGTGGATACTCCAGGTTGTAAGTTCTATAGAAAAGAATTTAAAAAGAATCTATCACTCCAAAACTCGCCTATAAGCTAAGGCCACCGGAATCAGGGGCTTATCTACATCAATCTGTAATGCTGTAGATAAGCCCCCCGATGTCACCGGAAAGATAAGAAACACAGGTTATATTATAGTCACCCAGGGGCGGTCCCGGTGCGGTCCGGTCTGATGGACGGCACGGTCCAGGTCCAGCGCCTCCCATCTTGATACGATGATGTCCTCTTCTTTGCATCCTGCCGCGGCTCCTGCGCAGGCATACTTTATCTGCCCTGTTGAGGGCAGAGCAAAATACTGAGTGCGCAGGTGCCGAGAAAGATCAGAGAGGCCTGGCGCCTGCGCACTGCAGTACTTTACGCTGCCCTCAACAGGGCAGATAAAGTACGTCTGCGCAGGAGCCGTGGCTGGAAGCAAAGAAAAGGACGTCATCGTATGAAGATAGAAGGTGCTGGACCCGGACCGCGATGCCCATCGGACCGGACCACATCGGGACTGCCCCTGGGTGAGAATAATATAACCTGTTTTTCTTATCTTTCAGGTGACATAGGGGCTTATCTACAGCATTACAGAATGCTGTAGATAAGCCCCTGATGCCGGTGGCCTTAGCTTATAGGCGAATTTTGGGGTGACAGATTCCCTTTAACAAACTCACAAAGTAATTTCAACATTTCCATATGGAGCAGAATGTTGTGGTCTAGAGGCAAAATGGTGATCACACGATTGGGATACGACTGGAAAAGGCGATCGATAAAGCAGCCACAGCCGGTGACTAGGAAGTATCTCTGAGTTCTCTGCATTCAGTGATCACTACTAGAGATGAGCGAATTTGTTCGGAAAACGATCACCAAACATAAATTCGGCACGGATATGGCAAATTAGAATTTGTGATCAGAAACCCGAGCAAAATTTTATAAAATAGATAAAAATCGGTAACATTCGGTAAAAGTGCGGGATAATATTTTGAGCACTTTAGCAATGATAATGGTGGTGCATCATGAGCGTTTGGCACCTGTTTGATGGGTGGAGGGGGTTTGCAGAGCTCAGAGGCACGGCGTTTTTGTAAGCACAGCAGTCTTTTTTTTTTTTTTCTTCCTAACTTTATGTGTGCACATTGCAGCTAGCCAGGTGCGCAGGAAACACCCACAATGTCCTGACACCACGACTTGTGTCATTGGCTTCTCAAATCACATGTCCCTCTCCATATAAACAGCAGACATCTTTTTTAGCGCCATTTTGACAGTGCAGAGAGGCTGCTCCTGACACTGCCACTGTTAACATCAAGACTTCAGCTAGTTAGTTAGAAGATTGTATATTAATCAGATAGTGTAGCTGGACAGTGTTCAGTTTGGCTGTAAAATTAAGCTTCAGGAATTTTGGGTGGGGCATTACTGAGGTTCACAAAGTCAGCAGGGCACATGTCCTACAAGTGTGTTGTGCATGGAGCACAAAAGAATCAGTGCACAAGTATAGCATTTTAAATACCGTATATACTCGAGTATAAGCTGACCCGAGTATAAGCAGAGACCCCTAATTTTGTCACAAAAGATTGGGTAAACTTAATGACTCGAGTATAAGCCTAGGGTGGAAAATGCAGCAGCTACCGGTAAATGTCAAAAATAAAAATAGATACCAATAAAAGTAAAATTAATTGAGACGTCCGTAGGTTAAGTGTTTTTGAATATAGATATTGAATCAGGAGCCCCATATAATGCTCCATACAGTTCATGATGGGCCCCATAAGATGCTCCATACAAAATACACCCCATATAATGCTGAACCAATGCTGATTATGGCCCCATAAGATGCTCCATACAGACATTTGCCCCATATAATGCTCCACAAATGCTGATTATGGCCCCATAAGATGTTCCATAGAGATATTTGCCCCATATAATGCTCCATAAATGCTGATTATGGCCCCATAAGATGCTCCACAGAAATATTTGCCCCATATAATGCTGCACAAATGCTGATTATGGCCCCATAAGATGCTCCACAGAAATATTTGCCCCATATAATGCTGCACAAATGCTGATTATGGCCCCATAAGATGCTCCATAGACACATTTACCTCGTATAATGCTCCACAAATGCTGATTACAGCCCCATAAGATGCTCCATAGAGATATTTGCCCCATATAATGCTGCACAAATGCTGATTATGGCCCCATAAGATGCTCCATAGACACATTTACCTCGTATAATGCTCCACAAATGCTGATTACAGCCCCATAAGATGCTCCATAGAGATATTTGCCTCGTATAATGCTCCACAAATGCTGATTACGGCCCCATAAGATGCTCCATAGAGATATTTGTCCCATAAAATGCTGATTATGGCCCCATAAGATGCTCCATAGAGATATTTGCCCTGTATAATACTCCACAAATGCTGATCATGGCCCCATAAGATGCTCCATAGAGATATTTGCCTCGTATAATGCTCCACAAATGCTGATTACGGCCCCATAAGATGCTCCATAGAGATATTTGTCCCATAAAATGCTGATTATGGCCCCATAAGATGCTCCATAGAGATATTTGCCCCATATAATGCTGCACATGGCTCCATAAGATGCTCCATAGAGATATTTACCCCATATAATGCTGCACAAATGCTGATTATGGCCCCATAAGATGCTCCATTGAGATAATTGCCCCATATAATGCTCCACAAATGCTGATTATGGCCCCATAAGATGCTCCATAGAAATATTTGCCCCTTACAATGCTGCACAAATGCTGATTATGGCCCCATAAGATGCTCCATAGACTATTATACCCCATATGCTGTTGCTGCGATTAAAAAAAATAAATAATATATGACACACCTCTTGTCGCTCAGGCCCCCGGCACTTGCTATAGTCACCTGTCCGCGTTCCATCTTCGGCGCCGCTCCATCTTCCGCGTCTTCTGCACTGAGTGTTCAGGCAAAGGGCGGCGCGCACTCTAATCGTGTCATCGCGCCCTCTGACCTGAGCGTCACTGCAGAGGATGCAGAAGACACAGCGGTGCCGACAGTGGAATGGGGGGCAGGTGAATATCGCGCACTGCCCCCCGTCATACTCACCTGCTCCTGGAGGTCCCTGCACATCCCTGGTTCTCCGGGCGCCGGCAGCTTCTTCCTGTATTGAGCGGTCACATGGTACTGCTCATTAAAGTAATGAATATGCGGCTCCATCCCTATGGGAGTGGAGTCAGGTCCATATTAACCCCTTCACCCCCGGAGCTTTTTCCGTTTTTCCGTTTTCGTTTTTCGCTCCCCTCCTTCCCAGAGCCATAACTTTTTTATTTTTCCGTCAATTTGGCCATGTGAGGGCTTATTTTTTGCGGGACGAGTTGTACTTTTGAACGACATCATTGGTTTTAGCATGTCGTGTACTAGAAAACGGGAAAAAAATTCCAAGTGCAGTGAAATTGCAAAAAAAGTGCAATCCCACACTTGTTTTTAGCTTGCCTATTTTGCTAGGTTCACTAAATGCTAAAACTGACCTGCCATTATGATTCTCCAGGTCACTACGAGTTCATAGACACCTCACATGACTAGGTTATTTTTCACCTAAGTGGTGAAAAAAAATTCCAAACTTTGCAAAAAACAAAACAAAACAAAATTGCGCCATTTTCCGATACTCGTAGCGTCTCCATTTTTCGTGATCTGGGGTCAGGTGAGGGCTTATTTTTTGCGTGCCGAGCTGGCGTTTTTAATGATAGCATTTTGGTGCAGATACGTTCTTTTGATCGCCCGTTATTGTATTTTAATGCAATGTCGTGGCGACCAAAAAAACGTAAATCTGGCGTTTCGAATTTTTTTCTCATTACGCCATTTAGCGATCAGGTTAATGCTTTTTTTTATTGATAGATCGGGCGATTCTGAACGCGGCGATACCAAATATGTGTAGGTTGGGGTTTTTTTTATTGATTTATTTTGATTGGGGCGAAAGGGGGGTGATTTAAACTTTTATATTTTTTTTATTTTTTTTACATTTTTAAAAACTTTTTTTTTTTACTTTTGCCATGCTTCTATAGCCTCCATGGGAGGCTAGAAGCAGGCACAGCCCGATCGGCTCTGCTATGCAGCAGTGATCATAAGATCGCTGCTACACAGCAGATTTGCAGGTGTGCTGTGAGCGCCGACCACAGGGGGGCGCTCACAGCCACCGGCAATCAGTAACCATAGAGGTCTCAAGGACCTCTATGGTTACAATGGAGGAGCATCGCCGACCCCCGATCATGTGACGGGGGTCGGCGATGCGCTCATATCCGGCCGCACGGCCGGATGCGGTAGTTAAATGCCGCTGTCTGCGTTTGACAGCGGCATTTAACTAGTTAATAGGCGCGCGCAGATCGCGATTCTGCTCGCGCCTATTGCGGGCACATGTCAGCTGTTCAAAACAGCTGACATGTCCCGGCTTTGATGTGCGCTCACCGCCGGAGCGCACATCAAAGCGGGGGTCCCGACATGTGACGTACTATACCGTCAGATGTCGGGAAGGGGTTAAAAAAAATAATAATTTGTCCGTTGCAAAAAGTTAGACAACCTGTATCACATTTTGTCATTTGTTTGGGTTGAAATTAAGCTGTAGAGGCCTGATCCAGAGGCGAGAAACAAATTCTTCTGTAATTAACATCATACAGTAAGGGTTCTGACTTTAAAATTGTTTGTAGCATAACTTCTTTGTCAAACAGGCCTCATCCACACTCACTTCTTTTTTCTGTAACTAACACGATACAGCATGCCATATTTCAAGTTTGAATTTACTGTCCTTGAAATTCAGCTATTTGCAAAGGTGGTGCAGAGTTCAAAATCTAATTTTTTTTGCCAATATTGTGCTCCTACCACATTATCTGAGCAACACGACTGGGAAAAAGCGAGGCCATGTTGGAAGGGGAATTAGGCTTGGGGTTTCAAGGTGTATGTGGGGTAGGTGGTAATGTTTGCGAAGGCACTAGTGAAGCAACGTCATGTCCTATGCAAAGACAACTGACAACTTATGTTACTGGACAGACTACACCACTACCTTATCAATGATGCACATAAAGAGCATGTACTCGAGTGGATGGCAAGTGCAGCTTCAAGTGGCCTCTCCTCCTCTTCAACATCACACCCAGTACAGTCCACAGATGTGGGAACCAAATTCCCCTTTCTTCCCCCCGGGTCCCAACTATCCAACCGTTCAACTGACTATACGGAACCACAGATGGGTGAGTCTGAAGAGCTGTTCACACATTCTATGCCATGTTTATCAGAAGTGTACTCAAAAGCTTTGCAGAGTCAAGAGGAGGAAGTCTGCACCAATGCCCACATTTTTGTAGCTTGGATATGGGGCAGAACAAATTTGGGTCTGAACAGCATCCTGACTCTTGTCATCAGACGGTAACCCGGGGGGAGGTGATCCTGATGAGACTCAGATATCTGAGGCTCATGTGGAGTGTACTGTGTTGTCAGGGCAAGAAGAAGAGGAAGGTGACTCCAATGGCGAGGAATGTGATAACACAGAGAATGATGATGAGGTGTTAGATCCCAGTTGGTGTGAACATAGAAGCACACAGCTGAGTAGGTCATCTGAGGAGGAAGATGATGAGGTTGCGTTGCAACGTACGTGACAGACACGTAGTGAGGCAGCCGTGACAAATGATGCATCTTCAGCCACAACTGTGCCTCTGACCAGCGTCTGTGGGTCTGTAGCTCACAGGGGTGGCAAGGGTTGCCTCTAGCCTGGACCTTTTTTGTCACTGCAAAGGATGAGCCAACTCATGTAATCTGCCAACATTGTAGTAGCAATAATTTAACTACTACATGTATGTACCTTCACAGGCACAATCAACATGCTTTACTGTGGGAATCCCAATGCGCAAAAATGAGAACCAGCGGATATCAATCACCGTCAGCTGCCCTATCAACATATCAATCGCAGCTGCTGTTTCTTCCTCCTCCTCTGCTACCTTGCCAACTATTGAGACACAGGTCTTTGACCACAGAACCTTGAGTTCTTTACCCACTCGAGTCACGCTGACTGAGAGGCTGCCTTCAGCTGTAACAGAAGCGGATATGCCTACTGTTTTTAACTGATCTCGGAGAGCGATCACACCACAAGTTTCTCAATCCACAGTAACATTTCCGCCTGCACCTCTCACGGGCCAGAAGTTTGTCCAGTTCACTGTACTTCGCCCTCCCACAGCACTGTAGCTCGCCTAAGGTTCCACAGTTGTGGTGACGTAATAGATTGTTTCCTCCTACGCATGACGAAGCTAAAAGGTTGAACACATCTCCAATTTGTTGGCCATTGAAATGCTGCCTTTCTGCCTGGTAGACACAGATGGTTTCTGAAAGCTGATGGCCGTCGCAGTCCCCCAGTACCAATTACCCAGTCGCCATTACTTTTCTAAGAAAGCTGTACCTGCGCTACACCAGCATGTCGCAGACAACATCACCGGTTCCTTGATAAAATCTCTGTCTGCCAGGGTTCATTTCACCACAGACACTTGGACGAGTAAGCAAGGTCAAGGGCATTACATCTCACTGACTGGGCACTGGGTGACACTGGTGGCTGTGGGTACAGGCACTGATCCACAAGTCTTGGAATCCCCAAGGCTTGCAGGACAAACCTCTACATTTAACACTTCCTTCACTGCTTCTGCCTCCTCTATGGCTTCCACCTGCGCCCTCAACCTCTGCCTTCATGAGACACGTGTCCCAACAGTGCAGAGTGAACCTCCACTACCTCCGTACTACGCAGCCAGGGCTCACTGCAATCAGGCAGTCTTAAAATTGATATGTCTTGGAGATCGCAATCATACAGCTGAAGAGTTGTGGACAGATTTCAGGCCGAGTTTGATCAATGGCTGTCTCCTCTGAACCTGCATCCAGGGAAGGCCATGTCCGATAACGGTGCAACCCTGGTGGCGGCACTACGGTGAGGCAAGCTCACACACGTGCCTTGCGTAGCTCACGTCCTCAACCTGGTGGTGCAGCGTTTTCTCAGCCACTATCCTAGCCTGGGTGAGAAAAGAAAGTACGTAATCTATATGCTCATTTCCGTCATTCAGACCCCCTCTGGTCATCGACTTGCATCGATACAAGGTCTTTGTCCATGCCAGTAGCGTAGCTACCAGGGGGCAGAGGGTGCGGACGCCCCGGGCCCACCGCTCACAGGGGCCCACCCGGAGCTACACTACACTTAATTATATCAGTGTGCACAGCCCGCTGATATAGTTAATCTCCATTCTCCGTTGTAGAGCAGGGAGACACGATCTCCCTGCACTACCGCAGGCAGTGGCCAGGGAGAGCCAGAGGAATACATGCACGAGGGAGGATAGATGCCAGCACTGTACCTGTCTGCTGGCTCCAGTATACAGCAGACAGTCATGCCCACACTGCACGCTGCATGTGTGAGCATGTCTGCTCTGCTGCAGAGAAGTCAGGAGGACCACGGCACGGCCTCTGTGAGAGTGTCCAGAGAAGAGCAAGACAGTCACAGGACAGTGGTGCTGTAAGTAACAGTACAGATTTCTGCAGGTACTGGCCGGAGATGTCTGCACCGTGCAGGGAGGATGTGGCAGAACATGGCTCCCCTCCTGATAAGACCTGGCCTTGTGCTGTATATCTGCAGTCTATATCTGAGGCACTGTAGATTTATGGCAGCTGCTTGAACTACAGACTGGACAGTGCAGGTCACCAAGCATGACCCAATCTGTAAGAGACTTCATAACAGCTGCCATAAGTCTCATGGTCTCATAGTGTCTCAGACAGAGACTGACAAGACAGGTCAGTAATGTGCACTGATAGATATGACCCTGGCTGCAGGACCCCACAGATGAGGATATGTATATATAGTGTGTGTGTGTGTGTGTTCGTGTGTGTGTGTGTGTGTGTGTGTGTGTGTGTGTGTGTGTGTGTGTGTGTGTGTGTGTGTGTGTGTGTGTGTGTGTGTGTGTGTGTGTGTGTGTGTGTGTGTGTGTGTGTGTGTGTGTGAAAGAGACATATATCCTTCTCTGTGGGGTCCTGCCGGAGTCAAATCTATCAGTGCACATTACTGACCTGCCTTGAGTGTATATATATGTATAAACACATACACTGCATTTACTGATATGAGATCACACAAACACTGGTCTGATAGGACCCTGGCTATAGGATATCTATCTATCCATCCATCTATCCTATAGCCAAGGTCAGTATCCTTTCAGTACAGTGTCTGCATGATCTCATATCAGTAAATCCACGGTAGTGAACATGAAAACCCCATTATGAAACCATGTATTAAAAATAAAAAAGTTGAGGCTGAATATATATATGATAAATAGCAAGACAGTAGAAAATAGAAACAGCAAATAGGTGCGTATAGGAGATCATATATCGGTGCAGGACCCTGAACAAATACTCTGTCTAGTCAACAAGACCCCCAAAGGGGGAGAAGGGGAAAAGGAACAGATGAACCAGGGTGTGTACTTTAGATTGGTAATATTCTACCTCCCTCTCTTTCTTCTGGTCGCATTTTTTTCCATTTCCCTCTTTGGATTCTTCTCCAGACAAGAGTATTCCTTTAGGGTTACCTGGATACATTCAGGGAGCTATGCTCATATGCTGGACTCTATATGCACCTACTAGCTCTTTCTATTTTCTTCTATTTAGCTCTTTGTCATATACACTCACCGGCCACTTTATTGGGTACACCATGCTAGTAACGGGTTGGACCCCCTTTTGCCTTCAGAACTGCCTCAATTCTTCGTGGCATAGATTCAACAAGGTGCTGGAAGCATTCCTCAGAGATTTTGGTCCATATTGACATGATGGCATCACACAGTTGCCGCAGATTTGTCGGCTGCACATCCCAAAGATGCTCCATACAAGGCAGGATGGATCCATGCTTTCATGTTGTTTACGCCAAATTCTGACCCTACCATCCGAATGTCGCAGCAGAAATCGAGACTCATCAGACCAAGCAACGTTTTTCCAATCTTCTACTGTCCAATTTCGATGAGCTTGTACAAATTGTAGCCTCAGTTTCCTGTTCTTAGCTGAAAGGAGTGGTACCCGGTGTGGTCTTCTGCTGCTGTAGCCCATCTGCCTCAAAGTTCGACGCACTGTGCGTTCAGAGATGCTCTTAGGCCTACCTTGGTTGTAACGGGTGGCGATTTGAGTCACTGTTGCCTTTCTATCAGCTCGAACCAGTCTGCCCATTCTCCTCTGACCTCTGGCATCAACAAGGCATTTCCGCCCACAGAACTGCCGCTCACTGGATTTTTTTTCTTTTTCGGACCATTCTCTGTAAACCCTAGAGATGGTTGTGCGTGAAAATCCCAGTAGATCAGCAGTTTCTGAAATACTCAGACCAGCCCTTCTGGCACCAACAACCATGCCACGTTCAAAGGCACTCAAATCACCTTTCTTCCCCATACTGATGCTCGGTTTGAACTGCAGGAGATTGTCTTGACCATGTCTACATGCCTAAATGCACTGAGTTGCCGCCATGTGATTGGCTGATTAGAAATTAAGTGTTAACAAGAAGTTGGACAGGTGTACCTAATAAAGTGGCCGGTGAGTGTATATCAGAGCTGTGCAAGTATCAGCCCACAGAATCCAAGGAGTGGGAGCTATTGTGGGGGTCATTGTACAACATGGGAGCTATTGCGGGTACCATTATACAGCGTGAGAGCTAATACGGAGTCATTATACAGCGTGAGTGATAATGCAGGGGCCACTATACAGCGTGGGAACTAATACTGAGTCAATATACAGCATGGGAGCTAATACGGAGTCATTATACAGCATTGGAGCTAATACAGAGTCATTATACAGCATTGGAACTAATACGGAGTCATTATACAGCATTGGAGCTAATACGGAGTCATTATACAGCATGGGAGCTAATACGGAGTCATTATACAGCATTGGAGCTAATACGGAGTCATTATACAGCGTGAGAGCTAATACGGAGTCATTATACAGAATTGGAGCTAATACGGAGTCATTATACAGCGTAGGAGCTAATACGGAGTCATTATACAGCATTGGAGCTAATACGGAGTCATTATACAGCGTAAGAGCTAATACGGAGTCATTATACAGCGTAGGAGCTAAAACGGAGTCATTATACAGCGTAGGAACTAATACGGAGTCATTATACAGCGTAGGAGCTAATACGGAGTCATTATACAGCGTAGGAGCTAATACGGAGTCATTATACAGAATTGGAGCTAATACGGAGTCATTATACAGCGTAGGAGCTAATACGGAGTCATTATACAGCATTGGAGCTAATACGGAGTCATTATACAGCGTAAGAGCTAATACGGAGTCATTATACAGCGTAGGAGCTAAAATGGAGTCATTATACAGCGTAGGAGCTAATACGGAGTCATTATACAGCGTAGGAGCTAAAACGGAGTCATTATACAGCGTAGGAGCTAATATGAAGTCATTACACAGCGTAGGAGCTAATACGGAGTCATTATACAGCGTGGGAGCTAATACGGAGTCATTATACAGCGTAGGAGCTAATACGGAGTCATTATACAGCGTGGGAGCTAATACGGAGTCATTATACAGCGTGGGAGCTAATACGGAGTCATTATACAGCGTGGGAGCTAATACGGAGTCATTATACATCGTTGGAGCTAATACGGAGTCATTATACAGCATTGGAGCTATACCATAGTTGTAATCAGGGGTTAGGGGCCCACTGAGAAGTTTGCCCCCCCCCCCCCCCTGAGCTGAACCCCTAACTACGCCTCTGGTCCATGCCAGTTAACAGGTTGATATGCGATGTGCCGACACGGTGGAATTCCACTCAGCACATGTTGCAGCGACTGTGGCAGCAGCAACAAGCCCTGACGCAGTATGTCATGTCGTATAGCCTGGGCCAACGCAGTACGGACGTGGTGCATATCACATTTACAGAGTGGGCACAGATTAAGAACCTCTGCACCCTACTGCACAGTTTTGAAATGGCTACTAAGATGGTTAGCGCTGATGATGCCATCATCAGCATCACTATTCCGCTCATCTATATGCTGGAGCAGACTTTGAATAGGTTGCGGAAGGAGATGGTGGTCCCAAAAGAAGAGGAGGAAGCAGAGGAGGATGCGGAATGGATAACATTGTCTCTAAGTTTATAGACTGTCATCACACAGGTGGGTGCCAAAGGAGGGTGGGTTACTGTAATCGATGGGAGCTGGTGATAACAGACAAGCTGTTATCAAAGGTGAATGATCCGAAGAACAAATGGAGGAGGAAGAGGTGATGGGTGAGCAACTGTCAGATGAAGAGGATAATCCTCTCCTCTCTGTTGTTTGTGGTTGGCAGGAGGGGATGGAGGAAACGAGTCTCATTGTTACCCAGCCACCAACACAGCATGGGCTTGAACCTCATGGTAGAGACAGTCATATGGGTGCCTTCATGCTGCACTATCTGCAACATGATCCCCGTACAGTTATGATTAAGAATAATGCTGACTACTGGGTTGACACTTTATTAGATCCACATTATAAAACCAAATTTTGAAAGAGGATTCCTGCCCTAGAAAGGGACCCACAAATGCTGGAGTATCAAAATATGCTTCTACACAAGCTTAAGAGAGCTTTTCCCCAAGACAGCAATGAAGCACAAAGTTCGCATTGCAACTGTAGACTTCCAACCTACGGCACGTCAATTAGTCAACACCAAAACATTAGCAGCAGCGGTGGAAGTGGAAGAAGCAATTTCTGTGAGTCCATTGAGACTTTTTTTAGACCAACTCGTGCAACAGAGTCCAAGTCTTACACGTGGTGAACGAATAGAGAGGATGGTGCAGGAGTATCTAGAACTAAATATCAATAGGGAGGGTTTGGACCCTTTCACATTTTGGTCTTCAAAAATTGATGAGTGGCCTCAGCTCGCCTCACACGCCTTGGAGGATTTACCGTGCCCGGCAGCCAGAGTTCTCTCAGAACGTGACGGATAAATGCAGCCGGCAGTCCCCTGAAAGTGTAGACCACCTAACATTCATCAAGATGAACAAGTCATGGATCTCCAAGGACTTTTGCACCCCAATTGTAGACTGTACAGACTAGGTGATAATGCATTTTTTAGCATGATGCATTAATGTCACGTAACTGCACTCTAAGGCAGTCCCTATTATACTATTTCTACTGTGGTGAAATTGATACCATTTGTGTTGTGTCTGCCAATAATTTTTGGAAATGTGAACAGTCCTGGTTGGGTCTCCTTCATGCATGTTGCCTGTAGCAGTAGGCCTCCGAGACCATCAGGCCTCCACTTCATTGGACTCAACTACCCATGTTAATATCCTTAAATTTTTCTGACAATGGTAGTCTAGAAAACTGAGGCTTGAGGAGGACAGTTTGCATGTTCCAATTACCTTCTGGGAAAAGCGAAGAGTCTCCCTCAGGCAAGAAGATTGTTGGGTACAGCTGGGACCAACTGCTTGGAAAGCATTGCCAAATGAGGAATGGAAGCTTGAGAAATTTTTGCCTCTAGGACATTATTGCAAGAAAGCTTGGCTGATTGAGAAGATTACACAAGAAATAAAAAACACAGAAGATTACACAAGAAGGTTACACAGTAGATTACACAAGAAGGAAAACACATAGCAAGTCAGCAGGATCCAGGAGCAACATGGCAGACCACCTACATGGTGAGCTGCAATATGTGCTACATGTTCACAGATTGACCAGAAGAAGAATCCAACTTCACTGTCAGAAGTATAGACTACTGGCCCTTTCAGAAGAAAAGGTGAGGGGTCTGGAAGAAAGAATTGCAACATTGAAACTCAAAGAAAATGAAGACTTCCTAGACAGAACAGAAGCATCTCTACTGGTCACAGAAGGTGAAGAAAGTGTCAGAGAACCTCCAAAAGCAGAAGAGTGGAAGCATGTGACCAAAAGAAGAAAGACTGTGGAGACATCACCAACCACACAACTGAGAAACCGATACCAAGGCCTTGTGGAGGACAAAAATGGCACACGTAAGGATGAGGTACTACAGCAAGCAAAGAAGAAAAGGGCACACAACAACACCCGTAAGTGACAACAAAAAGTACAGCCAAGAAGCGTGGTAGTTGTAGAAGACTCACTACTGAGAGGCACAGAAACAGCCATCTACAGACCGGACATAACCGCAAGAGAAGTATGCTGCCTCACAGGGGCAAAGATCAAGGATTTGACTGATAGGATACCAAAGCTCTTCAGCTCCAAGGACGTCCACCCATTTCTTCTGATACATGTTGGCACCAATGACACGGCAAGGAAGGACCTACCGACAATCTGCAAGGACTTTCAAGAGCTAGAGAAGAAAGTAAAGGAACTGGATGCACAGGTAGAATTTCTTCTATCCTTCCAGTAGACTGGCATGGCACCAGGAGATGGAACAGGATCCTTGATGTGGACAATTGGCTAAGACGATGGTGCAGACAACAAGGATTTTCTGGACCACGGAGTGAATTACCTGTACGACAGACTCTTCGCCAGAGACAGACTACACCTCAACCCACCTGGGAAACACACATTCGCCAGAAGACTCGCTACACTCATCAGGAGGGAGTTAAACAAGAAGAAGAGGGGACGGGAAGAAAAAAGATAGACACGAACATGAAGCCAGAAAATATACTGATGAAGGACAGGAGGTGCAGCAAAGAAGACCCAAGACAACTTACTCAAAAGGGAGGTAAGGCAATTCTAAAACAATCCACAGGGAAGAGATTGGAACAAAACAAAATCCTCTAAAATGCATGCTCGCAAACGCCAGAAGTCTGACAAACAAGATGGAAGAACTAGAAGCAGAAATATCTACAGGTAACTATGACATAGTGGGAATAACCGAGACATGGTTAGATGAAAGTTATGACTGGGCAATTAACTTACAGGGTTACAGTCTGTTTAGAAAGGTTCGTAAAAAATCGGAGAGGAGGAGGGGTTTGTCTTTATGTAAAAGTCTTGTCTAAAGTCCACTTTAAGGGAGGATATTAGCGAAGGGAATGAGGATGTCGAGTCCATAGGGTCAAAATACATGGAGGGAAAAATAGTAACAAAATTCTCATTGGGGTCTGTTACAAACCCCCGAAGTATAACAGAAATCATGGAAAGGCTACTACTAAGGCAGATAGATGAAGCTGCAACCCATAATGAGGTCCTTGTTATGGGGGACTTTAACTACCCGGATATTAACTGGGAAACAGACCTGCGAAACCCATAAAGGTAACAGATTTCTGCTAATAACCAAGAAAAATTATCTTTCACAATTGGTGCAGAATCCAACCAGAGGAGCAGCACTTTTAGACCTAATACTATCTAATAGACCTGACAAAATAACAAATCTGCAGGTCGTCAGGCATCTAGGAAATAGCGACCACAATATTGTACAGTTTCACTTGTCTTTCGCTAGGGGGACTTGTCAGGGAGTCACAAAAACACTGAACTTTCCGAAGGCAAAGTTTGACCAGCTTAGGCTAGTTTCACACGAGCGTTTATCCGGGCTGTGGAGGGATACGGACATCCTCTGTGAAGCCCCGCCCACTGCTGCGCATCTTCGTTCAGCTCCGACTACGGCTGTATGCGGCATGCGCACCCTATCTTTAACATTGGGTACGCAGGCCATGCCGCTGTATGCGGATGCCGCCGCATGCGTCGTTTTGGCGGTGCGACAACCTGCGCCAAACGCAACATGTGGCATTTTCGTGCAGATGCCGCACCGTTGAAATGACGCATGTGGCGGATCCGGCCTGCGTACCCAATGATAAAGATAGAGTGAGCAAGCCGCATGCTGCCGTAGGTGGAACTGAACAAAGAGGCGTGGCAGTGGGCGGGGCTTCATGGAGGAAGTCCGCATCGCTCCGCAGCCCAGATAAACGCTAGTGTGAAATTAGCCTTAGAGATGCCTTTAATCTGGGTGACTGGGACAATGTCCTCAGAAATATGAATACAGATAAGTGGAAAATGTTTAAGAACATCCTAAATAGGCACTGTAAGCGGTTTATACCTTGTGGGAATAAAAGGACAAGAAATAGGAAAGACCCAATGTAGCTTAACAAAGAGGTAAGAGGGGCAATTAACAGTAAAAAGAAAGCATTTAAACTACTAAAGCAGGATGGCACCAATGAAGCTCTAAAAAACTATAAGACGAAAAATACTTTATCTAAAAAACTAATTAAAGCTGCAAAAAAGGAAGCGGAGAAGCACATTGCTAAGGAGCATAAGGGTATGTGTCCACTGTCCGGATTGCCCGCACTTTGGAAGGAGCGGAAAACTCGCTTCGCCCAAAGCGCCGCCCCCTTCTGTACGAGCGTTGATTATGGACGTGTTCATTGCACACATCCAGAAACGCCGCACCCAATACATAGGACCCTGTTATTTACCTTGCGGTGATGGAGCGTTGCCTCAAGGTAAACAGACATGATGCATTCTAAAAAGACACCCTGCATGTCCGTAAACGCAGGGTCGCCGGATGCGTGTTCACATGCATAGTGGATACGGGATTTCATAAAATCCACTCCACTATGCTGTAACATCTGGACGCTGCGGGCTGAACGCTGCGGTTGTACGCAGCATTAAATCCGCAGCTAATCCAGATGTAATCCGGCCAGTGGACACATACCCTAAAACTAAACCCAAACTGTTCAACTACATCAATAGTAAAAGAATCATAAGTGAAAGTGTAGGCCCCTTAAAAAATTGTGAGGAAAGACTGGTTGTAGATGATGAGGAAAAAGCTAATATATTAAACACCTTCTTCTCCACGGTATTAACAGTGGAAAATAAAATGCTAGGTGAAATCCCAAGAAACAATGAAAACCCTATATTAAGGGTCACCAATCTAACCCAAGAAGAGGTAATGTAATAGACAAACCGTTATTTCTTATATTTAGGGACTCTATAGCTACGGGGTCTGTTCCACAGGACAAATGTGGTGCCAATATTCAAAAACGGCTCTAAAGGTGAACCTGGAAATTATAGGCCAGTAAGTCTAACTTCTACTGTTGGTAAAATATTTGAAGGGTTTCTGAGGGATGTTATTCTGGATTATATCAATGAGAATAACTGTTAACTCCATATCAGCATGGGTTTATGAGGATTCGCTCCTGTCAAACCAATCTACTCAGTTTTTATGAAGAGGTAAGCTATAGGCTGGACCAAGGTGAGTAATTGGACGTGGTATATCTTGATTTTTCCAAAGCGTTTGATACCGTGCCGCACAAGAGGTTGGTACACAAAATGAGAATGCTTGGTCTGGGGGAAAATGTGTGTAAATGAGTAAGTAACTTGCTTAGTGATAGAAAGCAGAGGGTGGTTATAAATGGTACATTCTCTAACTGGGTCGCTGTGACCAGTGGGGTACCGCAGGGGTCGGTATTGGGACCTGTTCTCTCCAACATATTTATTAACGATCTGGTAGAAGATTTACACAGTAAAATATCGTTATTTGCAGATGATACAAAACTATGTAAAGCAGTCAATACAAGAGAAGATAGTATTCTGCTACAGATGGATCTGGATAAGTTGGAAACTTAGGCTACTTTCACACTAGCGTCGTACTCGGCCCGTCGCAGTGCGTCGGGCCGACGTACCGATGCTAACGTTGTTTGCGCCGCACAACGGGTGCAGCGGATGCTGTTTTTAAACGCATCCGTTGCCCCATTCTGAGGTGCGGGGGCGGAGTTCCGGCCGCCCATGCGCGGTCGGAAAAGACGTTCTCGACGCAGCAAAAAACGTTGCAAGCAACGTTTTTTGCTGCCGACGGTCCGCCACAACACGACGCAACCATCGCACGACGGTTGCGACGTGTGTCAATGCGTCGCTAATGTTAGTCTATGGAGAAAAAAACGCATCCTGCAAGTACTTTTGCAGGATGCGTTTTTTCGCCAAAACGACGCATTGCGACGTATGCAAAAAAACGCTAGTGTGAACGTACCCTAAGGCCGAGAGGTGGCAGATGCGGTTTAACAATGATAAATGTAAGGTTATACACGTTAGAAGGAGGAATCAATATCACCATTACACACTGAACGGGAAACCACTGGGTAAATCTGACATGGAGAAGGACTTGGGGATCCTAGTTAATGATAAACTGAACTGGAGCAGACAGTGCCAGGCAGCAGCTGCCAAGGCAAACAGGATCATGGGGTGCATTAAAAGAGGTCTGAATACACATGATGAGACCATTATACTGTCTCTGTACAAATCCCTGGTTAGACCGCACATGGAGTACTGTGTCCAGTTTTGGGCACCGGTGCTCAGGAAGGATATAATGGAACTAGAGCGAGTACAAAGGAGGGCAAGAAAATTAATAAAGGGGGATGGGGAAACTACAATACCCAGAGAGATTAGCAAAATTAGGATTATTTAGTCTAGAAAAAAGAAGACTGTGGGGCGATCTAATAACCATGTATAAGCAAATAAGGGGACAATACAAATATCTCTCCGAGGACCTGTTTATACCAAGAAAGGTGACAGTCACAAGGGGGCATTTACATACAGATAATTATAGGCCAAGTGTATTTAGTTCTATTACCTGGTGATGTGAGGGGAGGGGGATCCTCCATCATGATGTCCTTGTACAGATCTCTGTGTCCTTCTAAATACTTCCACTCCTCCATGGAGAAATAGACAGCGACATCCTGACACCTTATAGGAACCTGACACATACAATGATACCGTCATCCCCCCGATCCCTTCATACCGTTACTGTATAATGTCCCAGCATTCCCAGCAGTGTCACCTCTCCAGTCAGCAGCTCAATCATCTTGTAGGTGAGTTCTAGGATCTTCTGGTCATTGATGTCCTCATGGATCAGGAGGTGAGGTGCAGGGCCCGTGATTGGGCTCAGGGGTCTTCCCCATCCCTCAGACACAGGGTCCTGACAGTGCTCACTAGAGGTCTTCTTCACTACTGTGTAATCCTAGTTATGGAGAGACACATTAATAAATCTCACTACAGACATTTCCAGAGTCCTCACCTCTCCAGTTCTGTCCATCTGTTATTCCCATAGATAAGAATGATGTAATGTGACGTCATCAGAATCTCTCACCTCTCCAGTAAGCCGGAAGAGGATCTCTAGGGTGAGGTGTAATATCCTCTCCGCCATCTTGTCTCTGTCCATATCCATCCTTGATGGGTAAATCAGGAAAATGCTCTTTTATAGAAGATCTTCACTGAGAGGATCCGATATTGTAGAGACCTGAATGAGAAGATGATGAGCCGATGTAACATCATAAGAATCCTGTGTAATAATACAATTACTGGAGATAATAAGGGAAACAAATGAGGAAATAGATCGTGTAGATGTTGTATTCTCTTGTATGGACTGGAACATAAGTTGAACTGTTGACTAAGACATCTCCTCCATGCCCCAATCTCTGGCTATGTTACTCACTGGTTCAGCAACTGAGTGACTATAGGAATTACAAGTTCGTTGGGAATGACCAAGAAATACAGAGACCGGTGGGGACCCAAGCAGTAATGGTATTGTTATTATTTTACTACATACCGCTTTCTTCCCTGACATCTACTAATAAAACCTATATATTTAGGCCACAGACAACAAGCAGTTTCTTCCTCGGAGTCGGCAGCTGAATACGTTCCTCATAGACTCATCTTCCATAACGCTAATTCTCGTCTCATTTACCGACCCTGGAATCGGCATTAGTAATACTGCAGGAGATATTCATTACACGTGACAGGAGAAATAACGACTTCATGATGAGGACGACATCTTCATCTCCTACTACGGCTCTAGGAACAGATCTGTCCAGAGTCGGTCACTGACTCCATCCCCACCGGCCTCTATATGGAGGTTTCCCGACAATACTGTGTGGAGGCCCCGTACTATGAGAGTAATACATGTTTCCTTGGTTCCCGTCTTTTATAGTTGGGCCGTTTGTATCTATCAGCGGAAAAGGAACAAAACCATTGTGATTCTTGTAAGGAGACAACACAAACCCCCTAAATATAACATTATATAACAAACCCACAATCTGTGACTCTTCAGGGTAAATCGCTCTCTCACCATTGGATTAGAGCTGATACTATGGAGCTAAAGGGACTAAACAGACTTTCTGTCACCTCCATAAAGGGGCACTTTTACGTGTTTGTCAGAACTGTCCGAGGATTATTAGAGGTGATAGTTTCCCCCCAATTAGAAGGGACACCTGTGGATATTGGGGTCTTTACCTGCTACAGTTCTGGTGTGGACCCTCCACCAGCAGAGCCGCACTCCACATATATAGCTGCTCTGTGCGCACAGGACCTGTGATGAGGTCACAGAAGGGGAGGAGTCAGGGGTCACATGATCAGGGGCCTCAGTGTATGCAGGACTCTGCTGTGCTGGTTGTCATGGTGCTGGATGAGGGGAAGTTTGTGTGTGGGGTCAGGAGGGGTTTACAGTGTGGATGTAGCTGAGCCGTGTGTACGAGGTGTACGGAGCGGAGTCGTGTGTGTACGAGGTGTACGGAGCGGAGTCGTGTGTGTACGAGGTGTACGGAGCGGAGTCGTGTGTGTACGAGGTGTACGGAGCGGAGCCGTGTGTGTACGAGGTGTACGGAGCGGAGCCGTGTGTGTACGAGGTGTACGGAGCGGAGTCGTGTGTGTACGAGGTGTACGGAGCGGAGCCGTGTGTGTACGAGGTGTACGGAGCGGAGCCGTGTGTGTACGAGGTGTACGGAACAGAGCCGTGTGTGTACGAGGTGTACGGAGCGGAGTCGTGTGTGTACGAGGTGTACGGAGTGGAGCTGCATATGTACGAGGTGTACGGAGCGGAGCCGTGTGTGTACGAAGTGTACGGAGCGGAGCTGTGTGTGTACGAGGTGTACGGAGCGGAGCCGTGTGTGTACTAGGTGTACGGAGCGGAGCCGTGTGTGTACGAGGTGTACGGAGCGGAGCCGTGTGTGTACGAGGTGTACGGAGCGGAGCCGTGTGTGTACGAGGTGTACGGAGCAGAGCCGTGTGTGTACGAGGTGTACGGAGCGGAGTCGTGTGTGTACGAGGTGTACGGAGCGGAGCTGCATATGTACGAGGTGTACGGAGCGGAGCCGTGTGTGTGCGAGGTGTACGGAGTGGAGTTGTGTGTGTACAAGTTGTACGGAGTGGAGATGCGTATGTATGAGGTGTACGGAGTGGAGCCACGCATGTACAAGATGTATGGAGCGGAGCCGTGTGTGTAAGGAGTGGAGTTGTGTGTGTACGAGGTGTACGGAGTGGAGCTGCGTAGGTATGAGGTTATGGAGCGGAGCCGCGCATGTACGAGGTGTATGGAGCGGAGCCGTGTGTGTACGAGGTGTACGGAGCGGAGCCATGATTATAATCAGCCTTTGGGGGTTTTCTATGCATCTAGAAGGTTGATGTGTGGTGATGGGAGAGCGGGCTCAGTACTTGATCAAGTATCCGGGTATTGGGTGTTATACTCACGTGTTTAGCGGCTATTAAACAGCCAATAAACACTCGGGGATTGCCCACCATACACAGTAATGACATAAACATGTTGGCTACTGGCATTACTGTGACTGCCCGCCACATAGTATCATCAAGTCTGTATAGGACCTGGTGACGCCATGTTTGGAGCATTGCACACGGACATAGTGTAGGGAGAGTTTCTGCTGGCCTTACATTAAACCAACAGCCCTTTTCATCACTAATTCAAATGCAAGTGCTTCTCACAAAATTAGAATATCATCAAAAAGTTAACTTTTTTCTGTTGTTCAATTCAAAAAGTGAAACTCATATATTATGTAGAGTTATTACAAACAGTGATCTATTTCAAGTGTTTATTTCTGTTACTGTTGATGATTATGGCTTACAGCCAATGAAAACCCAAAAGTCTTTATCTCAGTAAATTGGAAAAATAAACAAAAAACACCTGCAAAGGCTTCCTAAGCGTATAAAAATGTCCCATAGTCTGTTTCAGTAGGCTCCACAATCATGGGGAAGACTGCTGACTTGACATATGTCCAGAAGGCAGTTACAGACACACTCCACAAGGAAGGTAAGCCACAAAAGGTCATTGCTAAAGAAGCTGGCTGTTCACAGAGTGCTGTATCCAAGCATATTAATGGAAAGCTGAGTGGAAGGAAAAAGTGTGGTAGAAAAAGGTGCACAAGGGGGGCGTGGCTTGGGCATGAAGCTGTGAGCACACATCTCTCCTGAGCTCCAGCGTGCCTGAGACCTCTGCAGCAATTACATAGCCACCATCAGCTCCACTCACCCACCTATGTTGAAGAGCAAGGTCAGGCTCCGCTCCCAGGCACCCAGGGAGCTCACAGCGGGTCCCGCAGGCTCCAATATCACCAGGTACATGTCGGTGTCTGGAAGCGCGGGAAAGAGAGCAGCTCCTTCGGCCATGATAGAGGGGGTGGTGCCTCCTCCTCCATGCAGCAGCATTCACACAGGAGCTCCCCACCTGGGACTGCAGGCACACGGAGGAATGGGGCCACAGTAGAGGAGGCACAGGAGAGAGGACGAGTGACTGCTGCACCAGGGACCAGCCGCTCACCACATAAGCTGACGGGAGAGAGCCGGGCACAGAGCAAGGGAGAGGTGAGAGATGCGACCTGCCCCTCCCCCCCTGGACAGACCGTGTCACAAGCTGAGCTGGCTGAGGACTTGTCTCCCCCTATACTGCACACTTATCAGGCTCAGGAAACTGAAATGGGCCCCCCACTACTACCACCAGGGAGACATGAGAGAGAGACTTCTCCCAGCCTAGTGCCCCAGGACATTGTGCCCACCATCAATGTATCTTATGGCCTCCCCGCACAGGCTCCTGTTAGGTCCCTGGGCTCTGATGACTATATAACTGCCTCTGAGCTGAGAGCGCAGCTGAGTGCCTTCCCTACAAAGGCTGACATGGAGGGCTATATACAGCGCCTGGAGGCAGTGTGCAGGAGTGAAGTGGGGTCCCTTAAGGAGGAAGTGTCCCATCTTACCACCACTGTCTCTGCATTAGAAGCTAAAGTGGAGTCTCTTTCCTCACAATTGCAGAGTCAGCAGCAGCTTCTGGACCTACACTCCGAGACTTTCAATGTGGTCCTAGATATGCTGGAGGACTCTGAGAACAGGAACCGGAGGAATAATATCAGGCTCCGTGGGATCCCTGAGTCCGTAGCTCCATGTGACCTCCCCTCGGCCCTCCATGGCATTTTCAATTCTCTCTTAGGGAGGTCGCCCACTGAACACATTGAAATTGACAGAGCCCACCGTTCGCTAGGCCCAAAGAACCCCGATACATCTAAGCCGAGGGACATCATCTGTAGGATTCACTATTTCCAAACTAAGGATGACAACATGCGTAAGGCGAGGGACCACTATGCTATTGACTTTAATGGATCTGATGTCCTTCTTTTGTCCGACCTCTCACGCTTCACCCTGGCTAAACGGAGGGCTCTACGCCCCCTCCTGGAGGTGCTGTGGGAAAATAAGATCCCCTACAGTTGGGGTTACCCATTTCAGTTACAAGTACGCAGTGATAAAGGATTGATAACTTTGAGATCCCCGTCAGATCTGAAGAACTTCACCGCTGCACTGGGCTTACCTTTGGTCACACTGGGAGACTGTCCTCACCTTACTGCGTCTGACCTATGGGGCCCACGCCGTGTTGGTAGCCCCCCGCCGGGTCGCTGGGAAAGAGGAAACGGGGCTCCCACCGTAGACGTGCCTCCGTTATTCATGCTGATGACATTTGATCACCTAATTCAAACCTTATGATCACTACCGTCCCTTTTCTCTTTTTGCTTTCTTGCCGCCTGCGTTGTTCTTCCGTATTGCCAGGCTTCCACGAGGGGCTTGGTCGTGACTTTGTTTTAGCCTGTTAATTATGGATGGATTGGAGCCACATGTTTTGTAGCGGTGATATTTCTATTTGATTCTACCTAGGACTCCTGAGCGGAGTTCCTAGCATGGTTCATTTTGCACTATTTTTGAATGTCCACCTACTTCAATTGTCTCCTCATGTACTGTGCTCAACTGTCGCATTAATGTGCTACTGTTATTCTATGTTGGCTATCGCTGCTCTTTCTCCTGAAATTTGACTATTGATGATACCCCTTAGGGGGCTTGTTATGACTCTGCTCATTTCGACAAATGTACTTGGCCCATGATCCGCTGTTATGTTCGTTAACAATGTTTATGTTACCAGGGTCATGGGCCTACTGGGTAGAGTTGGATTTTTTTTATTTTCTTTTTTTGCTGAAGGGGCTCGGCTGGTTGCTCTCTGCTCAATCACCTCCCCACTAGGGTGTGTCTCTGACACTACTTCTCAGAGTTTTCTCTGATATTGTTCTGTACCCTTGAGGCCTAGTGGCTTCTTGGTTTTTCTCTTTCTTCTTGGTCGGAATCCTGTCTTCCGGCTGAACTACTACCTTTCCTTGGTGCTTTACTTTCTCTGTTTTTATTTTTCCCCACTTCCCACCCCTCCTACTCCTCTCCGACCCGATTATACCACTCTCAGGCCCGATAGTTCCTATGGCATCCCTACAACTCTGCTCGCTTAATGTCAGGCGGTTTAATGTCCCTGAAAAGCGATCAAAGGTTTTATACGGTATGCATAAGAAGCGGGTTGACATACTTCTGCTGCAGGAGACACATTTCCGATCAGACAAAATCCCTAAGCTTACCCATAAATACTACACACAGTGGTTCCATGGCAGTAACTCTGACTCCAAGTCTAAATGAGTCAGCATTGCATTGCACAAGTCTTTACAGGCTCAGGTAGTTGCCTCTAAAGCGGATTCTAATGGTCGATATGTGTTTTTGCAGCTTAAAATTGCCCATGATTTGTTCACCATAGCTAACATTTATCTCCCCAATCAAGACCAGGTCCGAGCGTGCAGAAAGTACCTACGGGACCTCTCGGCCTTTGCGGAAGGCTACGTGATTATGGGAGGGGACTTCAATATGGTGTTGGACCGCGCTGTGGATTCCTCTTCGGGCAGGTCGGCGGTGTCCCTCTCACAGGTGAAGAGACTGCGGCGGGCCCTGATGGACTCAAGGTTGGTGGATGTATGGAAATTACTCCTCCCCACTCCCCGAGATTATACCTACTTCTCCACAGTACATAATTCCTATAGTAGATTGGATTATTTTTTGATCAGCCACGGGCTCCTGTCTTTTGACCCAAAGCCTTACATTGACATGATGTTGTGGTTGGACCATGCCCTGGTTTTGCTCTCCCTCCGGATGCCGAGCCTTTCTCCGAGAGAATGGACCTGGTCCTTAAACCCTGGTCTCCTTGGAGATCTAATGTGTCAGGCTGCCGTGCGAACAGCAATATCAGACTTTCTAGATTTTCACAAGCATGACCCCACGGCTATCCCATACCAATGGGAGGCTTTGAAAGGAGTTATACGGGGAGTATTTATACAACAGGGGGCCCGAATGAAGAGAGAGAGGGAGGCTAACATTGTGGGTTTGTTGACTCATGTCCAAACTCTGGAATTGGACCATAGACGGACTAGAGATGCTGGGGTGCTGGCTGATCTCCTTCGGGCACGCTGTGAGTTGAGTGCCTTGTTGGACACGACGTTAGCACGACAGAGGGACCGCTTTCATAAATTTCTATACAAGTACTCTGATAAACCCGGGAGAACTCTAGCGAGGTTTTTGAACCCCCGTGCCCCCACCACTTATATCCATACCATGAGGTCTGCTACAGGTAAACTGGTCCATTTTCCTGAGGAGATTGTGGACTCATTCAGAGCATATTATGACTCTCTCTACAATTTAAGCGGCCCGTTGTCTGATATGTCCCCTTCTGAGTTTCAAGCACGGGTGGACAACTACATTAGGGACACTGAGCTCCCGTCTATGTCAGTGGAGGAGTCTGAGGCCCTGGAGAGTCCTCACTCGGAACAGGAGGTTTTAGACACGATAAAATCTTTGGCTAATGGTAAAAGCCCTGGTCCTGACGGTTTCTCTGCCGCCTTCTATAAGTTATCTGCGAATTCCCTGGTCCCCTTCATGACCAAACTGTTTAACTCCATCTCGGCCAACTGCCCCTTTGCCCCTCAAATGCTGATGGCCACAATCACCGTGATTCCTAAACCGGGGAAAGATCCTCTATTGTGTGCAAGCTATAGGCCCATATCCCTCATTAATGTGGATGTGAAGGTGTTCGCGAAAGTGTTAGCTGGTAGACTGAACCCTATTTTCCCTGGGTCCATCCATAGTGATCAGGTGGGCTTTGTGCCTGATCAAGGAGACCAGGGTTTCACATCAGAAGACGTTGCATCTGACCTCGTACATGCGCACAGGAAAGGTACCAGCATGTTTATTATCTATTGACGCTGAGAAGGCGTTTGATCGCCTAAGTTGGACCTTTCTACGTGCCTCCCTGAAGCAACTGGGGGTGGGACCTAACATGTTGGAGAGGATTTTTGCTCTGTATCATAGGCCTACGGCCTGTCTTAGAGTGAACGGCACCCTTTCCCCGCCCATTGACATAAGAAACGGGACCCGTCATGGTTGCCCCCTTTCCCCCTTACTTTATATCCTTGCGATGGAGCATCTGGCAGTGGCATTACGGAAGACACCTGATATTGAGGGTCTGCGGATTGGCCAACATGAGTTTAAGATATCCCTGTATGCGGATGATTTATTGCTGTACATTACCAACCCGACCGTGGCTTTCCCTGTACTCCTCCATGAGTTCCGTAGGTTCGGGGAAGTTTCAAACTTTAAAGTTAACTATTCCAAGATGGAGGCGCTCAATATCTCCCTGCCTGATGATCTAGTCTCTCAGCTCCAGGCGTCCTTCTCTTTTAAGTGGAAGACCGACGCCTTAAAATATTTAGGAGTCTTAATACCTGCTGACACTAGCGCAACATATGCTCTGAACTACGTCCCGCTCCTGCAGAAAACTATCTCGGACCTTAAACGGTATGGCAGAACTCAGCTATCTTGGTTCGGACGGGTGGGAGTAGTCAAAATGGATATTTTACCCCGATTTCTCTATCTCTTTCAGACTGCTCCAGTGCAGGTTCCGGATTGCTTTTTCAGGCGCCTGCAGTCGGCCATCAATAGCTTTATTTGGGGAACTAAGAAGCCGCGGACTCGATTCTCAGTGTTAGTGAGACCCAAGACTAAAGGGGGGTAGGCCTTCCTGATTTTAAACGTTATTATCAGGCAGTCTTGCTCTCTAGGATTGTCGATTGGAGGTTTGGTGATGCTCATAAACAATGGGTGCTCCTTTTATCGCCCTCTTCTTTGTACTGGTTGCCTTGGCTGGGGTGGACCGGATGCCCACCTGTGTCGAGTTTTGCTCCACTCACACAGATTGTTTTGAGGTTTTGGGATAGATCCTATGTGAAATTACGCCTGACCTCCCGATTGAGCAGACTGAGTCCCCTTTTTGACAATCCGGCCTTTCCCCCAGCAATGAATAGATCTACATATCTTTGTTGGTCACGACTTGACGGGGTAGGACTGGGTCAGGTGAAGGATAAGCTCGCAGGGCTCTGCGGTGTGCGGGGGTTACGAAGTTCTGGTCTTACACCACCGCTGTCCTCGCTAGAGTTTCTGCAATTGCGGAGCTTTCTTTTCAGTGTGCCGATGGCGGTGGTGACGCCATTTGAGTCCCTGATGCTCCCTACCGAGGGTCCTTCCCACGTGGTTTCGGTGCTCTATGGCCTGGTCTTGAATTCACTTCCCCCTACTACGCTTGCATTTATGGAGGCTTGGGAGAGGGACCTGGGGATCACCTTTTCTGAGGCGGATAGTCTCAAAATCTTCACTCTTGCATATAAGATGACGATGTCCAGTCAGGCACAGGAGAAGAATTATAAATTGCCGACACGCTGGTATAGGTGTCCCACCCTTCTCCACAGGATTAACCCGGAGATCTCGGACGCCTGCTGGAGATGTGGCTTCGCCACGGGCTCTATGCTTCATGTTTGGTGGTCCTGTGGTCCCCTGCAACCCTTCTGGAACTCAGTTTTCGATGCCTTTCACTTGATGACTGGGGTCCGCCACGAGCCCTCCCCCCAAATGGCCCTACTGTCCCTGATACCTAGCTCGATAGCTTCCGTAAAAAAGGGGATCCTGAGATTTTGCCTAATAGCTGCTAGGGCAGTTATTCCCCGACATTGGAGGTCCACTGAGGTCCCCTCCACGGAGGAATGGATAGCTGAAATGGATAGATTACCTCATCTGGAGTCGCTGGTGGCGGGTGATGGTGATGCTGCATATGACCAGGGATGCACCTGGTTTGTCTGGCAATTCTTCAAGGAGAGCACAGGGTTCCTGACCTGGTTGCGTACATACTCATAATTCTCAATACGTGGGCGTGTACTTGGCTGGGTCTCCCTTAACCCGCCCTCCCCTCTCCCTCCTTACTCCCCTTCTTTCCCGTTCCCCCCCCTCTCCCCCCCCCCTTTTTTTTCTTCTTTCTCTCTTTCTTTCCTTTTCTCCTATCTCTACAATTGCTTTTCTTATAGGTTCTGTATTTTGTATATAAGGTCCATGTCCCGACGTGATTCTCAAGATGAGAAGCATGTACCCTTTATGTGCCAGAGTCCTTGTTCAATTACACTTGTGCTGTGTTCTCAGAGGAGTAATGTATAGCTCTGGACATTGTAATGATTCTTTTTATTGTTTTTCCTGTTTAAAATTTAAATTAAAAATTTCAATAAATATATTTACTGAAAAAGGTGTGCAAGTAACCGGGATAACTGCAGCTTTGAAAGGCTTGTTACAAAAAGGCCATTCAAAAAATTGGGGGAAATTCACAATGAGTGGACTGCTGCTGGAGTCATTGCTTCAAGAGCCACCACACACAGACATATCCAGGACATGGGCTACAAGTGTCGCATTCCTTGTGTCAAATCATTCATGACCAATAGAAAACTCCAGGAACGTCTTACCTGGGCCAAGGAGAAAATGAACTGGACTGTTGCTCAGTGGTCCAAGGTGTTGTTTTCAGATGAAAGTAAATTTAGCATTTGGAAATCGAGGTCCCAGAGTCTGGAGGAAGAGTGGAGAGGTAGACAATCCAAGGTGCTTGAGGTCTAGTGTGAAGTTTCCACAATCAGTGATGGTTTGGGGAGCCATGTCATCTGCTGGTGTAGGTCCACTGTGTTTTATCAAGACCAAAGTCAGCGCAGCCGTCTACCAGGAAATTTTACAGCACTTGCCCCTGACGAAGCCACCGTGTGTGGCAACACGCGTTGGGCTGCACAGCCCCACAGACTTCAGGCACCTTGACTGATAGGACCGATAGGTTTGACTGATTGGAGAGACCTCTGTTGCATATGTGGATCTCCTTACCTGACTGAACTGAATAAGTATGGAGCTCTTTCTACGATAATGCATTTGTTGTGAAAACCCTGATTTTTACTGGTGTCTATTATGACTTGTTATTTGGCATTGTATAGCCTGTTGGGAAAGAGGTAATTCAGGGTGGACAAAGATCACACTTTTTTCTTGTCTTTATATGGTGTGTCCCTGTTACCTTCCCCCTGTACTTCTTAGAATCCATTATATGGGGACTCTGTGCGGGGTGATGGACCCCTTCCTTAGGCTCTCACAGGGATTGCACTATTATTGGTAACAACTGTTCTCTAGTATTCTCATATACCTTGGCTATATAACATTCTTTTATATATGTTGGAGGTCATATTATTGTGTATTCAAGCAATATGACGAGCAAGCTATGGATGTGACTCTCCACTACTAAAATAACTCTGTGTAGTCTATTAAGAATTGCTGTTTGATTAATTGCTTTTGGAGAGTTCTTTTTTCCTTATCAGGTGCCAACAATATTATTGTCCGTGGGGTTAGCTCTTCCCTTGGTCATTGTGGGCATTTTCTGCCTTTGAATTGTTTTTAATGTTTAACCCCTTCCCGACCTGTGACACAGCGTATGCGTCATGAAAGTCGGTGCCAACCCGACCTGTAACGAATATGCAGTGTCCCTGCAGGTCGGGTGAAAGGGTTAACTCCAATTTCAACCGATCTGCAGGGACAAGGGGAGTGGTACTTCAGCCCAGGGGGGGTGGCTTCGCCCCCCCGTGGCTACGATCGCTCTGATTGGCTGTTGAAAGTGAAACAGCCAATCAGAGCAAACTGTAATATTTCACCTATGAAAATTGATGAAATATTACAATCCAGCCATGGCCGATGCTGCAATAGTATCTGCCATGGCTGGAGACCCCGATCTGCCCCCCCCCCACCGCCACCGATCTCCTCCTCTCCGTCCTGTCATGTCCCCTGCTCCCCTCTGTCCTCCTGTCCGCTCCCCCATCCTCCTGTCCGCTCCCCCCGTGCTCCGATCCACCCCCTGTGCTCCGATCCCCCCCCATACTTACCGACCTCCGGTGTCCGTCGGTCTTCTCCATGGGCGCCGCCATCTTCAAAATGGTGGGCGCATGCGCAGTGCGCCCGCCGAATCTGTGGGCCGGCAGAGTCTTTCCAGGTACATTTTGATCGCTGTGATAGGTTCACAGCGATCAAAATAAAAAAATAGTAAATAAACCGCCCCCTTTATCACCCCCCATAGGTAGGGAACATAAAAAAATAAAGACAATATATTTATTTTTATTTTTCCACTAGGGTTAGGGTTAGGGATAGGGTTGCACTTAGGGTTAGTGTTGCACTGAGGATTAGGGTTGTACTTAGGGTTGCACATAGGGTTACGGTTGCACTTAGGGTTAGGGTTGCACTTAGGGTTGCACTTAGGGTTAGGGTTGCACTTAGGGTTAGGGTTGCACTTAGGGTTGCACTTAGGGTTAGGGTTGCACTTAGGGTTAGGGTTGCACTTAGGGTTAGGGTTGCACTTAGGGTTAGGGTTGCACTTAGGGTTAGGGTTAGAATTAGGGTTAGGGTTGCAATTAGGGTTAGGGTTGCAATTAGGGTTGGGGTTGAAATTAGGGTTAGAATTAGGGTTAGGGTTGCACTTAGGGTTAGAATTAGGGTTAGGGTTGCAATTAGGGTTAGGGTTAGAATTAGGGTTAGGTTTACAATTTGGGTTAGGGTTAAAATTAGGTTTAGGGTTAGAATTAGGCTATGTGCACACGGTGCGGATTTGGCTGGGGATCCGCAGCGGATTGGTCACTGCGGATTCATAGCAGTTTTCCATCACGTTTACAGTACCTATGGAAAACCAAATCTGCAGTGCCCATGGTGCGAAAAATACTGCGCGGAAACGCTGCTTTGTATTTTCCGCAGCATGTCAATTCTTTGTGCGGATTTCGCAGCGTTTTACACCTGCTTCATAATAGGAATCCACAGGTGAAATCCGCATAAAAAACACTGGAAATCCGCGGTAAATCCGCAGGTTAAGCGCAGTGTTATGGTCTGGTGGTTTAGGAGCAACATGGGACGAGCTCTGGAGGAGGTGGTACCTGTACTGACCGCAGTTCCTGAACTAAACACAACACTAGAAGTAGCTGTGGGATGTTCCTGTCACTCCCTAGACACCTCGTCACAGCCGGAGAACTAACTACCCCTAAAGATGGAAACAGGAAAGCTATCTTGCCTCAGAGAAAATCCCCAAAGGATAGACAGCCCCACAAATATTGACTGTGAGTGGAGAGGGAAATGACATAGGCAGAATGAAACCAAGATGTAGCAAAGGAGGCCACTTCTAACTAGATAGATAGAACAGGACAGAATACTGTGCGGTCAGTATTAAAAACTAGAAAAATCCACCACAGAGTTTACAAAAATCTCCACACCTGACTAAAGGTGTGGAGGGCAAATCTGCTTTCCCAGAGCTTCCAGCTTAACTGAATATATCCATACTGACAAGCTGGACTAGAAAAAACATAGAATGAGCTGAACGATTAAGTCCACAACAAGTGGACAGCAAAAGAACAAGCAAGGACTTATCTTTGCTGAACTGGACAGAATATCAGGGAAATCCGAGGAGAGATGTGAATCCAACCAGGAAACATTGACAACTGGCACTGGCTGAAGGATTAGAGCCAGGCTAAATAGCCGAGCCAGAAGAGACAATCAGTGGAAGCAGCTGCTACTGCTAAATCCAAGAAGCAGCCGTTCCACCCAAAACCACTGGAGGGAGCCCAAGAGCAGAACTCACAAAAGTGCCATTTACAACCACCGGAGGGAGCCCAAGAGCGGAATTCACAACAGTGCAGTGCGTTTTACCTGCGGATTTTTCAAAACCGGTGCGGAAAAATCTGCACACAAATCCGCAATGTGGGCACATAGCCTTAGGGTTAGGGTTTTAATTAGAGTTAGGGTTGGAATTAGGGTTAAGATTAGGGTTAGGGGTGTGTTGCGGTTAGGGTTAGGCTTGTGGTTAGGGTTATGGTTAGGGTTGGGATTAGGGTTAGGGGTGAGTTGTGATTAGGGTTGGGATTAGGGTTAGGGGTGTGTTGGGGTTAGGGTTGGAATTCGGGTTAAGATTAGGGTTAGGCTTGTGGTTAGGGTTATGGTTAGGGTTGGGATTAGGTTTAGGGGTGTGTTGGGGTTAGGATTGTGATTAGGGTCATGGTTAGAGTTTGGATTAGGGTTAGGGGTGTGTTGGGGTTAGTGTTGGAGTTAGAATTGAGGGGTTTCCACTGTTTAGGCACATCAGGGGGTCTCCAAACGCGACATGGCGCCACCATTGATTCCAGCCAATCTTGCGTTGAAAAAGTCAAATGGTGCTCTCTCCCTTCCGAGCCCCGACATGTGTCCAAACAGTGGTTTACCCCCTCATATGGGGTACCAGCATACTCAGGACAAACTGGACAACAACTTTTGGGGTCCAATTTCTCCTGTAACCCACACATCTAGATAAGTTCCTTTGGGGGTCTAGTTTCCAAAATGGGGTCACTTGTGGGGGGTTTCTACTGTTTAGGCACATCAGGGGCTCTGCAAACGCAACATGACGCCCACAGAGAATTCCATCAAAGTCTGCATTTCAAAACGTCACTACTTCCCTTCCGAGCCCAGACGTGTGACCAAACAGTGGTTTACCCCAACATATGGGGTATCAGCGTACTCAGGACAAACTGGACAACTTTTGGGGTCCAATTTCTCCTGTAACCCTTGTGAAAATAAAAAATTGCGGGCTAAAAATCATTTTTGAGAAAATAAATTTTTATTTTTATTTTCATGGCTCTGCGTTATAAACTTCTGTGAAGCACTTGCTCATCACACATCTCGATTAGTTCCTTAGGAGGTCTAGTTTCCAAAATGGGGTCACTTGTGGGGGAGCTCCAATGTTTAGGCACACAGGGGCTCTCCAAACGCGACATGGTGTCCGCTAACGATTGGAGCTAATTTTCCATTCAAAAAGTCAAATGGCGCGCCTTTCCTTCTGAGCCTTGCCGTGCACCCAAACAGTGGTTTACCCCCACATATGAGGTATCGGCCTACTCAGGAGAAATTGCCCAACAAATTTTAGGATTATTCGCTTCTATTTGCTTCTTCCTATATTCGTATTTGTTTTGCCCTTTACATTTATAGTGTATTCCTGAGTGACTGCGGCGTGGTGCTTATTTTTCCGTTATCCTTGTCTGTTCTAACTGTGGGTATTTGTTGTGATTCGGTTCGTGGGCTCCCCCGGTGGTCTCTTGTGGTACTGGTGTCCTGCAAGCTTTGCCTTCTCAGTTCACCTGTTCCTATCAGGATGTGGGAGTATCCTATTTAACCTTGCTCCTCTGTCATTCTAATGCTGGCCATCAATGTATCCAGAGTGATTCTGTTGCATGTTCCTGCTCCCAGTTTTCTGCTCAGCTAAGTTGGACACTTTAGTCCTTAAGTCTATTTTTGTATGTTTTGTCCAGTTTGCACTTATGTGAATCTCTGCAGCTGGAAGCTCTTGTTGGGCTGAAATTACCACTCCAGTGGCATGAGTTGTCACATGAGTTAAGGTAATTTCAGGATGGTGTTTTGAAGGGTTTTGCAGCTGACCGCGAAGTCCTCTGTTGTATCTTTCTGCTATTTAGTTAGCGGGCCTCTCTGTGCTAAATCTGCTTTCATACTATGTGTGTCTTTTCATCTGCTCTCACCGTTATTATATGTGGGGGGCTGCTATCTCCTGTGGGGACATTCTCTGGAGGCAAGCCAGGACTGTGTTTTCTTCTACCAGGGGTAGTTAGTTCTCCGGCTGGCGCGCGGCATCTAGAGACAACGCAGGAATGCCCCCTGGCTACTTCTAGTGTGGTGTGTAGGTTTAGCATCGCGGTCAGCTCTAGTTTCCATCACCCGAGAGCTTGTCCGTTTATTCTATGCTTCTGATGTTTCCTTGCCATTGGAAACCATAACAGTATGGCCAGCCCAAAATGTTTAATCTATAGGCTGAAGCAGGAGAGAAAAGGAACTGTGTGAAACCTTTTTTTTTTTTTTTTCCTTCCTCTGAAGTTGCACTCCAGCTCTAATTGCAGTCTCCTGTTTTCCTCTCCTCTTAACCCCTGAATGGCTCAGAATTTATCTGTTGAAATATGGATCCCCAGAGTCTGGCTTCCAATTTGAATAATCTTGCCTCTAAAGTTCAGAATATACAAGATTTTTTGTTACATGCTCCTCGGTCTGAACCTAAAATTCCTATACCGGAGTTTTTTTCTGGAGATCGATCTTGTTTTCTAAATTTTAAATACAATTGTAAATTGTTTCTTTCGCTGAGATCTTATTCTGCTGGAGATCCTGCCCAGCAAGTAAAAATTGTTATTTCCTTACTGCGGGGTGACCCCCAAAATTGGGCATTTTCATTGGCACCAGGGGATCCTGTGTTGCTCATTGTGGATGCGTTTTTTCTGGCTTTGGGGTTGCTTTATGAGGAACCAAATTTGGAGATTCAGGCTGAGAAAGCCCTAATAGCCCTCTCTCAGGGGCAAGATGAAGCCGAAATATATTGCCAAAAATTTCGAAAATGGTCTGTGCTTACTCAGTGGAATGAGTGCGCTCTGGCGGCAATTTTCAGAGAAGGTCTCTCTGATGCTGTAAAAGACGTCATGGTGGGGTTTCCTGCGCCTACGGGTCTGAATGAGTCCATGACAATGGCAATTCAGATTGATCGGCGTTTACGGGAACGCAAACCTGTGCACCAGTTGGCGGTGTCTTCTGAAGAGGCACCACAGAGTATGCAATGTGATAGCTTTCTGTCCAGAAGCGAACGACAGATTTATAGGCGCAAAAATCATTTGTGCTTCTATTGTGGAAATTCTACTCATGTTATATCAGCATGCTCTAAACGAACAAAGAAAGTTGATAAATCCTCTGCTATTGGCACTTTGCAGTCCAAGTTTATTTTGTCTGTAACTCTAATTTGTTCGTTATCTTCTATTGTTGCGGATGCGTATGTGGATTCTGGCGCCGCTTTGAGTCTTATGGATTGGTCCTTTGCCAGGCGCTGTGGGTTTGATCTAGAGCCTCTGGAAGTTCCTATACCTTTAAAGGGTATTGATTCTACACCATTGGCTAGTAATAAACCACAATACTGGACACAAGTGACTATGTGTATGACTCCAGACCATCAAGAGGTGATTCGCTTCCTTGTACTGTATAATCTACATGATGTGTTGGTGCTGGGATTGCCATGGTTGCAAACTCATAACCCAGTCCTTGACTGGAAAACAATGTCTGTACTAAGCTGGGGATGTCAGGGAAATCATGGGGACACATCTTTGGTCTCCATTGCTTCATCTATTCCCTCTGAAATTCCTGAGTTTTTGTCTGATTATCGTGAGGTTTTTGAGGAATCTACTCTTAATTCTCTTCCTCCTCACAGAGATTGCGATTGCGCCATGATTTGATCCCTGGCAGTAAATTTCCTAAGGGTCGTCTATTCAATCTGTCTGTACCTGAACATGCTGCCATGCGAGAGTATATTAGGGAGTCCTTGGAAAAGGGACATATTCGTCCTTCTTCGTCTCCTCTTGGAGCGGGGTTCTTTTTCGTGGCTAAAAGCGATGGTTCTTTGAGACCTTGTATTGATTATAGACTCTTGAATAAGATCACAGTCAAGTATCAGTATCCTTTGCCATTGCTGACAGATTTATTTGCTCGCATTGAGGGGGCGAAGTGGTTCTCTAAGATTGATCTTCGCGGTGCGTATAATTTGGTGCGAATTAAGCAGGGGGATGAGTGGAAAACCGCATTTAATACGCCCGAGGGCCATTTTGAGTATTTGGTGATGCCTTTTGGTCTGTCAAATGCCCCTTCGGTCTTTCAGTCTTTTATGCACAATATTTTCCGTGAATATCTGGATAAATTTATGATTGTGTATTTGGACGATATCTTGATTTTTTCGGATGACTGGGAATCTCATGTTCAACAAGTTAGGAGGGTTTTTCAGGTTTTGCGGACCAATTCTCTGTTTGTAAAAGGTTCAAAGTGTGTTTTTGGGGTTCAGAAGATTTCTTTTTTGGGGTACATTTTTTCCCCCTCTTCTATTGAGATGGATCCTGTGAAGGTTCGGGCTATTTGTGACTGGACGCAACCGACTTCTCTTAAGGGTCTTCAGAAATTTTTGGGCTTTGCTAACTTTTATCGTCGATTCATAACTGGTTTTTCTAGCGTTGTCAGGCCTTTGACTGATTTGACTAAAAAGGGTGCTGATGTTGCAGATTGGTCTCCTGCTGCTGTGGAGGCCTTTCGGGAGCTTAAGCGCCGTTTTTCTTCTGCTCCGGTGTTGTGCCAGCCTGATGTTTCACTTCCTTTTCAGGTGGAAGTTGATGCTTCCGAGATCGGAGCGGGGGCGGTTTTGTCGCAGAAAAGTTCAGATTGTTCAGTGATGAGACCTTGTGCGTTCTTTTCTCGGAAATTTTCGCCCGCCGAGCGAAATTATGACGTCGGTAATCGGGAGCTTTTGGCGATGAAGTGGGCATTCGAGGAGTGGCGTCATTGGTTTGAGGGTGCTAAACATCAGGTGGTGGTCTTGACTGATCACAAAAATTTGATTTATCTTGAGTCGGCCAGACGTCTGAATCCTAGACAGGCGCGCTGGTCGTTGTTTTTCTCCCGGTTTAATTTTGTGGTTTCGTATCTGCCAGGTACTAAGAATGTGAAGGCGGATGCCCTTTCTAGGAGTTTTGAACCTGATTCCCCTGGTGATTCTAAACCTACGGGTATCCTTAAGGATGGGGTGATATTGTCTGCTGTCTTCCCAGACCTGCGACGTGCTTTACAAGAGTTTCAGGCGGATCGGCCTGATCGTTGTCCGCCTGGTAGATTGTTTGTGCCGGATGAGTGGACCAATAGAGTCATCTCGGAGGTTCATTCTTCTGCGTTGGCAGGTCATCCGGGAATTTTTGGTACCAGAGATTTGGTGGCTAGGTCCTTCTGGTGGCCTTCCCTGTCTCGGGACGTGCGTACTTTTGTGCAGTCTTGCGATGTTTGTGCTCGGGCCAAGCCTTGTTGTTCTCGGGCTAGTGGGTTGTTGTTGCCCTTGCCTGTTCCTAAGAGGCCTTGGACACACATCTCTATGGATTTTATTTCTGATCTCCCTGTTTCTCAGAAGATGTCCGTCATTTGGGTGGTGTGTGACCGCTTTTCTAAGATGGTTCATTTGGTGCCCTTGCCCAAGCTGCCTTCCTCATCTGAGTTGGTGCCCCTGTTTTTTCAGAATGTGGTTCGGCTGCATGGTATTCCGGAGAATATCGTTTCCGACAGGGGATCCCAGTTTGTGTCCAGATTTTGGCGGGCGTTTTGTGCCAGGATGGGCATTGATTTGTCTTTTTCGTCTGCATTTCATCCCCAGACAAATGGCCAGACGGAACGTACTAATCAGACCTTGGAGACTTATTTGAGGTGTTTCGTGTCTGCTGATCAGGATGACTGGGTCTCCTTTTTGCCGTTGGCTGAGTTTGCCCTTAATAATCGGGCCAGTTCTGCCACTTTGGTCTCCCCTTTCTTTTGCAATTCAGGGTTCCATCCTCGTTTTTCATCTGGTCAGGTGGAGTCTTCGGATTGTCCTGGAGTGGATACTATGGTGGATAGGTTGCATCGTATTTGGGGGCAGGTGGTGGACAATTTGGAGTTGTCCCAGGAGAAGACTCAACGTTTTGCTAATCGCCATCGTCGTGTTGGTCCTCGTCTTCGTGTTGGGGACTTGGTGTGGTTGTCCTCCCGTTTTGTCCCTATGAGGGTCTCTTCTCCTAAGTTTAAGCCTCGGTTCATCGGTCCTTATAAGATTTTGGAAATTCTTAACCCTGTGTCTTTTCGTTTGGACCTCCCAGCATCCTTTGCTATCCATAATGTCTTCCATCGGTCATTATTGCGGAGGTATGAGGTACCACTTGTGCCTTCTGTTGAGCCTCCTGCTCCTGTGCTGGTTGAGGGTGAATTGGAGTACGTGGTGGAGAAAATCTTGGACTCCCGTGTTTCCAGACGGAGACTTCAATATCTGGTGAAATGGAAGGGCTACGGTCAAGAGGATAATTCTTGGGTTACAGCTTCTGATGTTCATGCTTCTGATTTGGTCCGTGCCTTTCATAGGGCTCATCCAGATCGCCCTGGTGGTTCTTGTGAGGGTTCGGTGCCCCCTCCTTAAGGGGGGGGTACTGTTGTGATTCGGTCGTGGGCTCCCCCGGTGGTCTCTTGTGGTACTGGTGTCCTGCAAGCTTTGCCTTCTCAGTTCACCTGTTCCTATCAGGATGTGGGAGTATCCTATTTAACCTTGCTCCTCTGTCATTCTAATGCTGGCCATCAATGTATCCAGAGTGATTCTGTTGCATGTTCCTGCTCCCAGTTTTCTGCTCAGCTAAGTTGGACACTTTAGTCCTTAAGTCTATTTTTGTATGTTTTGTCCAGTTTGCACTTATGTGAATCTCTGCAGCTGGAAGCTCTTGTTGGGCTGAAATTACCACTCCAGTGGCATGAGTTGTCACATGAGTTAAGGTAATTTCAGGATGGTGTTTTGAAGGGTTTTGCAGCTGACCGCGAAGTCCTCTGTTGTATCTTTCTGCTATTTAGTTAGCGGGCCTCTCTGTGCTAAATCTGCTTTCATACTACGTGTGTCTTTTCATCTGCTCTCACCGTTATTATATGTGGGGGGCTGCTATCTCCTGTGGGGACATTCTCTGGAGGCAAGCCAGGACTGTGTTTTCTTCTACCAGGGGTAGTTAGTTCTCCGGCTGGCGCGCGGCATCTAGAGACAACGCAGGAATGCCCCCTGGCTACTTCTAGTGTGGTGTGTAGGTTTAGCATCGCGGTCAGCTCTAGTTTCCATCACCCGAGAGCTTGTCCGTTTATTCTGTGCTTCTGATGTTTCCTTGCCATTGGAAACCATAACAGGTATTGGAGTGTGGACTCTTCACTGGGTGGTGGTTTTCAGCCTAGGGTTGAAACAGGAGATAGGGCGGGGGTGGAGGCTCAGACATGCACACCATTAGTGTAAACTCTGAGAGAGGGTCAGTCAGGGTTTCCCTAGTCTGAGGGAAATCGCAGGGGCCCGGGTTATTAGCTCTTTCCTGCCTAGGTCTCCCGTGACAGCTAACGATTGGAGCTAATTGTTTCATTCAAAAAGTCAAATGGCGCTCCTTCACTTCCGAGCCTTACCGTGTGCCCAAACAGTGGTTTACCCCCACATGTGAGGTATTGATGTACTCAGGAGAAATTGCCCAACAAATTTTAGGATCCATTTTAACCTGTTGCCCATGTGAAATTTAAAAAAATTGAGGCTGAAAATTTTTTTGTGAACAAAAAAGTACTTTTTAATTTTTACGGATCAATTTGTGAAGCACCTGAGGGTTTAAAGTGCTCAGTATGCATCTAGATAAGTTCCCTGGGGGGTCTAGTTTCCAAAATGGGGTCACTTGTGGGGGAGCGCCAATGTTTAGGCACACAGTGGCTCTCCAAACGCGACATGGTGTCCGCTAATGTCATGTCGGACGCTGTTCAGACCAGGTCGTTCGACAGACAGCGGTAATTCTGCTTTTGACCACTATGCGCTCATTGGCGTCGGCTAGGTTTTGTCTATATGGTCTGGGGTTAATTTACCTGGTGCTCGGATTGGAAGCTGGGCCATGCCCACTGCCTTTAAATAGTTCTCCTGAACATTGGGCATCGCCGATTATAGCTTCAGTCTTGTGCGTGGTTATCTTGGTCTGGAGTGGTGAGCTAGTAGTTGGAGTATCGTTGCTGGTGGTGTATTTCCTTTTGTCTTACTTGCTTCTTCCTATATTCGTATTTGTTTTGCCCTTTACATTTATAGTGTATTCCTGAGTGACTGCGGCGTGGTGCTTATTTTTCCGTTATCCTTGTCTGTTCTAACTGTGGGTATTGGAGTGTGGACTCTTCACTGGGTGGTGGTTTTCAGCCTAGGGTTGAAACAGGAGATAGGGTGAGGGTGGAGGCTCAGACATGCACACCATTAGTGTAAACTCTGAGAGAGGGTCAGTCAGGGTTTCCCTAGTCTGAGGGAAATCGCAGGGGCCCGGGTTATTAGCTCTTTCCTGCCTAGGTCTCCCGTGACATTATAATCGGCCCTAAAAAAAAAAAAGGGGTTTCCTTTTTTTTTTTGTTTTGTCATGAATCCCATGACTTCCATAACCCGCCAGTTGGAGGCGCTGTCCCTACAGGTCACTGAGTTAAGGGGGGCAGTGCAGCAACAGGGACTAGCAGTGTCTAATGTGCAAGCCAGAGTTACAGGTAAAGTTGCTGAGCCTAAGTTTCCTTTGCCTGAAAAAATTGCTGTGGGAACGCAGTAAATTTGTTTCTTTTCGTGAAGCCTGCAAACTGTATTTCCGTATGCGCCCGATCTCCTCCGGTAATGAGGCTCAGCGTGTGGGCTTGGTGTTGTCATTATTAAGCGGGGATCCCCAAGCATGGGCGTTTTCTTTGCCGTCTGATTCAGCTACATTTAACTCGGTGGAGAGGTTTTTTTTCTGCTCTAGGACACATTTACGACGATCCGGACAGAATGGCTCCAGCAGAATCTAAGATATGCACTATTTGCCAGGGGGAGCGTGTTGCTGAGGATTACTGTTCTGAATTTCGCCGCGGGGCGATTGACACACAGTGGAATGAGCCTGCGCTGCGGAGTCACTTTATTCATGGAGTTTCTGATAGAGTTAAAAAAGCCCTCCTGATGTACGAGACTCCTGCTTCACTAGATTCCGCTATGAGTCTTGTTGCCCGCATTGATCGCCGTTTGCGTCAGGGGGATTATGAGACGCCGCCTGTGCGTGAAAGTTTAGGTTCACGAGAAGTTGCTGCAGGTGAGCCCACGGAACCTATGCAAATCGCAGGGGTATCACATGTTAAGAATCGAGCCCCTGTACTCAGGAAGCAGGGAGCCTGTTTTTTCTGCGGTAAAACTGGTCATTTTATTAATTTCTGTCCTCTGCTGTTAAAGAAAAACGCAACGGCGGAAAAATTCTAAGCTCAGAGGGTGAGGAGGAGTCCAATCTGAATTTATGTATATCCTCCATGATGGTTTCTCAGTGCATGCTCCCTGCCAAAGTTGTTGTCGCTGGCAGAGAGCTGCCAATCACTGTTTTTGTGGATAGTGGTTCTGCCACAAATCTCATTGATGAGGAGTTTGCGCGCACTGCTGGTTTTAGGATTGAAAAACTGCCTCATCCTATCTGCATGGTCACCATAAATTCTGCTCCTCTCCCACAGGGGGAGATTACTGAGTTTGTGGCTGAGGTTAAACTCCACATTGGGGTTCTTCATTTCGAGCAGGTTACATGTAAGGTGCTCAAGAGTCTTCCGGCACAATTGGTTCTGGGTTTTCCATGGTTGTCTACACACAACCCGGTTATTGACTGGAAAACTCAGGACATAATTCAGTGGAGTGATTTCTGTCAGGAGAATTGCTAGGCCACATGTGTTTCTGCTGTGACTCCAAGCATTCCTGAGTCACTTCTGGATTTTGTGGATGTGTTCTCTGAGAAGGGTTGTTCAGAGTTGCCACCACATCGCCCCTATGACTGTTCTATCAGGTTTAAACCAGGGGCCAAGTTGCCTAAAGCAAGGATGTTTACCATCTCCGGTCCGGAGAGACAAGCGCTTAAGCTTGACCTCAGGGGGGCGTACAACCTCATAAGAGTCCGTCAAGGTGATGAGTGGAAGACGGCTTTTAATACCCCTGAGGGTCATTTTGAAAATTTGGTGATGCCATTTGGGTTGACAAACGCACCTGCAGTGTTTCAACATTTCATAAATGATGTGTTCTCGCATGTTTTGGGGAAATTCGTTATTGTGTACCTAGATGACATCCTCATATATTCTTGCGACCGTGATACTCATTTAGATCATGTCAGGCAGGTGTTACAGCTTCTCAGAGAGAATAAGCTATATGCAAAACTGGAGAAATGTGTATTTTCGGTACAGGAGTTGCCTTTCTTGGGCTATATTGTGTCTGCTTCTGGTTTTAAAATGGACGCCGCTAAGGTGCAAGCGGTGTTGCATTGGGAATGGCCTGATAACCTAAAAGCACTTCAGCGGTTCCTTGGGTTTTCTAACTACTATAGGAAGTTTATCAAGGATTTTTCTATCATTACTAAACCGCTAACTGACATGACTAAAAAGGGTACCAATTTCTCCGTTTGGCTTGAGGCTGCTGTGTGCGCATTTGAATCTCTTAAAAACAGGTTGGTTTCGGCACCCATTCTGGTGCAGCCAGATGTATCGAAACCTTTGTTGTAGAAGTCGATGCATCAGAGGTTGGTGTGGGGGCGGTGTTGTCACAAGGCTCATCCTTGAGCGGTTTGCGTCCGTGCGCCTATTTTTCCAAGAAACTGTCGCCCGCCGAACGTAACTACGATATCGGCAACAGAGAGTTGTTGGCAATCAAATTGGCCTTTGAGGAATGGCGACACTTCTTGGAGGGGTCGGTTCATCAGGTTACGGTTATTACCGACCATGAGAATTTGCTTTATTTGGAGTCTGCCAAGCGTCTGTCCCCCAGGCAGGCTCGCTGGGCATTGTTTTTCACGCGGTTCAACTTTGTTGTCACTTACAATCCTGGTTCTAAAAACACTAAGGCGGATGCTTTGTCCAGGTGTTTTCTGGGGGGAGAGCCTCGGGAAGATCCGGTACCCATCCTCCAAAAGGGTGTTGTGGTTTCGGCTCTCACTACCAAGGTTGAGGCTGAGATTGCCGAGGCTCAGGAGGAGGTACCATCTGAGCTTCCCGTCAACAAAATGTTTGTACCGCTTCATCTCCGCTTAAAGGTTCTGGCGGAGCATCATGATGCTATCCTGGCTGGCCATCCAGGGGTTAGGGGTACCTTGGAGTTGGTGTCACGTCGGTTTTGGTGGCCCAAGATCCGACAGGACGTGGTCTCATACGTGTCGGCTTGCACCACGTGCGCTAGGACTAAGACGCCCCGCTCCCGTCCTGTTGGCACACTACTTCCTCTCGAGGTACCTAGTAAGCCATGGACGGAAATCTCCATGGATTTGATCACTGACTTGCCCTCCTCAGCTGGGAACACGGTCATCTTGGTGATTGTTGATCGGTTCTCAAAAATGTCGCACTTTGTGTCTTTGCCTTCGTTGCCTAACGCTAAGACTCTGGCTCAGGTATTTGTGCAGGAAGTGGTCAGACTTCATGGGGTTCCGTATGACATCGTTTCTGATAGGGGGTCTCAGTTTGTGGCAAAATTTTGGAAAGCATTTTGCTCACGGCTGGGGATCAAGTTGTCTCATTCTCCGGCGTTTCATCCTCAGTCAAATGGTCAGACCGAGCGTATGAACCAAAATTTGGAACAGTACTTACGCTGCTTTGTTTCGGATAACCAGGAGGAGTGGTCGAAGTTTCTTCCTTTGGCTGAGTTTGCCATCAATAATCACCGCCAGGAGTCGTCTGGGGAGTCTCCGTTTTTTTGTGTTTACGGGCTTCATCCTCACTTTTGTACTTTGAGTCAGGGGGGCCCTTCCGGCGTCCCAGAGGAAGACCAGTTAGGAGCACAATTATCATCAGTCTGGAGGAGAGTTAAACAGCGCCTGTTGAGTGTGGGTGCCAGGTACAAACGTGTGGCTGACAGTAGGCGTGTGCCAGGTCCGGACCTGAGTGTGGAAGACTGGGTGTGGTTATCCACAAAAAACATAAGACTCAAGATACCATCCCTTAAATTGGGTCCACGGTTTATTGGTCCATTTAGGGTCACCGCCGTCATTAACCCAGTAGCGTACCGATTGGAGCTTCCTACGGTGTATAAGATACACAACGTGTTCCACAGGTCTCTTTTAAAGAAGGTGGTGGGTTCCGTGGACACGGCGCCTATGCCACCTCCAGTCTTGGTGGATGGTAATTTGGAATTTGAAGTCTCCAAGGTGGTTGACTCTTGTGTAGTGCGCCGCACTTTACAGTACTTGGTACACTGGCGTGGTTATGGGCCTGAGGAGAGGTCCTGGGTACCAGCCTCGGACGTTCATGCGGATCGGCTGGTCAGGTTTTTTCACCGCCGCCATCCGGACAAGCCGGGTCCTATAAGCCGTGAGGGCCCTGGGGTCCCTCATAGAAGGCGGGGTACTGTCATGTCGGACGCTGTTCAGACCAGGTCGTTCGACAGACAGCGGTAATCCCACTTTTGACCACTATGCGCTCATTGGCGTTGGTTAGGTTTTGTATAGATGGTCCGGGGTTAATTTACCTGGTGCTCGGATTGGAAGCTGGGCCATGCCCACTGCCTTTAAATAGTTCTCCTGAACATTGGGCATCGCCGATTATAGCTTCAGTCTTGTGCGTGGTTATCTCGGTCTGGAGTGGTGAGCTAGTAATTGGAGTATCGTTGCTGGTGGTGTATTTCCTTTTGTCTTATTTGCTTCTTCCTATATTTGTATTTGTTTTGCCCTTTACATTTATAGTGTATTCCTGAGTGACTGCGGCGTGGTGCTTATTTTTCCGTTATCCTTGTCTGTTCTAACTGTGGGTATTGGAGTGTGGACTCTTCACTGGGTGGTGGTTTTCAGCCTAGGGTTGAAACAGGAGATAGGGTGAGGGTGGAGGCTCAGACATGCACACCATTAGTGTAAACTCTGAGAGAGGGTCAGTCAGGGTTTCCCTAGTCTGAGGGAAATCGCAGGGGCCCGGGTTATTAGCTCTTTCCTGCCTAGGTCTCCCGTGACAGCTAACGATTGGAGCTAATTTTTCATTCAAAAAGTCAAATGGCACTCCTTCACTTCCGAGCCTTACCATGTGCCCAAACAGTGGTTTACCCCCACATGTGAGGTATTGGTGTACTCAGGAGAAATTGCCCAACAAATTTTAGGATCCATTTTAACCTGTTGCCCATGTGAAATTTAAAAAAATACGGATCAATTTGTGAAGCACCTGAGGGTTTAAAGTGCTCACTATGCATCTAGATAAGTTCCTTGGGGGGTCTAGTTTCCAAAATGGGGTCACTTGTGGGGGAGCTCCAATGTTTAGGCACACAGGGGCTCTCCAAACACGATATGGTGTCCGCTAAAGATTGGAGCCAATTTTTTATTCAAAAAGTCAAATGGCGCTCCTTTCCTTCTGAGCTCTGTTGTGCGCCCAAACAGTGGTTCCCCCCACATATGGGGTATCAGCATACTCAGAACAAATTGGACAACAACTTTCGGGGTCCAGTTTCTCCTTTTACCCTTGGGAAAATAAAATTGTTGCTAAAAGATTTTTGCGACTAAAAATTTAAAAGTTAATTTTATCCTTCCATGTTGCTTCTGCTGCTGTGAAACACCTGAAGGGTAAATAAACTCCTTTCATGTGATTTTGAGCACCTTTAGGGGTGCAGTTTTTAGAATGGTGTCACTTTTGGGTGTGTTCAGCCATATAGACCCTTCAAACTGACTTCAAATGTGAGGTGGTCCCTAAAAAAAATGGTTTTGTAAATTTTGTTGTAAAAATGAAAAATCGCTGGTCAAATTTTAACCCTTATAACTTCCTAGCAAAAAAATAAAAATTGTTTCCAAAATTGTGCTGATGTAAAGTAGACATGTGGGAAATGTTATTTATTAACTATTTTGTGTCACATAACTCTCTCTTTTAACAGAATAATAATAATTCAAAATTTGAAAATTGCGAAATTTTCAAAATTTTCGCCAAATTTCCATTTTTTTCACAAATAAACGCAAAAAACGGCCAGGTTATTAAGGTCAAAATAGGCTGGGTCATGAAGGGGTTAAGCTTGCTCAGTTTACTTCAATAAAATTTATACTCTATATTATTGTCCTGTTGATCTCCACTATAACATGTCTTTTTCTATGTATTTGGGTCTGTGGTTCTTCATGTTTTGGTAGATCCAGGACTTAGTTCTATGGATTTATTTGTGGTGGTGCCCTCCATTCTGTGATAATGTGTGAAATTTCAGAGCACTTCATGCTTCCTTCTATTAACAAGCTTTTTGCAGATGGAAATTTAATTCTCCAGCAGGACTTGGCACCTGTCCACACTGCCAAAAGTACCAATACCAGGTTTACAAAGAACAGTATCACTGTGCTTGATTGGCCAACAAACTCGCCTGACCCTAACCCCATAGAGAATCTATATGGTACTGTAAAGAGGAAGATGAGACACCAGACTCAACAATGCAGATGAGCTGAAGGCTGCTATCAAAGCAACCTGGGCTTCCATAACACCTCAGCAGTGCCACAGGCTGATCACCTCCATGCAGTGTCGGACTGGGGTACCAAGAGCCCACCAGTATCATTGACTTTGGGGAGGGCCCACTTTTCACCTGCACACAAATATTAAATGACCCTGGTTCACAAATTTACCTATAGCTCTATGTAATAATAAACTGGGTAGTTTGGTTAATGAATGAGATGCTGCTTTTTTTCTGAACGGAGTGAATTAAAACAAGTACTCTCTATACGGTCAGGTTGAGGGACCAGATCCGCAGAGGGGCCCAGCGGTGGATTCCCCTGTTCCCCTATAGGCCAGTCCAAGCCTGCCTCCATGCCACGCCGCATTGATGCAGCAATTGATGCCAAAGGAGCCCACACCAAGTATTGAGTTACTGATCATACATTTCAGGAGGCCAACATTTCAGATTTTAAAATCTTTTTTTAAGCTGGTGTCATAAAGTATTCTAATTTACTGAGATAATGACTTTTGGGTTTAATTTGCTGTAAGCCATAATAATCATCAACATAAAAATAAACACTTGAAATAAATCATTCTGTTTGTAATGACTCTATATAATATGAGTTTCACTATTTGTATTGAAGAACTGAAATAAATTAACTTATTGATGATATTCTAATTTTGTGAGAAGCACCTGTAGATTCCCTTCTATAGTTGCAGTCAGTGTAGGTTTTTCTTGCGAAGTCGGTCGGGCTGTGGAGTTGATAGTTTTGACTTGAGATGTGTATACTGTATATACATTTTTTAACATGTCTTTTTCCCTCTTGCGGGCAGCATGTGCAGATGGCCGTGTGTGTCCTTTGTAGACACCCATATATTTTGCGATTAATATTTTATGATGTGTATATATCTATTGTGATGCAGTGACCCCTGTAACAGGTAGGGGGCACTGCATGGTCTCCCCAGCATACGCACGGAGGCGTATTGAGGCTGTGAGAGTGCATGGCAGTTGCATGCATGGATGTGATGATGTGACAAAGTCCAGCATTGTGGTGAATGGCCGATATGTGTGTCGCAGAGGAGGAGACTCTGCGCTGCCAGCCTGAAGGGATGTGGTGTTCTGGGACCTATAGTTCCACAAGTATTTTGTATGTTTATAATGAGGTTGGCAGGGCTAGTTATGTGAGATGGGCGGGACAAAATATCCACACACCCACACTCCCACTCAGAGGAGTGGTTACGGGTATGTAATGTGACCAGGGTGTGGGTCACATGTTCCTTTGTGGTCTGAGTGTGTAGACCTGTATGGTACAGGTGCAAGGTCCTGATAGAAACCTCTGTGCTGGGCGTGCTAGTTCTGAAGAGCATGTGGTGGGACTTTGCTACTGGTGGCCTGGGTATTGGGACGGTCCCAGCCGGGGATGGACGTCCTGAATAGTACCCGGACTGGCTACCTGTGTGATCCTGGGTGTTGGGAGGTCCTGGGAGTAGGACCGGATCCCTGAACAGCACAAGGTGATGACAGGGATCTGCAGAGCCAGTGACAGCTACAGTGTGGGGAAGCTACCGTCCTTCTGTGGGTCTGGACTGACTAATGTGTACCGACCAGGTAAGTTGGTGATCCCCGTGAGGCAGCTTTCCCAAGAGAGAGGACTGACAAGGAGTCAGCAGGTGGAGCAGGAGCTCCCGTCAGGTACCTCAATAGACTGTTGGTGCTTATGATGTTCCATGAACTGTGTGGTAAACCACGGCAACTGGTCAGAAGAGGACCAGCGTGTTTAGTTGCCGCAGACTTAATGTGATGTCCTGATGGAATGTGTAATGGACTGTTCATGATATGGTTTATGAGTCTTTACTAAACCAAATAGACTGTTTTTGTGTGAAAAAACCGTGCCCGTGTGCTTGAATCCTGTGCCATGCGAGTGTCCCCCAATACACTCAGTAAGTACAATCTTACACTATATATTCATCTTCTGACATGCAGGCAGTATTTGCATATCCATAATTTGCATATTTTATTTACATTTTTAAATATATACAGTGCCTTCCAAAAGTATTCGGCCCCCTGGAACTTTTCAACCTTTTCCCACATATCATGCTTCAAACATAAAGATACCAAATGTAAATTTTTGGTGAAGAATCAACAACAAGTGGAACACAGTTGTGAAGTTGAACGAAATTTATTGATTATTTTAAATTTTTGTGGAAATTCAAAAACTGAAAAGTGGGGCGTGCAATATTATTCGGCCCCTTTAATACTTTGTTGTACCACCTTTTGCTGCGATTACAGCTGCAAGTCGCTTGGGGTCTGTCTCTATCAGTTTTGTACATCGAGAGCCTGAAATTCTTGCCCATTCTTCCTTGGCAAACAGCTCGCGCTCAGTGAGGTTTGATGGAGATCGTTTGTGAAGAGCAGTTTTCAGCTCTTTACACAGATTCTCGATTGGATTGAGGTCTGGACTTTGACTTGGCCATTCTAACACCTGGATACATTATTTGTGAACCATTCCATTGTAGATTTTACTTTTATGTTTGGGATCCTTGTCTTGTTGGAAGACAAATCTCCTTCCCAGTCTCAGGTCTTTTGCAGACTCCAACAGGTTTTCTTCAAGAAAGGTCCTGTATTTGGCTCCATCCATCTTTCCATCAATTTTAACCCTCTTTCCTGTCCCTGCTGAACAAAAGCAGGTCCAAACCATGATGCTGCCACCACCATGTTTGACAGTAGGGATAGTGTGTTCAGGGTGATGAGCTGTGAGCTTTATGCCAAACATATCGTTTGGCATTGTTGCCAAAAGTTTGATTTTAGTTTTATCTGACCAGAGCACATGTTTGGTGTGTCTCCCAGGTGGCTTGTTGTAAACTTTAAACAACACTTTTTATGGATATCTTTGAGAAATGGCTTTCTTTTTACCACTCTTCCATTAAGGCCAGATTTGTGCAGTGTACGACTGATTGTTGTCCTATGGACAGACTGTCTCACCTCAGATGCAGATCTCTGCAGTTCATCCAGAGTGATCATGGGCCTCTTGGCTGCATCTCTGATCAGTCTTCTTGTTTGAGATGAAAGTTTAGAGGGGCGGCCGGGTCCTGGTAGATTTGCAGTGGCATGTTACTCCTTCCATTTCAATATGATCGCTTGCACAGTGCTCCTTGGGATGTTTAAAGTTTTGGAAATCATTTTGTATCCAAATCTGGCTTTAAACGTCTCCACAACAGTATCACGGACCTGCCTGTTGTGTTCCTTGGGCTTCATGATGCTCTCTGTGCTTCAAACAGAACCCTGAGACTATCACAGAGCAGGTGCATTTATATGGAGACTTTATTACACACAGGTGGATTAAATTTATCATCATTAGGCATTTAGGACAACATTGGATCATTCAGAGATCCACAATGAACTTCTGGAGTGAGTTTGCTGCACTGAAAGTAAAGGGGCCGAATAATATTGCACGCCCCACTTTTCAGTTTTTGAATATCCACAAAAATTTAAAACAACCAATAAATTTCTTTCAACTTCACAATTGTGTTCCACTTGTTGTTGATTCTTCACCAAAAATGTACATTTGGTATCTTTATGTGGGAAGCATGATATATGGGAAAAAGTGTAAAGTTCCAGGGGGCCGAATACTTTCGCAAGGCACTATATCTTTTTTTGCTTTTAATCTGGAGTTCCTTTTGTAAATAAATTATGTTTGTATATGTTTATGTACATTTTATTTTGTTATTATATACTTGTCATTTAACCATAATCTCACTGATCTGCTGCATTAAAGGGACACAAAAGCCCCTCAGTATAGCTTACCAGTCCCCTCTAAAGAAGGAAATCGAGTTTTCCGAAACGTGTAAGGACTAAGACTGGTGTATCACAGCAGCTTTCTTACTCAGTGGACTGTGTGACGTCACACGCTGCTGTACCTGTGCCCACATTGCCTTGGTTTTTGTGTTCAGACACACCACCCTCCAGGGTCGCCTGTTCGCTACATTGCAGCTCTAATTGCTTCTTTATTTCGCCAAGGACCTCCGTACAGCACCGAGTGCAGCTCTTCTTTCAAGTGGATGTAACTAAGAACTTTGCTGCACTGCATTGCAGGGCGGGCAGAGTAGGCTTATCTCCACACTTTAATTGTCACTACCCCAAAGCTTGGTGTACAGTGCACACATACTACCCCTTATTGCGTTTTTATTGGAGTTCATTTACATATATACCGTATATACTCAAGCATAAGCTGACCCGTGTATTAGCCGAGACCCCTAATTTTACCACAAAAAAACTGGGAAAACTTATTGACTCGAGTATAAGCCTAGGGTGGGAAAAGCAGCTGCTACCGGTAAATTTCAAAAATAAAAAATAGATACCAATAAAAGTAAAATTAATTGAGACATCAGTAGGTTAAGTGTTTTTGAATATCCATATTGAATCAGGAGCCCCATATAATGCTCCAAACAGTTCATGATGGGCCCCATAAGATGCTCCATATTAAAATATGCCCCATATAATGCTGCATAAAAGGTTAATGATGGCCCCATAAAATGCTTCATAGAATAATATGCCCCATATAATGCTCCACAAAAGTTGATGGCCCCATAAGATGCTCCATAGAATAATACAGTATGCCCCATATGCTGCTCTATAAAGGTTGATGGCCCCATAAGATGCTCCATAAAATAATATGCCCCATATGTTGCTCCATAAAAGTTGATGGCCCCATAAGATGCTCCATAGAATAATATAACCCCATATGCTGCTCCATAAAAGTTGATGGCCCCATAGGATGCTCCATAGAATAATATAACCCCATATGAATGTCGCATTGCTCACCCTCCCCGTCATACTCACCCTCCTGGCGTGGTCTCTGCACATCCCTGCTTCTCCCATGGTCTCTGGCGCTCGCCGGCAGCTTGTTCCTGTGTTCAGCGGTCACATGGTACCGCTCATTAAAGTAATGAATATGCGCTCCTATGGGACTGGAGATGCGTCTATATTCATTACTTTAATGAGCGGTACCACGTGACCGCTGAACACAGGAAGAATTGCTAGCGCCGGAGACCATCGGAGAAGCAGGGACATGCAGAGACCGTGCCAGGAGGGTATGCCCCCGCGCCGACCCCCTGGGACAATGACTCGAGTATAAGCCGAGGGGCACTTTCAGCCTAAAAAAATGGACTGAAAATCTCAGCTTATACTTGAGTATATACGGTACCTATTGTGCTGTTGATGTTTACATAAAGTTTTTTAAAATTTAGCACACTTGCTATGAGTCCTATGTGTTCCTGGGATGGACATAATAGCGCAAAAGGTATATACCTATTTATGGTTTCTTTAGTTAATCTTGAAATCTTAAATCTTAAAAAAGCATGGTGACCCCAACATAGTATGATACCTCTACTGTCCAAATATGACCCCTACACAGCCCTATATATAGTATAATGGCCTCCAAACAATATAATGGTCCCAACACAACCATCCACACTGTGTAATGGCCCCCATTAGCCATTGAAACAAAATAATGGATGCCACACATTCTTCCAAACAGCATAAAGGCTCCCACACAGCTCTACAAACAAACACAGTATGATGGACCCAACACAAACCTTCACACTATAATTAATCGCATTCATTATAATAGCCTTCCAAACAGTATAATTATTATTATTATTATTATTCATTTTTATAGCGCCATTTATTCCATGGCGCTTTACATGTGAAGTACGGGGCAAATATAGACAAACACATTAAACATGAGCAACAACAAGGCACACGGGTACATAAGGAGGGAGGACCCTGCCCGTGAGGGCTCACAGTCTGCAGGGGATGGGTGATGATACACTAGGAGAGGGTAGAGCTGGTTGTGCGGCGGTTCAGTAGGTTCAGGATCACTGCAGGCTGTAGGCTTGTCGGAAGAGGTGAGTCTTCAGGCTCTTTTTGAAAGTTTCTATGGTAGGCGAGAGTCTGATGTGCTGGGGTAGAGAGTTCCAGAGTATGGGGGAAGCACGGGAGAAGTCTTGGATGCGGTTGTGGGAAGAAGAGATGAGGGGGGAGTAGAGAAGGAGGTCTTGAGAGGATCGGAGGTTGCGTGTTGGTAGGTACCGGGAGATCATGTCACAGATGTATGGAGGAGATAGGTTGTGGATGGCTTTGTAGGTCATTGTGAGGGTTTTGAACTGGAGTCTCTGGGCGATAGGAAGCCAGTGAAGGGCTTGGCATAGGGGAGAGGCTGGGGAATAGCGGGGAGACAGGTAGATTAGTCGAGCAGCAGAGTGTAGGATGGATTGGAGTGGTGCCAGAGTGCTAGAGGGGAGTCCAGAGAGTAGGAGGTTGCAGTAGTCGAGGCGGGAGATGATAAGGGCATACACTAGTGTTTTTGCGGTGTCGCGGTCAAGGAATGCGCGGATCCGGCAAATGTTTTTGAGTTTGAGGCGGCAGGAGGAGGCAAGGGCTTGGATATGTGGCTTGAAAGAGAGGGCAGAGTCGAGGATCACCCCGAGGCACCGGGCGTGTGGGACTGGGGAAAGTGAGCAGCCATTGACATTGATGGATAGGTCGGGTGGAGGGGTAGAGTGAGATGGGGGAAAGATGATGAATTCTGTTTTGTCCATGTTCAGTTGTAGAAAGCGAGCAGAAAAGAAGGCTGAAATAGCAGACAGACAGTGCGGGATTTTGGTAAGTAAGGAGGTGAGGTCAGGTCCGGATAGGTAGATCTGCGTGTCATCAGCGTAGAGATGGTACTGCATACCGTGGGATTCTATGAGCTGTCCCAGACCGAAGTTGTAGATGGAGAAGAGAAGGGGTCCTAGAACAGAGCCTTGAGGAACACCGACTGACAAGGGGCGAGGTGAGGAGGTGGTGTGGCGGAGGGAGACATTGAATGTCCGATCTGTCAGATATGATGAGATCCAGGAAAGGGCCAAGTCTGTGATGCCAAGAGATGAGAGGATTTGTAGCAGAAGGGAGTGGTCCACAGTGTCAAAGGCAGAAGACAGGTCCAGGAGAAGGAGGACAGAGTAGTGTTGCTTGCTCCTGGCAGTTAGTAGGTCATTGGTGACTTTAGTTAGGGCAGTTTCAGTTGAGTGATGGGAACAGAAGCCAGATTGTAATCGATCAAAGAGGGAGCAGGAGGAGAGGTGAGAGGACAATTCAAGATGGACGTGTTGCTCCAGCAATTTAGAGGCATAAGGAAGAAGAGATATCGGGCGATAGCTAGACACAGAGGATGGGTCGAGGGAGGGCTTCTTGAGGATGGGTGTGATCTTGGCGTGCTTGAAGGATGAGGGGAAGACACCTGTTGTGAGTGAGAGGTTGAAGAGGTGCGTTAGGGTTGGGATGAAGACCGTGGAAAGGTTAGGGATGAGGTGGGATGGGAGCGGGTCGAGCGTGCAGGTGGTGAGGTGTGATCTTGACAGGAGGGTGGAGAGCTGATCTTCTGTCATGGTGGAGAAGCTGATTTTGGAGGAGCAGGGGTGAGCAGCTAAGAGGGGCAGTGGGCGCTGTGGGCCAAAGCTTTCTCTGATCGTATCGATCTTCTGTTTAAAGAAAGAGGCAAAGTCTTCAGCAGAAATGAGAGGGGAGGGAGGGGGTGCTGGGGGACGGAGTAGAGAATTGAAAGTGTTGAAAAGCTGTTTAGGGTTGTGAGACAGGGAGGATATGAGAGATGAGAAGTAAGTTTGTTTTGCGGCAGTGAGCGCGGACTTGAAGCTGGCGAGGGACTGCTTGTATGCGGTGAAGTGGTCAGCAGAGCGGGATCGCTTCCATTTCCGCTCAGCGATCCTGGAAGCCCGTCTCAGTTCTTTAGTCAGGCTGGTCAGCCAGGGCTGCCTGTTGATTGTACAAGTTTTGCTATGTATGAGCGGGGCGGCCGAATTGAGTGTTGCTGTTATTGTGGCATTATAAAAAGCAGCAGCAGCATCTGTGTCATGAAGGGAGGCTATGTCGGTAAGAGAGAGAAGGGACTCAGAGAGTGATTGTAAGTTGAGATGTTTGAGATTTCTGCGAGGGAGTTCATGGAGTGGGGGTTGCACACTAGGAGAGGAGAGGGAAGAGAATGTCAGTAGGTTGTGGTCAGACAGGGGGAGGGGTGAGTTAGTGAGATTAGTAAGGGAGCAGAGGCGGGTGAAGACGAGGTCCAGCGTGTGGCCATCTTTGTGAGTGGCCTCAGAGGACCATTGAGTGAGGCCGAAGGAGGCAGTCAGTGATAAAAGTTTAGACGCAGCTGAGGTGGAAGTGCAAATCGGGATGTTGAAATCACCCATGATGATAGTGGGGATGTCAACAGAGAGGAAATGAAGTAGCCATGTGGTGAAGTGGTCGAGAAAGGTGGAGATGGCTAGTTCTGGGGGGCGGTAGATGACAGCCAGCTGGAGGTTGGAGGGGGAATAGATGCGGATGGAGTGCACCTCAAATGAGGGAAGAGTAGCGGAGGGTGGTAGCGGGATTGGAGTGAAGGCGCAGGTGTCGGACAGGAGCAAGCCAACTCCTCCACCACGTTTGTTGGTGGAGCGAGAGGTGTGAGAGAGGTGGAGACCGCCGTAGGAAAGCGCAGCTGGAGAGGCTGAGTCAGAGGGGGTGAGCCAGGTTTCCGTGATGCCAAGGAAGGAGAGTTTGTTGGTGATGAAGAGGTCATGGATAAATGGCAGTTTGTTGCAGACGGAGCGTGCGTTCCATAGTGCTCCAGGTAAGGGGACCGGGGGAGTGGGGGCTGGATGAATGGGTATGAGGTTGTCATGGTTGGGAAAACGTGCAGAGGATCGAGGTAGGGGGTTAGAAATGAGCGTGGGGATGTGTTGGGGAGGGCCGGGATTTGGGGATACATCACCGGCAATGAGGAGTAGCAGACAGAGCGTTAGAAGGTGGGTGCAGGATAGGACATGATGCGGCCGTGTGTGTCTGGAGAAAAAGGATTGTATGTGGAGGAACAGTTCTGAGGAGAAGGTGAGATGGCTGGGGAGGATGGAGGAAGAAATGACTAGTTCCTTACAAGGTGAAGGGATTGCAGGAGATTGTAAGAAGGAAAGTAGTATGGGGGTGAATGAGAAAAGAAACCGAAACATTGTAGAGGTTTGGTGTTCTGTTACCTTCCAGTCAATTCCAGTCCAATTCAGTCTATTTCAAATTCATAATTAAAAAGATGTAATTTAAAAGATGGAAGTTAGAAGATGAAATGCAGCAGACTGCGTCTGTAGCAGACGCCTGCATGTGAATATATCCCCAGCTAAGGGCAATCAGGTGTGAATGAGGGGGTGGCTGGGTATGGGAGATCAGATGTAGCAAGTTAAGCAGAGGTCATAAAGAGAGGGAGGGGTTGGAGTGACCACTCAGAGAGATGCCAGAATAACACAATGAGATATATGGAACAGGTCATGGAAACGGGCTGATAGGTAAGAAAGCATACTAAAAAGGATTATATGTGCTGCACCAAGACACTCAGATCCAGGGAAGGCATAGAAAATTCAATGCAATATACAGAGACATTCAGGAGCCAGGGAGAGCTGGGGAAAATCAATGCATACCATGGAAATTCAATGCAATATACAGAGACATTCAGGAGCCAGGGAGAGCTGGGGAAAATCAATGCATACCATGGAAATTCAATGCAATATACAGAGACATTCAGGAGCCAGGGAGAGCTGGGGAAAATCAATGCATACCATGGAAATGGTATAATGGGCTCTACATAGCCCTGAACACAGTATAATGGCCCCCCACAAAGTGCTGAAAGAAGTACAATGGCCCCCACATAACCCTTCATACAGTATAATGGCCCCACATACAGTTAAGTCCATATACATTTGGACAGAGACAACATTTTTCTTATTTTGGATATAGACATTACCACAATGAATTTTAAACAAAACAATTCAGATGCAGTTGAAGTTCAGACTTTCAGCTTTCATTTGAGGGTATTAAAATTGGATGAAGGGTTTAGGAGTTTCAGCTCGTTAACATGTGCCACCCTGTTTTTAAAGGGACCAAAAGTAATTGGACAATTGACTCCAAGGCTTTTTCATGGACAGGTGTGGGCAATCCCTTTGTTATGTAATTCTCAATTAAGCAGATAAAAGGCCTGGAGTTGATTTGAGGTGTGGTGCTTGCATTTGGAAGGTTTTGCTGTGAAGTAAACATGCGGTCAAAGGAGCTCTCCATGCAGGTGAAACAAGCCATCCTTAAGCTGCGAAAACAGAAAAAACCCATCCGAGAAATTGCTACAATATTAGGAGTGGCAAAATCTACAGTTTGGTACAATCTGAGAAAGAAAGAAAGCACTGGTGAACTCATCAATGCAAAAAGACCTTGGCGCCCATGAAAGACAACAGTGGTGGATGATCACATAATAGTCTCCATGGTGAAGAGAAACCCCTTCACAACAGCCAACCAAGTGAACAACACTCTCCAGGAGGTCGGCGTATCAATATCCAAATCTACCATAAAGAGAAGACTGCATGAAAGTAAATACAGAGGGTTCACTGCACGGTGCAAGCCACTCATAAGCATCAAGAATAAAAAGGCTAGAATGGACTATGCTAAAAAACATCTAAAAAAGCCAGCACAGTTCTGGAAGAACATTCTTTGGACAGATGAAACCAAGATCAACCTCTCCCAGAATGATGGAAAGAGAAAAGTATGGCGAAGGCGTGGTACAGCTCATGATCCAAAGCATACCACATCATCTGTAAAACACGGCGGAGGCAGTGTGATGGCTTGGGCATGCATGGCTGCCAGTGGCACTGGGTCACTAGTGTTTATTGATGATGTGACACAGGACAGAAGCAGCCGAATGAATTCTGAGGTATTCAGAGCCATACTGTGTGCTCAGATCCAGCCAAATACAGCCAAACTGATTGGTTGTCGTTTCCAGGGCCGGACTGGCCATCGGGCACTTCTGGCAAATGCCAGAAGGGCCGGTGCCAGTAGTGGGCCGCTCGATCCGCCTCCCCCCGCCCCCGCCGTCGCATTCAACTATACCGGCGTATAGACGCCGGTACAGTTGAATTCAATGATGGAGGAGAGCGTCTACAGACGCTCCTCTCCCATCATTCCCCGCTCTGCCTCTGACACTGCGGGTGCGCGATGACGTCATATCATCGCGCACCTGCTGTGTCCCGGGCAGACTGCACGCTGCTGAGACAGAGACAGGAGCAGGAAGGCGGAAGCAACGCTGGCAAGAGGAGAGGTGAGGAGAGTTGTTTTTTTTTCTGGACTGTGGGGCCATTCTCGGAGGAGGTGAGGGGAGGGGGTGGAGGAAGAGAAGAGATGTGGGCTGTGCTCTGTGCTGTATACTACTGTGCTATATATAGTTCTCTGTGGCTGTGCTCTGTGCTGTATACTACTGTGCTATATATAGTACTCTGTGGCTGTGCTCTGTGCTGTATACTACTGTGCTATATATAGTTCTCTGTGGCTGTGCTCTGTGCTGTATACTACTGTGCTATATATAGTACTCTGTGGCTGTGCTCTGTGCTGTATACTACTGTGGGCTGTATATAGTTCTCTGTGGGCTGTGCTCTGTGCTGTATACTACTGTGGGCTGTATATAGTTCTCTGGGCTGTGCTCTGGGCTGTATACTACTGTGGGCTGTATATAGTTCTCTGGGCTGTGCTCTGTGCTGTATACCACTGTGGGCTGTATATAGTTCTCTGTGGGCTGTGCTCTGTGCTGTATACTACTGTGGGCTGTATATAGTTCTCTGTGGGCTGTGTTCTGTGCTGTATACTACTGTGTGCTATGTGCTATATATAGTACACTGTGGGCTGTGCTGTATATAGTACACTGTGGGCTGTGCTGTATATAGTACACTGTGGGCTGTGCTGTATATAGTACTCTGTGGGCTGTGCTGTATATAGTACTCTGTGGGCTGTGCTGTATATAGTACTCTGTGGGCTGTGCTGTATATAGTACTCTGTGGGCTGTGCTGTATATAGTACTCTGTGGGCTGTGCTGTATATAGTACTCTGTGGGCTGTGCTGTATATAGTACTCTGTGGGCTGTGCTGTATATAGTACTCTGTGGGCTGTGCTGTATATAGTACTCTGTGGGCTGTGCTGTATATAGTACTCTGTGGGCTGTGCTGTATATAGTACTCTGTGGGCTGTGCTGTATATAGTACTCTGTGGGCTGTGCTGTATATAGTACTCTGTGGGCTGTGCTGTATATAGTACTCTGTGGGCTGTGCTGTATATAGTACTCTGTGGGCTGTGCTGTATATAGTACTCTGTGGGCTGTGCTGTATATAGTACTCTGTGGGCTGTGCTGTATATAGTACTCTGTGGGCTGTGCTGTATATAGTACTCTGTGGGCTGTGCTGTATATAGTACTCTGTGGGCTGTGCTGTATATAGTACTCTGTGGGCTGTGCTGTATATAGTACTCTGTGGGCTGTGCTGTATATAGTACTCTGTGGGCTGTGCTGTATATAGTACTCTGTGGGCTGTGCTGTATATAGTACTCTGTGGGCTGTGCTGTATATAGTACTCTGTGGGCTGTGCTGTATATAGTACTCTGTGGGCTGTGCTGTATATAGTACTCTGTGGGCTGTGCTGTATATAGTACTCTGTGGGCTGTGCTGTATATAGTACTCTGTGGGCTGTGCTGTATATAGTACTCTGTGGGCTGTGCTGTATATAGTACTCTGTGGGCTGTGCTGTATATAGTACTCTGTGGGCTGTGCTGTATATAGTACTCTGTGGGCTGTGCTGTATATAGTACTCTGTGGGCTGTGCTGTATATAGTACTCTGTGGGCTGTGCTGTATATAGTACTCTGTGGGCTGTGCTGTATATAGTACTCTGTGGGCTGTGCTGTATATAGTACTCTGTGGGCTGTGCTGTATATAGTACTCTGTGGGCTGTGCTGTATATAGTACTCTGTGGGCTGTGCTGTATATAGTACTCTGTGGGCTGTGCTGTATATAGTACTCTGTGGGCTGTGCTGTATATAGTACTCTGTGGGCTGTGCTGTATATAGTACTCTGTGGGCTGTGCTGTATATAGTACTCTGTGGGCTGTGCTGTATATAGTACTCTGTGGGCTGTGCTGTATATAGTACTCTGTGGGCTGTGCTGTATATAGTACTCTGTGGGCTGTGCTGTATATAGTACTCTGTGGGCTGTGCTGTATATAGTACTCTGTGGGCTGTGCTGTATATAGTACTCTGTGGGCTGTGCTGTATATAGTACTCTGTGGGCTGTGCTGTATATAGTACTCTGTGGGCTGTGCTGTATATAGTACTCTGTGGGCTGTGCTGTATATAGTACTCTGTGGGCTGTGCTGTATATAGTACTCTGTGGGCTGTGCTGTATATAGTACTCTGTGGGCTGTGCTGTATATAGTACTCTGTGGGCTGTGCTGTATATAGTACTCTGTGGGCTGTGCTGTATATAGTACTCTGTGGGCTGTGCTGTATATAGTACTCTGTGGGCTGTGCTGTATATAGTACTCTGTGGGCTGTGCTGTATATAGTACTCTGTGGGCTGTGCTGTATATAGTACTCTGTGGGCTGTGCTGTATATAGTACTCTGTGGGCTGTGCTGTATATAGTACTCTGTGGGCTGTGCTGTATATAGTACTCTGTGGGCTGTGCTGTATATAGTACTCTGTGGGCTGTGCTGTATATAGTACTCTGTGGGCTGTGCTGTATATAGTACTCTGTGGGCTGTGCTGTATATAGTACTCTGTGGGCTGTGCTGTATATAGTACTCTGTGGGCTGTGCTGTATATAGTACTCTGTGGGCTGTGCTGTATATAGTACTCTGTGGGCTGTGCTTTATATAGTACTCTGGGCTGTGCTGTATATAGTACTCTGGGCTGTGCTGTATATACTTCTCTGTGGGCTGTGCTGTATATAGTTCTCTGTGGGCTGTGCTGTATATAGTTCTCTGTGGGCTGTGCTGTATATAGTTCTCTGTGGGCTGTGCTGTATATAGTTCTCTGTGGGCTGTGCTGTATATAGTTCTCTGTGGGCTGTGCTGTATATAGTTCTCTGTGGGCTGTGCTGTATATAGTTCTCTGTGGGCTGTGCTGTATATAGTTCTCTGTGGGCTGTGCTGTATATAGTTCTCTGTGGGCTGTGCTGTATATAGTTCTCTGTGGGCTGTGCTGTATATAGTTCTCTGTGGGCTGTGCTGTATATAGTTCTCTGTGGGCTGTGCTGTATATAGTTCTCTGTGGGCTGTGCTGTATATAGTTCTCTGTGGGCTGTGCTGTATATAGTTCTCTGTGGGCTGTGCTGTATATAGTTCTCTGTGGGCTGTGCTGTATATAGTTCTCTGTGGGCTGTGCTGTATATAGTTCTCTGTGGGCTGTGCTGTATATATTACTCTGTGGGCTGTGCTGTATATATTACTCTGTGGGCTGTGCTGTATATATTACTCTGTGGGCTGTGCTGTATATATTACTCTGTGGGCTGTGCTGTATATATTACTTTGTGGGCTGTGCTGTATATATTACTTTGTGGGCTGTGCTGTATATATTACTCTGTGGGCTGTGCTGTATACTACTGTGTGGACTGTGCTGTATACTTCTACGTGGGCTGTGCTGTATACTACTGTGTGGTCTGTGCTGTATACTACTGTGTGGTCTGTGCTGAATACTGCTCTGTGGGCTGTGTTATCTACTACACGGGCTGTGCTATAGTATGCAGGCTGTGCTGTATACTATGCGGTTTGTGCTATATAATATGCGGGCTTTGCTATATACTATGGGGAGTATATTATATTCTATACTATGGGGGGCTGCATTATATTCTATGGGGGGCTACATTATATATTATGGGGAGGTGGGCTGTATTATATTCTATGGGGGTTACATACTCTGGGGTGGCTGCATTATACTCTGGGGTGGCTGCATTATACGCTGTGGTTGGTGTATTATACTCTGGGGTGGCTGCATTATACTATATGTGGGCTGCATGATACTGTATCGAGGACTATGGGGAATACGTTATACTATATGAAGAACTATGGGGTGCATTATACTATGGGAAGTGAATTGTACTACATGGATGACTGTGGCGGTGCATTATACTATATGGAGCACTATGAGGAGTGTATTATGCTATATGGAGGACTATGAGGAGTGTATTATACTATGTTGAGGACTGAGCAGTGTATTTTAATATATGGAGGACTATAGGGAGTGTATTATACTATATGGAGGACTATGGAGCACATTATAATATATGGAGGACTATGGGGTGTATTTTACTAAACAAGTAAAATGCTGCATATTCAGATTGTTTTTGCTGGAACAAAAAGCCTTGTTGTCAGCAGCACATTGCCAGTGTAAACTGTAGATGTGCTGCTGAAAACATGATACTGTATGGTGATCTGTTAGTGATCTATTAGTGATCGTTCTGTCCCATCATTATTCCTCAGCTGGTGGAAAGAGGCTGGGAAACAAGCGTTGAACAACTTCCGTGTTGTCGATCAAACTCATTTAGCGGCCTGAACTCAGCGCACGTAAATACAACAGAAAGGCTTCTGTGTGATGTGGAATATGTTAGCTTTTGGGGCCCCATTTTAAACTTTGCCTAGGGCCCCACTTTGCCTAAAACCGGCCCTGCCTACAAGTGTACAAAGATATTATACAGTCACCATGTGACAAGTGGGCCTGTGTAACTTCAAATGCCAGGGCTGAATTTTAGTCCCAGTCCGGCCCTGGTCGTTTCATACTACAGATGGACAATGACCCAAAAAATAAAGCCAAAGCAACCTAGGAGTTTATTAAAGCAAAGAAGTGGAATATTCTTGAATGGCCAAGTCATTCACCTGATCTCAACCCAATTGAGCATGCATTTCACTTGTTAAAGACTAAACTTCAGACAGAAAGGCCTACAAACAGCAACTGAAAACCACCGCAGTGAAGGCCTGGCAGAGTATCAAAAAAGAGGAAACACAGCGTCTGGTGATGTCCATGAGTTCAAGACTTCAGGCAGTCATTGTCAACAAAGGGTTTTCAACCAAGTACTAAAAATGAATATTTTATTCAAATTTTTTAATCTGTCCAATTACTTTTGGTCCCTTTTAAAAACCGGGTGGCACATGTTAAGGAGCTGAAACTCCTAAGCCCTTCATCCAGTTTTAATGTGGATACCCTCAAATGAAAGCTGAAAGTCTGAACTTCAACTGCATCTGAATTGTTTTGTTTAAAATTCATTGTGGTAAGGTCTATAACCAAAATTAGAAAAATGTTGTCTCTGTCCAAATATATATGGACCTAACTGTAGTCCACCATATTGGATAATTGCCATCACATTGCCTTCCATATAGTATAAAAGCCCCATATATTCCTTAAAACAATATAATGGGCCACACTATGTACTCACTGATTTAAAAAAAATAAAATACTCAACTCTCCTGGTTTCCCTGCTGCTCCAGTCTCCATAGCCTGTGCTCTGAAACTCTTCACTTCTCTGCACAGTGGCACAATTAAATAATGCACCTACTGCGATGAGTCATCAGATCTCAGACAAAGAGAGAATGATGGAGGAGGGAGCTGATGGCTTCTCTATTTCATCATTGGATTCAACTGTAATAGTATCCAGGATGCCGATACAATTCTACCTATGATGTTGGGTGGGCCCCCTCGGTCTCACAGACCCCATAGCAGCTGCGAGGATTGTGCCATTGGCGGTGCACCACTGCTTCCAACGACTCCTTTCTAGTCACCTCAGTACTGATCGGTCTAGATTGAAGTTGATTTAGGAAGATCCTTGCAGAAGTAACTCCAATCTAGCAACAAAGAAGGAGAAAATGGTCAGCTCAGCCACATATGGAAGATCCATGAAGAGGAAGCGTGTGGTGCCACAGGAAAAAGGTACGTACAGAAAGTCCAGCAATCTTCATAAAACACTATTGAAAAAATATTTAAAAGGTCACAAGTCCGGTAACCGTCTGTTACACGCAAACACGTTTCCAACTGCTGTCTTTATTCATTGCACATACAATTGTGAATAGGTCACAAACATGATCAAACATGACCAATCACAAGGAAAGAAGGTCATAGCAGGTAGCAAAGAACTTGAGTAATAAAGAGATATGAAAATATGATAATCAGGAGCGCACACAGAAATCATGGGGCCCAGAAGAGCAGATCTCACTTTACAGCACTTACAGACTAATTTTCCTCCTATTGAAGCTCTAGATTTCCCTTTAATTGCTCCTATAAGGTGAGGTGCCAACTAAATTGCCCCCCAAACACAGTAAGATACTCCAACAGTAAATCCCTACAGAGTACTCTCCGCATGCACAGTATGATCATCCTACTGTACATGGGGCTGGGACAAGGCATTTTGGTGCTTTAGGCAGTTGATGCCGATGCCCCCCGCCCACAGGATTCCTCATCCCCCATGTAAAGAAATAGGTCTGAGACTAATTTAACAGGTCTCCTAACACAGATCCCTTCCCCCTCCAATGGGTCAGGTAACAAGCTCCAAGCTCTTCTGCTAGAATTGTTACCTTTTCACCAAAAAATAGCCCCAAAAGTAAAAAGTGGTGTACTTTAGAGGGGGAGGCTCAATAAGGAGTATGTTTATATAGATATGAAATCATTCATTGCTTGCTGTCCAATTACAGGGAAAAATAGCAATATTTATCCCTGACATCTGTAACATTTCGAATGCTACGTGTCTTGGAGGACACTCACTTGGCACGGGATTAACGTAGTCAGGCACGGTTTTTCACTTAAACAGTCTGTTAACATAGAGTATCATAAGCACCAACAGTCAATGGTACCTTATGGGAGCTCCTGCTCCACACGCAGACTCCTTGTCAGTATCACTCTTCTGGGAAAGCTGCCTTACGGGGTTCACCAACTTGTCTTGCAGGCACACATCAGTCAGTACAGAGCCACCGAAGGACGGTAGCTTCCCCAACACAGAGTCCTTCCACAGTGCGCTATTCAGGACGTCCGTCCCCACATGGAACCGTCCAACACACAGGCGTGTGTGACCTGTCCAGGTGCTATTCAGGACCTTTGTCCAATACCCCAGGCCACCAGGTCCAAAGCCCCACTATGTGCTGTTCAGAGAGATGACATTCCCAACACATAGGCTCTTTGAGGACCTTCAGCACAGACCATTCAGATCCACACTCAGAGACCATGTGACCAGACCTCAGTCACATTATATGGTTGTAACCATTCCCCTAGATGGGAGTGTGTGGCTAGTTTGACCCACCCATCTCTCATAACTAGCTCTGACAGCCTCCCTTTACAATTATACAAACACATTTACTTGTGGGACTACGGGTCCCAGAACATCCTTACTTCAGGCTGACAGTGCAGAGTATCTTCCTCTGTGACACACATACTGGCCATTCACAACAATGGCGGACTTTGTCTCATTTTCACCATTATAACAGATATGCCTTCATGCATATCCTGAGGAGCACACACAGTGCCCCCTAGCTGTAACAGGGGTCACTGCACCACACATCCTATATATTAAGTGTCAAACCCAAGAACAGTCATGGGAACTAATATTACTAACTGTAATGGGGGCCGTTTGGTTTCAAATAGGTATGCAGTACAGCATTTGGTGGGTAATCCAATGGAGCTAAACATACCCCATCATGCAACAAATACAGTTTGCAACTAAACTGATGGTGGTTTTGGTGCCATATTCCTCTATGGATAGAGGTTCTGGTCTCATATTCCTGAGATTGTGGTGATCTCTTCATGTAGTGATAGTTGTTCTGGTGCTGTATTCATGTACTATTGATGGTTCTGGTGAGGTATTCATGTAATGATTATGGTTCTGGTGCTGTATTCATCACCAGAACCATCATCAGTAGAGATGGGTGAACCCCAACAGTAAAATTCGACGTCGGTACAGAACACGTACTGTTTGGGCACGGGCACCGAACACTGACTTCACAAACACCAGGTGTCATGCACATGGCAGCGTGGCAATCACTGCTTCTGATCAGTGGTGAAATTATCCCCGCTGGTCAGAGAGCCGCGGTTCCCACACTGTCAAAAGACAGTGTGAGCTCTCAGCTGTGATCGGAGGTATAAAGTTTACTTCAGGTCATGTTAAAAATACTCATTTCATATATTTATTTATTCAGGAGTCTTTACCAGATGCGATACTCTAAAGAAAATGTTGTGACTTTTCTTATAAAAATTTAGTAATTTATTGGATTGTCCACCAAAAAGCATCCTTGCAGCAAAACATAAAATACGTGAAATAATTACAAAGAAATTGTCCATTTGTCCATATCAAAGTTTGTTCCCCAATTTTCCTGGGACCCTGAATGGTAAGTGGAATTTGTCTCTGTCAAGAGCATGGTTGAAGAAAGAAACACGTGTTTAACTCACATATCAGCTGTCCATCTGATGTCTGTGTGAAGTGTGAGCGAAGTGTCCGAAGAGAGCCAAGAGACCTCCCTTCCTGTGGGTCATGTGTTATATATGTCCCACAGAGCACGTGTTCTCTCTACATGGTGTCACCATTTACCCTGAGCCAAATATACAGGAATAGCAGTTAATGTCAGCTAAACCTTTCTACGAGGCTGAATACAGAAATGAGTGTAATAAGAATAAATCAATAACCAATAATTAATATTAACAATTCCCTCTTTTGAGGGTGACAGACATTAATTGGAACCCTCAAAGTAGATAAGGTCATCTTAAGGATAATCAGATCTTCTTTGGCAAAATAATTTAATGCCCATAATAATAATAATATCTATATCAGATTGTTGTTATACGTACTCAATAACACAATGATGTAAATTCATGTTATGGTAAGCCGTGACCAATATTTATATAAAATATATAATTATACTTCCCTGTATCTAAATTAAAGCATCTCAGGTCCGATCTTCATCATCTGATGTCATCTGGTCTTCATCTTGATGTCTTCTGTCTTCTTCTTGGTTCTTTTAAAACACAGTCTTTAGGTGATAATTCCTTTGAAATAAATGATAGCATGTAGATATTGTAGAGACCGCGTGTCATGTGTCAATCAAAGTCCATAAATTCAAATGTTGATAAGAAAGTCTGTAAATGAAATGTAGCTGTAATATCTGTGCAGTGTCACCTTTAAAGACCTGGATTTATTGGGATCGCCTTGGATATTTCTGGAATCCTCCATGTCATCCGCACTGGATGTGCGCACTGGATGTGCGGATGTGCGTCATCCGCAATGGTCTTGGAACAGGTGTGATGTCTTTGGTCAGCACAGCAAGGGTTAAAATCACTCTTCCTTGCTAAACATAGCACCATAACCAGTCCTTAGTCCTAATGCACAGGACACATGTCAGGGTTGTAGTGACCTGACAATTACCTTATTGTTCATCAGCTTTCATCAAAGCTTTATAGGTGATAGGAAACCACTGGAACGTGATAAAAACGTGATAACACAGTTCATCTTAACAGCATAGGATCATCGTCCTCTGCAGTCTTGGTTGTCAGTTTAGATACTGCAATCATGGTTGTCAGTGGTGGATGCCGCAGTCGTGGTTGTCAGTTTATATACTGCAATCGTGGTTGTCAGTAATGGATGCTGCAGTTGTGGTTGTCAGTGGTGACATGAATTGTAATTGACAGTCTATTATTACTCAGAAATCATATAGCATTGTTACCTTCTGATACTTCTGGATAGCGGCTTTTCCTTCAAGCAACTTTTGAGAATCTCTTTAATTTAGAAATATGAAAAGTCTTTAATAATGTAACCAGTATTTTGCTTGAAGTCTTCATTCCCTATTCTATACCAAATCTGGTAATTTCCCTGACCTATAATATGACAAAGTAATCAATAATATCCATATAATTATTATTAAAATAATATGAAATTCATATTTGGGAAAATAAAACAATAATAAATGATGATACATAATTAACCATATTCTTCATGTGATAGAACATTTTTATGTCATAGGTGACAACCTACAGATGTTAGTGTTTTTTTTATGTAACAAGTGTTTCCATCTTTATTACTCAAACTTTATTAATAGACTATATTTATTAGACAATATGTAAGAATGTATAACCATGAACCAAAATAAGAAAATATGATTGAATGAATGAATGAAAGAATTGTTGTATTTAATTCAGAATTGAAACATTTTCCCCTTATAACGGAACCATATGATCACTATATTTAATGAAGCACTATTCTTGTACTAGACATTACTTTACTAAATATTCATATTTTTCTCTTACATGAGATAAAAAATAAAAATTAAGAATCTAATATATAATGCTGAATGTGTGTGTGTGTGTGTGTGTGTGTGTGTGTGTGTGTGTGTGTGTGTGTGTGTATGCATGTACATATGTGTGTATGTCTGGGATTGGCATCTGCACTGTCGCAGCTACAGCCACAAAATTTTGCTCAGTCACCCGTCTGGACCCCAAGAGCATCATAGGCTATGTTGTGAGGCAAAATTTTAACCCTGCACGTTCCAATTCACCAAACAATTTTGCCCCTATCTACATAATGGGGAAAGTTAAAGGAAAAGTGTTGGAGGCAAATTGACAGCTGCCAGATGTGAACAAGGGGGACTTAAAGAATGAGAGCGATGGCGCCAAAGAGTATATACTGTACAGTTGCTAAGGTGGGGCCCCGACATGGGATACTCACCACACACGGGGATATGAACACACAAAATGCGCCACACACTACCACGTGCTTGAACACATATACCACCCTCAGCACACATTTTACCACACATACACCAACCTCGTCACATAAAAGTAGAAACACAAAAGTCGCCACTCAAAACTTGCCATGCGCAAAATTCGCCACATGCAAAACTCCCCACAAAGGCAAACTCCCATTTGCTACAAAGGCAAATAAAATAATGGGATGAATTAAAAGAGGCATAGATGCTCATGAGGAGAACATAATTTTACCTCTACACAAGTCACTAGTGCGACCACACTTAGAATACTGTGCACAGTTCTGGTCTCCGGTGTATCAGAAAGACATAGCTGAACTAGAGCGGGTGCAGAGAAGAGCAACCAAGGTTATTAGAGGACTGGGCAGTCTGCCATAACAAGATAGGTTATTACACTTGGGGCTATTTAGTTTGGAAAAACGAAGACTAAGGGGTGATCTTATGTTAATGTATAAATATATGAGGGGACAGTACAAAGACCTTTCTGCTGATCTTTTTAATCATAGACCGGTGACAGGGACAAGGGGGCATCCTCTACGTCTGGAGGAAAAAAGGTTTAAGCATAATAACAGACGCGGATTCTTTACTGTAAGAGCAGTGAGACTATGGAACTCTCTGCCGTATGATGTTGTAATGAGTGACTCATTGCTTCAATTTAAGAGGGGACTGGATACCTTTCTGGAAAAGTATAATATTACAGGGTATATATATTAGATTCCTTGATAAGGCGTTGATCCAGGGAACTGTTATGACCCCAATGGCGAGGGTCTCAGAGGAACGTGGAAGTCTGCAGAATACAAAAATCCAGCTCATAGGGCAGTGGTAACTGGGTTGACCATATATCTACTCCTAACGCCAACACTAGAAGTAGCCGGGGATCATTCCTACGATGATTCTAGATGACACGCTCCAGCCGGAGAATCTAACTACCCCTAGTAGAGGAAAACAAAGACCTTTCTTGCCTCCAGAGAAGGGGACCCCAAAGCTGGATAGAAGCCCCCCACAAATAATAACGGTGAGGTAAGAGGAAATGACAAACACAGAAATGAACCAGGTTTAGCACAGAGAGGCCCGCTTACTGATAGCAGAATAAAGAAAGGTAACTTATATGGTCAACAAAAACCCTATCAAAATCCACACTGGAAATTCAAGAACCCCCGAACCGTCTAACGGTCCGGGGGGAGAACACCAGCCCCCTAGAGCTTCCAGCAAAGGTCAGGATATAGATTAGGAACAAGCTGGACAAAAATACAAAACCAAAACAAATAGCAAAAAGCAAAAGGCAGACTTAGCTGATATAACTGGAACCAGGATCAGTAGACAAGAGCACAGCAGACTAGCTCTGATAACTACGTTGCCAGGCATTGAACTGAAGGTCCAGGGAGCTTATATAGCAACACCCCTAACTAACGACCCAGGTGCGGATAAAAGGAATGACAGAAAAACCAGAGTCAAAAAACTAGTAACCACTAGAGGGAGCAAAAAGCAAATTCACAACAGTACCCCCCCCCTTAGTGAGGGGTCACCGAACCCTCACCACGACCACCAGGGCGATCAGGATGAGCGGCATGAAAGGCACGAACTAAATCGGCCGCATGAACATCAGAGGCGACCACCCAGGAATTATCCTCCTGACCATAGCCCTTCCACTTGACCAGGTACTGAAGCCTCCGCCTGGAGAGGCGAGAATCCAAGATCTTCTCCACCACGTACTCCAACTCGCCCTCAACCAACACCGGAGCAGGAGGCTCAGCAGAAGGAACTACAGGCACAATGTACCGCCGCAACAAGGACCTATGAAATACATTGTGAATAGCAAACGACACAGGAAGATCCAGACGAAAAGATACAGGATTAAGGATTTCCAATATCTTGTAAGGCCCAATAAAACGAGGTTTAAATTTGGGAGAGGAGACCTTCATAGGAACAAAGCGGGAAGAAAGCCATACCAAATCCCCAACGCGTAGTCGGGGACCCACACCGCGGCGGCGGTTGGCAAAGCGCTGAGCCCTCTCCTGTGACAACTTCAAGTTGTCCACCACATGATTCCAGATCCGCTGCAACCTATCCACCACAGAATCCACCCCAGGACAGTCAGAAGGCTCCACATGACCCGAAGAAAAGCGAGGATGGAAACCAGAGTTGCAGAAAAAAGGCGAAACCAAGGTGGCGGAACTAGCCCGATTGTTAAGGGCAAACTCAGCCAACGGCAAGAATGTCACCCAATCGTCCTGATCAGCAGAGACAAAACACCTCAAATAAGCCTCCAAAGTCTGATTGGTTCGCTCCGTCTGTCCATTAGTCTGAGGATGGAAAGCGGACGAAAACGACAAATCAATGCCCATCCTACTACAAAAGGATCGCCAGAACCTGGAAACGAACTGGGATCCTCTGTCTGACACAATATTCTCAGGGATGCCGTGCAAACGAACCACGTTCTGGAAAAACACAGGAACCAGATCGGAAGAGGAAGGCAGCTTAGGCAAAGGAACCAAATGGACCATCTTGGAGAAGCGATCACATATCACCCAGATAACGGACATGCCCTGAGATAGCGGAAGATCAGAAATGAAATCCATGGAGATATGTGTCCAAGGTCTCTTCGGGACAGGCAAGGGCAAGAGCAAACCGCTGGCACGAGAACAGCAAGGCTTAGCTCGAGCACAAGTCCCACAGGACTGCACAAATGACCGCACATCCCTTGACAAGGAAGGCCACCAAAAGGACCTGGCCACCAGATCTCTGGTGCCAAAAATTCCCGGGTGACCTGCCAACACCGAGGAATGAACCTCGGAAATGACTCTGCTGGTCCACTTATCCGGGACAAACAGTCTGTCAGGTGGACAAGACTCAGGCCTATCAGCCTGAAATCTCTGCAACACACGTCGCAGATCCGGAGAAATAGCTGACAAGATAACTCCATCTTTAAGAATACCAACAGGATCAGCGACTTCAGGAGCATCAGGCACAAAGCTCCTAGAAAGAGCATCGGCCTTCACATTCTTTGAACCTGGTAAATACGAGACAACAAAATCAAAGCGGGAGAAAAACAATGACCAGCGGGCCTGTCTCGGATTAAGGCGTTTAGCAGACTCGAGATACATCAGATTTTTGTGATCAGTCAAGACCACCACACGATGCTTAGCACCCTCGAGCCAATGACGCCACTCCTCAAATGCCCATTTCATGGCCAACAACTCCCGATTGCCCACATCATAATTTCGCTCGGCAGGCGAAAACTTCCTAGAGAAAAAGGCACAAGGTTTCATAACAGAGCAACCAGGGCCTCTCTGCGACAAAACGGCCCCTGCTCCAATCTCCGAAGCATCCACCTCAACCTGAAAGGGAAGTGAGACATCGGGCTGGCACAAAACAGGCGCCGAAGTAAACCGGCGTTTCAACTCCTGGAAAGCCTCCACGGCAGCAGGAGCCCAGTTAGCTACATCGGAGCCCTTCTTGGTCATATCCGTCAAAGGTTTCACAATGCTAGAAAAATTAGCGATAAAACGACGGTAGAAGTTAGCGAAACCCAAGAACTTCTGAAGACTCTTAACTGACGAGGGCTGAGTCCAATCAAGAATAGCTCGGACCTTGACTGGGTCCATCTCCACAGCAGAAGGGGAAAAAATGAACCCCAAAAAGGGAACCTTCTGTACACCAAAGAGACACTTTGAGCCCTTGACAAACAAAGAATTTTCACGTAAAATTTTAAAGACCAACCTGACCTGCTCCACATGCGAATCCCAATTATCAGAAAAAACCAAAATATCATCCAGATAAACAATCAAAAATTTATCCAGATACTTCCGGAAAATGTCATGCATAAAGGACTGAAAAACTGAAGGCGCATTGGAGAGCCCAAAAGGCATCACCAAGTACTCAAAATGACCTTCGGGCGTATTGAATGCGGTTTTCCATTCATCACCTTGCTTAATGCGCACAAGGTTGTACGCACCACGAAGGTCTATCTTGGTGAACCACTTGGCACCTTTAATCCGGGCAAACAAGTCAGACAACAGCGGTAAAGGATACTGAAATTTGACAGTGATCTTATTTAAAAGCCGATAATCAATACACGGCCTCAAAGATCCGTCCTTTTTTGCCACAAAAAAGAATCCCGCACCAAGAGGGGAAGAAGACGGACGAATATGTCCTTTCTCCAGAGACTCCTTGATATAAGAACGCATAGCGGTATGTTCAGGTACCGACAGATTAAACAGTCTTCCCTTAGGAAATTTACTGCCTGGGATCAAATCTATAGCACAGTCACAGTCCCTATGAGGAGGCAGTGCACTGGACTCAGACTCACTGAAGACATCCTGATAATCAGACAAATACTCAGGAACTTCCGAAGGCGTAGAAGAAGCAATAGACACAGGCAGGGAATCCTCATGAATACCAAGACAGCCCCAACTAGACACTGACATAGCCTTCCAGTCCAGGACTGGATTATGGGTCTGTAACCATGGCAGCCCTAAAACAACCAAATCATGCATTTTATGTAAAACCAGGAAACGTATCACCTCGCGGTGTTCAGGAGTCATGCACATGGTAACCTGTGTCCAATACTGCGGTTTATTTGCTGCCAATGGCGTAGCATCAATACCCCTAAGAGGAATAGGATTTTCTAATGGTTCAAGAGTAAAACCACAGCGCTTAGCAAATGACAGATCCATAAGACTCAGGGCAGCACCTGAATCAACAAACGCCATGACAGGATAAGACGACAGTGAGCAAATCAAAGTTACAGACAGAATAAATTTAGGTTGCAAATTACCAACGGTGACAGGACTAACAACCTTAGCTATACGTTTAGAGCATGCTGAGATAACATGTGTAGAATCACCACAGTAGTAGCACAAGCCATTCCGGCGTCTATGAATTTTCCGCTCATTTCTAGTCAGGATTCTATCACATTGCATTAAATCCGGTGTCTGTTCAGACAACACCATGAGGGAATTTGCGGTTTTTCTATCACATTGCACCGAATTAGGCGTCTGTTCAGACAACACCATGAGGGAATTTGCGGTTTTGCGCTCCCGCAACCGCCGGTCAATTTGAATAGCCAGTGCCATAGTATCATTCAGACCTGTGGGAATGGGAAAACCCACCATAACATTCTTAATGGCTTCAGAAAGGCCATTTCTAAAATTAGCGGCCAGTGCACACTCGTTCCAATGTGTCAGCACGGACCATTTCTGAAATTTTTGGCAATACACTTCAGCCTCGTCCTGCCTCTGAGACATAGCCAGCAAGGCCTTTTCTGCCTGAATCTCAAGATTGGGTTCCTCATAAAGTAAACCGAGCGCCAGAAAAAACGCATCAATATCAGCCAATGCCGGATCTCCTGGCGCCAGCGAAAAAGCCCAATCCTGAGGGTCGCCCCGTAAGAACAAAATAACAATTTTTACTTGCTGAGCAGAGTCTCCAGATGAACAGGGTCTCAGGGACAAAAACAATTTACAATTATTCATGAAATTCCTAAACTTAAACCTGTCTCCGGAAAACAGTTCAGGAATCGGTATTTTAGGTTCTGACCTAGGATTTCTGATAACATAGTCTTGTATGCCCTACACACGAGTAGCCAGCTGGTCCACACTTGTAATCAAGGTCTGGACATTCATGTCTGCAGCAAGCATAGCCACTCTGAGGTAAAGGGGAAGAAGAAAAAAAAAACTCAGAATCTTCTTTCTTATAATCCCTCTTCTGCAATGCATTAAACATTTAATACTGGCCTGGCAAACTGTTATGACCCCAATGGCGAGGGTCTCAGAGGAACGTGGAAGTCTGCAGAATACAAAAATCCAGCTCATAGGACAGTGGTAACTGGGTTGACCATATATCTACTCCTAACGCCAACACTAGAAGTAGCCGGGGATCATTCCTACGATGATTCTAGATGACACGCTCCAGCCGGAGAATCTAACTACCCCTAGTAGAGGAAAACAAAGACCTTTCTTGCCTCCAGAGAAGGGGACCCCAAAGCTGGATAGAAGCCCCCCACAAATAATAACGGTGAGGTAAGAGGAAATGACAAACACAGAAATGAACCAGGTTTAGCACAGAGAGGCCCGCTTACTGATAGCAGAATAAAGAAAGGTAACTTATATGGTCAACAAAAACCCTATCAAAATCCACACTGGAAATTCAAGAACCCCCGAACCGTCTAACGGTCCGGGGGGAGAACACCAGCCCCCTAGAGCTTCCAGCAAAGGTCAGGATATAGATTAGGAACAAGCTGGACAAAAATACAAAACCAAAACAAATATCAAAAAGCAAAAGGCAGACTTAGCTGATATAACTGGAACCAGGATCAGTAGACAAGAGCACAGCAGACTAGCTCTGATAACTACGTTGCCAGGCATTGAACTGAAGGTCCAGGGAGCTTATATAGCAACACCCCTAACTAACGACCCAGGTGCGGATAAAAGGAATGACAGAAAAACCAGAGTCAAAAAACTAGTAACCACTAGAGGGAGCAAAAAGCAAATTCACAACAGGGAACTAGTCTGATTGCCGTATGTGGGGTCGGGAAGGAATTTTTTTCCCCATGATGGAGCTTACTCTTACCACATGGGTTTTTTTTTGCCTTCCCCTGGATCAACATGTTAGGGCATGCTAGGCTATGGGTTGAACTAGATGGACTTAAAGTCTTCCTTCAACCTTAATAACTATGTAACTATGTAACATGCAAAACTAGGCTCACGCAAAACTCGCCACACGTGCAAAACTCACCTCATGGAAAACTCGCCACATGCAAAACTTGCACACATGGAAAAATTGCCACATGCACAAAAGTTGCAGCACATGCAAAAGTTGCCACACACAAAACTTGCACATACTCAAAACGCAACACACATAAAACTCGCCACGAGCAAAACTCGCCATGTGCAAAACTTGCTGCACACAACTTGCTACAATAAACTGTCACATGCAACTCGACACACAAAAAGTTGCTACACGCATGTCGCTACACAAAACTCATCTCACAAAAGTCGCTACATGCATGTCGCCACACGCAACTCAACACACACATCTTGACATACGAAATTCGCCCTAAAACACAAACAAGTCTGGTATTATCCTTCAAAAATAAAAATCTGATTAATAAGCAGACAAACTACAAGAGCAACAAATGTACCATATAGGAAATATGGCAGCTGCCAGTCACATGACCTGTCTATTATGTGTATGTGTGAGCTAATATATACTGCCAGTGGGAGGGCTTCCTGTTGGCTGGGGATATATCAGGCTGCCAATAGCAGCCAATCACAGCTCAGCTTCTATTTTGCTACAGTTAATTAATCTGAGCTCTGATTGGTTAATATAGGCAACAAAGGACATTCTCAGTATGGGCCAATGAAAAATGTGAAGACCGAGAAACAAGGCTGACACACATGAGAACAGCAGCTGCTTTCTGAGCAGAGGGAAGCGAAGCTTGCAGACAAGAGAACAAGAGCTGCTTCCTCAAGGGCCAATGAACTTTCTGAGCAGAGAGAAGGGAGGCTTGCAGACAAGAGAACAAGAGCTGTTTCCTCAAGAGCCAATGAACTTAGTTTTTGCCTTTTAATAATTACATTTCTATCTATTTGTTTTGTGGTTTTTGTGTGCAGAATAAATTTTTGTTAACACATTCTATTTTGCTAACAGCAGTTATTAACCCGGGCGAAGCCGGGTAGTACAGCTAGTTAAAAATAAAAATTAAGTTAGAATAAAAATTGAAAATGAAAAATAAGAATAAAAATAAAAATAAGGCCTTTATATGTTGATGACAAATGCAGAATAGTTATGTTCTCAGTAACGCAGAACCTTAATATTTCCATTATCTGAATGATTTCATATTTGTCATAACCATGGTTTACCAAAATATTTAAATTATGCAACTTTGCATGTAATACCCTTTTTTAGTGTAAAGAAATGAATCTTTATAATACTTAATGTTATTATACCCAATAGTACCTTATTAATATTTATCTGTATTAAAATGTGTGAAGAAGAGGTATTGATGAAATGTGATGATGTAATCAGGATTAAAAACACATTTCCCCCTTAATACCCCAAACATTTCCCCCTTAATACCCCAAAAATATTGTTTTATTAAATAATTAATTTATAAAAAACAAAAATAAAAATTAATTATTTTATAAATAATCTGTATAAATTCTATGTCAGCTTTATACCATATATTTGTCTGAAGATATGTACCCATCTATGTAACCATTAACCATTAAAAATAACACTGAATATCATAAAATTATCATTTGGAAAAAATGATTCTAAATGTAGATTTTCTTGATAAACCATTTTGATGTGATTACACTTATCCACGATTAACTAAATCAAGAAATAATTGCTAAAAAAAATATAGAAATATATGTTGAGTAGATAATATTTTGTTATATCTTAATATTCTAATAATTTAACTGATTTGTATTATTTCCCATAAACACAAGGTTTTTGTTTTTTCCTAGCATACCATGAGGCCTCTCATACCTCATACATACATGTTACTCTTACATTATATTCTATCTCGGCAGCTGCTCATCCTCATCTGTCAGCCATCACTCAGACTGTGACACATATATAAGTTCAAACCACATATTCCACATACAAAGGTATGAATACATGTATATTAACCCAAATTATTGTATCCTAATTATCAAGGCATTGAAAACTATTACATTTAATATCTTAATATTTCTTTTTTTAATATTCCACATATACACATAACATAAAACGTTGTAAACCAGTCTATAGATAGAAGGGCATGAGTATGAGTTGTAGGGTTTGCAATTGTATCCACAGTTATTAAGGTTGAAGGAAGACTTTAAGTCCATCTAGTTCAACCCATGGCCTAACCTAACATGCCCTAACATGTTGATCCAGGGGAAGGCAAAAAAAAACCATGTGGCAAAGAGTAAGCTCCACATTGGGGAAAAAAATTCCTTCCCGACTCCACATACAGCAATCAGACTAGTTCACTGGATCAACACCCTATCAAGGAATCTAGTATATATACCCTGTAACATTATACTTTTCCAGAAAGGTATCCAGTCCCCTCTTAAATTTAATTAATGAATCACTCATTACAACATCATACGGCAGAGAGTTCCATAGTCTCACCTGCTCTTACAGTAAAGAATCCACGTCTGTTATTATGCTTAAATCTTTTTTCCTCCAGACGTAGAGGATGCCCCCTTGTCCCTGTCTCAGGTCTACGATTAAAAAGATCATCAGAAAGGTCTTTGTACTGTCCCCTCATATATTTATACATTAAAATAAGATCACCCCTTAGTTTTCATTTTAGCCCCAAGTGTAATAACCTATCTTGGTATTGCAGACCCCCCAGTCCTCTAATAACCTTGGTCACTCTTCTCTGCACCCGCTCTAGTTCAGCTATGTCTTTCTGATACACCGGAGACCAGAACTGTGCACAGTTTTCTAAGTGTGGTCGCACTAGTGACTTGTGTAGAGGTAAAATTATGTTCTCCTCATGAGCATCTATGCCTCTTTTAATGCATCCCATTATTTTATTTGCCTTTGTAGCAGCTGCCTGACACTGGCCACTAAATGTGAGTTTGTCATCCACCCATACTCCCAGGTCTTTTTCATTGACGGTTTTACAATTAAGCACATAATTATACATCTTATTTCTTCTACCCAAGTGCATGACCTTACATTTATCCCCAGTAATGCTCAGTTGCCATTTATCAGCCCAAGCTTCTAGTTTACATAAATCCTTCTGTAATATAAACTTTTACTCCTCTGTATTGATTACCCTGCAAAGTTTAGTGTCATCTGCAAATATTGAAATTCTACTCTGTATGCCCCCTACAAGGTCATTAATAAATATGTTAAAAAGAAGAGGGCCCAATACTGACCCCTGTGCTACCCCACTGCTAACCGTGACCCAGACCGAGTGTGCTCCATTAATAACCACCCTTTGTTTCCTATCCCTGGGCCAGTTATTAACCCACTTACAGATATTTTCCCGTATCCCCATTGTTCTCATTTTATGTATCCACCTTTTGTGTGGAACCGTATCAAAAGCTTTTAAAAAGTCCATATACACTACGTCCACTGGGTTCCCTTGGTCCAGTCCGGACCTTACCTCTTCATAGAAATTGATCAGATTAGTCTGACAGGAACGGTCCCTAGCAAATACAGTTTAGGTCCATATATATTTGGACACAGACAACATTTTTCTAGTTTTGGTTATAGACATTACCACAATGAATTTTTACCCCTTTACCCCCAAGGGTGGTTTGCACGTTAATGCCCGGGCCAATTTTTACAATTCTGACCACTGTCCCTTTATGAGGTTATAACTCTGGAATGCTTCAACGGATCCCGGTGATTCTGACACTGTTTTCTCGTGACATATTGTACTTCATGATAGTGGTAAAATTTCTTTGATATTACCTGCATTTATTTGTGAAAAAAATGGAAATATGGCGAAAATGTTGAAAATTTCGCAATTTTCCTACTTTGAATTTTTATACAATTAAATCACAGAGATATGTCACACACAATACTTAATAAGTAACATTTCCCACATGTCTACTTTACATCAGCACAATTTTGGAACCCACATTTTTTTTGTTAGGGAGTTATAAGGGTTAAAAGTTGACCAGCAATTTCTCATTTTTACAACACCATTTTTTTTTAGGGACCACATCTCATTTGAAGTCATTTTGAGGGGTCTATATGATAGAAAATACCAAAGTGTGACACCATTCTAAAAACTACACCCCTCAAGGTGCTCAAAACCACATTCAAGAAGTTTATTAACCCTTCAGGTGTTTCACAGGAATTGTTGAAATGTTTAAATAAAAATGAACATTTAACTTTTTTACACAAAAAAATTACTTCAGCTCCAATTAGTTTTATTTTACCAAGGGTAACAGGAGAAAATGGACCCCAAAAATTGTTGTACAATTTGTACTGAGTACGCCGATACCACATATATGGGGGTAAACCACTGTTTGGGCGCATGGCAGAGCTCGGAAGCAAAGGAGCGCCATTTGACTTTTCCATGCAAAATTGACTGGAATTGAGATGGGACGCCATGTTGTGTTTTGAGAGCCCCTGATGTGCCTAAACATTGAAACCCCCCACAAGTGACACCATTTTGGAAACTAGACCCCCTAAGGAACTTACCTAGCTGTGTGGTGAGCACTTTGACCCACCAAGTGCTTCACAGAAGTTTATAAAGCAGAGCCGTAAAAATAAAAAATCATATTTTTTCACAAAATTGATCTTTTCACCCCCAATTTTTTATTTTCCCAAGGGTAAGCGAAGAAATTGGACTCCAAAAGTTGTTGTACAATTTATCCTGAGTACGCTGAGACCCCATATGTGGGGGTAAACCACTGTTTGGGCGCAAGTGAGAGCTCGGAAGGGAAGGAGCGCCGTTTGACTTTTCAATGCAAAATTGACTGGAATTGAGATGGGACGCCATGTTGCGTTTGGAGAGCCACTGATGTGCCTAAACAATGAAACCCCCCACAAGTGACACCATTTTGGAATGTAGACCCCCTAAGGAACTCATCTAGATGTGTTGTGAGAGCTTTGAATCCCAAAGTGTTTCACTAAAGTTTATAACGCAGAGCCGTGAAAGTAAAAATTCTTTTTTTTCCCCACAAAAATTATTTTTTAGCCCCCAGTTTTGTATTTTCCCAAGGGTAACAGGAGAAGTTGGACCCCAAAAGTTGTTTTCCAATTTGTCCTGAGTACGCTGATACCCAATATGTGGGGGGAACCACCGTTTGGGCACATGGCAGAGCTCGGAAGGGAAGGAGCGCCATTTGGAATGCAGACTTAGATGGCTTGGTCTGCAGGAGTCACGTTGCATTTGCAGAGCCCCTGATGTAACTAAACCGTAGAAACCCCCCATAAGTGACCCCATATTGGAAACTAGACCCCCCAAGGAACTTATCTAGATGTGTTGTGAGAACTTTGAACCCCCAAGTGTTTCACTACAGTTTATAACGCAGAGCCGTGAATATAAAAAAATCTTTTTTTTTTTTTTTACACAAAAATTATTTTTTAGCCCCCAGTTTTGTATTTTCCCAAGGGTAACAGGGGAAATTGGACACCAAAAGTTGTTGTCCAATGTGTCCTGAGTACGCTGATACCGCATATGTTGGGGTAAACCCCTGTTTGTGCGCACGGGAGAGCTCGGAAGGGAAGGAGCACTGTTTTACTTTTTCAACGCAGAATTGGCTGGAATTGAGATCTGACGCAATGTCGCGTTTGGAGAGCCCCTGATGTGCCTAAACAGTGGAAACCCCTCAATTATAACTGAAACCCTAATCCAAACACACCCCTAACCCTAATCTCAACTGTAACCCTAACCACACCCCTAAACCTGACACACCCCTAACCCTAATCCCAACCCTATTCCCAACCGTAAATGTAATCCTAACCCTAACTTTAGCCCCAACCCTAACTTTAGCCCCAACCCTAACCCTAACTGTAGCCCTAACATTAGCCCCAACCCTAGCCCTAACCCTAACCCTAACCCTAGCCATAACCCTAGCCCTAATCATAACCCTAACCCTAGCCCTAATGGGAAAATGGAAATAAATACATTTTTTTAATTTTTCGTAACTAAGGGGGTGATGAAGGGGGATTTGATTTACTATTTATAGCGTGTTTTCTAGCGGATTTTTGATTGGCAGCCGTCACACTAAAAGACGCTTTTTACTGCAAAAAATGTTTTTTTGCGTTACAACATTTTGAGTGCTATAATTTTTCCATATTTTGGTCCACAGAGTCATGTGAGGTCTTGTTTTTTGCGGGACGAGTTGACGTTTTTATTGGTAACATGTTCGGGCATGTGACATTTTTTGATCGCTTTTTATTACGATTTTTGTGAGGCAGAATGACCAAAAACCAGCTATTCATGAATTTCTTTTTTGGGAGGGAGTTTATACCATTCCGAGTTTGGTAAAATGGATAAAGCAGTTCTATTCTTCAGGTCAGTACGATTACAGCGATACCTCACTTATATCTTTTTTTATGTTTTGGCGCTTTTATACGATAAAAACTATTTTATAGAAAAAATAATTATTTTTGCATCGCTTTATTCTGAGGACTATAACTTTTTTATTTTTTCTTTGACGCTGTATGGCGGCTCGTTTTTTGCGGGACAAGATGACGTTTTCAGCGGTACCATGGTTATTTATTTCCATCTTTTTGATCGCATGTGATACCACTTTTTGTTCGGCGGTATGATAATAAAGCGATGTGTTTTGCCTCGGTTTTTTTTTTTTTTTTTTTTTATGGTGTTCACTGAAGGGGTTAACTAGTGGGACAGTTTTATAAGTCGAGTCGTTATGGACGCGGCGATACTAAATATGTGTACTTTTATTGTTTTTTTATTTAGCTAAAAGGAATGTATTTATTGGAACAATATTTTTTTTATTATTATCATTTATTTTTTTACACCTGTATTTTTTTTTTTTTTTTACATTTTTACTTTTGCCCCAGGGGGTGGCACCACAGTAAAGAGACAGATCGCCGATCTGACATTTTGCTGTGCACTGTGTCAGATCGGCGATCACACAGCACAGCAGGGTGGCTTCCCGGCACTTGCTCTGAGCAGGCACTGTGAAGCCACATCCCTGCAGGACCCGGATGCAGCCCCGCGGCCATTTTGGATCTGGGGCTTGCAGGGAGGAGACGATCGGTACAAGGTGAGCACATCGCCTTGTACCGATCGTCTCAGGGAAGCACGCAGGGAGCCTTCTACCTGCGCGATGCTTCCCTATACCACCGGAACACTGCGATCATGTTTAATCGCAGTGTGCCAGGGGTTAATGTGCCGGGGGCGGTCCATGACCGCTCCTGGCACATAGTGCCGGATGTCAGCTGCGATAGTCAGCTGACACCCGGCCGCGATTCCCCCGTGAGCGCGGCCGATCGCTCTGGACATACTATTCCGTCCTTGGGAAGTAGGGCCCACCCCACATGGATAGATTAGTACATCCAATGGTAGAAAGGGGTTAAACAAAACAATTCAGATGCAGTTGAAGTTCAGACTTTCAGCTTTCATTTGAGGGTATCCACATTAAAATTGGATGAATTGTTTAGGAGTTTCAGCTCCTTAACATGTGCCACCCTGTTTTTAAAGGGACCAAAAGTAATTGGACAATTGACTCCAAGGCTTTTTCATGGACAGGTGTGGGCAATCCCTTGGTTATGTCATTCTCAATTAAGCAGATAAAAGGCCTGGAGTTGATTTGAGGTGTGGTGCTTGCATTTGGAAGGTTTTCTTGTGAAGTAAACATGCGGTCAAAGGAGCTCTCCATGCAGGTAAGACAAGCCATCCTTAAGCTGCGAAAACAGAAAAAACCCATCCAAGAAATTGCTACAATATTAGGAGTGGCAAAATCTACAGTTTGGTACAAGAAAGAAAGAAAGCACTGGTGAACTCATCAATGCAAAAAGACCTGGGCGCCCACGGAAGACAACAGTGGTGGATGATCGCAGAATAATCTCCATGGTGAAGAGAAACGCGACCAATCACAAAGCAGTGACGTCTTCTAAGGTATTTCAAGCGCTTGAAAGACCTTAGGTGACGTCACTGCTTTGTGATTGGTCGCGTAGCGGTCACGCGACCGCTACGGACCAATCAGAGCGCAGTGACCTCATCTAAGGCCCTGCAAGCGTGCATTCTTAGGTACAACGGCTCCCGGTTACGGCGGTAAAGTCCAGGAGCCGCCGGAGAGGTGAGTATATCCCTATTTTTTATTTTAATTCTTTATTTTACACATTGATATTAATCCCGATACCGATTCCCGATACCACAAAAGTATCGGATCTCGGTATCGGCCGATACCCGATACTTGCGGTATCGGAATGCTCAACACTAATTCTGAGGTATTCAGAGACATACTGTGTGATCAGATCCAGCCAAATGCAGCCAAACTGATCGGCCGTCGTTTCATACTACAGATGGACAATGACCCAAAACATAAAGCCAAAGCAACCCAGGAGTTTATTAAAGCAAAGAAGTGGAATATTCTTGAATGGCCAAGTCAGTCACCTGATCTCAACCCAATTGAGTATGCATTTCACTTGTTAAAGACTAAACTTCAGACAGAAAGGCCCACAAACAAACAGCAACTGAAAACATACCTCCGGGTAAAATTTATGCAATGCTACACTCCTAAAGGCTTTGCACAAAGTGCAGTCACAGAAAAACTTATAAGAAGGAACAATCATACACCCTTGAAGGCAACAACTGGAGGGCTTCATTCAAATATTGAACACTAAAATCACTTTATGTGCTGCTGTCATCTGGTAGTGTGGAAAAATGAGGGCTAAGCCAGGCTTTGTTAATTTTTTTTTTTAACCAATCAAATTTTTATTGAGTAAGAACAAAACAGATAGAAGGTACAGAAGGGAAAAAAAGGGGGGGGATATAGACGCTATGTAATGACCATGACAAAGCCGAATCCAATAATTACAGACATAAGTGCAAACATAGTAGAGACAGCTACATTTGGTCAGTTACCAGAAGGACGGGGACGATGGTCAGGAGAGGAAATGAAGGGCGAGGAGGTCCAAGGATCCCACCATGTGAGAACTTTATTCTTTTTTGAAAGACACTCAGCTGTGATTGATTCGTAACTGAAGTGGAGATTGATCTTGGATATTAACTCAGAACTCGAAGGGACAGTAGAGGATCTCCAATGCTTTGAGATACATTGTCTGGCTGCAATGAGAATGATAGAAATAATAGGTTGCAGGGGAGGAGGGAAGTCTATCAAGGATATACCCAGTACTGCTAAAGGGCCAGTTAGTATGACAGGAAGTCGGGTTACCTCTGAAAGAATAGCTTCAACCTGGCGCCAAAACAACTGCACACGCGGGCAACTCCACCACATATGAGCAAGCGAACCATTGATATTACAGTTTTTCCAGCACAGAGGAGAAGAGGAGGGATAAAATTAAGCTAATTTAACAGGAGTGAAATACCACTGTAACTGAATTTTTTTTACTTTGTTCGAGGTGGCCGAGACAGGAGGAGAATTTAGAAGGGTGCATCATAGCCATACTCCAATCCTCCAAGGAAGCTTCAAAAGAAAGAGCAGCCTCCCACGTGGACATAAATGATAGTCTATCCGAAAAGTCATGGGAGAGGAGGGATTTATAAATTATGGAGATACCATGTGGTATCAAAGTGTTTGGTCTAAAAAATCTCTGGAATAGAGTCTCCTCCCCCAGGGGGGACACGGGCACACCGAAGGAACTCCGATGTTTCAAAAAGCTACGTATTTGAAAATATTGGAAGAAAGCCTTGGGAGGCAGGTTATAACAAGCAATAAGGTCCGAAAATGACCTTAAGCCAGACTCACAGTAGAGATCATTCACCCGCCGTATCCCGCAGTCCCCCCAGGCGGAGAGAGACAATCCCTCTATCGCACACTCCAGGGCCTGGACAGAAACATAATCAAATAGGAATGACAAATGGGAAGGGCAAAAAGCTGCCCAAACCCTAGAGGCTTTGTTCATTTCTGAGAGTGAGCCTGTTAGAATTCTCTGTTGACAAGCAAAAGCTCCTGTCTGTTATGACCCTTCCAGGTAGCACTAAGACCCTCTCAGACAAGACCCAAGCGGCAGGGCTGCACAATACCTCCAAGGTATAGAGGGAGAGCTCCTGCCATGTGTCCAGCTTTGAGACCCAATAGTTGAAAGTCACAGAGGAATTAGGGAGTACGCTGGTTTGGTCAGCCAGGTACTGCTAGACGATCTTTAAAAACTTTTCCCTCCTTGTGAAAAATACCTGGTCATCAGGCCCTGGATGCTAGGATGGTGTAATGAAATTGGACCAGGCCTTTGATAGTGTACCCCTGCCTCTGCTGTGTGTCTCGCTCGCCTCTCTTCCTTGGTTGGGCAAGGAAGCTTGCCCCCTGCTGCTAGTGTTGTTTGATGGGGATTTTTTCAACATATTTTCCACAATGGTCTTCTGGTATAGCAGCATTTTAGAAGACCTCTCTTCCTCTCTTCTTCTGTTCTACTTGAAACGAGGGTGTAGCAGAGAGAACAACCAGTACTCTTATTTGGCCAAGGTAAATATAACGCTAGGGTCAAAGGAAATGCAGCGCTACATAAAATCGGCCATATGTGCCAAACTCTCTACAGCCAACACTTCCCTGTCTCTACCTTGATGACTACTCTCCATATCCTCCTCAGCCTATCCACATAGGAGAGACAGGACAAATCTTGTGTGGGTAACTAGCCTATGTTGTGCTAGCAACCAGATCCTGTTCCTCATCTTCATTGTCAAACAATCCGGGCTGAGCAGATGAAATGAGAGTGGGCTAGGTAGTGTTTCCCTGTCTCAAATCTTCCTCTATCTCCACCTGGTACACATGCATAACTTCATGTTTAATTTTCAGTGACTGTTTAAGTAGGCACAGAAGTAGGATGGTTGCATAGACTATGGCGTCATTGCCTCTCACCATCTTTGTGGACTCCTCAGTCTTGGAGAATCACACAAATGACAGACATCCATGCCCACGATTTAGGCAAAGTACCCAAGGGCGTGTTGGAGCGAGTATTGCACAACTGGCCTCTGCCTCTCACAATTACTTACCAGTATATGCTGCGTGGAGTTTTAGTGCGTGGTCACATCGTATACCAGTCGGTGAGCTGATACTTGCATGCGCTGCAGCAGCACTGCCAGAGTGGCAGCAGCTGTAGCAGATTTGCGGAAATGTGCACTGACGCAGCGTACCTTGATCAGAGGCTCTGGCAAATCTGGCTGAACGCTGTGCTGGGACGATTTGGAATTGCCTAATGATGGAGAATCAATGTGCAAGGACAGGTGCAGGCCGGGAAGCGAAGGCATCTGCATCAGTGTCATAAACAGGGGATTGGGAAGCACATAGCACAGGAGAAGAGGCAGTGGTGTCAACCGCTTGCACCACAGAGCCAGGCATCAGGTGCTTAGAAGACATGCGCTTGATCATGCTAATGATGGTTAGACTCTTAGTGGTTAGGTCTCAGAACTTTCTTTAAAAAAGTCCCAGTCTGGGGAACTCCTAACTCTTTGATGGAGAATTTCACGAGTGTCAGTACTCTACGAAACGGTTGCCTGTCTTCTTCTTCTGGTCACCCCACTGCCTCTTTCTGCCTGTTTCAGTGTGGTCCATCTATCACCCTCAGCGCTTCTGGCCTCACTCTGCATGCCATCTTGGGTCACTGACTTTGTCATCCACCGCCTCGTCTTTAACTGCTGCATCTTAGTCCGGCTGACTTGGTGACTTAACAACAACCTGACTTGTAGACAGCTGTGCCTTATCATCGTCTTCCTCTTTAGACAAAATGTGGGTGCTCTAAGTTGTATGCATCATTAAACAGAATGTCCTCTTGTCCCTCTTGGAATATCCAGGTTCGGAGGTCACAATCAAGAAATTATGTTGTAAAGGGCTTCTCAGAATGTCCTAGTGTGGGATCACTAATCTCCTGAGACTCAAAATGGAAGGAGGATCAGCATGCTAGAAGCATTATCTGCTATCCAATCGACCACCTGTTCGCACTGTTCTGCCTTCAGAAGTGCTGCAGCTTACCTTCCTGCAAAGTGGGAAAGGAAACTATGTGATGTGGATGGGCGCGGTTCTTGTACTTAAGCAACATGCGTAGTCACATCTGTCCCACGTCCTGTACGTGCACCATCATTAGCACCTCCACTTCCCTGTGCCTTACATTACACGCTTGATTACATGTGGAGATTCCCTAGCAACCAGGCAACCCCCACATGCACTTATGCTGGCTAACAGATGTAAATCATTCAGCTGCGGCAATAAAAATGAAATCTACAAGCACTAAAAAATACACTGAGGACACCCGAGCGTGCTCGGGAAATCTCGAGTAACGAGTATATTCACTCATCACTACTAGGTATCTGGAAACCAAGTTTATTTTTTATTTAAAAATTAAAAAAATTGGCCACCTGCAACTGCCACTTTTTTTTTTATGTATAACACCATAATGTAACACAAAGCAGGTAAAAGTGTATCGATGACAAATTCAATCCAGAAAAATTTCTCAACGCTCATTTGGAGTGTTATATACCACCAAAATGCCCTACAAAGCACGTAATACTTTATGGATAACACTATAGTCTATTATTTCACCCCCTTAAAAAAAGAATGTGGTCAGCCGTCCCTGCTATATATTTAGCAATGCACTGTATAGCACTAAGTGCCTGTATTCAGCCAATCCCCCTGCTCATGCAACTGTCCCTCACTAGGCTAAATGCAGAATGTATCTGATACAAACAACAAAGCACAAGATTAGCCCTTACAAGGACTGATGGTTCAGCTTCAGCACCAGTAACAACACTACATGACTCTGATTCATTATACTGTGCACACACAGGCCTGTACAACTACTCTCTTTCTCCAATAAGAACTGTCCCCGAACTATGCACTGGCATCAGTGCGCTGAGCGTGGCGACACCTGTTCTTTTATAACCCCTGATTATATAATCTGGCCAGCCGATCACCAATCACAGTAATGTCACTGCTGAGATGGCTATGGCATTACAGTGACTGGCAGACAATCCCATGCATGCTTATTGGCTGTGTACCAGACACCAAACATGCGGAGTGGGGAATTTGACTGTCAGATCCGAGCAACGGCTAATGCTCATCAAGTATTTCCAAGCACCCAGATACTCAAGTGATATCCAAGTATCACTGAGCACATTCGCTCATCCCTAGTAATTATCTTTTCTCATTTAATTATACGACTGTTATGTTTTTGTGCAATTTGTCAATAACATATGTAGTGTCTCCCAGTCTGAGTTATTTTTGATGGTCAACAAAAGACGATTTTCTAGTAATTTATTTTTCACACTCTACTGTAGGTATGATAAAGGTTTCTCTTTGTGTGGGATTTTTGTTGTTTAAAAGTGATGTTCATTACTTGGACAAAGCCTTCTCATTGGAAAAGGAAAGATTGATCCAGCTTCTACTCTACAAATCCACGACATGTTTAAAATGATGAATTCTTTATTTTTTTAAAGTTAAAATATAGTCATATCAAAAAGTCTTTTATTTCTTTGTTGAAACCTGTAGGAAAATGTATTTAAAGATCATAGGGAAAAGACTAATAGAATACCAAATGCGTTTAGAAAGCAAGTGTGTTCTTAAACTTGGTTCACTGTCTCCACTTTTGGACATATCAAACAATAAGAGTAAGTCAGAGAGCAGTGGTGGCCCTAGCTTCATGTTGATGTTCAATACATCCAAAGGCAGGAACAGTGAAGACAGCGCTGATTTTGTAACAACCTCACTTGAGCCCTGGGAACGTGAGTGCAAAGACTATTGGAACGAAACTGGCACGGAAAGTGAGTATGAATATTTTTATTTGAAATAGACAAAACATGAAGAATGACAAGGGGTTGTCCTAGTAATGGACAACCCCTTTAAGAAATACATTTTTATGTTAAAACATTTCTAACATTCTGAACATGAAAAGGTTTCACCCCCTTTGTGTCTTTTCTGATGTTAAAGAGTTATTTTAGTGTAAAACATTTCCTACATTATGAACATGAAAAAGGCTTCTCCCCTGTGTGGTTTCTTTGGTGAGCAACAAGATTTGATTTCTGGTTAAAACATTTCCCACATTCTGAACAGGAAAAAGGCTTATCCCCTGAGTGAGTACTCTGGTGCCTATGCAAATCTGATTTCTCCTTAAAACCGTTCCCACATTCTGAACAGGAAAAAGGCTTCTCCCCTCTGTGAGTTCTCTGGTGCTTAACCAAAGATGATTTCTCGTTAAAACATTTCCCACATTCTGAACAGGAAAAAGGCTTCTCCCCTGTGTGGGTTCTTTGGTGAGTAACAAGATTTGATTTCCAGTTAAAACCTTTCCCACATTCTGAACATGAAAAAGATTTCTCCCCTGTGTGGGTTCTTTGGTGAGCAACAAGAATTGATTTCCGGTTAAAACATTTCCCACATTCTGGACAGGAAAAAGGCTTCTCCCCTGAGTGAGTGCTCTGGTGCTTAACCAAAGATGATTTCTCGTTAAAACATTTCCCACATTCTGAACAGGAAAAAGGCTTCTCCCCTGTATGAGTTCTCTGGTGCTTAACCAAAGATGATTTCTCGTTAAAACATTTCCAACATTCTGAACATGAAAAAGATTTCTCCCCTGTGTGGGTTCTTTGGTGAGCAACAAGAATTGATTTCCGGTTAAAACATTTCCCACATTCTGGACAGGAAAAAGGCTTCTCCCCTGAGTGAGTTCTCTGGTGCCTAGCCAAATCTGATTTCTCCTTAAAACCTTTCCCACATTCTGAACAGGAAAAAGGCTTCTCCCCTGTGTGAATTCTCTGGTGCTTAACCAAAGATGATTTATGATTAAAACATTTCCCACATTCTGAACAGGAAAAAGGCTTCTCCCCTGTATGAGTTCTTTGGTGCTTAACCAAAGATGATTTCTCGTTAAAACATTTCCCACATTCTGAACAGGAAAAAGGCTTCTCCCCTGTGTGGGTTCTTTGGTGAGTAACAAGATTTGATTTCCAGTTAAAACATTTTCCACATTCTGAACATGAAAAAGGTTTCTCCCCTGTGTGGGTTATTTGGTGTATAACAAGATCGCATTTCAATTTAAAACCTTTCCCACATTCTGAACATGAAAAAGGTTTCTCCCCTGTGTGGGTTCTCTGGTGTATAACAAGATGTGATTTGTGTTTAAAACATTTTCCAAACTTGGAACAAGAAAACCTTTTCTCCACTGTGTGAATTTTTGGAATTTTAAGAAAAGACTTTTATATGAGAAATCCGTTTCCATATTCTGAACATGAAAATGTCTTCTTTGATTTAGGAGTATTTCTGTTTTTAATGCTTATTTTGTGACTCTGATTTTCCTTAGTTGTCACTAATGAATCAGAAGACATGACCTGTATCAAAGGATCAGATGAGATATATTTGCTGCGAAGGGATGGTGGTATATCTGGAGTAATGGCATTAACTTCAATTGTATCCAGTGGGATCTCAAAATCATCTGATTTAAAAATTGAAGATGTTAGCTGTTCCTTTGATCTATGTGTACAGTCATCTGCAAGATATAAACCAATTATTATTTTTGAATATAATATCCTTGAATGTCATTTAACATTTCTACTTAAACTGTCTGCAAAAATTGCAAGTTATGTAAAAATATTGAATTCTTCACCAAGACAATGACAGTTCATAGTCTAATAGAGAATCTCATATGATGAACCTGTGGAGTGTGCTATTTAAAGGGCACCTGTCACCCCGTTTTTTCAGTATGAGATAAAAATACTGTTAAATAGGGCCTGAGCTGTGTATTTTGTGGACCCCGATTCCCCACCTATGCTGCCAAAATACGTTACCAAAGTAGCCGTTTTCGCCTGTCAATCAGGCTGGTCTGGTCAAAAGGGCGTGGTGTCTTCGCCCAGATCTTGCTTAGTTTTCCGTTGGTGGCGTAGTGGTTTGCGCATGCCCAAGGTCCCGAATCCACTGCACAGGGGAGTTAAAAGAACGCGATGTGCACTATTTCATTGGTGATCGATGGGGGCGGCAATCTTCCTTTGGCCGCGCGTGCGCAGAAGCGGCGCTCTGCTGGCCGCGAATTCTGCTTCAGGAAAATGGCCGCGGGATGCCACACGTGCGCAGATGGAGATCGCGGCGGCCATTTTCCTGAAGCCGAGATGCGAACTCTGCTTCAGGAAAATGGCCTCCGCGATCTCCATCTGCGCACGCGCGGCATCCCGCGGCCATTTTCCTGAAGCCGCGGCCAGCAGAGCGCCGCTTCTGCGCACGCGCGGCCAAAGGAAGATGGCCGCCCCCACCGATCACCAATGAAATAGTGCACATCGCAATCTTTTAACTCCCCTGTGCAGTGGATTCGGGACCTTGGGCATGCGCAAACCACTACGCCACCAACAGAAAACTAAGCAAGATCTGGGGGAAGACACCACGCCCTTTTGACCAGACCAGCCTGATTGACAGGCGAAAACGGCTACTTTGGTAACGTATTTTGGCAGCATAGGTGGGGAATCGGGGTCCACAAAATACACTGTTGTAATGCACAGCTCAGGCCCTATTTAACAGTATTTTTATCTCATACTGAAAAAACGGGGTGACAGGTGCCCTTTAACTGTTTGTTTATTCTGCCTAAAAAATATGGAATAAAAAGCCACAAAGAAACATTAGGTTGACGAGCATAATACCAATAAAAACTTCTATTCATCTAACAAAAACAAGTCCCACTCAGGTCCTCCAACAGAGGTTTCCACATTATTAGTGGCTCAAAGGCTCTTGAAAAGCAACATGGCTTCCATTATCCAATCCAGCAATAACCACTCTGCCAAAGTCAAATTTAATTTTCCCCTCGCTTCTGAGCCTTTCAGTATGTCCAAACCACATGTGTTTGGCATTACTATAGGGATAAGAACCCACTTAATTTATGGTGTGTGTGGGTCTCCTGGAGCACAATCAGGGCACTATGTGTTGGATAATAAAATGGCATATTTGCAATTTTTTTCTCCCATATCCACTGTGTGCTAATTTCTGGAAAGTGCCTGTAGAGTCAAAAATAGTCACTACTCCAATAGATTAGTTCTCTGAGGGTTATAATTTCCAAAATGGAGTCATTTGATGGGGATTTCTTCAGCTCTGATAGTATGAAATTTTTTCATATTAGGGCTTCTGCAGATGGTGTGTAACATCTCTTCTGTCATCTGCTCCTATGACGTCATCAGGCATGTCCTTATTCATATGGCAGGGGGCGCTGGTAATGGAGTAGACGTGGGAACCAAAAGCTCTGGACGACATAGGCTCGATTCATCCACTAAGATTAGGGTGCCTGAGACAAGTAGTACCATCCAGCCTGGCAGTATGGGTGTATGTGCTGTCCAGCAGACGTAATCTTCTGCCTGATTCAGCCAATTTGATAGCACAATATTCTACAAAAACTCGAAGCATATTGAAGGAAGCTGCCAGATACAGCCTTGCTCTCCTCTCGTTTAGTCCTCTATGATCAGCTCACGGCTTGTGTACTGTTTCCTGTTGTGTTCCTGGCCTGTTTGCTGACTACTCTTACATCTTCTGATTTTGTATTTTCACTGCCTTACTGGTTCTGATCCAGCTACCTGACTATTGATCTTCCCATTTCACACCACCGAACAGAAGGCAACACTGTGGCCCAAGCCTAGGGGTCTCTGTGTAAGCCCAGATCCATGTAGAGGTGTTAAATGGTGATGCCCAAGACAATCCCAGGGATCAGGAAAATGGAGTAGATGGCACCAAGCCTGTTCGTGGTGGCCATCTTTTGAGCTGCCAGGTGGCCATAAACACTGCTCCTAATATATTGTGTCTGCAATCCATTCCAGTAAGATCTGGATTCAAATAGCTACATGGAGCTCCCTTCCTTCTCAACCCTGAAATGGGCCAAGACAGTAATGTGCAACCATTTATAGGGTATTGTCGGATACAAGTGAAGTTGTAAAATAATTTGTGAGGTCCATCTGTTTGGTATTACCCTTTGTGAAAGTGAAAAAAATGAGGCTTCTATTTTGTGAAGAATTCTAAAATTTAACACCATATAAAGATTTAAAAAATGGGCCCTGATTAGGAACACAAAACTGGCTGCAGGAACTGGTTATCAGAGTATTTTGGGAACTAACTACCGTAGTCAAAAACTGTGACTATAGACAGTAACACATCTACTGAAATTATCAAACTCAACAATCTTCGTCAGTAAAAAATGAGTAACTAGTGGTGAAACCTCTCTGGAGCAGTTACAGTATGAGGCTTGATGGTTCTTGGCAATCTAAATTATCGTAAGGGCCAATATTTTCTGTCAGATCAGTTTCAAAAAGAAATATTAAGTAGTCATTGATAAGAGTAGAGAATGTATTAGTGCTCCCCATTTCATAGAGATTGTCCAGTAATCTGAATTCCTTAGAATTGAAAATATAATGGAATTTATGACGTGGAGTGAATCCATGAAACCAGGGCTTGAGCCAAGCCAACATTTTCTGCAGGCATAAATGTATAGTACAGCCATCAGCCATGCACAGCTTAGAGATATATCATGGGACAAGTGTAATGTTTTTTATGCAGTTTATCATAATCCTCCTTGAAGTTAGTTGGTTTTAAAAGAAATTGAAAAGTCAGGACAAAGGGAAACTCTGTTGTTATTGTACAGAAATTCACACTTGGCCTCACTGCACATTTACTGTTGACGTTCATAAAAGCGAAGTTTGGGCAGAAAGACTGGACCTGGTCTTGTAGGGACTATATGAGCATGTTCAGCAGCACAGTAGGGGGAGATGATAGATTCATCCAATAAGATATCAGGGATCTAGGAAGCCAACAGCATCATTACCCACCGCTTTGTCTCACAGGCCCATCATAATTTTTTATTCAAGTGATTTTCTACGTCATTTGGCTTTCTAGATTACAGATCTCAGCAGGTAACGGTCAGCGTCTTCTAATCCCGGCGGGTAGGTGGATACTCCAGGTTGTAAGTTCTATAGAAAAAGATTTAAAGGGAATCTGCCACCCCAAAATTCGCCTATAAGCTAAGCCCACCAGAATCAGGGGCTTATCTACAGCATTACAGAATTCTGTAGATAAGCCCCTGATGCTGGTGGCCTTAGCTTATAGGCGAATTTTGGGGTGACAGATTCCCTTTAACAATTTCACAAAGTAATTTCAACATTTCCATATGGATCAGAATGTTGTCGTCTAGAGGCAAAACGGTGATCACACGAGTGGGATACGACTGGAAAAGACGATCGGTAAAGCAGCCACAGCCGGTGACTAGAAAGTATCTTTGACTTCTCTGCATTTAGTGATCACTACTAGAGATGAGCGAATTTGTTCAGAAAACGATCGCCAAACATAAATTCGGCACGGATATGGCACATTAGAATTTGTGATCGGAAACCCGAGCAAAATTTTATAAAATAGATAAAAATCGGTAACATTTGGTAAAAGTGCAGGAAAATATTTGCGTTGCCACAAAAATATTTTCAGCACTTAAGCAATAATAATGGTGGTGCATCATGAGCGTTTGGCATGTGTTTGATGGGTGGAGGGGGTTTCCAGAGCTCAGAGGCACGGCGTTTTTGTAAGCACAGCAGTCTTTTTTTTTTCTTCCTAACTTTATGTGTGCACATTGCAGCTAGCCAACAAGTGCGCAAGAAACACCCACAATGTCCTGACACCACGACTTGTGTCATTGGCTTCTCAAATCACATGTCCCTCTCCAAATAAATAGCAGACATCTTTTTTAGCGCCATTTTGACACTAACAGTGCAGAGATGCTGCTCCTGACACTGCCACTGTTAACATCAAGATTTCAGCTAGTCAGTTAGGCGATTGTATATTAATCAGATAGTGTAGCTAGACAGTGTTCAGTTTGGCTGTAAAATTAACCTTCCGGAATTTTTTTGGGGGGGCATTACTTAGGTTCACAGACAAAGTCAGCAGGGCACATGTCCTACAAGTGTGTTGTGCATGGAGCACAAAAGAATCAGTGCACAAGTATAGCATTCTAAATACCGTATATACTCGAGTATAAGCCGACCCGAGTATAAGCAGAGACCCCTAATTTTGTCACAAAAAACTGGGTAAACTTAATGACTCGAGTATAAGCCTAGGGTGGAAAATGCAGCAGCTACCGGTAAATGTCAAAAATAAAAATAGATACCAATAAAAGTAAAATTAATTGAGACATCAGTAGGTTAAGTTTTTTTGAATATAAATAAATATTTATAGATAAATATTGAATCAGGAGCCCCATATAATGCTCCATACAGTTCATGATGGGCCCCATAAGATGCTCCATGCAAAATACGCCCCATATAATGCTCCATACAGTTCACGATGGGCCCCATAAGATGCTCCATACAGACATTTGCCCCATATAATGCTGTACAAATGCTGATTATGGCCCCATAAGATGCTCCACGGAAATATTTCCCTTGTATAATGCTCCACAAATGCTGATTATGGCCCCATAAGATGCTCCATAGAGATATTTGCCCCTTACAATGCTGCACAAATGTTGATTATGGTCCCATAAGATGCTCCATAGAAATATTTGTCCCATATAATGCTGCACATGGCCCAATAAGATGCTCCGTAGAGATATTTGCCCCATAAAATGCTGCACAAATGCTGATTATGGCCCCATAAGATGCTCCATAGACACATTTGCCCCATACAGTGCTGCATAAAGGTTAATAAGGGCCCCATAAGATGCTCCATAGACACATTTGCCTCCAATAATGCTGCACAAATGCTGATTATGGCCCCATAAGATGCTCCTTAGAGATATTTGCCCCATATAATGCTGCACAAATGCTGATTATGGCCCCATAAGATGCTCCATAGACACATTTGCCTTGTATAATGCTCCACAAATGCTGATTATGGCCCCATAAGATGCTCCTTAGAGATATTTGCCCCATATAATGCTGCACAAATGTTGATTATGGCCCCATAAGATGCTCCATTGAAATATTTGCCCCTTACAATGCTGCACAAATGCTGATTATGGCCCCATAAGATGCTCCATAGACTATTATACCCCATATGCTGTTGCTGCGATAAAAAAAAAATAAAAAATGACATACTCACCTCTTGTCGCTCAGGCCCACGGCACGTGCTAGATTCACCTGTCCGCATTCCACCGTCGGCGCCGCTCCGTCTTCCGTGTCTTCTGCACTGAGTTTTCAGGCAAAGGGCAGCGGGCACTCTAATTGTGTCATCGTGCCCTCTGACCTGAGCGTCACTGCAAGAGACGCAGAAGACACAGCGGCGCCGACGGTGGAATGGGGGGCAGGTGAATATCGCGCACTGCCCCCCGTTATACTCACCTGCTCCCGGCGGTCCCTGCACGTCCCTGGTTCTCCGGGCGCTGGCAGCTTCTTCCTGTATTGAGCGTGGTACCGCTCATTAAAGTAATGAATATGCGGCTCCACCCCTATGCGAGTGGAGTCAGGTCCATATTAAAAAAATAATAATTTGTCCGTTGCAAAAAGTTAGACAACCTGTATCACATTTTGTCATTTGTTTGGGTTGAAATTAAGCTGTAGAGGCCGGATCCAGAGGCCAGAAACAAATTCTTCTGTTATTAACATCATACAGTAAGGGTTCTGACTTTAAAATTGTTTATAGCATAACTTCTTTGTCAAACAGTCCTCATCCACACTCACTTCTTTTTTCTGTAACTAACACGATACAGCATGCCATATTTCAACTTTGAATTTACTGTCCCTGATATTCAGCTGTTTGCACAGGTGGTGCAGAGTTCAAAATCTAATTTTTGTTGCTAATACTGTGCTCCTACCACATTATCTGAGCAACATGACTGGGAAAAAGCGAGGCCATGTTGGAAGGGGAATTAGGCTTGGGGTTCAAGGTGTATGTGGGGTAGGTGGTAATGTTTGCGAAGGCACTAGTGAAGCAACGTCATGTCCTATGCAATGTTACTGGACAGACTACACCACTACCTTATCAATGATGCACATAAAGAGCATGTACTCGAGTGGATGGCAAGTGCAGCTTCAAGTGGCCTCTCCTCCTCTTCAACATCACACCCAGTACAGTCCACAGATGTGGGAACCAAATTCCCCTTTCTTCCCCCCGGGTCCCAACTATCCAACCGTTCAACTGACTATACGGAACCACAGATGGGTGAGTCTGAAGAGCTATTCACACATTCTATGCCATGTTTATCAGAAGTGTACTCAAAAGCTTTGTAGAGTCAAGAGGAGGAAGTCTGCACCAATGCCCACATTTTTTTAGCTTGGATATGGGGCAGAATGAATTTGGGTCTGAACAGCAGCCTGACTCTCGTCATCAGACGTTAACCCCGGGGGGAGGTGATCCTGATGACACTCAGATATCTGAGGCTCACGTGGAGTGTACTGTGTTGTCAGGGCAAGAAGAAGAGGAAGGTGACTCCAATGGCGAGGAATGTGATAACACAGAGAATGATGATGTGTTAGATCCCAGTTGGTGTGAACATAGAAGCACACAGCTGAGTAGGTCATCTGAGGAGGAAGATGATGAGGTTGCGTTGCAACGTATGTGACAGACACGTAGTGAGGCAGCCATGACAAATGATGCATCTTCAGCCACAACTGTGCCTCTGACCAGCGTCTGTGGGTCTGTAGCTCGCAGGGGTGGCAAGGGTTGCCCAGCCTGGACCTTTTTTGTCACTGCAAAGGATGAGCCAACTCATGTAATCTGCCAACATTGTAGTAGCAATAATTTAACTACTACATGTATGTACCTTCACAGGCACAAATCAACATGCTTTACTGTGGGAATCCCAATGCGCAAAAATGAGAACCAGCGGATATCAATCACCATCAGCTGCCCTATCAACATATCAATCGCAGCTGCTGTTTCTTCCTCCTCCTCTGCTACCTTGCCAACTATTGAGACCCATGTCTTTGACCACAGAACCTTGAGTTCTTTACCCACTCGAGTCACGCTGACTGAGAGGCTGCCTTCAGCTGTAACAGAAGCGGATATGCCTACTGTTTTTAACTGATCTCGGAGAGCGATCACACCACAAGTTTCTCAATCCACAGTAACATTTCCGCCTGCACCTTTCACGGGCCAGAAGTTTGTCCAGTTCACTGTACTTCGCCCTCCCACAGCACTGTAGCTCGCCTAAGGTTCCACAGTTGTGGTGACGTAATAGATTGTTTCCTCCTACGCATGACAAAGCTAAAAGGTTGAACTCCACATCTCCAATTTGTTGGCCATTGAAATGCTGCCTTTCTGCCTGGTAGACACAGATGGTTTCTGAAAGCTGATGGCCGTCGCAGTCCCCCAGTACCAATTACCCAGTCGCCATTACTTTTCTAAGAAAGCTGTACCTGCGCTACACCAGCATGTCGCAGACAACATCACCGGTTCCTTGATAAAATCTCTGTCTGCCAGGGTTCATTTCACCACAGACACTTGGACGAGTAAGCAAGGTCAAGGGCATTACATCTCACTGACTGGGCACTGGGTGACACTGGTGGCTGTGGGTACAGGCACTGATCCACAAGTCTTGGAATCCCCAAGGCTTGCAGGACAAACCTCTACATTTAACACTTCCTTCACTGCTTCTGCCTCCTCTATGGCTTCCACCTGCGCCCTCAACCTCTGCCTTCATGAGACACGTGTCCCAACAGTGCAGAGTGAACCCCCACTACCTCCGTACTACGCAGCCAGGGCTCACTGCAATCAGGCAGTCTTAAAATTGATATGTCTTGGAGATCTCAATCATACAGCTGAAGAGTTGTGGACAGCTCTTCAAGCCGAGTTTGATCAATGGCTGTCTCCTCTGAACCTGCATCCAGGGAAGGCCATGTCCGACAACGGTGCGACCCTGGTGGCGGCAATACGGTGAGGCAAGCTCACACACGTGCCTTGCGTAGCTCACGTCCTCAACCTGGTGGTGTAGCGTTTTCTCAGCCACTATCCTAGCCTGGGTGAGAAAAGAAAGTACGTAATCTATATGCTCATTTCCATCGTTCAGACCCCCTGTGGTCATCGACTTGCATCGATACAAGGTCTTTGTGCATGCCAGTAGCGTAGCTACCAGGGGGCAGAGGGTGAGGCCGCCCCGGGCCCACTGCTCACAGGGGCCCACCCGGAGCTACACTACACTTAATTATATCAGTGTGCACAGCCCGCTGATATAGTTAATCTCCATTCTCTGTTGTAGAGCAGAGAGACACGATCTCCCTGCACTACCGCAGGCAGTGTCCGGGGAGAGCCAGAGGAATACATGGACGAGGGAGGATAGGTGCCAGCACTGTACCTGTCTGCTGGCTCCAGTATACAGCAGACAGTCATGCCCACACTGCACGCTGTGTGAGCATGTCTGCTCTGCTGCAGAGAAGTCAGGAGGACCACGGCACGGCCTCTGTGAGTGTCCAGAGAAGAGCAAGACAGTCACAGGACAGTAGTGCTGTAAGTAACAGTACAGATTTCTGCAGGTACTGGCCGGAGATGTCTGCACCATGTAGGGAGGATGTGGCAGAACACGGCTCCCCTCCTGATAAGATCCGGCCTTGTGCTGTATATCTGCAGTCTATATCTGAGGCACTGTAGATTTATGGCGGTTGCTTGAACTACAGACTGGACAGTGCAGGTCACCAAGCATGACCCAATCTGTAAGAGACTTCATAACAGCTGCCATAAGTCTCATGGTCTCATAGTGTCTCAGACAGAGACTGACAAGACAGGTCAGTAATGTGCACTGATAGATATGACCCTGGCTGCAGGACCCCACAGATGAGGATATGTATATATAGTGCGTGTGTGCGTGTGTGTGTGTGTGTGTAAGAGACATATATCCTTCTCTGTGGGGTCCTGCAGCCGGGGTAAAATCTATCAGTGCACATTACCGACCTGACTTGTCAGTGCGTGCGTGCGTGCGTGCGTATATATATATATATATATATATATATATATATATATATATATATATATATATATATATATATACATACATACACTCACCGGCCACTTTATTAGGTACACCATGCTAGTAACGGGTTGGACCCCCTTTTGCCTTCAGAACTGCCTCAATTCTTCGTGGCATAGATTCAACAAGGTGCTGGAAGCATTCCTCAGAGATTTTGGTCCATATTGACATGATGGCATCACACAGTTGCCGCAGATTTGTCGGCTGCACATCCCAAAGATGCTCCATACAAGGCAGGATGGATCCATGCTTTCATGTTGTTTACGCCAAATTCTGACCCTACCATCCGAATGTCGCAGCAGAAATCGAGACTCATCAGACCAAGCAACGTTTTTCCAATCTTCTACTGTCCAATTTCGATGAGCTTGTACAAATTGTAGCCTCAGTTTCCTGTTCTTAGCTGAAAGGAGTGGTACCCGGTGTGGTCTTCTGCTGCTGTAGCCCATCTGCCTCAAAGTTCGACGCACTGTGCGTTCAGAGATGCTCTTAGGCCTACCTTGGTTGTAACGGGTGGCGATTTGAGTCACTGTTGCCTTTCTATCAGCTCGAACCAGTCTGCCCATTCTCCTCTGACCTCTGGCATCAACAAGGCATTTCCGCCCACAGAACTGCCGCTCACTGGATTTTTTTTCTTTTTCGGACCATTCTCTGTAAACCCTAGAGATGGTTGTGCGTGAAAATCCCAGTAGATCAGCAGTTTCTGAAATACTCAGACCAGCCCTTCTGGCACCAACAACCATGCCACGTTCAAAGGCACTCAAATCACCTTTTTTCCCCATACTGATGCTCGGTTTGAACTGCAGGAGATTGTCTTGACCATGTCTACATGCCTAAATGCACTGAGTTGCCGCCATGTGATTGGCTGATTAGAAATTAAGTGTTAACAAGAAGTTGGACAGGTGTACCTAATAAAGTGGCCGGTGAGTGTATATATATATATATATATTAGATTGTGGCCCGATTCTAATGCATCGGGTATTCTAGAATATGCATGTCCCCGTAGTATATGGACAATGATGATTCCAGAATTCGTGGCAGACTGTGCCCGTCGCTGATTGGTCGAGGCAACCTTTATGACTTCATCGTCGTCATGCTGTGCCCGTCGCTGATTGGTCGAGGTGACCAATCAGAGACGCGGGATTTCCAGGACAGACAGACAGACAGAAAAACCCTTAGACAATTATATATATATAGACTAGATTGTGGCCCGATTCTAACGCATCGGGTATTCTAGAATATGCATGTCCCCGTAGTATATGGACAATGATTCCAGAATTCGCGGCAGACTGTGCCCGTCGCTGATTGGTCGAGGCAACCTTTATGACATCATCGTTGCCATGGCAACCATTATGACATCTACATCGATACTGTGCCCATTATGACATCATCGTCGCCATGCTGTGCCCGTCGCTGATTGGTCGAGGCCGCCAGGTCTTGACCAATCAGAGACGCGGGATTTCCAGGACAGACAGACAGACAGACGGAAAAACCCTTAGACAATTATATATAGAGATATTTATATTATACTGGTCTGATAGGACCCTGACCCCGGCTATAGGATATCTGTTATGATCCTAAGTGGCTGAGGATCACGAATAGACCAGCAAGTGAATAAACTAAGGACAAGCTCTAGGGAGATGGTAACTGGACTGATCGCAAATCTGAACCTATCCAAAACAACTAGAGGTAGCCGGTGAACGTGCCTAAAAAATTCCTAGACGTCTCGAGCCAGCCTGAGGAACTAGCTACCCCTAAAGAGAAAGAAAGACCTCGCTTGCCTCCAGAGAAATAATCCCCAAAGATATAGAAGCCCCCAACAAATATTAACGGTGAAGTAAGAAGAAGGCACATACATAGGGATGAAATCAGATTCAGCAAAAGAGGCCCACTAGTACTAGAAAGCAGAAAATAGAGCAGGGGTCTATGCGATCAATAAAAAACCCTTACAAAATATCCATCCTGAGATTTCAAGAACCCACGCACCAACTAATGGTGTGTGGGGAGAAACTCAGTCCACTAGAGCATCCAGCAAGCGAGGGAATCACATTTTAGCAAGCTGGACAAGAAAACATGATAAACACTGCTGATCAAAAAATGAGCAAACAAAACTTAGCTTGTCCTGGATGGACTGGGAGCAAGGCAGTCAGAAGGAATCTGAGTAGCACTGATTACATCGACAGCCGGCAACAAGTGGAAGTAAAACAGAGCTATATAGGAACCTCCCAGAGGATAACGAACCAGCTGATAGCCAGAGACCAGCAGGATAACAAACAAAGCCACCAGGGGGAGCCCAAAGCAAAAGTCACACCATACCGCCAGTGACCACAAGAGGGAGCCCGAAAACAGAGTTCACAACAGATATCTATCTATCCATCCATCTACCCTATAGCCAAGGTCAGTATCCTATCAGTACAGTGTCTGCATGATCTCATATCAGTAAATCCACGGTAGTAAACATGAAAACCCCATTATGAAACCTTGTATTAAAAATAAAAAAGTTGAGGCTGAATAAATAGCAAGACAGAAGAAAATAGAAACAGCAAATAGGTGCGTATAGGAGATCATATATTGGTGCAGGACCCTGAACAAATACTCTGTCTAGACAGCAAGACCCCCAAAGGGGGAGAAGGGGAAAAGGAACAGACGAACCAGGGGGTGTACTTTAGATTGGTAATATTCTACCTCCCTCTCTTTCTTCTGGTCGCCTTTTTTTCCATTTCCCTCTTTGGATTCTTCACCAGACAAGAGTATTCCTTTAGGGTTACCTGGATACATTCAGGGAGCTATGCCCATATGCTGGACTCTGTATGCACCTACTAGCTCTTTCTATTTTCTTCTATTTAGCTCTTTGTCATATATATCAGAGCTGTGCAAGTATCAGCCCACAGAATCCAAGGATTGGGAGCTATTGTGGGGGTCATTATACAGCGTGAGAGCTAATAAGGAGTCATTATACAGCGTGAGAGCTAATACGGAGTCATTATACAGCGTGAGTGATAATGCAGGGGCCATTATACAGCATTGGAGCTAATACGGAGTCATTATACAGCATTGGAGCTAATACGGAGTCATTATACAGCATTGGAGCTAATACGGAGTCATTATACAGCATTGGAGCTAATACGGAGTCATTATACAGCGTGGGAGCTAATACGGAGTCATTATACAGCATTGGAGCTAATACAGAGTCATTATACAGCATGGGAGCTAATACGGAGTCATTATACAGCATTGGAGCTAATACGGAGTCATTATACAGCATTGGAGCTAATACGGAGTCATTATACAGCATTGGAGCTAATACGGAGTCATACAGCGTAGGAGCTAATACGGAGTCATTATACAGCGTGAGTGATAATGCAGGGGCCATTATACAGCATTGGAGCTAATACGGAGTCATTATACAGCATTGGAGCTAATACGGAGTCATTATACAGCATTGGAGCTAATACGGAGTCATTATACAGCATTGGAGCTAATACGGAGTCATTATACAGCATTGGAGCTAATACGGAGTCATTATACAGCGTGGGAGCTAATACGGAGTCATTATACAGCATGGGAGCGAATACGGAGTCATTATACAGCATGAGAGCTAATACGGAGTCATTATACAGCATTGGAGCTAATACAGAGTCATTATACAGCATTGGAGCTAATACGGAGTCATTATACAGCGTGGGAGCTAATACGGAGTCATTATACAGTGTAGGAGCTAATACAGAGTCATTATACAGCATTGGAGCTAATACGGAGTCATTATACAGCGGGGGAGATAATGCAGGGGTCATTATACAGCGTGGGAGTTACTGTGGGGGCCTGTAAAGAGTTTGGGGCTACTGTGAGGGCACAAAGGAGACATTTTACTATGTAAGGGCACAGTGTTGGTATTACTATGTGAATCAGTATGAGGAGCATTGCTGTTGTACCACACTGCAGGGGCAGTAATAGGGACACGTATGGCAGCGGCTCAGTATTGGGGTGACATAAGGATGAGGAGTTTGTGCAAGTTGAGAATAGTCCCATTGGGGACAGTGAGGAAAATGTGAAAAGTGAAATGTGTCTTTGTTGTAATCTCTGCAGCAGTCCTGGGTGGAAGAAGTCATGTTGGTCTGGGGCAGATGGAAAAGACGGGAAAAATTAACGATTCCATCAAAAACAACGTCAGCTGTAGGTCACCATCTAAGTGTACTGTAATCACTTGTATGCTTTGTACGACTGGTGTCCACCACTATATGGTCACTGTATGGTGGTAATATCAGTGTTGGTCTTTTTGGAGATTTTTTTTACCTACAGCAGGATCATCTGCTGACGTTCTGCTATACCCACGATTAGAGTGCACCACCATAGTTGTAATCAGGGGTTAGGGGCCCACTGAGAAGTTTCGCCCCCCCCTGAGCTGAACCCCTAACTACACCTCTGGTGCATGCCAGTTAACAGGTTGATATGCGATGTGCCGACACGGTGGAATTCCACTCAGCACATGTTGCCGCAACAAGCCCTGACGCAGTATGTCATGTCGTATAGCCTGGGCCAACGCAGTACGGACGTGGTGTATATCACATTTACAGAGTGGGCACAGATTAAGGACCTCTGCACCCTACTGCACAGTTTTGAAATGGCTGAGATGTTAGCAGGTGGTAACAGAAGAAGAGGAGGAAGCAGAGGAGGATGCAGAAGGGATAACATTGTCTCTAAGTTTAAAGACTGTCATCACACAGGTGGGTGCCAAGGGAGGGTGGGTTACTGTGATCGATGGGAGCTGGTGATAACAGACAAGCTGTTATCAAAGGTGCATGATCCGAAGAACAAAAGGAGGAGGAAGAGGTGAACTGTTAGATGAAGAGGATAATCCTCTCCTCTCTGTTGTTCGTGGTTGGCAGGAGGGGATGGAGGAAACGAGCCTCGTTGTTACCCAGCCACTAACACAGCATGGGCTTGAACCTCATGGTAGAGACAGTCATACGAGTGCCTTCGTGCTGCACTATCTGCAACATGATCCCCGTACAGTTATGATTAAGAATAATGCTGACTACTGGGTTGACACTTTATTAGATCCACATTATAAAACCAAATTTTGAAAGAGGATTCCCGCCCTAGAAAGGGACCCACGAATGCTGGAGTATCAAAACACGCTTCTACACAGCCTTAAAGGGAACCTATCACCGGAATTTGGCGGGACCGGTTTTCGGTCATATGGGCGGGATTTTCGGGTGTTTGATTCACCCTTTCCTTACCCGCTGGCTGCATGCTGGCCGCAATATTGGATTGAAGTTCATTCTCTGTCCTCCGTAGTACACGCCTGAGCAAAGAAATCTTGCCTTCCGCAGTATGCTTTGCCCAACTGCGGGCAAAGCCGAAAAGCATTAGTGCGCATGCGCCGGCGCACTATGTCCCGGAAGTATTTTGCTGTGTTCCGGGACATAGTGCGCCGACACATGCGCACAAAATGCTTTTCGTCTTTGCCCGCAGTTGGGCAAAGCATACTGCGCGTGCGCAAGGCAAGATTGCCTTGCGCAGGCGTGTACTACGGAGGACAGAGAATGAACTTTAATCCAATATTGTGGCCAGAATGCAGCCAGTGGGTAAGGAAAGGGTGAATCAAACACCCAAAAACCCCGCCCATATGACCGAAAACTGGTCCCGACAAATTCCGGTGACAGGTTCCCTTTAAGAGAGCTTTTCCCCAAGACAGCAATGAAGCACAAAGTTCGCATTGCAACTGTAGACTTCCAACCTACGGCACGTCAATTAGTCAACACCAAAACATTAGCAACAGCGGTGGAAGTGGAAGAAGCAATTTCTGTGAGTCCATTGAGACTTTTTTTAGACCAACTCGTGCAACAGAGTCCAAGTCTTACACATGGTGAAAGAATAGAGAGGATGGTGCAGGAGTATCTAGAACTAAATATCAATATCACCAGGGAGGGTTTGGACCCCTTCATATTTTGTTCTTCTAAAATTGATGAGTGGCCTCAGCTCGCCTCACCAGCCTTAGAGGTTTTACCGTGCCCGGCAGCCAGCGTTCTCCCAGGACGTGACGGATAAATGCAGCCGGCAGTCCCCTGAAAGTGTAGACCACCTAACATTCATCAAGATGAACAAGTCATGGATCTCCAAGGACTTTTGCATCCCAATTGTAGACTGTACAGATTAGATGATAATGCATTTTTAGCATGATGCATTAATGTCACGTAACTGCACTCTAAGGGTACCGTCACACATTGAAATTTCCATCGCTACGACGTTACGATTCGTGACGTTCTAGCGATATCGTTACGATATCGCTGTGTCTGACACGCTACTGCGATCAGACACCCTGCTGAGAATCGTACGTCGTAGCAGATCGTTTGGAACTTTCTTTCGTCGCTTGATCACCCGCTGACATCGCTGGATTGTTGTGTGTGACAGCGATCCAGCGATGTCTTCGCTTGTAACCAGGGTAAACATCGGGTAACTAAGCGCAGGGCCGCGCTTAGTAACCCGATGTTTACCCTGGTTACAAGCGTAAACGTAAAAAAACAAACCGTACATACTCACCCGTCGGTGTCCTTCAGGTCCCTTGCCGTCTGCTTCCTGCTCTGAGTGCCGGCCGGAAAGTGAGAGCAGAGGACACCGACGGGTGAGTATGTACGGTTTGTTTTTTTACGTTTACGCTGGTAACCAGGGTAAACATCGGGTTACTAAGCGCGGCCCTGCGCTTAGTTACCCGATGTTTACCCTGGTTACCCAGGGACTTCGGCATCGCTCCAGCGCCGTGATTGCAACGTGTGACCGCAGTCTACGACGCTGGAGCGATGATTATACAATGCTGCGACGTCACGAATCGTGCCGTCGCAGCGATGAAAATTTCAATGTGTGACGGTACCCTTAGTCAGTCCCTATTATACTATTTCTACTGTGGTGAAATTGATGCCACTTGTGTTGTGTCTGCCAATAATTTCTGGAAATGTGAACACTCCTGGTTGGGTCTCCTTCATGCATGTTGCCTGTAGCAGTAGGCCTCCGAGACCATCAGGCCTCCACTTCCACTTCATTGGACTCAACTACCCATGTTAATATCCTTAAATTTTTCTGACAGTGGTAGTCTAGAAAGCTGAGGCTTGAGGAGGACAATTTGCATGTTCCAATTGCCTTCTGGGAAAAGCAAAGAGTCTCCCTCAGGCAAGAAGATTGTTGGGTACAGCCGGGACCAGCTGCTTGGAAAGCATTGCCAAATGAGGAATGGAAGCTTGAGAAATTTTTGCCTCTAGGACATTATTGCAAGAAAGCTTGGCTGATTGAGAAGATTACACAAGAAATAAACACAGAAGATTACACAAGAAGGAAAACACATAGCAAGTCAGCAGGATCCAGGAGCAACATGGCAGACCACCTACATAGCGAGCTGCAATATGTGCTACATGTTCACAGATTGACCAGAAGAAGAATCCAACTTCACTGTCAGAAGTATAGACTACTGGCCCTTTAAGAAGAAAAGGTGCGGGGTCTGGAAGAAAGAATTGCAACACTGAAACTCAAAGAAAATGAAGACTTCCTAGACAGAACAGAAGCATCTCTACTGGTCACAGAAGGTGAAGAAAGTGTCGGAGAACCTCCAAAAGCAGAAGAGTGGAAGCATGTGACCAAAAGAAGAAAGACCATGGAGACATCACCAACAACACAACTGAGAAACTGATACCAAGGCCTTGTGGAGGACGAAAATGGCACACCTAAGGATGAGGTACTACAGCAAAATGTAACAACTCTGCTGGCATCACAGCATGGCCTCTCATCTCTCACACTATCTTACCCACTGCTCCAGGTCATGATGTGGTTTCTGTTTCATGCCAGCTGCATATTCTGTGTCTCTGCTCTCTGCATGCCTCCTGGCTGAGTGCATAGGGTGCCGGCGCCTGAACTCTCTGGTTCTTCTAGGAATCAGGTGCATCTGTCTAATCTGTTCCTGACCAATTACCAAGAGGCCTCCAGTATATAGTGCAGCTCCACCCAGTGGTCTGGGCCTGTGCAATGTGTTAGCTCAGTTTGTGTTTAGCTTCTGAGTTTGCCAGGCCTTGCTCTGTGTTACTCCCTCTCTGGAGGCTTTACTCTGTATTCTTGCCTTGATCTTGTTGTCCGCCCTCCAGGAGGCAGAATATCCTGGTCCCTGTGTCTTTGTCCTTGTTTCTTGTCTTGTTCCATTTCCTTGTCTGAACTTAGTCATATCTCAGTCTCCTTGTCTGTGGCTTCCTTCCCTGCTGTGTCTTTCCTCGTGTTCTCAGTCTACTTACACTCCGCACTCTTGCGGCTCTGCCTGCTCTGTACCTTTGTGGCTTTACCTCTGCTCCGCACTCCTGCGGTTCCACTCCATTCTACTCTGCTTAGCTTCTGCTGCTGCAGTAATCTCTTGCTGCAGTTCCTCTCCATATTCCTTGTGGTTCTGCTCTGCTTAGCTTTTATTGCTGTGTTCTCTTGCTGCTCTACCGCTCCTATCCGCAGCCTTGCGGTTCTCTTCCTGTGTGAACAGGTCCCAACCTGTTCCTTCATTCTCCTTTCCTTCTGGCTTGTTTCCGTACCTGCATCTCCTGTGTGAACAGGTCCCAACCTGTTCCTTCATACCTCATTCCTTTCTGCTTGTTTCCTTTCCTGCACCTCCTGTGTGAACAGGTCCCTACCTGTTCCTCCATACTTCATATCCGTTCCTGCACCTCCATTGTGAACAGGTCCCTACCTGTTCCTCCATACTACATATCCGTAACTGCACTTTCAGTGTGAACAGGTCCCTACCTGTTCCTTCATACACCACATCAACCAGCCGTGTTCTCTGCCAGCCCTGTGTTCTCTGCCATGCCTGCCAGCCCTGTGTTCTCTGCCATGTCTCAGCCAGCCCTGTGTCTCAGCCGTGCCAGCCTACTCGTCTGAGTTTCAGCTGTGCTCTTCTGCCAGTCCTGCCTGATGCCCGCTGTAATCCTGGTGTTCCTGTCTCCCAAGTGGGATCAGCAGCCACAGCCAGACATCACCCTGGAGTAGCACCTGGCAGCTGCCTGCTGCACAAGACTGACTTCACCATCAGAGGCTCCAGTGAAAACCCAGGCAGCTGTCATAGTCACGCCGCTTCCAGGGTAGTCTGGTTTGTGGCACAGTGGGGCCACAAACCCCCCCCCCCCCCGAGCTCACGCCCACCAGTCAGGACGTGAGCGTGACACAAGCAAAGAAGAAAAGGACACACAACAACACCCGTAAGTGACGCATGCGGCGGATCCGCATACAGCGTCATGGCCTGCGTACCCAATGTTAAAGATAGAGTGAGCATGCAGCCGTAGGTGGAGCTGAACGAAGAGGTGTGGCAGTGGGCGGGGCTTCACAGGGGAAGTCCGCAGCCCAGATAAACGCTAGTGTGAAATTAGCCTTAGAGATGCCCTTAATCTGGGTGACTGGGACAATGTCCTCAGAAATATGAATACAGATAATAAATGGGAAATGTTTAAGAACATCCTAAATAGGCACTGTAAGTGGTTTATACCTTGTGGGAATAAAAGGACAAGAAATAGGAAAGACCCAATGTGAATTAACAAAGAGGTAAGAGGGGCAATAAACAGTAAAAAGAAAACATTTAAACTACTAAAGCAGGATGGCACCAATGAAGCTCTAAAAAACTATAAGAAGAAAAATACTTTATCTAAAAAACTAATTTAAGCTGCCAAAAAGGAAGTGGAGAAGCACATTGCTAAGGAGCATAAGGGTATGTGTCCACAGTCCGGATTGCCGTCGCTTTGGAAGGAGCGGAAAACTCGCTCCGCCCAAAGCGCCGCCACCTTCTGTACGCGTGGTGATTCCGGATGTATTCATTGCACACATCCAGAAACGCCGCACCCAATACATAGGACCCTGTTATTTACCTTGCGGTGACGGAGCGTTGCCGCAAGGTAAACAGACATGCGGTGTTCGAAAAAGACGCCCTGCATGTCCGTAAACGCAGGGTCGCCGGATGCGTGTTCACATGCATAGTGGATATGGGATTTCATAAAATCCACTCCACTATGCTGTAACATCTGCACGCTGCGGTTGAACGCTGCGGTTGTATGCAGCGTATGCAGTGTTCAATCTGCAGCTAATCCGGATGTAATCCGGCCAGTGGACACATACCCTAAAACTAATCCCAAACTGTTCAACTATATCAATAGTAAAAGTATCATAAGTGAAAGTGTAGGCCCCTTAAAAAATTGTGAGGAAAGAATGGTTGTAGATGATGAGGAAAAAGCTAATATAATAAACACCTTCTTCTCCACGGTATTAAGTGGAAAATAAAATGCTAGGTGAAATGCCGAGAGACAAGGAAGCCCTATATTAAGGGTCACCAATCTAACCCAAGAAGAGGTGCGAAACCGGCTAAATAAGATTAAAATAGCTAAATCTCTGGGTCTGGATGGCATACACCCATGAGCACTAAGAGAACTAAGTAATGTAATAGACAAACCATTATTTCTTATACTTAGGGACTCTATAGCTACGAGGTCTCTTCAACAGGACTGGCACATAGCAAATGTGGTACCAATATTCAAAAATGGCTCTAAAGGTGAACCTGGAAATTATAGGCCAGTAAGTCTAACCTCTATTGTTGGTAAAATATTTGAAGGGTTTCTGAGGGATGTTATTCTGGATTATCTCAATGAGAATAACTGTTTAACTCCATATCAGCATGGGTTAATGAGGAATCACTCCTGTCATACCAATCTACTCAGTTTTCATGAAGAGGTAAGCTATAGGCTGGACCATGGTGAGTCATTGGACGTGGTATATCTTGATTTTTCCAAAGCGTTTGATACCGTGCCACACAAGAGGTTGGTACACAAAATGAGAATGCTGGGTCTGGGGGAAAATGTGTGTAAATGGGTAAGTAACTGGCTTAGTGATAGAAAGCAGAGGGTGGTTATAAATGGTACATTCTATAACTGCGTCGCTGTGACCAGTGGGGTACCGCAGGGGTCAGAGTTGGGACCTGTTATCTCCAACATATTCATTAATGATCTGGTAGAAGATTTACACAGTAAAATATCGTTATTTGCAGATGATACAAAACTATGTAAAGCAGTTAATACAAGAGAAGATAGTATTCTGCTACAGATGGATCTGGATAAGTTGGAAACTTGGGCTGAAAGGTGGAAGATGCGGTTTAACAATGATAAATAAGGTTATACACATGGGAAGAAGGAATCAATATCACCATTACACACTGAACGGGAAACCACTGGGTAAATCTGACAGGGAGAAGGACTTGGGGATCCTAGTTAATGATAAACTTACCTGGAGCAGACAGTGCCAGGCAGCGGCTGCCAAGGCAAACAGGATCATGGGGTGCATTAAAAGAGGTCTGGATACACATGATGAGACCATTATACTGTCTCTGTACAAATCCCTGGTTAGACCGCACATGGAGTACTGTGTCCAGTTTTGGGCACCGGTGCTCAGGAAGGATATAATGGAACTAGAGCGAGTACAAAGGAGGGCAACAAAATTAATAAAGGGGGATGGGGAAACTACACTACCCAGAGAGATTAGCAAAATTAGGATTAATTAATCTAGAAAAAAGAAGACTGAGGGGCTATCTTATAATCATGTATAAGTATATAAGGGGACAATACAAATATCTCTCTGAGGACCTGTTTATACTAGGAAAGTTGACAGTCACAAAGGGGCATTCTCTGCGTCTGGAGGAGAGAAGGTTTTTCCACCAACATAGAAGATGATTCTTTACTGTTAGGGCAGTGAGAATCTGGAATTCCTTGCCTGAGGAGGTGGTGATGGCGAACTCAGTCGTGGGGTTCAAGCGAGGCCTGGATGTCTTCCTGGAGCATAACAATATTGTATCTTAGGTTATCTTAGTTATTAGGTTCTTTAGAAGGACATAGATCTGGGGATTTATTCTGACGGAATATAGGCTGAACTGGATGGACAAATGCCTTTTTTCGGCCTTGCTAACTATGTCACCATGTTACTATGATATTTTGCCACCTGAGTGTTCCTCAGCATGAAAGCAGGTAGAGGTGTTGCATGTGGCATCAGGACTCCCAGCAAAGGGGCTCTACACCGATCCCTAACCCACCTCGTCTTACTGTAACGTTCAATTGCAAAGACATGCTGGAAGGGAATTTAGATTGTGATCTCCAACATGGACAGCGATGATAATGTGTGCAAATTGTAAAGCACTGCGGAATATGTTAGCGCTATATTCAATTAAGATGATTATTATTATTATTATTTGAAAGCTGTAAATGCTGTCCCAGACCCCGGCACCTCATGCCTGGCTGATAGCTGCAGTTCCATGCTGCAGTTTGTACTGTGGTTGAATTGAGGCCACTTTCCTGGTTTCTTTCACTCATTTCATGTGTTTTGGCAGCATTTCGGGGCCGTTCTAAGGTGTTGTGCATGTGTTTGCCTCCCATTGATGTGAATGACGGTCGGTAATGTTTGGCGAATATTGCAAATTAGGCGAATGTAATCCGAACTGAACATTGAAATACTGGTTCATCTCTAGTCACTACTCACCTGGGTAGTCATATGTAGGAATCTCCTCTTTACACCACTCATCACCCCTCACATATGTCTCTGTAGTATTAATATGGGTCAGCTCTTCACCCTGAAACAAATATTGTAAAAGTCACAGACAGATGGAGAAGTCCCATCTATGATCAGCTCTAATCCTGCCATCTCCACCGTTCTCATTACACAAGTATAAAACATATAATACTGGTGGATAAAACAAGACTGAGCACAAGACCTTCACAGCCGTCTACACATCATAGGGGAGATCTCATGACACCTTCTCTCCATCTACCTGATGATCGTGAGGAACATTGGGATCTTCTTGTTTACAGTCCTGTGGAAGAAGAGGACGGGGACATCTCTCTGGTGTTGTCCTCTTACTGGATAGATCTGGAGGAAACACATACAGGGACTGAATTCATTCTTTACATAGAGATAATTATAGGCCGTGTGTATTTAGTTCTATTACCTGGTGATGTGAGGGGCTGGGGAACCTCCATCATGACGTCCTTATACAGATCTCTGTGTCCTTCTAGATACTCCCACTCCTCCATGGAGAAATAGACGGCGACATCCTGACACCTTATAGGAACCTGACACATACAATGATACCGTCATCCCCCTGATCCCTTCATAGTGTTACTGTATAATGTCCCAGCATTCCCAGCAGTGTCACCTCTCCAGTCAGCAGCTCAATCATCTTGTAGGTGAGTTCTAGGATCTTCTGGTCATTGATGTCCTCATGTATCAGGGGGTGAGGTGGAGGCCCCGAGATTGGGCTGAGGGGTCTTCCCCATCCCTCAGACACAGGGTCCTGACAGCGCTCACTAGAGGTCTTCTTCACTACCGTGTAATCCTGGTTATGGAGACACATTAATAAATCTCACTACAGACATTTCCAGAGTCCTCACCTCTCCAGTTCTGTCCATCTGTTATTCCCATAGATAAGAATGATGTAATGTGACGTCATCAGAATCTCTCACCTCTCCAGTAAGCCGGAAGAGGATCTCTAGGGTGAGGTGTAATATCCTCTCCACCATCTTGTCTCTGTCCATATCCATCTTTGATGGGTAAATCAGGAAATTCTCTTATATAGAAGATCTTCACTGAGAGGATCCGATATTGTAGAGACCTGAATGAGAAGAAGATGAGCCGATGTAACATCATAAGAATCCTGTGTAATAATACAATTACTGGAGATAATAAGGGAAACATATGAGGAGATTTATTATTTTACAGTATTTAGTTTCCTTCTTTCCATCTACTAATAAATCCTATATATTTCGGCCACAGACAACAAGCAGTTTCTCCCTCGGAGTCGGCAGCTGAATACGTTCCTCATAGACTCATCTTCCATAACGCTAATTCTCGCCTCATTTCCCGACCCTGGAATCGGCATTAGTAATACTGCAGGAGATATTCATTACACGTGACAGGAGAAATAACTACTCCATGATGAGGACGACATCTTCATCTCCTACTGCGGCTCTAGGAACAGATCTGTCCAGAGTCGGTCACTGACTCCATCCCCACCGGCCTCTATATGGAGGTTTCCCAACAATACTGTGTGGGGGCCCCGTACTATGAGAGTAATAACGGTTTCCTTGGTTCCCGTCTTTCATAGTTGGGTCGTTTGTATCTATCAGCAGAAAAGGAACAAAACCATTGTGATTCTTGTAAGGAGACAACACAAACCCCCTAAATATAACATTATATAACACCCCCACAATCTGTGACTCTTCAGGGTAAATCGCTCTCTCACCATTGGATTAGAGCTGATACTATGGAGCTAAAGGGACTAAACAGACTTTCTGTCACCTCCATAAAGGGGCACTTTTCCGTGTTTGTCAGAACTGTCCGAGGATTATTAGAGGTGATAGTTCCCCCAATTAGAAGGGACACCTGTGGATATTGGGGTCTTTACCTGCTACAGTTCTGGTGTGGACCCTCCACCCGCAGAGCCGCACTCCACATATATGGCTGCTCTGTGCGCACAGGACCTGTGATGAGGTCACAGGAGGGGAGGAGTCAGGGGTCACATGATCAGGGGCCTCAGTGTATGCAGGACTCTGCTGTGCTGGTTGTCATGGTGCTGGATGAGGGGAAGTTTATGTGTGGGGTCAGGAGGGGTTTACAGTGTGGATGTAGCAGAGCCGTGTGTGTACGAGGTGTACGGAGCAGAGCCGTGTGTGTACGAGGTGGACGGAGTGGAGCCGTGTGTGTACGAGGTGTACGGAGCAGAGCCGTGTGTGTACGAGGTGTACGGAGTGGAGCCGTGTGTGTACGAGGTGTACGGAGCGGAGCCGTGTGTGTACGAGGTGTACGGAGCGGAGCCGTGTGTACGAGGTGTACGGAGCGGAGCCGTGTGTGTAAGAGGTGTACGGAGCGGAGTTGTGTGTGTACGAGGTGTATAGAGTGGAGCCGTGTGTGTAAGAGGTGTACGGAGCGGAGCCGTGTGTGTACTGGTTGTCATGGTGCTAGATGAGGGGAAGTTTATTTGTGGGGTCAGGAGGGGTTTACAGTGTGGATGTTGCAGAGCTGTGTGTACGAGGTGTATGGAGCGGAGTTGTGTGTGTAGGAGCTGTACAGAGTGGAGACGTGTGTGTACGAGTTATACAGAGCCGAGTTGTGTGTGTACAAGGTGTAGGGAGTGGAGCCACGCATGTACAAGATGTATGGAGCGGAGCCGTGTGTGTACGAGGTGTACGGAGCGGAGCTGCGTATGTATGAGGTGTATGGAGCGGAGCGGCGCATGTACGAGGTGTATGGAGCGGAGCCGTGTGTGTACGGAGTGGAGTTGTGTGTATGAGGTGTATGGAGCTGAGCCGTGTGTGTACGAGGTGTACGGAGCGGAGTTGTGTGTGTACGAGGTGTACGGAGCGGAGCTGCGTATGTATGAGGTGTATGGAGCGGAGCCACGCATGTACGAGGTGTATGGAGCAGAGCCGTGTGTGTACGAGGTGTACAGAGCGGAGCAGTGTGTGTACAAGGTGTACGGAGCGGAGCCGTGTGTGTACGAGGTGTATGGAGCAGAGCCGCATGTGTACAAGGTGTACGGAGCGGAGCCATGATTATAATCAGCCTTTGGGGGCTAAATGGTTTTCTGTCCTTGACATCAGAGAGGCTTATAATTTGATACGCATCAAGAAGGTTGATGTGTGGTGATGGGAGAGCGGGCTCAGTACTTGATCGAGTATCCGGGTATTGGGAGTTTCTGCTGGTGTTACATTAAGCCAACAGCCCTTTTCACGACTAATTCAAATACAAGTGCTTCTCACAAAATTAGATTATCATCATAAAGTTAACTTTTTTCTGTTCTTCAATTCAAAATGTGAAACTCATATATTATGTACAGTCATTACAAACAGAGTGATTTATTTCTGTTGCTGTTGATGATTATGGCTTACAGCCAATGAAAACCCAAAAGTCATTATCTCAGTAAATTAGAAAAATTAACAAAAAACACCTGCAAAGGCTTCCTAAGTGTTTAAAAAGGTCCATTGGTCTGTTTCAGTAGCTCCACAATCATGGGGAAGACTGCTGACTTGACAAATGTCCAGAAGGCAGTTACAGACACACTCCACAAGGAAGGTAAGTCACAGAAGGTCATTGCCAAAGAAGCTGGCTGTTCACAGAGTGCTGTATCCAAGCATATTAATGGAAAGCTGAGTGGAAGGAAAAAGTGTGGTAGAAAAAGGTGCACAAGCAACCGGGATAACTGCAGCTTTGAAAGGATTGTTACAAAAAGGCCATTCAAAAAATTGGGGGAAATTCACAATGAGTGGACTGCTGCTGGAGTCATTGCTACACAGACATATTCAGGACATGGGCTACGGGCTACAAGAGTCGCATTCCTTGTGTCAAGCCACTCATGACCAATAGACAACTCCAGGAGCGTCTTACCTGGGCCAAGGAGAAAAAAAAACTGGACTGTTGCTCAATGTTCAAAGGTGTTGTTTTCAAATGAAAGTAAATTTAGCATTTGGAAATCGAGGTCCCAGAGTCTGGAGGAAGAGTGGAGAGGCACACAATCCAAGGTGCTTGAGGTCTAGTGTGAAGTTTCCACAATCAGTGATGGTTTGGGGAGCCATGTCATCTGCTGGTGTAGGTCCACTGTGTTTTACACATTGGGCTGCACAGCCCCACAGACCTCAGGCACCTTGACTGATAGGACCGATAGGTTTGACTGATTGGAGAGACCTCTGTTGCATATGTGGATCTCCTTACCTGACTGAACTGAATAAGTATGGAGCTCTTTCTACGATAATGCTTTGGTTGTGAAAACCCTGATTTTTACTGGTGTCTATTATGACTTGTTATTTGGCATTGTATAACCTGTTGGGAAAGAGGTAATTCAGGGTGGACAAGATCATACTTTTTTCTTGTCTTTATATGGTGTGTCCCTGTTACCTTCCCCCCGTACTTCTTAGATGCCATTATATGGGGACTCTGTGCGGGGTGATGGACCCCTTCCTTAGGCTCTCACAGGGATTGCACTATTATTGGTAACAACTGTTCTCTAGTATTCTCATATACCTTGGCTATATAACATTCTTTCATATATGTTGGAGGTCATCTTATGGTGTCTTCAAGCAATATGACGAGCAAGCTATGGATGTGACTCTCCACTACTAAAATAACTCTGTGTAGCCTATTAAGAATTGCTGTTTGATTAATTGCTTTTGAAGGGTTCTTTTTTCCTTATCGGGTGCCAAAAATATTATTGTCCGTGGGGCTAGCTCTTCCCTTGGTCATTGTGGGCATTTTCTGCCTTTTAATTGTCTTTAATGTTTAAGCTTGCTCAGTTTACTTCAATAAAATTTATACTCTATATTATTGTCCTGTTGATCTCCACTATAACATGTCTTTTTCTATGTATTTGGGTCTGTGGTTCTTCATGTTTTGGTAGATCCGGGACTTAGTTCTATGGATATATTTGTGGTGGTGCCCTCCATTCTGTGATAATATGAAATTTTAGAGCACTTCATGCTGCCTTCTATCAACAAGCTTTTTGGAGATGGAAATTTCATTCTCCAGCAGGACTTGGCACCTGTCCACACTGCCAAAAGTTCCAATACCTGGTTTACAAACAACAGAATCATTGTGCTTGATTGGCCAGTAAACTCGCCTGACCCTAACCCCACGGAGAATCCATATGGTACTGTAAAGAGGAAGATGAGACACCAGACCCAACAATGCAAATGAGCTGAAGGCTGCTATCAAAGCAACCTTGGCTTCCATAACACCTCAGCAGTGCCACAGGCTGATCACCTCCATGCAGTGTCGGACTGGGGTGCCAAGAGCCCACCAGTATCATTGACTTTGGGGAGGGCCCACTTTTCACCTGCACACAAATATTAAATGATCCTGGTTCACAAATTTACCTATATCTCTATGTAATAATAAACTGGGTAGTTTGGTTAATGTATGAGATGCTGCTTTTTTTCTGAACGGAGTGAATTAAAACAAGTACTGCCTATACAGTAAGGTTGAGGGACCAGATCCGCAGAGGGGCCCATCGGGGGGATTCCCCTGTTCCCCTATAGGCCAGGCCGAGCCCGCCTCCATGCCACGCCGCATTGATGCAGTAATTGATGCCAAAGGAGCCCACACCAAGTATTGAGTTACTGATCATAAATTTCAGGAGGCCAAGATTTCAGATTTTAAAATCTTTTTTCAAGCTGGTGTTATAAAGTATTCTAATTTACTGAGATAATGACTTTTGGGTTTAATTTACTGTATGCCATAATAATCATCAACAAAAATAAACACTTGAAATAAATCATTCTGTTTGTAATGACTCTATATAATATGAGTTTTACTATTTGTATTGAAGAACTGAAATAAACTAACTTTTTTATGATATTCTAATTTTGTGAGAAGCACCTGTAGATTCTCTTCTATAGTTGCAGTTAGTGTAGGTTTTTCTTGCGGAGTCGGCCGGCTATGGAGTCGATAGTTTTTACATTTTTGTGGAAATTCAAAAACTGAAAAGTGGGGCGTGCAATATTATTCGGCCCCTTTAACTTAATACTTTGTTGCACCAGCTTTTGCTGCGATTACAGCTGCAAGTCGCTTGGGGTATGTCTCTATCAGTTTTGTACATCGAGATACTGAAATTCTTGCCCATTCTTCCTTGGCAAACAGCTCGAGCTCAGTGAGGTTCGATGGAGATCGTTTGTGAACAGCAGTTTTCAGCTCTTTCCACAGATTCTCGATTGGATTGAGGTCTGGACTTTGACTTGGCCATTCTAACACCTGGATACGTTTATTTGTGAACCATTCCATTGTAGATTTTGCTTTATGTTTGGGATCATTGTCTTGTTGGAAGACAAATCTCCGTCCCAGTCTCAGGTCTTTTGCAGACTCCAACAGGTTTTCTTCAAGAATGGTCCTGTATTTGGCTCCATCCATCTTATCGTCAATTTTAACCATCTTCCCTGTCCCTGCTGAAGAAAAGCAGGCCCAAACCATGATGCTGCCACCACCATGTTTGACAGTAGGGATGGTGTGTTCAGGGTCATGAGCTGTGTTGCCTTTACGCCAAACATATCATTTGGTATTGTTGCCAAAAGTTTGATTTTACTTTTATCTGACCAGAGCACCTTCTCCCACATGTTTGGTGTGTCTCCCAGGTGGCCTGTTGCAAACTTTAAACAACACTTTTTATGGATATCTTTGAGAAATGGCTTTCTTCTGCCACTCTTCTATAAAGGCCAGATTTGTGCAGTGTACGACTGATTGTTGTCCTATGGACAGACTGTCCCACTTCAGCTGTCGATATCTGCAGTTCATCCAGAATGATCATGGGCCTCTTGGCGGCATCTCTGATCAGTCTTCTCCTTGTTTGAGATGAAAGTTTAGAGGGACGGCCAGGTCTTGGTAGATTTGCAGTGGTATGATACTCCTTCCATTTCAATATGATCGCTTGCACAGTGCTCCTTGGGATGTTTAAAGTTTTGGAAATCATTTTGTATCCAAATCCAGCTTTAAACTTCTCCACAACAGTATCACGGACCTGCCTGTTTTGTTCCTTGGTCTTCATGATGCTCTCTGTGCTTGTTAAATATTAATTATTGAATTATTCTTAAATCTCAATCCTGTACCGAGCATATTGCTTCTTGCTGACGTTACAAAAGTTATATATATATATATAGGAGCTCAGAGCATAAGTCAACGCCTTATAAAGGGTAACACGTGGTCTGTAGACACATATATAAACACAGCTCTTAGGAGGGTGGGGGTCTTCTTCTGGTCACGTGGGGGCTGTCACCTCCTGCCTCTATCATTCTCCATGGACAAGTCACAAGGAAGGACAGCTGGCAGCAGTAGCCATGATGACCTTCAAACTTCAGATTCACACAGACAGACGGCTTCCATTCAGAACTTGGGAAAGATGAGTAACAAATGCTGATCTCTACACATGGACAATCTGTTAGTAACTATTTTCATCTGTTTTATGTTTTTGCTGCAAAGTGATTTTTCTGTGGACAATCAATAAACCACTATACTTTTTATGAGAATATGACGACATTTTTCTTTTAAGAATAACGCACCTGGTTAAGTCCTGATTTAAATAAATGTGCAAAATAAGCATATTTAACATTGGCCAAGCAAGCCAGTTTTGATTTTCTGTGCTATTTTTACGTGAATTTCCTTCATTTTTGCACACGGGGGGACGACGGAAGAGAGTTCACTAGATATTGTGCAAGTATTCATGAATTTCACTTCAAAACTTCAAGTCACAAAGATCTCCCAAGAGGAACCTATGAATTACAGAGACTAACGGGTGTCAGTTGAATTGACAAGTAGTAGGAGTACTACAAGTGCCAGACGTGCTGAAAATAGCTGTGGTGAAGTGAAGTCCGGAGCCCAGCAAAAGAACTACAAGCTGAGATTTGAAAGGTAAGAACAATGGATTTGATTAATTCTTATGCTAAATTAAGTCAGATAGAATTTGTAAGTTCGTACAGATCTAGTGTAGAAATATTTTGGTTTTATTTATTTGCAGAATGCAAAATCGCAAATTTAAAGTTAGATTCTAAGCTAGTATCTAGGAAAAAAGAAAAAGAGCAACTGAAAAATATATTACATATGGTTAATGTGTTTCATGAGTTTGTTACAGAGAAGTCCAAAAAAGACTGTGTAGAAAGAATTTCTAAGGAAATGGAAATTAATGATGTTCCCAAGATTGACTGTATTGTAAAGAGTGAGGAAGAGGTGATGCACGTGTCTGTAATGACCACCCAAGGTGACTTTGTGCCTCATGATGAAAAACAAGATGGAGGACACGTAGGAGACATGACAACTGACAAAGATGATGTAGAAGGGCCACTAAAAATAGAAGACGGCTCAGAGGCCCAACTCCAAATTAAATCTAGGAAGACTTTGTTAAAATTATGTTAAATCATTCCTGCATATGATGACAAAATCGATGTGTGCAGAAATTCAGAGATTTTTTAAAGTTTTGCCGATAAGTATGATCTGACTAATCAGGAGAAAAATAAATTGTTTAAAATTTGGCTACCAGTAATTTTTATCAGAAGATTCTCATTAAAAATGCAGGATGAGTTCCATGAAGAAATGACTGATGTAGAAAGATTAAAAATTTTGATATTTTGTGGATTAAAAGAAAATTATCCAGATCTTGATATTCTTCTAAAATTGAGGATTGGCCGGAAAGAATGTACTTTTACCTTCATGTCTATTTTTGAAAGGGTTTACAGACTGGTCAGTATTAATTCCAATAAAAAATCAATGATAAATTGTTTTGTAAACAAATTTAGATTCCTAAATCCTGTATCGTGTTATTGCGACACAAAAAGATTCTTTATATGAATGTGCGCAATCCCTTGATTTTTCTAGAAAACATGAGAATCTTAAAAGGAAAACAAATCATACTAAGTTTTTTAAACCAGGCAGAATTATATCTTCTCAGAAGCCAAAATCAAAATCTCCAAAACTGACCCAAAATCAAATTTATGAAGAACGAAGAAAATTACATATTTGCTACAAACCCTATGAGTCTTCCAATGAAGCTGCACTGAAAAGGTTAAAAGCTGGAGGTTCAGATCTCCCTGTAAAAATGGCGGAAATTGACAAATGGAAACAGGTGAGAATCCCAGGGCCTGCTCAACTGAACACTCCATTATCTCATGACAGAAAAACGACTGGCACATCCAAACTAGTGTGAATAGGTGCATACCAGGAGCAGCTACCTCCATATATAATATACAAAAAAAGGTTGCACTCTATCGTGCCAAAGCATGTCTAATATGAAATACATGAAATTTGAATAGCAAAATGGCTTTTGAACATTAGAAAAATATTTAAGAGACGCTTTGCACAGAATTTGATTTAATCAAATAGTGTGAGCCCATCAACCATCGTCAAGGTGGTCTCATTAAACTGATGGGTACCTGACCTCCCTGTCCAAATGTGAACACTTACCGAAGGCTAATGTCTGTATGCTTGGGTGAATATGGACACCTCTCTCAGCAAAGCCTACATATGGGTTGGCCGGAACCAAGTGTGACTAGATGTAATTAAAAACCAGATGGTGAGGGGAGGAGTGCTCAGTCAGTAAGCTAACATAGAAATGACAGAAAAACGACTGGCACATCCAAACTAGTGTGAATAGGTGCATACCAGGAGCAGCTACCTCCATATATAATATACAAAAAAAAGGTTGCACTCTATCGTGCCAAAGCATGTCTAATATGAAATACATGAAATTTGAATAGCAAAATGGCTTTTGAACATTAGAAAAATATTTAAGAGACACTTTGCACAGAATTTGATTTAATCAAATAGTGTGAGCCCATCAACCATTGTCAAGGTGGTCTCATTAAACTGATGGGTACCTGACCTCCCTGTCCAAATGTGAACACTTACCGAAGGCTAATGTCTGTATGCTTGGGACTAAATCAAATTCTGTGCAAAACGTCTCTTAAATATTTTTCTAATGTTCAAAAGCCATTTTGCTATTCAAATTTCATGTATTTCATATTAGACATGCTTTGGCACGATAGAGTGCAACCTTTTTTTGTATATTATATATGGAGGTAGCTGCTCCTGGTATGCACCTATTCACACTAGTTTGGATGTGCCAGTCGTTTTTCTGTCATTTCTATGTTAGCTTACTGACTGAGCACTCCTCCCCTCACCATCTGGTTTTTAATTACATCTAGTCACACTTGGTTCCGGCCAACCCATATGTAGGCTTTGCTGAGAGAGGTGTCCATATTCACCCAAGCATACAGACATTAGCCTTCGGTAAGTGTTCACATTTGGACAGGGAGGTCAGGTACCCATCAGTTTAATGAGACCACCTTGACGATGGTTGATGGGCTCACTCCATTATCTCAGCTCATAAGTTTAAAAATGAACTTATTAAATAGCGCTTTCCAACAGATTATCGACAAAGAGGTAAATTTTGGGTTAGGAATTGGCTAAAAATGTAATCAATTATATGATTTGTAGATGAGTTATACAATGTATTATTTATTAATATGTAATTATTTTATACAATATATTTCTGCAGTTACATATATATTGATATAGTATACAGTAAATACTGTAGCATATTTGTATAACTAGAGATTATATAACTGTATTTTTTATGTGTATATATATATATATATATATATATGTATATATATATATATATATATATATATATATATATATATATATATATAGTGAAATAATTAAAATTTACTCCAGTAATAATACTTAGAATTACATTAATTACATATATTAAATATAAACATATGTATAACATATTTAAATTATTTTGTTTTTAAATAAATATGAAATTAACTTTATCTTTCATTTCTTCTTAGAGCTTTCATTTCAAAACAGGAATTGAAAAAAAAAACCTTTTTACATGAATTTATGTTTTATTTACACAGGAAGCTATAATAACTGCATGATTTTATATATTAACATTTAAAAATAAATAATATATAACTAACAATGTAAAATTTGTGTATTGTAATTTTTGTTCTAAAACTTGTTTTTTCCTTTGCATGGAAATAATGTAGTTTTTTTCCTCCATTGCATGATGCATGACGTGACAGCTGTGAGATATCATCTATCCTTGTTTTAGTGTAAGGAGAATTTAGAAAGCTATTCAGCCTTACATTCAAACGGATTCAGTTGCAGACCTGTACCAAATATAACTGTACAACAGATACCCTTGTTTCTTATAGATGAGTCCTATCCATAGGTTAGAACATAGTGTTACTGTAGATAATAATATTTGGGGAATATTCAAATAAATATTAGAATACTAAATTTAATAGATTACAATGCGCATTGATTGATAATTAGGATACAATATTTTGGGTTAATATACATGTTCTTTGTATGTGAAATATATATTGTCAACTTTTATATGTGAGTCATAGTTTGAGTGACAGATGACAGATGAGCAGCTGCTAAGTGCACTTAACGTAAGAGTGAAGTTAACGAAGGGCGTGGAATGTGGTACGTGCGGTATGTGAAGAGAAAAAAAAAAAAAAAAACCTTGTGTGTAAGAGAAAATAAGATTCAGTTAAATTATTAGAATATTAAGATATATTTAACTATTATTTACTCAACATATATTTCTTTAGTAATTATTTCTTGATTTAGTTAATAGTGAATAAGTGCAATTACACATCAATATGGTTTATCAAGAAATCTACATTTAGAACATTTTCCAAATTATAATTTTTTTATATATCTAGTGTATTTTTTATTGATTACATAAATGGATACCCATTTTCAAACAAATATATGGCACAAGTTGATCTGACAGTTATAAAATTAATTATTTTTAATTTTGGTTTTTACAAATTAATTTTTTTTCATAAAATAATATTTTTTTATATTAAGGGGGAAATGTGTTTTTGATCTAGATTACATCATCACATTTCATCAATACCTCTTTTTCACACATTTTAATAAAGAAATAAATATTAATAAGGTATTATTGGGTATAAGAACATTAAGTATTATAAAAGTCATTTTTTTCTCTAATGAAGGTTATTATATGCAAAGCTGCATAATTTCAATATTTTGGTAATCCAAGGTTATGACAACATCTAGATTATGGAAATATTAAAGAAAATGTGTTATTGAGACATAACCTCTGCATTTGTCATCAACATATAAAGGCCTTATTTTTATTTTTATTTTATTCTCATTTTTCATTTTTCACTTTTTCTTATTTTTATTTTTTATCATTTTTATTTTTCCTTTTTCATTTTTTCTTCAATTTTTATTCTCAATTTTTCATTTTTTATCTCAAAAGGAAAAATCAATATTTAATAAAGTAATGTCTAATATAAGAATATTGCTTTATCAAATATAGTGATCATATGGTTTCATTATATAAGAAATGCTTCAATTCTGAGTTAAATACAACAATTCTTTCACTCATTCATTCATTTATTCATATATATATATATATATATATTTATTATTTTGGTTCATGGCTACACATTCTTACATATTATTGGTTATAGTTTATTAATAAAGTTTTAGTAATATCATCACTTGTTACATAAAAGACACACTGACATCTATGGGTTCAAAAAGAAATTACACCCATGACATAAAAATGTCCTATCACATGAAGAATATGGTTAATAATATATTATCATTATTATTATTATTTTATTTTTCCAAATATGAATTCCAGATTAATATTCCGATAATAATTATATGGATATTATTGATTGCTATGGTAAGCTACAATGTTATAGGATAGGAAAATTACCAGATTTGGTATAGAATAGGGAATGAAGACTTCAATCAAGACACCGAAAGTTACGTTAATAAAGACTTTGTATATTTTTATATTCAATTAAAAGTTACAAGAAGAAAAAGCCGTTATCCAGAAATTCCACAAGGTAACAATGCTATGAATTCAGAATAATAATAGACTGTGTCAAATACAATTCATGTCACCACACACAACTACAGCATCTATCGCTGACAAGTATGAGTACAGTATCCTACCTGCCAACCACGGAGAGGATGATGATCCTACGATGCTAAGATGAACTGTGTTATTACGTTTTTATCATGTTCCAGTGGTTTCCTATCACCTATAAGACTTCCATGAAAGCTGGTGAACAATCAGGTAATTGTCAGGACGCTACAACCCTGACATGTGTCCTGTGCACTAAGGACTGGTTATGGTGCTATGTTTAGCAGGGAAGAGTCAATGTATCCCTTGCTGTGCCGACCACAGATGTCACACCTGTTCCAAGACCACTGCGGATGATATGGAGATTCCAGATGATTTCCAAGGCGAGCCAATGTAAGTCCAGGTCTCTAAAGGTGACACTGCACAGATATTAAAGTTACATCTCATCTATGAACTTTGTTTTCTTATCAACATTTAAATTTATGGACTTTGATTGACACATGACACACAGTCTCTACAATATCTACATGCTTTCATCTATTTCAAAAGAATTATAATAAAGATTGTTTAAAAAGAACCAAGAAAAAGACATAAAGATGAAGACCAGATGACATCAGACCTGAGATGCTATAGATATAGGGAAGTATAATTATATATTTTATATGAACATTGGTCACGACTTACCATAACATGAATTTACATAACATTATATTATTGAGTACATATAACAATATTATTATTATTGATATTATGAACATTAAATTATTTTGCCAAAGAAGAAGAAACGAAGAAAGAAGATCTTATTCATATATTTTATTTGAGGGTTTCAATCAATGTCTTTCACCCTCAAAAGGGGGAATTGTTAAATATTAATTATTGAATTATTCTTAAATTTCAATCCTGTACCGAGCATATTGCTTCTTGCTGACGTTACAAAAGTTATATATATATATAGGAGCTCAGAGCATAAGTCAACGCCTTATAAAGGGTAACACGTGGTCTGTAGACACATATATAAACACAGCTCTTAGGAGGGTGGGGGTCTTCTTCTGGTCACGTCGGAGCTGTCACCTCCTGCCTCTATCATCATTCTCCATGGACAAGTCACAAGGAAGGACAGCTGGCAGCAGTAGCCATGATGACCTTCAAACTTCAGATTCACACAGACGGCTTCCATTCAGAACTTGGGAGAGATGAGTAACAAATGCTGATCTCTACACATGGACAATCTGTTCGTAACTATTTTCATCTGTTTTATGTTTTTGCTGCAAAGTGATTTTTCTGTGGACAATCAATAAACCAGTATACTTTTTATGAGAATATGACGACATTTTTCTTTTAAGAATAACGCACCTGGTTAAGTCCTGAGTTAAATAAATGTGCAAAATAAGCATATTTAACAGTGCTTCATACAGAACCCTGAGACTATCACAGAGCAGGTGCATTTATAAGGAGACTTGATCACACACAGGAGGATTATATTTATCATCATTAGGCATTTAGGACAACATTGGATCATTCAGAGATCCACAATGAACTTCTGGAGTGAGTTTGCTGCACTGAAAGTAAAGGGGCAGAATAATATTGCACGCCTCACTTTTCAGTTTTTGAATTTCCACAAAAATTTAAAACAACCAATACATTTCGTTCAACTTCACAACTGTGTTCCACTTGTTGTTGATTCTTCACCAAAAATTTACATTTGGTATCTTTATGTTGGAAGCATGATATGTGGGAAAAGGTTGAAAAGTTCCAGGGGGCTGAATACTTTCGCAAGGCACTATATCTTTTTTGCTTTTAATCTGGAGTTCCTTTTGTAAATATATTATGTTTGTATATGTTTATGTACATTTAATTTTGTTATTATATACTTGTTATTTAACCATAATCTCACTAATCTGTTGCATTAAAGAGGCACAAAAGCCCCTCAGTATAGCTTGTTACCAGTCCCCTCTAAAGAAGGAAATCGAGTTTTCCGAAACGTGTAAGGACTAGGACTGGTGTATCACACCAGCTTTCGTACTCAGTGGACTGTGTGACGTCACACGCTGCTGTACCTGTGCCCGCATTGCCTTGGTTTTTGTGTTCAGACACACCACCCTCCAGGATCGCCTGTTAGCTACATTGCAGCTCTAATTGCTTCTTTATTCCGCCAAGGACCTCCGTACAGCACCGAGTGCAGCTCTTCTTTCAAGTGGATGTAACTAAGAACTTTGCTGCACTGCATTGCGGGGATGGGTTAATTACATACTTCATTACTGTATAGTGTTTTCTCTTTTTGTTGAGGATTTTAATGTGTAGCTGAATGCATATTGGGACATACACTATGATGGCAGGCTGGGCAGATTAGGCTTATCTCCACACTTTAATTGTCACTGCCCCAAAGCTTGCTATTTGGTGTACAGTGCACACATACTACCCCTTATTGTGTTTTCATTGGAGTTCATTTACATATATACCGTATATACTCAAGTATAAGCTGACCCGAGTATTAGCCAAGACCCCTAATTTTACCACAAAAAACTGGGAAAACTTATTGACTCGAGTATAAGCCTAGGGTGGGAAATGCAGCAGCTAACGGTAAATTTCAAAATAAAAATAGATACCAATAAAAGTAAATTAATTGAGACATCAGTAGGTTAAGTGTTTTGGAATATCCATATTGAATCAGGAGCCCCATATAATGCTCCAAACAGTTCATGATGGGCCCCATATGATGCTCCATATTAAAATATGCCCCATATAATGCTGCATAAAAGGTTAATGATGGCCCCATAAAATGCTTCATAGAATAATTTACCCCATATAATGCTCCATAAAAGTTGATGTCCCCATAAGATGCTCCATAGAATAATATAACCCCATATGCTTCTCCATAAAAGTTGATGGCCCCATAAGATGCTCCATAGAATAATATAACCCCATATGAATATCACATTGCTCACCCTCCCCCGTCATACTCACCCTCCTGGCGCAGTCTCTGCACGTCCCTGCTTCTCCGATGGCCTCTGGCGCTCGCCGGCAGCTTGTTCCTGTGTTCAGCGGTCACATGGTACCGCTTATTAAAGTAATGAATATGCGCTCCTATGGGAGTGGAGACGCGTACATATTCATTACTTTAATGAGCGGTACCACGTGACCGCTGAACACAAGAAGAGCTGCTAGCGCCGGAGACCATCGGAGAAGCAGGGACATGCAGAGAGGGGCTGTTTCAGCCTAAAAAAATGTGCTGAAAATCTCAGCTTATACTTGAGTATATACGGTACCTATTGTGCTGTTGATGTTTACATAAAAGTTTTTTACAATTTAGCACACTTGCTATGAGTCCTATGTGTTCCTGGGATTGACATAATAGCGCAAAAGGTATATACCTATTTATGGTTTCTTTAGTGAATCTTATGTAAATTTGCAGACGTTTGACAGGGTGTGCAACATACCTGTTTGCAGCTTTTGTTTTCTCCCATAGGCCGACCTTCTCTGAAGGCTTTTAGCACAGGTGTCTCTCATTTTGTGTCGAATTGGAATCCCCCCACAAAAAAATATTTGGTGCGGTCACAGAAGAGCATATTTCACAACTTTGCAGCCCTTACAGATCAATTTTCCTCCTATTGACGAACATTGATTGTCTTTTTATTGCACCTATAAAGAATGATGCCAACAAAAACTGCCACCCAAATACGGTATGATACCCTCACATTGAATTCCACCACATATGCAGTATGATGACCCTCCTGTACCCCCAACTCCCCCGGAAAAGCATGGTGACCCCAACACAGTATGATACCTCAACTGTCCAAATATGACCCCCACATAGCCCTACATACATTATATTGGCCCCCAAACAGTATAATGGCCCCAACACAACCATCCACACTGTGTAATGGCCCCCATTAGCCATTGAAACAAAATAATGGATGCCACACAGTCTTCCAAACAGCATAAAGGCTCCCACACAGCTCTACCAACAAAATAATGGCTCCCACACTGCTCTCCACACAGTATGATGGACCCCACACAAACCTGCACACTATAATTAATCGCATTCATTATAATAGCCTTCCAAACAGTATAATGGGCTCTACATAGCCCTTAACACAGTATAATGGCCCCCCACAAAGTGCTGAAAGAAGTACAATGCCCCCCACATAACCCTTCAAACAGTATAATGGCCCCACAAGACAACATTTTTCTAATTTTGGTTATAGACATTACCACAATGAATTTTAATGATTGCATACACCTGGCTATGAAGTTCAAAGCTCAATGAGGTTACAAAACCCAAAAAAGTGCTTTAGTAAGTCAGTAAAAAGTAGGTAGGAGTATTTAAAACAAGAAAATGATAAGGGTGCCCATACTTATGCACCTGTCAAATTTTGTTTGAATGCAGATTGCACATTTTCTGTTAGTACAATAAACCTCATTTCAAGGCAGAAACATTACTGTGTCCAACAGTTATTAGATATATGAAACTGAAATAGCTGTTGCAAAAAAAAAACAATTTTTATAAAACATTAAGCTTAAGATTACTAGGGTTGCCCAAAATTTCATATAACTGTATTTGAACAGAGACAACATTTTTCTCATTTTGGTTATAGACATTACCACAATGAATTTTAAACAAAACAATTCAGATGCAGTTGAAGTTCAGACTTTCAGCTTTCATTTGAGGGAATCCACATTAAAATTGGATGAAGGGTTTAGGAGTTTCAGCTCCTTAACATGTGCCACCCTGTTTTTAAAGGGACCAAAAGTAATTGGACAATTGACTCCAAGGCTATTTCATGGACAGGTGTGGGCAATCCCTTTGTTATGTCATTCTCAATTAAGCAGATAAAGGGCCTGGAGTTGATTTGAGGTGTGGTGCTGGCATTTGGAAGGTTTTGCTGTAAAGTAAACATGCGGTCAAAGGAGCTCTCCATGCAGGTGAAACAAGCCATCCTTAAGAAAAAACCCATCCGAGAAATTGCTACAATATTAGGAGTGGCAAAATCTACAGTTTGGTACATCCTGAGAAAGAAAGAAAGCACTGGTGAACTCATCAATGCAAAAAGACCTGGGCACCCACGGAAGACAACAGTGGTGGATGATCGCAGAATAATCTCCATGGTGAAGAGAAACCCCTTCACAACAGCCAACCAAGTGAACAACACTCTCCAGGAGGTCGGCGTATCAATATCCAAATCTACCATAAAGAGAAGACTGCATGAAAGTAAATACAGAGGGTTCACTGCACGGTGCAAGCCACTCATAAGCATCAAGAATAAAAAGGCTAGGCTGGACTTTGCTAAAAAAACATCTAAAAAAGTCAGCACAGTTCTGGAAGAATATTCTTTGGACAGATGAAACCAAGATCAACCTCTACCAGAATGATGGAAAGAGAAAAGTATGGCGAAGGCGTGGTACAGCTCATGATCCAATGATCGTTTCATACTACAGATGGACAATGACCCAAAACATAAAGCCAAAGCAACCCAGGAGTTTATTAAAGCAAAGAAGTGGAATATTCTTCAATGGCCAAGTCAGTCACCTGATCTCAACCCAATTGAGCATGCATTTCACTTGTTAAAGACTAAACTGCAAACAGAAAGGCCCACAAACAAACAGCAACTGAAAACCACCGCAGTGAAGGCCTGGCAGAGCATCAAAAAAGAGGAAACACAGTGTCTGGTGATGTCCATGAGTTCAAGACTTCAGGCAGTCATTGTCAACAAAGGGTTTTCAACCAAGTACTAAAAATGAATATTTTATTTAAAATTATTTAATCTGTCCAACTACTTTTAGTCCCTTTAAAAACAGGGTGGCACATATTAAGGAGCTGAAACTCCTAAACCCTTCATGCAATTTTAATGTGGATACCCTCAAATGAAAGCTGAAAGTCTGAACTTCAACTGCATCTGAATTGTTTTGTTTAAAATTCATTGTGGTAATGTCTATAACCAAAATTAGAAAAATGTTGTCTCTGTCCAAATATATATGGACCTAACTGTAGTCCACCATATTGGATAATTGCCAACACATTGCCTTCCATATAGTATAAAAGCCCCATATATTCCTTAAAAAAATATAATGGGCCACACTATGTACTCACTGATGATTTAAAAAAATACAATTCTCAACTCTCCTGGTTTCCCCGCTGCTCCAGTCTCCATAGCCTGTGCTCTGAAACTCTTCACTTCTCTGCACAGTGGCACAATTAAATAATGCACCTACCGCGATGAGTCATCAGATCTCAGACCAAGGGAGAATGATGGAGGAGGGAGCTGATGGCTTCTCTATTTCATCATTGCATTCAACTGTAATAGTATCCAGGATGCCGATACAATTCAACCTATGATGTTGGGTGGGCCCCCTGGGTCTCACAGACCCCATAGCAGCTGCAAGGTTTGTGCCATTGGTGGTGCGCCACTGCTTCCAACAACTCCATTCTAGTCACCTCAGTACTGATCGGTCTAGATTGGAGATGATTCAAGAAGATCCTCATAGAAGTAACTCCAATCTAGCGACAAAGAAGGAGAAAATGTTCAGCTCAGCCACATATGGAAGATCCATGAAGAGGAAGCATGTGGTGCCACAGGAAAAAGGTAGGTACAGAAAGTCCAGCAATCTTCATAAAACACTATTGAAAAAATATTTAAACGATCACAAGTCCGGTAACCGTCTGTTACACGCAAACACGTTTCCGACTGCTGTCTTTATTCATTGCAGATACAATTGTGAATAGGTCACAAACATTATCAAACATGACCAATCACAAGGAAAGGAGGTCACAGCAGGTAGCAAAGAACTTGAGTAATAAAGAGATATGAAAACATAATCAGGGGCGCACACAGAAATCATGGGGCCCAGAAGAGCAGATCTCACTTTACAGCACTTACAGACTAATTTTCCTCCTATTGAAGCTCTATATTTCCCTTTAATTGCTCCCATAAAGTGAGGTGCCAACTTAATTGCCCCCAAACACAGCAAGATACCCCAACAGTAAATCCCTACTGAGTACTCTCCGCATGCACAGTATGATCATCCTACTGTACACGGGGCTGGGACAAGGCATTTTGGTGCCCTAGGCAGTTGAAGCCGATGCCCCCCGCCCACATGAATCCTCATCCCCCATGTAAAGAAATAGGTCTGAGACTAATTTAACAGGACCCCTAACACACATCCCTTCCCCCTCCAAAGGGTCAGGTAACAAGCTCCGACGACCACTTCTGCTAGAATTGTTACCTTTTTCACCAAAAAATAGCCCCAAAAATAAAAAGTGGTGTACTTTAGAGGGGGAGGCTCAATAGGGAGTTTCTATATATATAATTGTCTAAGGGTTTTTCTGTCTGTCTGTCTGTCCTGGAAATCTCGCGTCTGATTGGTTGAGGCCGCCAGGCCTCGACCAATCAGCGACGGGCACAGCATGGCGACGATGATGTCATAAAGGTTGCCTCGACCAATCAGCAACGGGCACAGTCTGCCGCAAATTCGCCTCGACCAATCAGCGACGGGCACAGTATCGACGTAGATGTCATAATGGTTGCCATGGCGACAATGATGTCATAAAGGTTGCCTCGACCAATCAGCGACGAGCACAGTCTGCCGCGAATTCTGGAATCATCATTGTCCATATACTACGGGGACATGCATATTCTAGAATACCCGATGCATTAGAATCGGGCCACAGTCTAGTGTTTATATAGATATGAAATCATTCATTGCTTGCTGTCCAATACAGGGAAAAATAGCAATATTTATCCCTGACATCTGTAACATTTCGAATGCTATGTGTCTTGGGGGACACTCGCTTGGCACGGGATTAACGTAGTCAGGCACGGTTTTTCACTTAAACAGTCTATGCGGTTTATTAACATAGAGTATCATAAGCACCAACAGTCAATGGTACCTTATGGGAGCTCCAGCTCCACACGCAGACTCCTTGTCAGTATCACTCTCCTGGGAAAGCTGCCTTACGGGGTTCACCAACTTGTCTTGCAGGCACACATCAGTCAGTCCAGAGCCACCGAAGGACGGTAGCTTCCCCACACAGAGTCCTTCCACAGTGCGCTATTCAGGACGTCCGTCCCCACGTGGAACCGTCCAACACACAGGCGCATTTGACCTGTCCAGGTGCTATTCAGGACCTTTGTCCAATACCCCAGGCCAACAGGTCCAAAGCCCCACCATGTGCTGTTCAGGGAGACGACATTCCCAACACATAGGCTCTTTCAGAACCTTCAGCACACAACATTCAGATCCATACTCAGAGACCATGTGACAAGACCTCAGTCACATTATATGGTTGCAACCACTCCCCTAGATGGGAGTGTGTGGCTAGTTTGACCCGCCCATCTCTCATAACTAGCCCTGACAGCCTCCCTTTACAATTATACAAACACATTTACTTGTGGGACTACAGGTCCCAGAACATCCTTACTTCAGGCTGACAATGCAGAGTATCTTCCTCTGCGACACACATACCGGCCATTCACAACAGTGGTGGACTTTGTCTCATTTTCTCCATTATAACAGATATGCCTCCATGCATATCCTGAGGAGCACACACAGCGCCCCCTAGCAGTAACAGGGGTCACTGCACCACACATCCTATATATTAAGTGTCAAACCCAGGGACAGTCATGGGAACTAATATTACTTACTAACTGTAATGTGGGCCATTTGGTTTCAAATAGGTATGCAGCACAGCATTTGGTGGGTAATCCAATGGAGCCAAACAGACCCCATCATGCAACAAATACAGCTTGCAACTAAACTGATGGTGGTTTTGGTGTCATATTCCTCTATGGATAGATTCTGGTCTCATGAGATTGTGGTGACCTCTTCATGTAGTGATGGTTGTTCTGGTGCTGTAATCATGTACTATTGATGGTTCTGGTGAGGTATTCATGTAATGATTATGGTTCTGGTGCTGTATTTATCACCAGAACCATCATCAGTAGAGATGGGTGAACCCCAACAGTAAAATTCGGCGTCGGTACAGAACACCTACTGTTCAGGCACAGACACCGAACACTGACTTCACAAACACCAGGTGTCATGCACATGGTAGCGTGGCAAACACTGCTTCTGATCAGTGGTGAAATTATCCCCGCTGGTCAGAGAGCCGCGGTTCCCACACTGTCAAAAGACAGCGTGAGCGCTCAGCTGTGATCAGAGGTATAAAGTTTACTTCAGGTCATGTTAAAAATACTTATTTCGTATATTTATTTATTCAGGAGTCTTTACCTGATGCGATACTATAAAGAAAATGTCGTGATTTTTCTTATAAAAATTTAGTGATTTATTGGATTGTCCACCAAAAAGCATCATTGCAGCAAAACATAAAATAGGTGAAATAATTACAAAGAAATTGTCCATTTGTCCATATCAAAGTTTGTTCTCCAATTTTCCTGGGACCCTGAATGGTAAGTGGAATTTGTCTCTGTCAAGAGCATGGTTGAAGAAAGAAACACGTGTTTAACTCACATATCAGCTGTCCATCTGATGTCTGTGTGAAGTGTGAGCAAAGTGTCGGAAGAGAGCCAAGAGACCTCCCTTCCTGTGGGTCATGTGTTATATGTGTCCCACAGAGCACATGTTCTCTCTACATGGTGTCACCATTTACCGAGCCAAATATACAGGAATAGCACATGTAATGTCAGCGAAACCTTCCACGAGGCTCAGTGCAGAAATGAGTGCAATAAGAATAAATCAATAACCAATAATTAATATTAACAATTCCCTCTTTTGAGGGTGACAGACATTAATTGGAACCCTCAAAGTAGATAAGGTCATCTTAAGGATAATCAGATCTTCTTTGGCAAAATAATGTAATGCCCATATTAATAATAATATCTATATCAGATTGTTGTTATACGTACTCAATAACACAATGATGTAAATTCATGTTATGGTAAGCCGTGACCAATAATTATCTAAAATATATAATTATACTTCCCTGTATCTAAATTAAAGCATCTCAGGTCCGATCTTCATCATCTGATGTGATCTGGTCTTCATCTTGATGTCTTCTGTCTTCTTGGTTCTTTAAAAACACAGTCTTTAGATGATAATTCCTTTGAAATAAATGATAGCATGTAGATATTGTAGAGACCGCGTGTCATGTGTCAATCAAAGTCCATAAATGCAAAGGTTGATAAGAAAGTCTGTAAATGAAATGTAGCTGTAATATCTGTGCAGTGTCACCTTTAAAGACCTGGATTTACTGGGATTGCCTTGGATATTTCTGGAATCCTCCATGTCATCCGCACTGGTCTTGGAACAGGCGTGACGTCTTTTGTCAGCACTGCAAGGGTTAAAATGACTCTTCCTTGCTAAACATAGCACCATAACCAGTCGTTAGTCCTAATGGACAGGACATGTCAGGGTTGTAGTGTACTGACAATTACCTTATTGTTCATCAGCTTTCATCGAAGCTTTATAGGTGATAGGAAACCACTGGAACGTGATAAAAACGTGATAACACAGTTCATCTTAACAGCATAGGATCATCGTCCTCTGCAGTCTTGGTTGTCAGTTTAGATACTGCAATCGTGGTTGTCAGTGGTGGATGCCGCAGTCGTGGTTGTCAGTTTATATACTGCAATCGTGGTTGTCAGTAATGGATGCTGCAGTTGTGGTTGTCAGTGGTGACATGAATTGTAATTGACAGTCTATTATTACTCAGAAATCATATAGCATTGTTACCTTCTGATACTTCTGGATAGCGGCTTTTCCTTCAAGCAACTTTTGAGAATCTCTTTAATTTAGAAATATGAAAAGTCTTTATTAATGTAACCTGTTGTGAATTTGGATTCTGGGCTCCCCCGGTGGCCGCTTGTGGAATTGGACTTGTCATCCTCTTTCCTGTTTCACCTGGTTCCATCAGTAGTGGGTGTCGCTATTTAAGCTCATTTCTCTGGTGGTTTCTTGCCGGTCAACAATGTTATCTGATGCCTCTCAGTGCTTGTTCCTGCTTCTAGACTACTACTAGATAAGTTGGACTTTTGTCCATGTTTTGTTTTGCCTATTTGTTCCAGTTCACAGCTGAAGTTTTGTTACTGTGTCTGGAAAGCTCTCGTTGATCAGGGATTGCTACTCTGGCGTTATGAGTTAATGCCAGAGTTTAAGGTAATCTCTGGATGGTGTTTTGTTAGTGTTTTTCTGCTGACCATGAAAGTATACTATCTGTCTTCTGCTATCTAGTAAGCGGACCTCAAATTTGCTAAGACTATTTTCCTGCTGCGTTTGTTGTTTCATCTGAACTCACCGTCATTATATGTGGGGGGCTACTGTCTTCTTTGGAATATTTCTCTAGAGGTGAGCCAGGTCTTATATTTCCCTCTGCTAGCTATTTAGGTCTTAGGCCAGAGCTGGGCATCTAGCGATAAATAGGAAATGCTACCTGGCTATTTCTAGTTGCGCGGCAGGCTTAGTTCATGGTCAGTATAGTTCCATCTTCCGAGAGCTTGTCCCTCTATAGGCTTGCTATGATCTCTGCTTGCAGAGATCATGACAGTTTGACCGGCCCATAAAGTGTTAAAGACCCAGGTTGAGAAAGGAGAGTTATAAGAAGTCTGCTGGAATTTTTTTTTTTTTTTTTTTTTTTCCTCCAGTCTGCCTTGCTGCAGTCTTTTTTCTCTCTCTCCTCCTAATCTCTGTATGGCTCTGTGTGCACCTGACAATAATGGATCTCCAGAGTGTAACTGCGGGTTTGAATAATCTCATCACGAAAGTACAAAATTTACAAGATTTTGTGGTACATGCTCCGGTATCTGAGCCGAGAATTCCTTTGCCGGAGTTCTTCACAGGGAATAGAGCTAGCTTCCAGAATTTCCGAAATAATTGTAAGCTTTATTTGTCCCTGAAGTCTCGTTCAGCTGGAGACCCTGCTCAGCAGGTTAGGATTGTGATTTCCTTGCTCAGGGGTGACCCTCAAGATTGGGCGTTCTCATTGCCAGCAGGGGATCCTGCGTTACGCGATGTGGATGCGTTTTTTCTGGCCTTGGGCTTGCTTTATGAGGAACCTCATTTGGAACTTCAGGCAGAAAAAACTTTGATGGCACTATCTCAGGGGCAAGACGAAGCTGAAGTTTTCTGCCAAAAATTCCGTAAATGGTCTGTGCTTACTCAGTGGAATGAGTGCGCCTTGGCGGCAACTTTCAGAGAAGGTCTCTCTGATGCCGTTAAGGATGTTATGGTGGGGTTCCCTGTGCCTGCAGGTCTGAATGAGTCCATGACAATGGCTATTCAGATTGATAGGCGTCTGCGGGAGCGCAAACCGGTGCACCATCTGGCGGTGTCTATGGAAAAGACGCCAGAAAGTATACAGTGTGATAGAATTCTGTCCAGGAGCGAGCGACAGAATTTTAGACGGAAGAATGGATTGTGTTTCTATTGTGGGGATTCTACTCATGTTATATCAGCATGCTCTAGGCGTACAAAGAAGCTTGATAAGTCTGTTTCCATTGGCACCATTCAGTCTAAGTTTATTTTGTCTGTAACCCTGATTTGCTCTTTGTCATCCATTGCCACGGACGCCTATGTTGACTCTGGCGCCGCTCTGAGTCTTATGGATTGGTCCTTTGCCAATCGTTGTGGTTTTGATTTAGAGCCTTTGGAGACTCTTATTCCTCTGAAGGGGATTGACTCCACCCCATTGGCTAATAATAAACCACAATACTGGACACAAGTAACCATGCGTATCAATCCGGATCACCAGGAGATTATTCGTTTCCTGGTGCTGTATAATTTACATGACGATTTGGTACTGGGATTGCCATGGTTACAGTCTCACAACCCAGTCTTGGACTGGAGAGCAATGTCTGTGTTGAGCTGGGGATGTAAGGGTATTCATGGGGACTTACCTTTGGTTTCTATTTCGTCGTCCATTCCCTCTGAAGTCCCTGAGTTCCTCTCTGATTATCAAGATGTCTTTGACGAACCCAAGCTTGGGTCGTTACCTCCGCACCGTGAGTGCGATTGTGCCATAGATTTGATACCGGGTTGTAAATATCCCAAGGGTCGTTTGTTTAATCTGTCTGTGCCGGAACATGCTGCTATGCGGGAATATATAAAGGAGTCTTTGGAAAAGGGACATATTCGTCCATCTTCTTCTCCCTTGGGAGCTGGGTTTTTCTTTGTCTCAAAAAAAGACGGCTCTTTGAGACCATGTATTGATTATCGGCTTCTGAATAAGATCACTGTTAAGTATCAATACCCATTGCCATTGCTTACTGATTTGTTTGCTCGTATAGAGGGTGCTAAGTGGTTCTCTAAAATTGATCTTCGTGGGGCGTATAATTTGGTGCGGATCAGGCAGGGGGATGAGTGGAAGACCGCATTTAATACGCCCGAGGGCCACTTTGAGTATTTGGTCATGCCTTTTGGTCTTTCTAATGCCCCTTCAGTTTTCCAGTCTTTTATGCATGATATTTTCCGCGATTTTCTGGATAAATTTATGATAATATATCTGGATGATATTCTGATTTTTTCTGATGACTGGGACTCTCATGTCCAGCAGGTCAGGAGAGTTTTTCAGGTTCTGCGGTCTAATTCTTTATGTGTGAAGGGGTCTAAGTGCGTTTTTGGGGTCCAGAAAATTTCCTTTTTGGGGTATATTTTTTCTCCCTCTTCCATTGAGATGGATCCCGTCAAGGTGCAAGCTATTTGTGACTGGACTCAGCCCTCCTCTCTTAAGGGTCTTCAGAGATTTTTGGGCTTTGCCAACTTTTACCGCCGATTTATTGCTGGTTTTTCGGATGTCGTTAAACCACTGACTGATTTGACCAGACAAGGCGCTGATGTTGCTAATTGGTCCCCTCATGCTGTAGAGGCCTTTCAGGAGCTTAAGCGCCGTTTTGCCTCTGCCCCTGTGTTGCGTCAGCCTGATGTGAATCTGCCTTTTCAGGTTGAGGTTGACGCTTCGGAGATCGGAGCTGGGGCAGTGTTGTCGCAGAAAGGTTCCGACTGCTCCGTCATTAGGCCTTGTGCCTTCTTTTCTCGCAAATTTTCGCCCGCAGAGCGGAATTATGATGTTGGGAATCGGGAGCTTTTGGCCATGAAGTGGGCGTTTGAGGAGTGGCGCCATTGGCTCGAGGGGGCTAGGCATCAGGTGGTGGTATTGACTGACCACAAAAATTTGATTTATCTTGAGACTGCCAGACGCCTGAATCCTAGACAGGCGCGCTGGTCTTTATTTTTTTCTCGCTTTAATTTTGTGGTGTCATACCTACCGGGTTCTAAGAATGTTAAGGCAGATGCCCTTTCTAGGAGTTTTGACCCGGACTCTCCTGGTAATTCTGAACCCACAGGTATCCTTAGGGAGGGAGTAATTTTGTCGGCCGTTTCTCCTGATCTGCGGCGGTCCTTGCAAGAGTTTCAGGCGGATAGACCGGATCGTTGTCCGCCTGATAGACTGTTTGTTCCGGATGATTGGACCAGCAGAGTCATCTCTGAGGTACATTCTTCTGCATTGGCAGGTCATCCCGGAATTTTTGGTACCAGGGATTTGGTGGCAAGATCCTTCTGGTGGCCTTCCCTGTCACGAGATGTGCGAGTCTTTGTGCAGTCATGTGACGTTTGTGCTCGGGCCAAGTCTTGTAGTTCTCGGGCTAGCGGACTGCTGTTGCCCTTGCCTATTCCTAAGAGGCCTTGGACACACATCTCGATGGATTTTATTTCAGATCTGCCTGTTTCCCAGAAGATGTCTGTCATCTGGGTGGTCTGTGACCGTTTCTCTAAAATGGTCCATTTGGTTCCTCTGCCCAAGTTGCCTTCTTCTTCTGAGTTGGTTCCTCTGTTTTTTCAGAATGTTGTCCGATTGCACGGTATTCCTGAGAATATTGTTTCTGACAGAGGTACCCAATTTGTGTCTAGATTTTGGCGGGCATTCTGTGCTAGGATGGGCATAGATTTGTCTTTTTCATCTGCTTTTCACCCTCAGACTAATGGCCAGACCGAGCGGACTAATCAGACCCTGGAGACATATCTGAGGTGTTTTGTCTCTGCTGACCAGGATGATTGGGTTGCTTTTTTGCCATTGGCAGAGTTCGCCCTCAATAATCGGGCCAGCTCTTCCACCTTGGTGTCCCCGTTTTTCTGTAATTCGGGGTTTCACCCTCGATTTTCCTCCGGTCAGGTGGAATCCTCGGATTGTCCTGGAGTGGATGCGGTGGTGGAGAGATTGCATCACATCTGGGGGCAGGTTATGGACAATTTGAAGTTGTCCCAGGAGAAGACTCAGCGTTTTGCCAACCGTCATCGTCGTGTTGGTTCTCGGCTTTGTGTTGGAGATTTGGTGTGGTTGTCTTCTCGTTTTGTCCCTATGAGGGTCTCTTCTCCTAAGTTTAAACCTCGGTTCATCGGCCCTTATAGAATATTGGAGATTCTTAATCCTGTTTCTTTCCGTTTGGACCTCCCTGCGTCCTTTTCCATTCATAACGTTTTTCATCGGTCGTTATTGCGCAGGTATGAGGTACCTGTGGTACCTTCAGTTGAGCCTCCTGCTCCGGTGTTGGTTGAGGGTGAGTTGGAGTACGTTGTGGAGAAAATTTTGGACTCTCGTGTTTCCAGACGGAGACTCCAGTATCTGGTCAACTGGAAGGGTTACGGCCAGGAGGATAATTCTTGGGTCAATGCATCTGATGTTCATGCTTCTGATCTTGTTCGTGCCTTCCATAGGGCTCATCCTGGTCGCCCTGGTGGATCTGGTGAGGGTTCGGTGCCCCCTCCTTGAGGGGGGGGTACTGTTGTGAATTTGGATTCTGGGCTCCCCCGGTGGCCGCTTGTGGAATTGGACTTGTCATCCTCTTTCCTGTTTCACCTGGTTCCATCAGTAGTGGGTGTCGCTATTTAAGCTCATTTCTCTGGTGGTTTCTTGCCGGTCAACAATGTTATCTGATGCCTCTCAGTGCTTGTTCCTGCTTCTAGACTACTACTAGATAAGTTGGACTTTTGTCCATGTTTTGTTTTGCCTATTTGTTCCAGTTCACAGCTGAAGTTTTGTTACTGTGTCTGGAAAGCTCTCGTTGATCAGGGATTGCTACTCTGGCGTTATGAGTTAATGCCAGAGTTTAAGGTAATCTCTGGATGGTGTTTTGTTAGTGTTTTTCTGCTGACCATGAAAGTATACTATCTGTCTTCTGCTATCTAGTAAGCGGACCTCAAATTTGCTAAGACTATTTTCCTGCTGCGTTTGTTGTTTCATCTGAACTCACCGTCATTATATGTGGGGGGCTACTGTCTTCTTTGGAATATTTCTCTAGAGGTGAGCCAGGTCTTATATTTCCCTCTGCTAGCTATTTAGGTCTTAGGCCAGAGCTGGGCATCTAGCGATAAATAGGAAATGCTACCTGGCTATTTCTAGTTGCGCGGCAGGCTTAGTTCATGGTCAGTATAGTTCCATCTTCCGAGAGCTTGTCCCTCTATAGGCTTGCTATGATCTCTGCTTGCAGAGATCATGACAGTAACCAGTATTTTGCTTGAAGTCTTCATTCCCTATTCTATACCAAATCTGGTAATTTCCCTGACCTATAATATGACAGTGTACCAAAGTAATCAATAATATCCATATAATTATTATCAGAATATTAATATGGAATTAATATTTGGGAAAATAAAACAATAATAAATGATAATACATAATTAACCATATTAACCATATTCTTCATGTGCTAGAACATTTTTATGTCATAGGTGTAATTACCTTTTCAACCTACAGATGTTAATGTGTTTTTTTATGTAACAAGTGTTTCCATCTTTATTACTCAAACTTTATTAATAGACTATATTTATTAGACAATAATATGTAAGAATGTATAACCATGAACCAAAATAAGAATATATGAGTGAATGAATGAATGAAAGAATTTTTGTATTTAATTCAGAATTGAAACATGTTCCCCTTATAACAGAACCATATGATCACTATATTTAATGAAGCAATATTCTTGTACATTACTTTATTAAATATTCATATTTTTCTCTTGCTTGAGATAAAAAATTAAAATTAAGAATCTAATATATAAAGCTGAATGTGTGTGTGTGTGTGTGTATGTGTGTATGTCCGGGATTGGCATCTGCACCGTCGCAGCTACAGCCACAAAATTTTGCACAGTCACACGTCTGGACCCGAGAGCATCATAGGCTATGTTGTGAGGCAAAATTTTAACCCCGCGTGTTCCAATTCACCAAACAATTTTGCCCCTATCTACATAATGGGGAAAGTTAAAGGAAAAGTGTTGGAGGCGAATTGACAGCTGCCAGATGTGAACAAGGGGGACTTAAAGAATGAGAGCGACGGCGCCAAAGAGTATATACTGTAGAGTTGCTAAGGTGGGGCCCCGACATGGGATAATCACCACACCACCACGGGGATATGAACACACACACAAAATGCGCCACACACTACGACATGCTTGAACACATATACCACCCTCAGCACACATTTCACCACACATACACCCACCTCGTCACATAAAAGTCGAAACACAAAAGTCGCCACTCAAAACGTGCCATGCACAAAGTTCGCCACATGCAAAACTCGCCACATGCAAAACTAGGCCCACGCAAAACTCGCCAAACGTGCAAAACTCACCTCTTGGAAAACTCGCCACACGTAAAACTTGCACACGCGGAAAAATTGCCACATGCACAAAAGTTGCAGCACATGCAAAAGTTGTCACACACAAAACTTGCACATACTCAAAACACACCACACATAAAACTCGCCATGAGCAAAACTCGCCATGCGCAAAACTTGCTGCACACAACTTGCTACACTAACCTGTCACATGCAACTCGACAAACAAAAAGTTGCTACACGCATGTCGCCACACAAACCTCATCTCACAAAAGTCGCTACATGCATGTCACCACACGCAACTCAACACACACAACTTGACATATGAAACTCGCCCTAAAACACACACAAGTCTGGTATTATCCTTCAAAAAATAAAAATCTGATTAATAAGCAGACAAACTACAAGAGCAACAAATGTACCATATAGGAAATACGGCAGCTGTCAGTCACATGACCTGTCTATTATGTGTATGTGTGAGCTAATATATACTGTCAGGGGGGAGGGCTTCCTGTTGGCTGGGGACTTATCAGGCTGCCAATAGCAACGAATCACAGCTCAGCTTCTATTTTGCTACAGTTAATTAATCTGAGCTCTGATTGGTTAATATAGGCAGCAAAGGACATTCTCAGTATAACAAAGCTTGTGTGAGGTAATAGCATGTCAGTTAGGTTGTGTTGGTGGAAAGGCTGATGTCAGTCACATTACTTCTATATAAGAGGAAATAGAAACTGCCAGTTACAGACTATTTTTACCACAATAATGCCTCATAAGAAAATGAATTCCATGGCACGAATGTCAGCTAATGCGAAAAGAAATGCTGCATCACAGGCCAATGAAAAATGTGAAGACCGAGAAACAAGGCTGACACACATAAGAACAGCAGCTGCTTTCTGAGCAGAGGGAAGCGAAGCTTGCAGACAAGAGAACAAGAGCTGCTTCCTGAAGGGCCAATGAACTTTCTGAGCAGAGAGAAGTGAGGCTTGCAGACAAGAAAACAAGAGCTGCTTCCTCAAGGGCCAATGAACTTTCTGAGGTGAGGGAAGCGAGGCTTGCAGACAAGAGAACAAGAGCTGCTTCCTCAAGAGCCAATGAACTTTCTGAGGAGAGGGAAGTGAGGCTTGCAGACAAAAGAACAAGAGCTATTTCCTCAAGAGCCAATGAACTTAGTTTTTGCCTTTTAATAACTACATTTCTATCTATTTGTTTTGTGTTTTTTGTGTGCAGAATAAATTTTTGTTAACACATTCTATTTTGCTAACAGCAGCGAAGCCGGGTAGTACAGCTAATTAAAAATAAAAATGAAGTTAGAATAAAAATTGAAAATGAAAAATAAGAATAAAAATAAAAATAAGGCCTTTATATGTTGATGACAAATGCAGAATAGTTATGTTCTCAGTAACGCAGAACCTTAATATTTCCTCTATCTGAATGATTTCATATTTGTCATAACCTTGGTTTACCAAAATATTTAAATTATGCAACTTTGCATGCAATACCCTTTTTTATTGTAAAGAAATGAATCTTTATAATACTTAATGTTATTTATACCCAATAGTACCTTATTAATATTTATCTTTATTAAAATGTGTGAAGAAGAGGTATTGATTAAATGTGATGATGTAATCAGGATCAAAAACACATTTCCCACTTAATACCCCAAAAATATTGTTTTACTAAATAATTAAATTTATAAAAACCAAAAATAAAAATTAATTATTTTATAAATAATCTGTATAAATTCTATGTCGGCTTTATAGCATATATTTGTCTGAAAATATGTACCCATCTATGTAACCATTAAAAATAACACTGAATATCATAAAATTATAATTTGCTGCTTAATTGAAAATGACATAACGAAGGGATTGCCCACACCTGTCCATGAAATAGCCTTGAAGTCAATTGTCCAATTACTTTTGGTCCCTTTAAAAACAGGGTGGCACATGTTAAGGAGCTGAAACTCCTAAACCCTTCATCCAATTTTAATGTGGATACCCTCAAATGAAAGCTGAAAGTCTGAACTTCAACTGCATCTGAATTGTTTTGTTTAAAGGGCACCTGTCACCCCCAAAATGGCTGGTGAGGTAAGCTCACCGGCATCAGGGGCTTATCTACAGCATTCTGTAATGCTGTAGATAAGCCGCCGATGTTACCTGAAAGAGGAGAAAAAGACGTTAGATTATACTCACCCAGGGGCGGTCCCGCTCTGGTCCGCGTCTGATGGGTGTCTCCGGTCCGCTCCGGCGCCTCCCATCTTCGTTCCATGACGTCCTCTTCGGGTCTTCGCGCCGCGGCTCCGGCGCAGGCGTACTTTGTCTGCCCTATTGAGGGCAGAGCAAAGTACTGCAGTGCGCAGGCGCCGGAAAGGTCAGAGAAGCCCGGCGCCTGCGCAATGCAGTACTTTGCTCTGCCCTCAATAGGGCAGACAAAGTACGCCTGCGCCGGAGCCGCGGCGCGAAGACCCGAAGAGGACGTCATGGAACGAAGATGGGAGGCGCCGGAGCGGACCGGAGACACCCGTCGGACGCGGACCAGAGCGGGACCGCCCCTGGGTGAGTATAATCTAACGTCTTTTTCTCCTCTTTCAGGTAACATCGGCGGCTTATCTACAGCATTACAGAATGCTGTAGATAAGCCCCTGATGCCGGTGAGCTTACCTCACCAGCCATTTTGGGGGTGACAGGTTCCCTTTAAAATTCATTGTGGTAATGTCTATAACCAAAATGAGAAAAATGTTGTCTCTGTTCAAATACAGTTATATGAAATTTTGGGCACCCCTATTAATCTTAAGCTTAATGTTTTATAAAAATTGTTTTTTTTTTTTGCAACAGCTATTTCAGTTTCATATATCTAATAACTGTTGGACACAGTAATGTTTCTGCCTTGAAATGAGGTTTATTGTACTAACAGAAAATGTGCAATCTGCATTCAAACAAAATTTGACAGGTGCATAAGTATGGGCACCCTTATCATTTTCTTGTTTTAAATACTCCTACCTACTTTTTACTGACTTACTAAATCACTTTTTTGGTTTTGTAACCTCATTGAGCTTTGAACTTCATAGCCAGGTGTATGCAATCATGAGAAAAGCTACTTAAAGTGGCCACTTGCAAGTTGTTCTCCTGTTTGAATCTCCTCTGAAGAGTGGCATCATGGGCTCCTCAAAACAACTGTGAAATGATCTGAAAACAAAGATTATTCAACATAGTTGTTCAGGGGAAGGATACAAAAAGCTGTCTCAGAGATTTAACATGTCAATTTCCACTGTGAGGAACATAGTAAGGATATTGGAAGAACACAGGTACAGTTCTTGTTAAGGCCAGAAGTGGCAGGCCAAGAAAAACATCAGAAAGGCAGAGAAGAAAATGGAGAGATCAGTCAAGGACAATCCACAGACCACCTCCAGAGAGCTGCAGCATCAACTTGCTGCAGATGGTGTCACTGTGCATCGGTCAACTATACAACGCACTTTGCACAAGGAGAAGCTGTATGGGAGAGTGATTCGAAAGAAGCCGTTTCTGCAAGCACGCCACAAACATGTCGCCTGAGGTATGCAAAAGCACATTTGGAGAAGCCAAGTTCATTTTGGAAGAAGGTCCTGTGGACTGATGAAACCAAGATTGAGTTGTTTGGTCATACAAAAAGGCGCTATACAATGCGGCAAAAAAACACAGCATTCCAAGAAAAACACTTGCTACCCACAGTAAAATTTGGTGGAGGTTCCATCATGCTTTGGGGCTGTGTGGCCAATGCCGACACCAGGAATCTTGTTAAAGTTGAGGGACGAATGGATTCCTCTCAGTATCAGCAGGTTCTTGACAATAATGTTCATGAATCAGTGACAAAGTTGAAGTTACGCAGGGGATGGATCTTTCAGCAAGACAATGATCCAAAACACCGCTCCAAATCTACTCAGGCATTCATGCAGAGGAACAATTACACTGTTCTGGAATGGCCATCCCAGTCCCCAGACCTGAATATCATTGAACATCTGTGGGATCATTTGTCCATGCTCGGTGACCATCAAACTTAACTGAACTGGAATTGTTTTGTAAAGAGGAATGGTCAAAAATACCTTCATCCAGGATCCAACTCATTAAAAGCTACAGGAAGCGACTAGAGGCTGTTATTTTTGCAAATGGAGGATCTGCTAAATATTAATGCAACTTTTCTGGTGAGGTGCCCATACTTATGCACCTGTCAAATTTTGTTTGAATGCAGATTGCACATTTTCTGTTAGTACAATAAACCTCATTTCAAGGCAGAAACATTACTGTGTCCAACAGTTATTAGATATATGAAACTGAACTAGCTGTTGCAAAAAAATTTTTTTTTTTATAAAACATTAAGCTTAAGATTAATAGGGGTGCCCAAACTTTTTCATATAACTGTATATATGGACCTAACTGTATATTGGGTCATGAGGTTATTTCTCTTCAGATACTCCAGTATAGCATCCCTTAGAATGCCCTCCAGGATTTTACCCACAGTAGAGGTTAAGCTTACTGACCTATAATTTCTGAGTTCAGTTTTTGGCCCCTTTTCGAATATTGGCAGCACATTTGCTATACGCCAGTCCTGTGGAACAGACCCTGTTATTATAAATGCCAAAAACAAAAAAATTGCAGCCGCACCCTTTTGAATCCTTTACAGGTAATAAAGTCTCAGCGGACACAAGGGCGCACGTTCAATACCAGGGAGCCAAACCCGGACAAGTACCAAGACCACACAACGAAAGAGAACAGCGCCACACTGGATAGTGAAAAAATAAAGGCTTACATATTTTATTCTGCCTCCTGTAGCGACATTTCGGTCACAAGACCTTTTTCAAGCACAGTATACAGCGTTCTAACCACCATTATATACATGAAACCCGACCCACCCCGTTAACATAGCACCAATAGGGCGTAGATCCACTTTTGTATCTACACCCTATTGGTGCTATGTTAATGGGGTGGGTGGGGTTTCCTATTATTATGGAGTCTTTAAAGATTAAAAATAATGGTCTATCAATGACTGTACTTAGTTCCTGCAATAATCGGGAATGTATCCCATCTGGGCCCAGGGATTTGTCAACTTTAGTGATTTTTAGACGCCGCCGTACTTCCTGATGGGTTAAGCAGGTGACATTTAATGGGGAATTTTTTTTTTATCACCTGGTCATATTGTCTGCCATGGGATTTTCTTGTGTGAATACAGATGAAAAAAAGCATATTGGCTTTTTCCTCATCCTCTTCCACCATTTCACCCAGACTATTTTCAAGGGGGCCAACACTATCAGTTTTTAGTTTCTTACTATTTATGTAGTTAAGGAATATTTTGTGATTATTTTTGCTCTCTCTGGCAATGAGTCTCTCTGTCTCAATCTTTGCTGCCTTGATCTGCTTTTTACAGAATTTATTTAATTTTCTGTATTTATTTAATGCCTCATCACTACCTACTTCCTTTAACCCCTTCATGACCCAGCCTATTTTGAACTTAATGACCTGGCCATTTTTTGCAATTCTGACCAGTGTCCCTTTATGAGGTAATAACTCAGGAACGCTTCAACAGATCCTAGCAATTCTGAGAATGTTTTTTCGTGACATATTGGGCTTCATGTTAGTAGTAAATTTAGGTCGATCATTTTTGCGTTTATTTGTGAAAAAATTGGAAATTTGGCGAAGATTTAGAAAATTTTGCAATTTACAAATTTTTATTCTGTTAAACCAGAGAGTTATGTGACACAAAATAGTTAATAACATTACCCACATGTCTACTTTACATCGGCACAATTTTGGAAACAACTTTTTTTTGTTAGGAAGTTATAAGAGTTAAAATTTGACCAGCGATTTCTCATTTTTAAAAACAAAATATACAAAACCATTTTTTAGGAACCACCTCACATTTGAAGTTAGTTTGAGGGGTCTATATGGCTGAAAATACCCAAAAGTGACACCATTCTAAAAACTGCACCCCTCAAGGTGCTCAAAACCACGTACAAGAAGTTCATTAACCCTTCAGGTGTTTCACAGCAGCAGGAGCAACATGGAAGGAAAAAATTAACATTTCACTTTTTAGTCACAATTAGTCACAAAAATGATCTTTTAGCAAGAATTTTTTTATTTTCCCAAGGGTAAAAGGAGAAACTGGACCCCAAAAGTTATTGTACAATTTATCCTGAGTACGCCGATACCCCATATGTGGGAGGGAACCACTGTTTAGGTGCACAACAGGGCTCGGAAGGGAAGGAGCGCCATTTAACTTTTTGAATGAAAAATTGGCTCCAATCTTTAGCGGACACCATGTCGTGTTTGGAGAGCCCCTGTGTGCCTAAACATTGGAGCTCCCCCCACATGTGACCCCATTTTGGAAACTAGGCCCCACAAAAAACTTATCTAGATGCATAGTGAGCACTTTGAACCCCCAGGTGCTTCACAAATTGATCCGTAAAAATGAAAAATAACTTTTTTTTCACCAAAAATTATTTTAGCCTCAATTTTTTCATTTTCACATGGGCAACAGGATAAAATGGATCCTAATGTTTGTTGGGCAATTTCTCCTGAGTACACCCATACCTCACATGTGGGGGTAAACTACTGTTTGGGCACACGGCAACGCTCGGAAGTGAAGGAGTGCCATTTGACTTTTGAATTAAAAATTAGTTCCAATCGTTAGCGGACACCATGTCGCATTTGGAGAGCCCCTGTGTGCCTAAACATTGGAGCTCCCCGACAATTGACCCCATTTTGGAAACTAGACCTCCCAAGGAACTAATCTAGATGCATAGTGAGCACTTTGAACCTCCAAGTGCTTCACAGAAGTTTATAACAGAGCCGTGAAAATAAAAAATCATTTTTCTTTCCTCAAAAATAATTTTTTAGCCCGCAATGTTTTATTTTTACAAGGGTGACAGGAGAAATTGGACCACAAAAGTTGTTGTCCAGTTTGTCCTGAATACGCCGATACCCCATATGTGGAGTAAACCACTGTTTGGGCACACGTCAGGGCTCGGAAGGGAAGTAGTGATGTTTTGAAATGCAGACTTTGATGGAATGTTCTGCGGGTGTCACGTTGCGTTTGCAGAGTCCCTGATGTGCCTAAACAGTAGAAACCCCCCACAAGTTACCCCATATTGGAAACTAGACCTCCCAAGGAAGTTATCTAGATGTGTGGTGAGCACTTTGATCCCCCAAGAACGCAGAGCCGTGAAAATAAAAAATCATTTTTTCCCCACAAAAATAAGTTTTTAGCCCCCATTTTGTTAATATCCTAAGGGTAACAGGAGAAATTAGACCCCAAAGTTGTTGTGCAATTTTTCCTGAGTACGCTTATGCCCCATATGTTTGGGTAAACCACTGTTTGTGCGCACATCGGGGCTCGAAAGGAAGGGAGCACCATTTGACTTTTTGAACGCAAGATTGGCTGAATCAATGGTGGCGCCATGTCGCGTTTGGAGACCCCTGATGTGCCTAAACAGTGGAAACCCCTCAATTCTAACTCCAACACTAACCCAAACACACCCCTACCCTAATCCCAACTCTAGCCATAACCCTAATCACATCCCTAACCCCAACACACCCCTAGCCACAACCCTAACCCCAACACACCCCTAACCCTAATCCCAACCATAACCATAACCCTAACCACAAGCCTAACCTTTACCCCAACACACCCCTAACCCTAATCTTAACCCTATTTCCAACCCTAACCCCAATTCCAACACTAACTCTAATTCCAACCCTAACCCTAAGGCTATGTGCCCACGTTGTGGATTCGTGTGAGGATTTTGCCGCAGTTTTTGAAAAATCCGCAGGTAAAACGCACTGCGTTTTACCTGCGGATTTACCATGGATTTCCAGTGTTTTTTTTGTGTGGATTTCACCTGCGGAATCCTATTGGGGAACAGGTGTAAAACGATGGGGAATCCGCACAAAGAATTGACATGCTGCGGAAAATACAGCGCAGCGTTTCCGCGCGGTATTTTCCGCACCATGGGCACAGTGGATTTGGTTTTCCATACAGTTACATGGTACTGTAAACGTGATGGAAAACTGCTATGAATCCGCAGCGGATTGACCGCTGTGGATTCATAGCAGCCAAATCAGCACCGTGTGCACATAGCCTAATTCTAAACCTAATTCTTACCCTAACCGCAACCCTAACCCTAGTTCTAACCCTAACTCTAGTTCTAACTCTAACCCTAGTTCTAACCCTAACCCTAGTTCTAACCTTAACCCTAGTTCTAACCCTAACCCTAGTTCTAACCCTATCCCTAGTGGAAAAATAAAAGTAAATATATTTTCTTTATTTTATTATTGTCCCTACCTATGGGGGTGATAAAGGGGGGGGGGGGGTTGTTTATAATTTTTTTATTTTGATCGCTGTGATAGAACCTATCACAGCGATCAAAATGTACCTGGAACGAATCTGCCAGCCGGCAGATACAGCGGGTGCACTGCGCATGAGCCCGCCATTTTGGAAGATGGTGGTGCCCATGCAGAAGACGGACAGACACCGGGAGGGACACCAGAGGTCAGTAAGTATGTGGAGGTGGGACAGCAGGGGAGTGAGATCGGCCTGCGGGGGGAGCGGACAGGAGGACAGGGGGGAGCAGAGCACAGAACAGGATGGAGGATGGGGCAGTGAATCGTGGCAGGGGCAGATCGCGGTCTCCAGCCATGGCCCATGATATTGCAGCATCGGCCATAGCTGGATTGTAATATTTCACCAATTTTCATTGGTGAAATATTACGATTGCTCTGATTGAAAGTGAAACGTCACTTCAACAGCCAATCAGAGTGATCATAGCCACGGGGAGGCGAAGCCACCCCCCTGGGCTGAAGTACCACTCCCCCTGCCCCTGCAGGTCAGGTGAAATTACAGTTAACCCTTTCACCTGGCCTGCAGGGACGCGATCATTCTGTGATAGCATATGCGTGACAGGTCGGATTGGCACCGACTTTCATGACGCATACATTGTGTCACAGGTCGGGAAGGGGTTAATTCTCTAAATGCTTTCTTTTTGTCATTAATTGCACCAAGATCATCTCTCATTCGTTGGAAATTTGCCTTCCTGAAGTTTAGTGTCCTTGTAACCCCTCTGCTACACATCTTATTAAAGGATACATGAAAACTTATTATTTTGTAATCACTATTATCAAAATGACCCCCAACCCTAATATTTGATATGCGGTCTGGCCTGTTGGTTAATATTAGCAGTGGTTGGTTATCTAGCAGTGCCCCCACTTCTTGTTGGGTCCTGAACCAGTTGTGAAAGGTAATTGTCTCTCATAGTTGTCAAAAACCGATTACCTTTGGTGGAACTGCAGGTTTCTGTTCCTCAATGTATTTCAGGGTAGTTGAAGTCCCCCATAATAATGACTTCTCCTTGAGTCGCTGCTTCATATATTTGCTTTACGCGGATATTGTCATGGTGTGACTCGACCCAACGGGTGGTTGGTCAGCTATCGGTACAATACACATACAACGGGGATGGTATAGGGGAGAGGAAGGCCCTACCAATAGGGAATGAGGGAATGGTCACCACCTGAGCCTGTCCACGAACTCCCCTAATGCCCTATGCGGGTCCTTCCCCCGCCGCCGTCAGGAAACCTCGTCCGTAGTAGTTGCCTATTACTGCCCTGGCTAGTGCACTGGCCGGCAAGGAGTACTACCCTCATCTCTGCAGATAATACACACAGAGGCAATAATAATAATCTTTATTTATATAGCCCCAGCATATTACGCAGCGCTTTACAGTTTAACAGTTTCAAACACAACTGTCATAAGTAACAACATTAACAATACAATAATTAAAGCAACATAAGACGACCCTGCTAGTGAGTGCTTACAAGGGGACAAGGTAACAAAAACACAAAACTTAGCTTATGTACACCGCTGCTAAACTCCACAAGGCAGATAACAGCAACTGGACTCCAAACACCAGACGTGGCTGACACCAGAGCGCTGCTCCTGCTTGGCTGGCCTCCAGAAAGGAAGTGCATCACCAACAGTCAGCTGATGCATCAGGTGACCTTTTAAAGGATGGCGGGAGTGGTCACCACCTGCATCAGCTGACCCAGCAGCACTGCAGTAACACCAGTTTGCCAGCAGGGACGAGGGGCGACTGACATTAACCCCCGATGGTGCAAAAGGAAAAAAAGTTTTAAACCGAGTGGAACCAGAGCTGCCACAAATCCAAAAAATGGATCGTGACAGATATTCTCTGTGGCTTCTATTATTTTTGGAGACTTATAACTAGTGATGAGCGATACCTTCCGATATGCAAAGGTATCGGTATCGGATTGGATCGGCCGATATCCAAAAAATATCGGATATCGCCGATACAGATACCCGATACCAATGCATATCAATGGGACACAAAATATCGGAATGGTTCCCAGGGTCTGAAGGAGAGGAAACTCTCCTTCAGGCCCTGGGATCCATATTCATGTATAAAATAAAGAATAAAAAAAAAAAATATTGATATACTCACCCCTCTGACGGCCCCGGCTCTCACCGGTCCAAGCGTCTGCCTCCGTTCCTAAGAATGCAGAGTGAAGGACCTTCGATGACGTCGCGGCTTGTGATTGGTCGCGTGACCACTCATGTGACCGCTCACGCGACCAATCACAAGCCGTGATGTCATCGAAGGTCATTCACTCCCTGCATTCTTAGGAACGGAGGCACCGCTAAGAGCCAGGGTCCGCCGGAGGGGTGAGTATATCAATATTTTTTATTTTTATTATTTATTTTTTGCATGAATATGGATCCCAGGGCCTGAAGGAGAGTCTCCTCTCCTCCAGACCCTGGGAACCATACGCACCGCACACTACCGATTCCGATATCGCAAAAATATTGGAACTCGGTATCGGAATTCCGATACAGCAAATATCGGCCGATACCCGATATTTGCAGTATCGGAATGCTCAACACTACTTATAACAAACCCCTATCAGTAATTTTGTATTTTTTCCCATCCCCTTATCTCAACCCACAGGGACCCTACATTTTCATTAGATTAACATATCATCATGCCGGATGGGTTTTAAGAATGATTTTGCATATAAGCACACACCCCTCCCCCTCGCTTATTTATATGGTCATTTCTGAACAGACTATAGCCCTGTAAGTTAACAGCCCAGTCATGGCTCTCGTCCAGCCATGTCTCAGATATCCCCACCATGTCATAATTATGTTCCAACAACATTAGTTCTAATTCCTCCATTTTGTTGGCGAGGCTCCTGGCATTAGTATACATGCACTTTATACATTTCTCTGTACCTCTAGTCTTTCATAAATTATTAACTGGTCTAATCCCACCCCCAATTTCTTTATTTGTGCCCAGGTCACTATGTTCCCCTCCTATAAAATGAATACCCTCCCCCAATCCCTAGTTTAAACGCTCCTCCAACCTTCTAGTCATTTTCTTTCCCAACACAGCTGCACCCTCCCCATTGAGGTGCAGCCCATCCAGAGGCGCAGCTAGGATTTTGGTTCAGGGGGGGCGAAAATACTGAGTGGGCCCCTAACCAGGTAACCTTGATTACAACTGGGTGACGCGCCCAAATAGTGGAGAACCTCAGCAGATGACCGCGCTAGTACTGAAGATAATCTCTATATAACGACCAACATGGATATTACCGCCATATGGTCAGTGGTAGATCCCAGCCCTACAGAACATATAAGACATCACAGCACAGTTACAGATAATGACTTAGGCTATGTGCACACGTTGCTGATTAGCCTCAGGATTTGTTTGTGCGGATTCTGCATCTCTTGGCAGAAAAGCAGGTGCGGATTTGATGCGTTTTTTGTGCGGATTTTGTGCGGATTTGCTGGGGATTTACTGCGGATTTTGTGCGGATTTCTTGCATTTTTTACCCCTGCGGATTTCTATAATGGAATGGGTACAAAAAAGCTGTAGATCCGCAAAACAGAAGTGACATGCTACTTCTTTTAATCTGCAGCGTTTCCGCACCATTAGCACAGCGGGTTTTTTTCAGCGTTTTGTTTTTCTCATTGATTTATATTGTACTGTAAATCACTTGCGGATCTGCAGTGTTTTTGCATGGTAAAAAATGCTGCGGATCCGCAGGAAATCCGCAATGTGTGCACATACCCTTACTGCTGACGTTCTTTCTGATGGAATTGTTTACTTTTCCCATCTTTTCCATCTGGCCCAGACCGACATGACAACTTCTTCCTGCAGAGAATACAACAAAGACACATTTCACTTCTCATATTCCAGCCCCATCACCATCTATTCCCAACGTGCACAAACTCCTCATCCTGCTGATACCCCAATACTGAGCCGTTGCTGCCGTATGTGTCCCTATTACTGCCCCTGATACCCCAATACTGAGCCGCTGCTGCCGTATGTGTCCCTATTACTGCACCTGCTGTGTGGTTCTCTGTGCTTTCTAAATTCTAAAGCACCCCTCTATAATATAGTAATGCCGGGTGCAAGTGTCCTAGAAAACCGTGCCCACATTTTGCCCCCTAGAAAGTAATATTGCCCTGTATGCCCCTTTGATAGTAACAGTAACCTGAGTTCCGCTATAACAATAAGTGCCCACTTTACATTTAATAATGTCCCGAGTCTCCCCCTGTACAGCTCCCTAATACACAGTATGAAGCTCTCTTATACACAGTATAATACCCCCTCACTGTATAGTACCACCCACACAGTATACTGATCCCTTAGTAGCCCACAAACTGATGGTTCCAACACTGTATGATGGCCCCCTCACTGTAATCCCCACACTGTAGATAGCCTCCATATAGTATAATGCACCAGATCATCCTAAATATGGTATAATGCACTCCCCATAGGCAGACTCTATATTGTATAATGCACCCCCATAGGCAGACTCTATAGCACAAGGCAGCACCCATAGGCAGACTCTACAGCAGTGTTCCCCAAGTTCGGTACTCAAGAGCCACCAACAGGTCATGTTTCATGTTTTCAGGATTTCCTTAGTATTGGCCAGGTGAGAATTCCATCATCTAGACAGGCAACAATTCCATCATGTTGGTGGCTCTTGAGGACTGGAGTTGGGGAACACTGCGCTATAGCATAAGGCAGCCCCCATAGGCAGACTCTATAGCACAAGGCAGCCCCCATAGGCAGACTCTGTGGCACAAGGCAGCCCCCATAGGCAGACTCTGTAGTATAAGGCAGCACCCCATAGGCAGACCCTGTAGTATATGGCATCACCCCCATAGGTAGACCCTGTAGTATAAAGCAGCACCCCATAGGCAGACTTTATAGCACAAGGCAGCATGCATAGGCAGACTTTATAGCCCAAGGCAGCAACCCCATAGACAGACCCTGTAGTATAAGGCAGCACCCCATAGGCAGACCCTGTAGTATAAGGCAGTATCCCAAAGGCAGACCCTGTAGTATCAGGCAGCACCCCATAGGCAGACCCTGTAGTATAAGGCAGCACCCTATAGGCAGATCCTGTAGTATAAGGCAGCACCCCCATAGGCAAACTCAGTAGTATAAAGCAGGACCCCATAGGCAGACCCTGTAGTATAAGACAGCACCCCATAGTCAGACTGTAGTATAAGGCTGTACCCCATAGGCAGACCCTGTAGTATAAGGCAGCACCCCCATAGGCAGATTCTGTAGTATAAACCAGCACCCCCCATAGGCAGACCCTGTAGCATAAGGCAGCACCCCTGTAGGCAGACCCTGTAGTATAAGGCAGCCAAATAAAGACGGTAAATAAATACTAACCTCTCTTCCTCCTTATTCCCGCGGTGCTCCAAGCTGACGCTCATCTCCTGACAGCGGGCGCCAGGTAGTGATGTCATCGCGCCCGCTGTGTCGGCGTTGGTAATGTCTGACGCTGACAGGGAGATGATGGCAGAAGAAGCGTAGCGCTCCTCCCCTCATCAATGTGGTCAGCTGTATTGGCTAAATGTCGAAACAGCTGACCTTGCAATGACAGGCAGGGGGCCCACTGCTGGCAACGGGCCCCTACTGCCTGCTCAGGGGCCCATAGCGGCAGAACAGGAAGATCGATTCTCCCTGTTCTGCCACAGAATATAATTGTATCGGCGTGTGCAGTTACATTAGCGTAGCTCCAGGTGGGCCCCTTCTGAGCATCGGGCCCAGAGCGATGGCCCCTTCTGCCCCCCTGGCAGATACGCTACTGAGCCCATCCCTAGCATAGAAACTGTAGCCAACTGAGAAGTTGGCCCAGTTCTCCAGGAACCCAAACCCCTCCCTCATACACTAATTCCTGAGTCACTTATTTGTCTCTCTAATCTCCCTTTGCCTCTCTGACATGGCATGTGGTACAGTCAGTATTTCTGAGAATACCACCTTGGAGGTCCTTGCTTTAAGGACCTTCCACCTACCTCTTTGTCATTTGTGCCAATGTGCACCGTGACCGCTGGGTCCTCACCAGCCCCTCCCAGTAATCTGTCAACCCGATCAGCGATGTTTCGTACTCGATAGCGAGGTCGGCAGCACTCTGTTCGACGATCCCGGTCTTTCTGACGATTGCCCTATCTGTTCCTCTAATAATTGAGTCCCCCACTACCTGCACCTGTCTGGCCTGCCCTGCTCTCCTATTTCCCTCCTTACTGGAGCAGACACTCCTCCGGCTTTCAGAGGACATGCCTGGCTGCAGGAGTGCTACCCCTGTACTGGCACCCCCTCATCTGCCAACTTAGCAAACTTATTGGGGTGTGCCAGATCAGGACTAGCCTCCCTGGCACTCTTCCCTCTACCCCGCTTCCTAACTGTCACCCAGCTTGCTGCCTCACTGTCCTGCAGCTCCATCCTACCCTCATCTGTCCCATTGAGCGTCTGCTCTGTGAGCAGCAGACTCCTCTCCATATTGTCTATGGATCTCAGTGTTGCCAGCTGCACATTTAGATTCAAAATCCGGGCTTCCAAATGCACAACGTGCTCACATCTCGCACAGCAGTATGCATCCTCGCCCGGCTGATCAAGGACTGCATACATGTGGCCAGATGTGCACTGGATGGCATTAACAATAGTGGAGCACATTTCCTAATGGGGATTCCACCAGACAGAAACGTTAAAAAGAAATTTAGAATATTAATAAAATGCAAAAAGCAATTCAGTAATTCCTCCCTTGTAAACTCCCTGAATCCAAAGTCACTAAATCACAAGAAACACACTTACTTCAGTTCGCACTTACACTCCGGTCACACTCGCTAAGGAACAAGTTTTAAAGAGATTTTTTTCCCCTTTAGCAGCAATCCAACCTACAGCTCAATGACTTCTGTACACCTCGTACATCCGTACACACACGGCTCCGCTACATCCACACTGTAAACCCCTCCTGACCCAAACACAAACTTCCCCTCATCCAGCACCATGACAACCAGCACAGCAGAGTCCTGCATACACTGAGGCCCCGATCATGTGACCCTGACTCCTCCCCTCCTGTGACCTCATCACAGGTCCTGTGCGCACAGAGCAGCCATATATGTGGAGAGTGCGGCTCTGTGGGTGGAGGTCGGTGCTGGAGGCCCCATTATTCTCTATGTGGAGTGCGGCTCTGCGGGTGGAGGTCGGTGCTGGAGGCTCCATTATTCTCTATGTGGAGTGTGGCTCTGCGGGTGGAGGTCGGTGCTGGAGGCTCCATTATTCTCTATGTGGAGTGCGGCTCTGCGGGTGGAGGTCGGTGCTGGAGGCTCCATTATTCTCTATGTGGAGTGCGGCTCTGCGGGTGGAGGTCGGTGCTGTAGGCCCCATTATTCTCTATGTGGAGTGCGGCTCTGCGGGTGGAGGTCGGTGCTGGAGGCCCCATTATTCTCTATGTGGAGTGCGGCTCTGTGGGTGGAGGTCGGTGCTGGAGGCCCCATTATTCTCTATGTGGAGTGCGGCTCTGCGGGTGGAGGTCGGTGCTGGAGGCTCCAGTATTCTCTATGTTGAGTGCGGGTGGAGGTCGGTGCTGGAGGCTCCATTATTCTCTATGTGGAGTGCGGCTCTGCGGGTGGAGGTCGGTGCTGGAGGCTCCATTATTCTCTATGTGCAGTGCGGCTCTGCGGGTGGAGGTCGGTGCTGGAGGCTCCATTATTCTCTATGTGGAGTGCGGCTCTGTGGGTGGAGGTCGGTGCTGGAGGCTCCATTATTCTCTATGTGGAGTGCGGCTCTGCGGGTGGAGGTCGGTGCTGGAGGCTCCATTATTCTCTATGTGGAGTGCGGCTCTGCGGGTGGAGGTCGGTGCTGGAGGCTCCATTATTCTCTATGTGGAGTGCGGCTCTGCGGGTGGAGGTCGGTGCTGGAGGCTCCATTATTCTCTATGTGGAGTGCGGCTCTGCGGGTGGAGGTCGGTGCTGGAGGCCCCATTATTTTCTATGTGGAGTGCGGCTCTGCGTGTCGAGGTCGGTGCTGGAGGCTCCAGTATTCTCTATGTGGAGTGCGGCTCTGCGGGTGGAGGTCGGTGCTGGAGGCCCCATTATTCTCTATGTGGAGTGCGGGTGGAGGTTGGTGCTCGAGGCTCCATTATTCTCTATGTGGAGTGCGGCTCTGCGGGTGGAGGTCGGTGCTGGAGGCCCCATTATTCTCTATGTGGAGTGCGGCTCTGCAGGTGGAGGTCGGTGCTGGAGGCTCCATTATTCTCTATGTGGAGTGCGGCTCTGCGGGTGGAGGTCGGTGCTGGAGGCTCCAGTATTCTCTATGTGGAGTGCGGCACTGCGGGTGGAGGTCGGTGCTGGAGGCTCCAGTATTCTCTATGTTGAGTGCGGGTGGAGGTCGGTGCTGGAGGCTCCATTATTCTCTATGTGGAGTGCGGCTCTGCGGGTGGAGGTCGGTGCTGGAGGCTCCATTATTCTCTATGTGCAGTGCGGCTCTGCGGGTGGAGGTCGGTGCTGGAGGCTCCATTATTCTCTATGTGGAGTGCGGCTCTGCGGGTGGAGGTCGGTGCTGGAGGCTCCATTATTCTCTATGTGGAGTGCGGCTCTGCGGGTGGAGGTCGGTGCTGGAGGCTCCATTATTCTCTATGTGGAGTGCGGCTCTGCGGGTGGAGGTCGGTGCTGGAGGCTCCATTATTCTCTATGTGGAGTGCGGCTCTGCGGGTGGAGGTCGGTGCTGGAGGCCCCATTATTCTCTATGTGGAGTGCGGCTCTGCGGGTGGAGGTCGGTGCTGGAGGCTCCAGTATTCTCTATGTGGAGTGCGGCTCTGCGGGTGGAGGTCGGTGCTGGAGGCCCCATTATTCTCTATGTGGAGTGCGGCTCTGCGGGTGGAGGTCGGTGCTGGAGGCTCCATTATTCTCTATGTGGAGTGCGGCTCTGCGGGTGGAGGTCGGTGCTGGAGGCTCCATTATTCTCTATGTGGAGTGCGGCTCTGCGGGTGGAGGTCGGTGCTGGAGGCCCCATTATTCTCTATGTGGAGTGCGGATCTGCGGGTGGAGGTCGGTGCTGGAGGCTCCAGTATTCTCTATGTGGAGTGCGGCTCTGCGGGTGGAGGTCGGTGCTGGAGGCCCCATTATTCTCTATGTGGAGTGCGGCTCTGCGGGTGGAGGTCGGTGCTGGAGGCTCCATTATTCTCTATGTGGAGTGCGGCTCTGCGGGTGGAGGTCGGTGCTGGAGGCCCCATTATTCTCTATGTGGAGTGCGGCTCTGTGGGTGGAGGTCGGTGCTGGAGTCTCCATTATTCTCTATGTGGAGTGCGGCTCTGCGGGTGGAGGTCGGTGCTGGAGGCTCCATTATTCTCTATGTGGAGTGCGGCTCTGCGGGTGGAGGTCGGTGCTGGAGGCTCCATTATTCTCTATGTGGAGTGCGGCTCTGCGGTTGGAGGTCGGTGCTGGAGGCTCCATTATTCTCTATGTGGAGTGCGGCTCTGCGGGTGGAGGGATGTGGAGATTCCCTATTATTGGGGGCATCTAGTGGGTTTGGATCAGGGAGAACCTTCTGAGTGGCCCCGTAGCCAGGTAACCCTGATTACACTATCGTGGCGCCCCCTTCACTCGGTTTGCACCGTAGACTTGTATGGTGGCGAGTGAGCCGAGTCTCGCTGACAATCTCAGATCCTCGCTTCCCCCATAGAGTAACATGGGGCCGAGTTCTGTGTGAGGTTTTATCCCATAGCCCTCGGCCGTGTTATACAGTAATGTGACTCCGGCCTAGTAGTGGATGTTGGAGAACCTCAGCAGGTGATCGCGCTGTTACTGAAAATAATCTCTCTACAGAGACCAGCACTGATATTACCGCCATATGGTGACATATAGTGATAGATCTCAGCCCGCATGGTGACTTACAGCTGACGTCTTTTCCAGCTGATAAAAAAGGCTTTACTTTATTCCAGAATGGTATACAATTACATGGCACCCAAATAATGCAGCAATGTGTTTCGAACACAAACTTTGTTCTTTGTCAAAGCGGCAACACATACAACTGACCGGCAGTTTATACATTGGCAAATAAAGCTCACCCACCAGAAAGTCATGTGATCTAAAACTGTCGAGAAATGTTAAATGAACCTGCGCATAATGCCTGGAAGCCTGTGACATTGCACGAAACGAATCAGCATTACTATAACTATCGGTCAAATGCTCAGAAACACGTTTTTTAAGGTTTCTGATCGTGCAGCCAATGTACATTTCATCACAAATAGAACAATGAATAATAAACACAACATTGTCACTGTTACAGTTTAAATGTTGCTTACGGAACAAATGCTTGGATGCATCAGAATTACAAAAACTTCTTACCGCTGATACAAATTAGCACATCCTACATCGGTTCTCTCCACATCTAAACAATCCCTTACTATTAAGCCAAGTATGCCTGTCATGATTTGTATTGTGGGGGTTGGACAAAATATTACCCATAGTCTGGGCTCTTTTAGCAACAACCGCACAACCAGGATTTAAGATTTTAGACAGGACATTATCCTCCTCCAATATAGGAAGGTATTTCTAGAATATTCTCTTAATGTCCATAAATTGAGGACTGTATTGTAGTGAGAGAACAGGTTTGTTGTCCCTTTTTTATTTTACATGAAGTATTGTCCAGTAAATCGGAACAATTTTTTTCCACAATTTTCTTAGCGTTGTTTAACATTCATGTAGGATAACCCCTATTTTTTTTAGTTTGCTCTCACAATCAGAAAATTCACCCCTTAAATTGCCATCATCACTACAATTTTGTTTAATACGGGAAAACTCACCCACTGGTATTGATCTTACTGTAAGCTTGGGGTGACAACTGGATGCATGCAATATGCTTTTTCTAGATAAGGGTTTAGAATATGTAAAAGTGGTAATTTTGTTGACCGAACCCACCAATTGTAGATCTAAAAAAGAGAGAGATGATACAACTCATAAAGTTCTATGGCTTCCGTTTCCATCTATATGCTGATCACACTCAGATCTACATCTCTGGCCCAGATACCACCTCTCTGCTGTCCTGAATCCCAGAGTGTCTATCAGCCATATCCTCCTTCTTCTCCTCTCGCTTCCTCAAACTGTGTGGACGAATCTGAACTCATCATTAGTGATGAGCGAATATACTCGTTATTTGAGATTTCCCGAGCACGCTCGTGTGTCCTCCGAGTATATTTTAGTGCTCGGAGATTTAGTTTTCATCGCCGCAGCTGAATGATTTACATCTGTTAGCCAGCATAAGTACATGTGGGGGTTGCCTGGTTGCTAGGGAATCCCCACATGTAATCAAGCTGGCTAAGAGATGTAAATCATTCAGCTGCGGTGATGAAAACTAAATCTCCGAGCACTAAAAAAAATACTCGGAGGACACCCGAGCGTGCTCGGGAAATCTCGAGTAACGAGTATATTCGTTCATCACTACTCATCATCTTTCCTCCATCTCACAGATTTCCTTACCGGGCCTATCTATCACAATTAACGATATCACGCTTTCCCCGTACCTGATGTCCGCTGCCTCAGAGTAACCCTTGACTCTGCCCTGTCCTTCAAACAGCACATCCAAGCTCTTTCCACCTCCTGTCGCCTTCAGTTCAAAAATATCTCCAGAATCTGTGCCTTCCTCAACCAACAACCTACTCAAATTCTTGTACATGCCCTCATCATCTCCCGCCTCGACTACTGAAACCTCCCTGCTAACACCTTTACACCTCTCCATTCCATCCTTAACTCTGCTGTCCAACTAATTTATCTCTCTGCTCGCTACTCCTCCACTTCCCCCTTCTGCAAATCTCTTCACTGGCTCCCATTCCCTCAGGGTATCCAGTTCAAATTACTAATACTGACCTACAAAGAAATCCATATCCTGTTTCCTTCATAGATCTCTGAACTAGTCTCCCGACATCTTCCCTCGTGTAATCTCCGGTCCTCCCAAGACCTCCTTCTCTCCTCCACACTTATGCGCTCCTCACCCAACAGCCTCCAAGACTTCTCCTGAATATCCCCCATCCTCTGGAATTCTTTGCCCCAACACGTCCGACTATCAACCACATTTGGATCCTTCAGACGGAACCTGAAAACCCACCTCTTCAGGAAAGCCTACAGCTTGCAATGACCCCCCTGTCTCCTCATCACTACCTGGGCTACAGCCTCACCAACACCAGAGCTGCTGCAACCATCAACCTAGTGTCTCCTTCTCCACCATCCTGTAGAATGTAAGCCCGCAAGGGCAGAGTCCTCGCCCCTCTGTATCAGTCTGTGATTGTTGGTTTGCTTACTGTAAGTGATATCTGTAATTTGTATGTAACCCCATTCTCATATACAGCACCATGGACTCAATGGTGCTATATAAATAAATAATAATAAATAGAAGATTACAGTGCGGGAAAGATGGGAAACATTCATATAGTTGGCCGGTGGTGATGGAGTCAGTGACGGACTCTGGCCAAATATATGTTTCTAGAGCCGTAGTAGAAGATGAAGATGTCGTCCTCATCATGAAGTAGTTATTTCTCCTGTCACGTGTAATGAATATCTCCTGCAGTATTACTAATGCCGATTCCAGTGTCGGTAAATGAGACGAGAATTAGCTTGTGGAAGATGAGTCTGTGAGAAACGTATTCAGCTGCCAACTCCGAGGGAGAAACTGCTTGTTGTCTGTGGCCTAAAACATATACCGTATTTTCCGGCGTATAAGACGACTGGGCGTATAAGACGACCCCCCAACTTTACCAGTTAAAAAATAAAATCTTCTTAAAAGTCGGGGGTCTTCTTATACACCGTATGTCGTCTTATAGGGCCGGTGAATATGTGCCTTTTGGGGGGGGGGGGGGGGAGTGATCCTGATGACGACGAGGGGGCGTCTCACAGGAAAGTGAGTATCCCCCATTACCTTATCATAGCGCTGCAGCGTGGGGTCTCTGTGCTGGGAGCGGCGGCTGCTGTGCTGTGGTGCGGCGGCTCCTCTTCTGCAGTGTGGGGCCTCTGTGCTGTGGGGTGGCGGCGGCGGCGTATCTTTATGCAGTTGGGGCTCCTCCGGCATCTCATTAAAGCCTGGAAGCCCCGCCGGCAACTCCATCGGTACAATGCGGTGGCCTCCGGGAAAATGACCGCTGCTCAGATTCAGATCTCGTCCCGAGATCTCGGGAGACGAGATCTGAATCTGAGCAGCGGCCATTTTCCCGGAGGCAGCTTAATAGGTGCGATGCGGTGGCCTCCGGGAAAATGGCCGCTGGGGGCTGCGCATGCTCAGATTCAGATCTCGTCCCGAAATCTCGGGACACGAGATCTGAATCTAAGCAGCGGCCATTTTCCCGGAGGCCACCGCATTACACCGATGGAGTTGCCGGCGGGGCTTCCAGGCTTTAATGAGATGCCGGAGGAGCCCCGACTGCATAAAGATACGCCGCCACCCCACAGCACATAGGCCCCACACTGCAGAAGAGGAGCTGCCGCACCACAGCACAGCAGCCGCCGCTCCCAGCACAGAGACCCCACGCTGCAGCGCTATGATAAGGTAATGGGGGATACTCACTTTCCTGTGAGACGCCCCCTCGTCGTCATCAGGACCACTCCCAAACCCCCCCCCCACCCACCCACCCACCATATACACCCGGCGTACAAGGCGATTCCCGGCGTACAAGACGACCCCCGACTTTTAAGAAGATTTTCAGGGGTTAAAAAGTTGTCTTGTACGCCGGAAAATACGGTAGGTTTTATTAGTAGATGGAAAGAAGGAAACTAAATACTGTAAAATAATAAATCTTCTCATATGTTTCCCTTATTATCTCCAGTAATTGTATTATTACACCGGATTCTTATGATGTTACATCGGCTCATCTTCTCATTCAGGTGTCTACAATATCAGATCCTCTCAGTGAAGACCTTTTTATATAAGAGAATTTTCCTGATTTACCCATCAAAGATGGATATGGACAGAGACGAGATGGCGGAGAGGATATTACACCTCACCCTAGAGATCCTCTTCCGGCTTACTGGAGAGGTGAGAGATTCTGATGACGTCACATTACATAATTCTTATCTATGGGAATAACAGATGGACAGAACTGGAGAGGTGAGGACTCTGGAAATGTCTGTAGTGAGATTTATTAATGTGTCTCTCCATAACCAGGATTACACAGTAGTGAAGAAGACCTCTTGTGAGCGCTGTCAGGACCCTGTGTCTGAGGGATGGGGAAGACCCCTGAGCCCAATCACGGGGCCTCAACCTCACCTGATACATGAGGACATCAATGACCAGAAGATCCTAGAACTCACCTACAAGATGATTGAGCTGCTGACTGGAGAGGTGACACTGCTGGGAATGCTGGGACATTATACAGTAACGCTATGAAGGGATCGGGGGATGATGGTATCATTGTATGTGACAGGTTCCTATAAGGTGTCAGGATGTCGCCGTCTATTTCTCCATGGAGGAGTGGGAGTATTTAGCAGGACATAAAGATGTGTATAAGGAAGTCATGATGGTGGTTCCTCAGCCCCTCACATCACCAGGTAATAGACAGGACTAAATACACACGGCCTATAATTATCTGTATGTAAAGAATGAATTCACTCCCTGTATGTGTTTTCTCCAGATCTATCCAGTACGAGGACAACACCAGAGAGATGTCCGCATCCTCTTCTTCCACTGGAGTGTAAGCAAGAAGATCCCAATGTTCCTCAGGATCATCAGGTAGATGGAGAGAAGGTGTCAGTAGATCTCCCCTATGATGTGTAGATGGCTGTGAAGCTCTTGTGCTCAGTCTTGTTTTATTCACCAGTATTATATGTTTTATACTTGTGTAATGAGAATGGTGCAGATGGCATGCAGGTCTGCCACCAGGAGTTTCAGGGCCCCATAATGGCAAAACTTTCGGGCCCCTTGGGACTCCGCTCTGGCTACACCCCCCAGCTCCACTTCCAACTCTCGAACCTTCCACAATCTCACTGCCCACTCATAGAAAAAATCCACATCTGTATCTGTATAATGCATCCCATAGTCATATATAGTTGAATAATGCAGCCCCATAGCAGTACAATACATCCCCTTAGGTGTATAATGCACCCCCATAGTGTATTACTATAATCATGAAGCACCAGTATTTCTATAAATGGTGAGCCGGTAATCCTGACTCTCCCAAGGCACCCTAGGGATGCCCACCCTGGACTACTCCAAATTGCAATCAACACTAAAAAACGGAGCAGAAACGTCCACATCCACATATTTATAAAAATATTCAAATAAGTTTATTGTAATCACCTTATTATATATAAATCACAAAAATACAAAAGTACAAAGTACAAAAATGTGCGTGCTGTCAGCACAGACATAAAGCAGGAGGCACTACAAGGAGAACATGACAGTGGCTAAGTTTAGAGGGGGAGCACAGCGATGTACCCCTCTGGTTGCAGCATTAATCCTTATTTGTATGGCCATGACTATATATGTCACACATTAAATCCAATATTACCTAAATCACGGCCACCACATAAAAAGTCACACAATTAGTACAATGGCTGCTTACCCATTGGTAGTCAGGGTTCGTACCCCCACCTCACTTGGCACCCCGGACGCGCGTTTCGCGTAGCTTTTTCAACCCTGTTGAAAAAGCTACGCGAAACGCGCGTCCGGGGTGCCAAGTGAGGTGGGGGTACGAACCCTGACTACCAATGGGTAAGCAGCCATTGTACTAATTGTGTGACTTTTTATGTGGTGGCCGTGATTTAGGTAATATTGGATTTAATGTGTGACATATATAGTCATGGCCATACAAATAAGGATTAATGCTGCAACCAGAGGGGTACATCGCTGTGCTCCCCCTCTAAACTTGGCCACTGTCATGTTCTTCTTGTAGTGCCTCCTGCTTTATGTCTGTGCTGACAGCACGCACATTTTTGTACTTTGTACTTTTGTGATTTATATATAATAAGGTGATTACAATAAACTTATTTGAATATTTTTATTAATATGTGGATGTGGACGTTTCTGCTCCGTTTTTTAGTGTTGATTGCACCCCCATAGTGGTAGAATGTACTCCGTAGTATAATGCACCCCCATAGTAGTATAATGCACCTCATAGTATAATGCAGCCCTGTAGTATAATGCACTCCCATAGTGGTATAATGCACTCCATAATATAATACAGCCCCATAATAGTATAATGCACCCCCATAGAAGTAAAATGCAGCCTCTTACTGTAGCTTTAAAAAAAAAAAAAAAAGTTTATCCTTACCTGGCTGAGGTCCAGCGGTGTCCTCCATCTGATACATCTTAGGCGCATACCATCATATGAGAGTGACATTTCATGTCGGCAACATGTCCACTGACATCAGCTGCCAGCTTGTGATCTCCCGCAAGGCAATAGATTTTAACTTGCCGTGCATCGTCAGTTGAGCCGCTGGGGCCCATAGAGGAGAGGCGGCCTGCTGGGGGTCTCCTCTGCTCACCAGGCCCTATTTGCCAGTAAGGGCAGTAATGTTCTGATGGCGGAACTGATGGCAGGATTAGAGCTGATCATAGATGTGACTCTCTTCTCTTCATCTGTGTGTGACTAATACTATGTTTGTTTCAGGGTGAAGATCTGACCCATATTAATACTACAGAGACATATGTGAGGGGTGATGAGCGGTGTAAAGAGGAGATTCCTACATATGACTACCCAGGTGAGTAGTAACCACTAAATGCAGAGAAGTCACAGATTCTTCTCAGTCATCGGCTGTGGCTGTTTTATCGGTAGTATAGTCCGGTCGTATCACAATCGTGTGATCACAATTTTGCCTCTAGACTTCAACATTCTCCCCCATCAAAACTTTGACACATCAGCTGTACACTGTTATAAAACAATTTCTTTGAATGTCTAATATTTCTTCTTGAAACTGATCTGACATCTGACATTAGCCCTTACAATAGTTTAGCTTGAAAGAGCCACTGAGCCCCATACTCTAATTACCCCAGAGAGGTTTCACCACTAGTTACTCATTTATTACTGATGAAGACTGTTGAGTTTGATCATTTCAGTAGATGTGTTATTGTCTTTAGTCACAGTTTTTGACTACAGTAGTTACTGCTCAAATCCTTTGACTTAACCACTTCCTGCAGTCCATTTTTCTGTTCCTAAACAGGGCCCAATTTTTCGAACCTGACGTGTGTCACTTTGTGGTGATCAATTTGGAATTCTTCACAAAGGATAATAGGAAACAAATGGACCTTACAAATTATTTTCCAACTTCTCTTGAATCTGACAATACCCTATATACAGTTGTACACTACTGTCTGGGCACATGGCAGGGTTAAGAAGCTATTTAGCTATTTGACTGCAGATATTGCAGAAATAGTTTGCAGATACAATGCATTGGGGGCACTGTTCGTGGTCACCTGGCAGCTCAAAAGATATCCACCATGAAAGGACTTGGCGCTATCTACTCCATTTTACAGATCCCAGGGATTGCCTTGTTCATCATACTTTAACCCTTCTACTTGGGTCTGATCTTAGCCAGACAGAGACCCCTAGGCTTTGGCCATGGTGTTACCTTATGTTATGTGATGTGAGATGTAGCAAGAATAGTCAGGTAACCGGGTCAGTACCAGGAGAGCAGAGAAAATACAAAATCAGAAGACACAAGAGTAGTCAGTAAGCGAGCCGAGGTCACAACAGGAAACAAATAAACAAGCCTGGAGAGGAGCACAGAGGAATTAACCAGAGGAGAAGGCTGTATCTGACAGCATCCAGCAATATGCTTCGAGCTTTAGGAGGGTGTGGTGCTTTCCAACTGGCTGGAGCAGGGAGCTGGGAACACAAACCCATACTGCCAGACTGGGTGGTACTACAAATCCCAGGTACCCTAATCTTAATGGCAGGACAGAGCCTGCGTTGCCCAGAGCTTCTGGTTTCGATGTCTCTTCCATTACCATTGCTGCCTGTAGAATGCATAAGGTCGTGCCTGGTAACAGTAAATATAGAAAAACTGACTGAACAGCCATCTAGTCTGAACTGGTGCATAACCAAAAAAAGTCATATAGCAAATAGATAATGGCTGCACTCAAGTTTATTGTGCTAAAGCAAGGAAATGTGCAATACATGAAATGTGAACAGCATAATGGCTTGTGAAATTTATGAAAAAACACATGAGATTTTTAGCACAAAATTTGGCCCAATGTTGTGAGCCCATTCACCAAACGTCAAGGTAATCTCAGATCGAATGGGTAACTAACCTGTCTGCCTAGTGTGAACACTTACCTATGGCTAATAAAATGGTAAAGCCTGTATTTATAGAGGAGGTTAGAACCAACTGTGTTTGGATGTAGTTAAAATCACAGCATGGTGAAGGGCGGGGCGTTCAAGTCAGAAAAAGCAATACATAGTAAATATAGAAAAACTGACTGAACAGCCATCTAGTCTGAACTGGTGCATAACCAAAAAGTCTTACATAGCAAATAGATAATGGCTGCACTCAAGTTTATTGTGCTAAAGCAAGGAAATGTGCAATACATGAAATGTGAACAGCATAATGGCTTGTGAAATTTATGAAAAAACACATGAGATTTTTAGCACAAAATTTGGCCCAATGTTGTGAGCCCATTCACCAAACGTCAAGGTAATCTCAGATCGAATGGGTAACTAACCTGTCTGCCTAGTGTGAACACTTACCTATGGCTAATAAAATGGTAAAGCCTGTATTTATAGAGGAGGTTAGAACCAACTGTGTTTGGATGTAATTAAAATCACAGCATGGTGAAGGGCGGGGCGTTCAAGTCAGAAAAAGCAATACATAGTAAATATAGAAAAACTGACTGAACAGCCATCTAGTCTGAACTGGTGCATAACCAAAAAGTCTTACATAGCAAATAGATAATGGCTGCACTCAAGTGAGGAAGGAGACAGGCGTCTCCGAAACGCGTTGGTTGTTTGGTCTAAGCTGCACTCCGTACTCACTTGCCGGGGGTTACGGTCACGTGACGATCGCGTCACTTAGGTCCTGCGCACCGCTCTAACACACCGCCGTGGCGGCTCACAGCGGCGACTCTAAAGGATCCCGTTTCCACCTGGAGAATTTTTTGGGGGGCTTGCCGCCGGCCGGGGCAGCCACCCATCTATTCTAGATCTTGTTTGCCGAAAAACTTCTGGCGGAACTAACCTGGAAAACTGATATCCAGCAACGGAGGGAATAAGGTACTTTTTAACGTCTATTTCGTTTACTGAAACGTATGCATTGCACCTCCATTAGGACCTATTTGTATGTGAGACCTATCTCAGGGATATGTGGCATTCTTAGTGATTTTAGATAATAGTTTTTTAATTTTAACCTTTCCACAACACCATTTTAGACTTTACCAGCAGTCTCGTTATCTGTACCAGCGCATACCCATACACGAGTTTGTGTATATACAATTATATTTGATGCCATTTTATTACCCAACACAGTGCCCAGATTGTGCTCCAGGAGACACACACACATTGTAAATTAAGTGGGTTCTTCTCACTATAGTAATGCCAACTACATGGATGCTAAATGTGGTTTGGGCACACTGCAAGGCTCAGAAGCAGGGGTGGATTAAGGGTAGTCAGGGCCCCGGGCTGTTCAGACACTGTGGGCCCCCCCGGTCATGTGACGGGGGTCATGTGACGGGGGTCATGATATACCTGAACCAGATTATTCCAGAAAAATGGCCGGGCCCTAATCTACTGTAACCTATTAAATATTTGTTAAAATATGCAATACAGTTAGGTATATTTTGACCAATATCACATACAAGGAACAAATACCACCGCACCATGACCAGACCACAAATTACAACCACAGTGATCGAATAATATCACATACAAGGAACAAATACCACTGCACCATGTCAAGACCACATATTACCACCACTTGGTGACCAAATAGCCCATACAAGGGACAAATACCACAACACCATTTCCAGACCACATATTATCACCACATAGTGACTGAATACTACAATACTGATCAGTAATAATAAAAAAACAAACAAAAAAAACCCAATTCTATCACCATAAGTGCCAGTATTCACAGGAGATCTGTACTTCGTATGCATTGTCTGTGTACAGGTAATACAGTGATCACTGGTGACATTGTACACAGGACTGCTGTATATAGTATACAGTGTATAGTGGCAGTGTATAGGTAACACTGACTCACCAGTGACGTCTCTAGGTGAAGTCCTTCATCTTTCATCCATCACAGAGCGCCATCATTTCTTCCAGCCAGGACTCGTTTCTGCAGGAAATAACAGTTATCTCAAGCTCCGCTTGCAGAACACATTACTTAATTTTTCACAACTTCTACATTACACCACATGAAGAAAAAAAGACGATAGTGTCACTCTGCACAGTAACAGGACCGCCCCCCCCCCCCATTTAAAACAGTATACTCAAAAAATAAAATAAATGCATCACTGCGGTAATAATATCCCTTAATTAGCCCCTATGGTAATAATATTCCCCATCCTGGCCCCGGTTATCTCATTCCTGGCTACAGCCATATGTTCTCGCATCCTGCCCTCATGAGTATCCATTCTACCCCATATGATCTCCCCATCCTGCCCCATCAGTCTCCATCGTATCCTCCTGCCCCATGTCTTTCATTCTGCCCCGTGGCTCTAATCATGCCCCGTATCTACATTCAGCATATGTCTCCAGTCCTGCCCCCAGTGTGTCCAGCATATTACCACCAGTGTGTCCAGCAATCTGCCCCAGTGTGTCCAGCAATCTGCCCCAGTGTGTCCAGCATATTACCCCCAGTGTGTCCAGCAATCTGCCCCAGTATGTCCAGCATATTTCCCCCAGACAGTGTGTCCAGCAATCTGCCCCAGTGTGTCCAGCATATTACTCCCAGTGTGTCCAGCATATTACCCCCAGTGTGTCCAGCAATCTGCCCCAGAGTGTCCAGCATTGCCCCCAGACAGTGTGTCCAGCAATCTGCCCCAGTGTGTCCAGCTATCATCTGCCCCAGTGTGCCTCCGGCTCCAGCATATTGCCCCCAGTCAGACAGTGTCACTGACTGTCCAGCATTCTGGCCAGCCCGGATTGCCGTTAGTTAGCAAAAAACAAACAAACAAAAAAAACCTCACCTGACCAGCGCTCCAGGCGGTGAGCTCCCTCCAGCAGCGCGCACTCGCCAGCGACTGACAATGATGTCAGATGCCGGCGACGTGTGCGCTGCGCCTGCGGTCGACTGCAGCTGACAGCCTCCAATTGGCTGGCGGCTGTTGTTAACTATTGACGTGCGGGCGCGCGCCTGCCGCACATCAATAGGAAACTGCCGCAGCACCGGTAGGGGCCCGGTGAGCAGATGAGACTGGGCCCGATGCGGGCCCCCTCTCTCTGCCCACTGGGCCCATAAATGATACGCCAGTCAGGGCACGGGCAGTAATGCCCTGATGGCGGCGGGCAACCCGTGCGGAAGCCCAGGGCCCCCCCACACCACTGGGCCCTGGGCTACTGCCCATATTGACCCTCTTATAATCCGCCCCTGCTCAGAATCGAGGGGAAGATTTGACTTTGGGATATTGGATATTGCTGGATTGGTTTATGGAAGCCATGTTACTTTTCAAGACCCTTTGAGCCAATTATAATGTAGAAACCTCTGTTTTTCACTGAAAGATGATGGACCTGAGTGGGGACTTGTTTTTTTGTGAGAAGAATAGGTTTATTGGTATAAATTTTGCCAACTTAACATTGTTTGGTGACTTTTTACTTTATATTTTGGAGGCAGAATGAACAAACAGTTGAACACCACGATCTACTGGTTCATCCTATGAGGTTTTCTATTAGACTGTGAGCTGTCATTGTCTTAGTGAATAATTACGTATTTAACATAACTTGTCATGTTCTGGACAGTTTACTTAGAAATGTCAAAATATGTAAAATTCAAGGATTTATAATAAAAACTAACTGGTTTTATTTTTAACAGATGACTGCACCAGGAGATCAGAGGGGCAGCTGACATCTTCAGTTTTTAAATCAGATAATCTTGAGATCCCACAGGATACAACTGAAGTGAATGCCATTACTCCAGATTTACCATCATCCCTTCTCAGCAAAGATCCATCGTCAGATCTTTTGAAACAAGTCCTGTCTTCTGATTCATTACCGACTACTAATGAAAATCAAAGTCACAAAATAAGCATTAAAAAACAAATTGCTCCTGAAGTAAATAAGCCATTTTCACTTTTAGAATATGGAGATGGTTTTCCCCTCAAAGAATCTTTTCTTAAGCATCCAAAAATTCACACAGCAGAGAATAGATTTGCTTGTTCCAAGTGTGGGAGATGTTTTAACCAGATGTGGAATCTTGTTATACACCAAAGAACTCACGCAGGGGAAAAGCCTTTTTCATGTTTAGAATGTGGTAAATATAGTATACACAAATCAAATGTTCTTAAGCATCAGAGAACTCACACAGGGGAGAAGCCATTTTCATGCTCAGAATGTGGGAAATGTTTTAATCTGAAAACTCATCTTGATAGCCACCAGAGAATCCACACAGGGGAGAAGCCTTTTTCATGTTCAGAATGTGGTAAATGTTTTACACACAAATCAAATTTTGTTATGCATCAGAGAACTCACACAGGGGAGAAGCCATTTTCATGCTCGGAATGTGGAAAATGTTTTAATCAGAAAGCTCATCTTGATAGCCACCAGAGAATCCACACAGGGGAGAAGCCTTTTTCATGTTCAGAATGTGGTAAATATTTTACACACAAATCAAATTTTGTTATGCATCAGAGAACTCACACAGGGGAGAAGCCATTTTCATGTTCAGAATGTGAAAAATGTTTTAACCAGAAATCAGATTTGGTTAAGCACCAGAGAACTCACACAGGTGAGCAGCCTTTTTCATGTTCAGAATGTGGGAAATGTTTTAATCGGAAAGGCCATCTTGATAGACACCAGAGAATCCACACAGGAGAGAAGCCATTTTCATGTTCAGAATGTGGGAAATGTTTTAACCATAAATCAAGTCTTGTTAGTCACCAGAAAAGTCACACAGAGGCGAAGACATTTTCATGTTCAGAATGTGGTAAATATTTTACACACAAATCAAATTATGTTACGCATCAGAGAACCCACACAAGGGAGAAGCCTTTTTCATGTTCAGAATGTGAAAAATGTTTTAACCAGAAATCAGATTTGGTTAAGCACCAGAGAACTCACACAGGTGAGCAGCCTTTTTCATGTTCAGAATGTGGGAAATGTTTTAATCGGAAAGGGCATCTTGATAGACACCAGAGAATCCACACAGGAGAGAAGCCTTTTTCCTGTTCAGAATGTGGGAAATGTTTTAACCAGAAATCAACTTTGGTTAAGCACCAGAAAACCCACAGAGGGGAGAAGCCTTTTTCCTGTTCCTAATGTGGGAAATGTTGTACATGGAATTCAACTCTTTAATAAACATCAGAGAAGTTGCAGAGGGGAGAAGCCTTTTCATGTTTAGAATGTTGGAAATATTGTAACCAAAAATTGTAACTTCTTAAAACAGTTGTCTACTGCTAGGACCACACATTGTTACTCCTTATGTTTGGCCTCTTTAAAACAAAAATACTCATACACAGCTCCATTGCCAGCGCCAATTCAGTGATGTCAGGATTCATGTAAGGTTGTTACAGTACACAAGCCCTGCGCCCAATCAGTGCCGGCTTCACTGTCCCCACCTTCGGAAGTATTCAACATAAACCGGGAACCAGAGCTGCGGCTGCTCTCTTCTTCCTCCTATTGTTCGATTTGAAGTTGGGGACAGTGACATCAGCGCTGATGGGCCGCAGGGCTCACATGATGTGTCAAACTCACATGAGCTTCATGAACGCAAGTGCTGACACTGCTAGAACTGCATCGGCATGGAAGGTTTGAATAATTATTTTTATTTTAATAGGACCAAACATAAGGCTTGAGAAGGGATTGTGCAAGTAGAGAACAACCCTTTTAAACATAATGACTTCTCGCTGTGTGGGATTTTTTATATCATACCTAGAGTGTAAAGAATGAATTACTTGAAAATTGTATTTTGTTTACTGTCAAAAATAGCTCTGACCTGGAGAAAATATATACAATGGGGAAAATAAGTATCGGATACTATACCGATTTTGCAAGTTTTTCTAGCTACAAAGAATGAAGTCTGTAATTTTTTTTTGGGTACACTTCAACTGTAAAAGACAGAATATAAAAATAAAAACCAGGAAATAACATTGTATGATTTTTGCATAATTAAATTGCATTTTATTGCATGAAATGCTGTTTTTTTGGACTATAAAATGCACTGGACCATAAGACTACCTAGGTTTTAAAGGAGGAAAATAGGGACATAAACACTGAATCACAAAATGTGGTAAATTTTGTACTTAATATCTCCTATCCTGATACACATGGTCCCGTCATCCACATCCTGATACACATGGTCCCCTCATCCCAAGCCTGGTATGCCTGCCCCCTCATCCCTATCTTGGTATCCATGGATCTTTCATTCCTATCCTGGTATGCATGGCCACAGCCCTATCCTGGTATGCAGTGTTAGGGCTAGCGGAATGCACAGAGTATAGGAAGGAAACAACAAGGTGCGTTCGCAGCCCGGGGTCCACCGTGCAGAGAGATCTGCTGCAAAGTAATTGGCGGCACTATATGGCGGTATAAGCGAACTCTGTTAACTTCACAGAATCGCAAAGATATGAAAACACTCTGCCCTGTTAACCTCACAGAGGATCACAGCTCCCTAAATGAGCAAAGCAAAGAGTGGTCATGCAGTCAGCATAGCACACAAACAACTCCTCACCGGAGGTGCCGGTATTCTAGGGGCTTATTTCAGCCAACCCTAACCACATGCAAACATGACCACCAAGTAGCAAAGCTCATAACACAGGTTGATACTATAAAGGTAATTTTCCTTTATTGGATGTTTTCCTTTATTGGATGCTGCCCTTCCCTTTGTTGTTCCTTCCCAGGGAAAGGCCTGGCTATTCACTGCCTGCGTTGAGAAACACCTGATGGTGTCTCCGCAGCTCCTCTACATGCATTTGCATATTTGGGGGCAGTGTTCTGGATCACTGCGTTGAGAAACACGTGATGGTGTCTCCGCGGTGTTGGATGTTTTGGTCTCCACGAGGTCAATCATCCGAGCCTTTATAGTCTTTCTACTAGGCACTGCTCCTGATAGCCAATTTCCTACTCCACACTGATGAGGGGCAAAATCCCCAAAACAGCTGTCTGTGGATGGATACCATGCTTGGCATAGGTGGTTTTCCTTTATTGCATGTTTTCCTTTATTGGATGCTGTCCTTCCCTTGGTTGTTCCTTCCCGGGGAAAGGCCTGGCTATTCACTGCCTGCGTTGAGAAACACGTGATGGTGTATCCGCAGCTCCTCTACATGCATTTGCATATTTGGGGACAGTGTTCTGGATCACTGCGTTGAGAAAAACGTGATGGTGTCTCCGCAGCTCTTCTACAGGTTGATACTAGCGCATGGCCGTGTGGACATGCAAACCTTTTAAAGCTGCAGCAGACAAGCACCTTACTAGTGTTCCAATGGGAGCTGCTACAGGACCTGAGCGTGTGACCCCCCCAACCTCCAATGAGAGGTCCTCCCGTGGGCATGCTCAGTGTGTGCAAAGGACTTCGTCCCAGAAAAGCCTGCTCACCGCTGACCAATGCAGGGTACAACAACAGAGCCTGGAAAGGCAGCAGTAACCCTTTGCACAGTATTAGACTGAGTGACACACTGGGACCGACATCTTTGCTGAGCAGGCTCCACTGCGGCTGATGTAGAATGGGAGACCGCAGCAGACATGGTTCGAGAGTCCCCCTGTGCAGCGGCGGGAACTCGACTCCTAACATGCAGGGCCCCCATCTCATCCTAGTATGCATGGCCTAATACCTATCCTGGGATTCAGGGCCCCTATCATTATAGTATGGATGGCCCCCATCATTATCATGGTATGCGTGGCCGCATCTCGTTCTAGTATGCATGGCCCAACCCTATTCTGGCATGCAGAGCCCCCATCTCATCCTATTATGCATGGCCCCATCCTTATTCTGGTATGACTGCCCCCCATCCCGGTCCTGGTATGCATGGCCCCAACCCCATCCTGGTATGAATGGTCCCATCAGAAAACATTAAAAAAAGAAATCATTTCACTTACCTTCCCTTTGCCTCCCTGGACCATCTTGTTCCGGTGCCAGCAGCTGCTTTATGCTTGTAAGCAGCGCATGGCAGGGACATCGTGCTATGCTCATAAGTAGAGCATAGCTGCCAGAATACTCACTGCTCTGCACGCCGGGACTGTGTGCGCAGTGAGTATTTATTGCTCTTCAGTAGCACGCACAGTGTCAGCCAGAGCCTTCCTGCTGTTGTCCGTGGTCACGTGTTCCATTACTTATGATAAATGAATATTCACTTCTCTGGGCGTGGAGAGAGGTGAATATTCATTTCTCTTAAGTAGTGGCACATGTGGCTGCCCAGCAGCAGCAGAAAGCCAGCAGCTGACAGTGTGCACGCTACTGAAGAACAGTGAATACTCACTGCCCTCTACGCACATAGTCCCGGCGTGCAGAGCAGTGAATATTATGGCAGCTGCCCTTCGGCTTGCAAGCAGCGCATGATGTCCCTGCCATGCGCTGCTTACAAGCAAGAAACAGCTGCTGGCATCGGAACAAAATGCTGTGAGGGAGTGCCGGGAAGGTAAGTTTAATGTTTGGTTTTTTTTTATGCTTTCTGATGGGGCCATGCATACCAGGAAAAGATGAGGACCCTGCACACCAGGATAAGGATGGGGGCCATGCATACAAGGATGGGGGGTGGGGCAATGCATACCAAGACTAGGGTTGGGGGCCAATCATACCAAGACGCTATTAAAAAATGAATATTCATTGTCCTCCACGCCCATGAGCGTGGAATGCAGTGAATATTCATTTCTCTTTAGCAACGCGCATAGGAGTTAGCCACAGCAGCCGGCTCCAGCCTTATGTGACCCGCTGCTCCCCCGATGCCACTCACCCACCTCCCCACCACAACCAGAGCTGGTACATCCAGACTATAAGACGCAGTCCCCATTTTCCTCCACGTTTTTGGAGGAAAAGTGCATCTTATATTCCAAAAATTCGGTATTTAATCACTTACCAACCAGCAAGAATTCTGTCTCTCACAGACTTGTTAGTTTTTCATTAAGAAGCTCTCCTACTCTGCACTCATTACCTGTATTAATTGCACCTGTTTGAAATCATTACCAATATACAAGACCCTTGTCCCCATACTCAATCAATCACACTCCAAGCTCTCCACCATGGCCAAGAACAAAAAACTGTCTAAGGACACCAGGGACAAAATTGTAGACCTTCACAAGACGGGGATAGGCACCAGTGTAGACCTGCACGAGACTGGGATGGGCTCCAGGACAATAGGCAAGCTGCTTGGTGAGAAGGCAACAACTCTTGGTGCAATTATTACAAAGTATAAGAAACACAAGATAACTGTCAATCTTCCTTGATTTGGGGCTCCATGCAAGATTTCGTCTCAAGGGGTAAGTATGATTCTAAGAAAGGGCCGGAATCAGCCCAGAAATAAATGGGAGGACCTGGTCAAAGACCTGAAAAGAGCTAGGACTACAATCTCAAACATTACTGTTAGTAACGTACTACGCTGTGTGATGCAGCGGTAGGACCATACACAGTGAAACAGCACTGACCCAAGCAAGTTCAAACAAAACGTTCTTTTATTGTGTTACTTCACACAGTCAATATAGTATACAGCTTCTTCATACAGTCCATTAATAATGCATGGCTATATGATGCAGTCAATACACAGGCCGAACTTCCCTCTGTCCAGTTTCCCTGGGTGACCGCACACCGGTAACAAGTCTCTGTACTCACTCAGCGCACTGCACTCTTTATCCTCTGGAGTGCAGCCGGGTACACGCAAGAAAGCCCAAGACGCAGGGTGTCAGTCTCTCTGGTTCCTTTAGCCTCTGTGTTACTCCACACAGAGAGAGCTCTGCAGACAACTGCCCTGTCTGCTTCCAAGAACACACAAACCTCGCCCACTACTACAGGGCTTTTTAATCAGTCACTGCTTCATTATTCTAATTACAGCCACACCTGTGTCTGTAGTACGCCCTCATGGCCTCACTACGCTTCCATGCACATTCTGCAGAGCACATACAGCGCCCCCTAGCTGTACCAGGGGTCACTGCCTCACAGCTGTCATAGATTAAAATCCTGCAGGGCACGCAAGTTACCCCTGCTCACTCTGGCACAAGTCCAGGCCCGCAGGAAGTCTGTTAGTTATCATCTGAATGATCCAGAGGAAGCATGGGAGTAGGTCATGTGGTCAGATGAGAACAAAATATAACTTTTTGGTATAAACTCTACTCTCTGTGTTTTGCGTAATTAGGATGAGTACATACCAACCATGAAGCATGATAGGGGAAACCTCATAGTTGGTGCTTTTCTGCGAAAGAAACCAGATGGCTGCACCATATTGAAGGGAGAGGATGAATGGGGTCATGTATCAAGATTTTGGCCAACAACCTCTTTTCCTCAGTAAGAGCATTTTTAGACAAAAACATTTCCAAGAGCCAAGGATTACCTGCGGAGAGCTACAGAAAGACCTGGAATCAGCAGCTACAATTCTTTTAAAGAAAACTGTAAGGCATGTACTCAACCTCCATGGTCTGTATGCAGGCTCACCACTCAAGGTTCCATTGCTGAACAAAAAGCATTTTTTTGCACAAAATAGCTTTTTATTGATTTTTAACCCCCGGAGCTTTTTTCAATTTAGCGTTTTCATATTTCACTCCCCTCTTCCCAGAGCCATAACTTTTTTATTTTTCCTTCAATATGGCCATGTGAGGGCTTATTTTTTTGCGGGACGAGTTGTACTTTTGAACGACACCATTGGTTTTACCATGTCGTGTGCTAGAACAGTGATTTTCAACCTTTTTTGAGCCGCGGCACATTTTTTATACTTAAAAAATCCCGAGGCACACCACCAACCAAAATGGCACAAAATGGTGCGTCCAGGTTTGAGATGAAAGTCTGCAGTCATTCTATGTGACTGCAGGCTTTTGAATTCTCACAGCGCAAGCACTGCACACTTTCAGGATTCTCCCTTGCCAGTGGCCAGAGTGGACGGTCATGACAGCACAAGTATGTGATTTGGATACTTCTGGTCACATTCTAACTAGACGTGTCCGGCCTCAGTCAATTCATTTTCATTGAATGAGGCCACACATGTCTAGTCAGCACGTGACCGCATGTATGTAAATCACCAACATCAGAGAATTATGATAGCAGTGTGCACTGTGAGAATTCAGAAGTCTGCAGTCACATAGTATGACTGCAGACTCATCACAACCTTGGACATCCCCTTTAATGTTCCTAACAAATAAAAATGAGAATTAGTATCACAAAAAAAACACATTTACATCCAGGTACCTGATAGATGACGTTGTTTGTGGAGTCGCCTCTTTCTTTTCATCTTCACCTTGTCCAGATGCCATGATGACTCTTCTCATCCACCGGCAGAGCTCGTTTCTGCAGACTTCCATCTTCTCCTGTCTTCTGCAGCACATCCCGACACAACACCCTTAAAGATAGCAGTGTTATTATAATGCTCCGGAATAACAATATCTGCCCTAGGCTGAGCCTCTGAGTAAATAATTGCCCCTCACTTTATTCCCAGCACATATGACCCTCACTGTCCCTCTTATGGTACATGCCATCCACACTACCCTCTCTCTCTTTTCCATACTTCACACTGCCTTCTCATACGGTGTCCCTCATAGAGAGCCCAGTCTCTCTACTGTGCCCCTTCATTACACTCCTCCTACTTGGCATACTGTCTCCTCCTGGCTGTTACCCTCACACTACTCAGTATCTATTATGTGTCCACTCACACTTTCATCCCCCCATACTGTCTGCACACATTTCTAATAGCCTCCTCCTGTACATCCCCCCCCTGCTAACATACCCCTTTGCTCTCTCCATATTTCCTCCTCACACATTCCCCCCTCACACATTCCCCCGACTCCCCATACTGTCCTCACACATCCCATCACCGTTGCTCCCAGTACTGTCAGCACACATTTTTCCCCTCGCTACTGTGTCCACCCCCATCTCCCCACTCACCCCCACAGAATATATCCACTGCCCTTCCGATAGAATAAATCCATCCCCTTCCACAGAATAAATGCACCCTGCCCCACACATGCTAAATAAATTCCAGCCCCCCCCCCCTACGTACACACTGAATAAACCCCCCACACACACTGAATAAATCCCCCCACACACTGAATAAATCCCCCCACACACTGAATAAATCCCCCCACACACTGAATAAATCCCCCCACATACTCCCCATAAACCCACCCCACGCTGAATCTTCGGTGTCTTCAGCTCCACAGCACAGGAGCACTTACCACCAAGTCTCTTCTTTCTCCTGCGCGCCGGATAGTGACGTCACAGCGTGATCACATGACTTGATCACGCTGCTGGCGTCGCTCTGCAGTCAGAGCCTCAATTGTACTCGCAGCTGGTAGATGTCTGCGAGTACAATTGATCTCCGGGAGCCGGCGCGCTGCAGCTTCTCTGTGCCGGCTGTCAGCTTGACAGTCGGCACAGAGAACAGCTGACTCCCGTTCCCCGCGGCACACCCGACCATGTGTCGCGGCACACTAGTGTGCCGCGGCACACTGGTTGAAAAACACTGTGCTAGAAAACGGGAAAAAAATTCCAAGTGTGGTAAAATTGCAAAAAAACTGCAATCCCACACTTGTTTTTTGTTTGGCTTTTTTGCTAGGTTCACTAAATGCTAAAACTGATCTGCCATTATGATTCTCCAGGTCATTACAAGTTCATAGACACCAAACATTAAACCCATAATCCTATTTCTAGAAGGCTTGCACTTAAATTTATGATCAACACATAATCTGCCTTGGCAGTACAAAGTGACTAAAAGAAGAGATAGGTCATTTAAAATATTCTTTATTAAATACAAAAATGATAAAACATGAGATGAAAAAGACAGGGAGAAGATGGAAAAAAACTCCAAAAAAATCAGGGGAGAGCACAGTGAATGGTAAAGAAAAATTTTGCGTGCAACCAAAACAAAGGTGTTTTTGTGATTTTGCTAAGGGGGCTAAATTAATACTTGAGAAGTCATTACTAATGCTAGCAAGTTGACTAAGAAAGACTACCCTTGTTATAGCTTCATATCAAAAAAACATAAATATACCGTAACACAGCCAAAAAAAAGTTCACAATGAGAAATTCATTGTGTATAAATGAAGTCGAAGAGGTTCTTATTACCTGGTATAGTATGGTGCGGCGGGGAAGAGGAATACTGTGACCAGCCCTGCGCCCGACGAGCACTGTTTTGCTAATAAGCTTCAAGTTGGGGCGGGATGTAAAGTAGGCTTCTAGTCTGAGTTTTTAAACCCTATATGCAGGTGCCGTATAATTGTGGGTGACGTTAGCGGATGTATCCATGGTGTTGTGATGCCGCGTGCTGTTTGAAAGGAACTCCCATACTAAGGGGACTTCCGGTCCAGCGCTCCATGACACGCAGGGGAACGCACTGCTAGTCACGTGTGTAGCGCCCTCAGAGAAGTCATTCCGATCCTGGCGCATGCGCACTAGCCTGGAAGCAGTGCTGAATGCAAAGAAACCCTCGGAAAGGCACAGAAAGTTATGTACTTGCTCGGTGAGAGTAAAAATCGGCATTCGGTATGGAGTGTGGAGGGTGAACTGAGGACCGTGAAATACTGTAAGTGTGGTGAATAGGTGAAAGGGTGAGATGAAATGAGGGTGAAAGAAGGGGAGGGGAAAGGAAGAGTGATGAGAGGTATGAGAGAAAGAAAAGGGGAACCATGATCACAAGTAATATTATTGAAACTCGTGTGTAAAAAGTGGAAAGAGAAAGCCAAATATGACTCCAAATAAATAAATAAATGAATGAATAAGTGAATATTATATGGATAAATTAGGCATGGAAATAGCAAGGTTATAGGAAAAATGCCTAAATAGTGATAACCTAAACAAGGAATAAAATATAAATATCACAATGAAGGGCCATCTGAAATGTAAAATACAATATGTGAAAAAATGAAAAAATACATTAGGGTGGTATATAGCGTAACATTTACAAAATACTTAGATATTGATTGTTGTATGTCCAATTTAGATCTCTATTGTATCCGGTTAGGCAGTCATTATTTTTATTTCACCAGAATTGAACCAATGGAAATCACAGTCACGAAGAGGCAGGACATTGATGGCATCCAGAATATTACCGACATAAGACGAAACTGGAGAAAGGTGAAGGGAATGTCCCAGCACACAAAGAAAAGGCCGCCTGCGATAAGTAATGGTTAGAGGTTAGTAGTTGGAAACTAGACCTCCCAAGGAACTAATCTAGATGTGCGATGAGCATTTTGAACCCCCAACTGCTTCACAGAAGTTTATAACACAGAGCCGTGAAAAAAAACAACATTTTTCTTTCCTCAAAAATTATTTTTTAGCCCGCAATTTTTTATTTTCACAAGAGTAACAGGAGAAATTGGACCACAAAAGTTGTTGTCCAATTTGTCCTGAGTACGCCGATATGTGGGGGTAAACCACTGTTTGGGCACACGTCAGGGCTCGGAAGGGAAGTAGTGATGTTTTGAAATGCAGACTTTGGTCTGCAGTTGACACGTTGCGTTTGCAGAGCTTCTGATGTGCCTAAACAGTAGAAACCCCCCACAAGTTACCCCATATTGGAAACTAGACCCCCAAGGAAGTTATCTAGTTGTGTGGTGAGCACTTTGATCCCCCAAGTGCTTCGCAGAAATTTATAACGCAGAGCCGTGAAAATAAAAAATCATTTTTTTCCCCACAAAAATAAGTTTTTAGCCCCCATTTTGTTATTGTCCCAAGGGTAACAGGAGAAATTAGACCCCAAAGTTGTTGTGCAATTTTTCCGGAGTACGCTTATGCCCCATATATTTGGGTAAACCACTGTTTGTGTGCACATCGGTGCTCGGAAGGGAGGGAGCACCATTTGACTTTTTAAACGCAAGATTGGCTGAATCAATGGTGACGCCATGTCACGTTTGGAGACCCCTAAGGGGCCTAAACAGTGGAAACCCCTCAATACTAACTCCAACACTAACCCCAACACACCACTACCCTAATTCCAACTCTAGCCAAAACCCTAATCACATCCCTAACCCCAACACACCCCTAACCACAACCCTAACCCCAACACACCATTTTTGAAAAATCCGCAGGTAAAACGCACTGCATTTTACCTGCGGATTTACCGTGGATTACCAGTATTTTTTGTGCGGATTTCACCTGCAGATTCCTATTGAGGAACAGGTGTAAAACGATGGGGAATCCGCGCAAAGAATTGACATGCTTCGGAAAATACAGCGCAGCGTTTCCGCGTGGTATTTTCCGCACTATGGGCACAGCGGATTTAGTTTTCCATACAGTTACATGGTACTGTAAACATGATGGAAAACTGCTATGAATCCACAGCGGCCAATCCGCTGCGGATCCGCAGCCAAATCAGCACAGCGTGCACATAGCCTAATTCTAATCCTAATTCTTACCCTAACCGTAACCCTAACCCTAGTTCTAACCCTAACCCTAGTTCTAACTCTAACCCTAGTTCTAACCCTAACCCTAGTTCTAACCTTAGTTCTAACCCTAACCCTTGTTCTAACCCTAACCCTAGTTCTAACCCTAACCCTAGATCTAACTCTAGTTCTAACCCTAACCCTAGTGGAAAAGTTAAAGCAAATATATTTTCTTTATTTTATTATTGTCCCTACCTATGGGGGTGATAAAGAGGAGGGTTTGTTTATTATTTTTTTTTATTTTGATCACTGTGATAGATCCTATCACAGAAATCAAAATGTACCTGGAACGAATCTGCCAGTCGTCAGATTAGGCGGGTGCACTGCGCATGCGCCCGCCATTTTGGAAGATGGCGGTGCCCATGCAGAAGACTGACACCGGAGGTCAGTAAGTATGTGGGGGTGGGGGTGAAATCAGACTGCAAGGGGAGCGGACAGGAGGACGGAGGGGAGCGGAGCACAGAACAGGATGGAGGACGGGGCAGTGGATCGTGGCGGAGGCAGATCGCGGTCTCCAGCCATGGCCCATGATATTGCAGCATCGGCCATGGCTGGATTGTAATATTTCCCCAACTTTCATTGGTGAAATATTACGATTGCTCTGATTGAAAGTGAAACGTCACTTCAACAGCCAATTAGAGTGATCATAGCCACGGGGGGGCGGCAAAGCCACCCCCTAGGGCTGAAGTACCACTCCCCCTGCCCCTGCAGGTCGGGTGAAATTACAGTTAACCCTTTCACCTGGCTTGCAGGGACGCGATCATTCTGTGATAGCATATGCGTGACAGGTCGGATTGGCACCGACTTTCATGACGCATACGCTGTGTCACAGGTCGGGAAGGGGTTAATTCTCTAAATGCTTTCTTTTTGTCATTAATTGCGCCAAGATCATCTCTCATCCGTTGGAAATTTGCCTTCCTGAAGTTTAGTGTCCTTGTAACCCCTCTGCTACACATCTTATTAAAGGATAGATGAAAAATTATTATTTTGTGATCACTATTATCAAAATGACCCCCAACCCTTGTATTTGATATGCGGTCTGGCCTGTTGGTTAATATTAGGTCTAGCAGTGCCCCCCTTCTTGGTGGGTCCTGAACCACTTGTGAAAGGTAATTGTCTCTCGTAGTTGTCAAAAACCGATTACCTTTGGTGGAACTGCAGGTTTCTGTTCCTCAATGTATTTCAGGGTAGTTGAAGTCCCCCATAATAATGACTTCTCCTTGAGTCGCTGCTTCATATATTTGCTTTACGCGGATATTGTCATGGTGTGACTCGACCCAACGGGTGGTCGGTCAGCTATCGGTATAATACACATACAACGGGGATGGTATAGGGGAGAGGAAGGCCCTACCAATAGGGAATGGTCACCACCTGAGCTCAAACTTGAGCCTCTCCATGCACTCCCCTAATGCCCTATGCGGGTCCTTCCCCAACCGCCGTCAGGAAACCTCATCCCTAGTAGTTGCCTATTACTGCCCTGGCTAGTGCACTGGCCGGCAAGGAGTACTAGCCTCATCTCTGCAGATAATACACACAGAGGGAATAATAATGCTAATAATCTTTATTTATATAGTGCCAGCATATTACGCAGCGCTTTACAGTTTAACAGTTTCAAACACAACAGTCATAAGTAACAACATTAACAATACAATAATTAAAGCAACATAAGACGACCCTGCTCGTGAGAGCTTACAATCTACAAAGGGAAGTGACAAACACCAAGGGGACAAGGTAACAAAAACACAACACTTAGCATATGTACACCGCTGCTAAGCTCCACAAGGCAGATAACAGCAACTGGACTCCAAACACCAGACGTGGCTGACACCAGAGCGCTGCTCCTGCTTGGCTGGCCTCCAGAAAGGAAGTGTATCACAAATAGTCAGCTGACGCATCAGGTGACCTTTTAAAGGATGGCGGGAGTGGTCACCACCTGCATCAGCTGACCCAGCCTCACTGCAGTAACACCAGTTTGCCAGCAGGGGCGAGGGGCGACTGACACTAACCCCCGACGGTCCAAAAGGAAAAAAGTTTTAAACCGAGTGGAACCAGAGCCGCCACAAATCCAAAAATGGATCGTGACAGATATTCTCTGTGACTTCCATTATTTTTGGAGACTTATAACAAACCCCTATCCGTAATTCGGTATTTTTTCCCCTCCCCTTATCTCCACCCACAGCGACTCTACATTTTCATTAGATTAACATATCATCACGCCGGATGGGTTTTTGCATATAAGCACACCCCCCTCACTTATTTATACGGTCATTTCTGAACAGACTATAGCCCTGTAAGTTAACAGCCCAGTCATGGCTCTCGTCCAGCCATGTCTCAGATATCCCCACCATGTCATAATTATGTTCCAACAACATTAGTTCTAATTTCTCCATTTTGTTGGCGAGGCTCCTGGCATTAGTATACATGCACTTTATACATTTTTCTGTACCACTATTCTTTCATAAATAATTAACTGGTATAATCCCACCCCCAATTTCTTTATTTGTGCCAAGGTCACTATCTTTCCCTCCTATAAAATGAATACCCTCCCCCCAATCCCTAGTTTAAACAATCCTCCAACCTTCTAGTCATTTTCTTCCTCAACACAGCTGCACCCTCCCCATTGAGGTGCAGCCCATCCAGAGGCGTAGCTGGGGTTTTGGTTCAGGGGTGGGCGAAAATACTGAGTGGGCCCCTAACCAGGTAACCTTGATTACAACTGGGTGACGCGCCCTAATAGTGGAGGAGAACCTCAGCAGATGACCGCGCTGTTACTGAAGATAATCTCTATATAACGACCAACATGGATATTACCGCCATATGGTCAGTGGTAGATCCCAGCCCTACAGAACATATAAGACATCACAGCACAGTTACAGATAATGACTTAAGGTACCTTCACACGAAACGACTTTGTAACGATATCGCTAGCGATCCGTGACGTTGCAGCGTCCTCGCTAGCGATATCGTTTAGTTTGACACGCAGCAGCGATCAGGATCCTGCTGTGATGTCGCTGGTCGCTGAATAAAGTCCAGAACTTTATTTGGTCGTCCGATCGCCGTGTATCGTTGTGTTTGAAAGCAAAAGCAACGATACCAGCGATGTTTTACACTGGTAACCAGGGTAAACATCGGGTTACCAAGCGCAGGGCCGCGCTTAGTAACCCGATGTTTACCCTGGTTACCAGCGTAAAAGTAAAAAAAACAAACAGTACATACTCACCTGCGCGTCCCCCAGCGTCTGCTTCCTGACACTTACTAAGCGCCGGCCCTAAAGTGAAAGTGAAAGCACAGCGGTGACGTCACCGCTGTGCTGTTAGGGCCGGAGCTCAGTCAGTGTCAGGAAGCAGACGCTGGGGGACGCGCAGGTGAGCATGTACTGTTTGTTTTTTTTACTTTTACGATGGTAACCAGGGTAAACATCGGGTTACTAAGCGCGGCCCTGCGCTTAGCAACCCGATGTTTACCCTGGTTACCCGGGGACCTCGGCATCGTTGGTCGCTGGAGAGCGGTCTGTGTGACAGCTCCCCAGCGATCAAACAGCGACGCTGCAGCGATCGGCATCGTTGTCGCTATCGCTGCAGCGTCGCTTCGTGTGAAGGTACCTTTAGGCTATGTGCACACGTTGCTGATTAGCCTCAGGATTTGTTTGTGCGGATTCTGCATCTCTTGGCAAAAAAAGCAGGTGCGAATTTGATGCGTTTTTTGTGCGGATTTGCTGGGGATTTACTGCAGATTCTGTGCGGATTTCTTGCATTTTTTACCCTTGCAGATTTCTATAATGGAATGGGTACAAAAAAGCTGTAGATCCGCAAAACAGAAGTGACATGCTACTTCTTTTAATCTGCAGCGTTTCCGCACGGAATTTTCCGCACCATTAGCACAGCGTTTTTTTTTCAGTGTTTTGTTTTTCTCATTGATTTACATTGTACTGTAAATCACTTGCGGATCTGCAGCGTTTCTGCATGGTAAAAAACGCTGCGGATCCGCAGGAAATCTGCCACATGTGCACATACCCTTACTGCTGACGTTCTTTCTGATGGAATCGTTCACTTTTCCCATCTTTTCCATCTGGCCCAGACCGACATGACAACTTCTTCCTGCAGAGAATACAACAAAGACACGTTTCACTTCTCATATTCCAGCCCCATTACCATCTATCTCCAACCTGCAAAAACTCCTCATCCTGCTGATACCCCAATACTGAGCCGCTGCTTCCGTATGTGTCCCTATTATTGCACCTGCTGTGTGGTTCTCTGTGCCTTCTAAATTCTAAAGGAACCCTCTATAATATAGTAATGACGGGTGCAAGTGTCCTAGAAAACCGTGCCCACATTTTGCCCCCTAGAAAGTAATAATGCCCTGTGTGCCCCTTTGATAGTAACAGTAACCTGAGTTCCGCTATAACAATAAGTGCCCACTTTACATTTAATAATGTCCCGAGTCTCCCCCTGTACAGCTCCCCAATACACAGTATGAAGCTCTCTTATACACAGTATAATACCCCCTCACTGTATAGTACCACCCACGCAGTATACTGATCCCTTAGTAGCCCACAAACTGATGGCTCCAACACTGTATGATGGCCCCCTCACTGTAATCCCCACACTGTAGATAGCCTCCATATAGTATAACTGTAGATAGCCTCCATATAGTATAATGCACCAGATCGGCCTAAATATGGTATAATGCACTCCCCATAGGCAGACTCTATATTGTATAATGCACCCCCATAGGCAGACTCTATAGCACAAGGCAGCACTCATAGGCAGACTCTACAGCAGTGTTCCCCAAGTTCGGTACTCAAGAGCCACCAACAGGTCATGTTTTCAGGATTTCCTTAGTATTGGCCAGGTGAGAATTCCATCACCTAGACAGGCAACAATTCCATCATGTTGTTGGCTCTTGAGGACTGGAGTTGGGGAACACTGCGCTATAGCATAAGGCAGCCCCCATAGGCAGACTCTATAGCACAAGGCAGCCCCCATAGGCAGACTCTGTGGCACAAGGCAGCCCCCATAGGCAGACTCTGTGGCACAAGGCAGCCCCCATAGGCAGACTCTGTAGTATAAGGCAGCACCCCACAGGCAGACCCTGTAGTATATGGCATCACCCCCATAGGTAGACCCTGTAGTATAAAGCAGCACCCCATAGGCAGACTTTATAGCACAAGGCAGAACGCATAGGCAGACTTTACAGCCCAAGGCAGCAACCCCATAGGCAGACCCTGTAGTATAAGGCAGCACCCCATAGGCAGACCCTGTAGTATAGGGCAGTATCCCAAAGGCAGACCCTGTAGTATCAGGCAGCACCCCATAGGCAGACCCTGTAGTATAAGGCAGCACCCTATAGGCAGACCCTGTAGTATAAGGCAGCACCCCCATAGGCAGACTCAGTAGTATAAAGCAGCACCCCATAGGCAGACCCTGTAGTATAAGACAGCACCCCATAGTCAGACTGTAGTATAAGGCTGTACCCCATAGGCAGACCCTGTAGTATAAGGCAGCACCCCCATAGGCAGATTCTGTAGTATAAACCAGCACCCCCCATAGGCAGACCCTGTAGCATAAGGCAGCACCCCTGTAGGCAGACCCTGTAGTATAAGGCAGCCAAATAAAGACAGTAAATAAATACTAACCTCTCTTCCTCCTTATTCCCACAGTGCTCCAAGCTGCCGCTCATCTCCTGACAGCGGGCGCCGGGTAGTGATGTCATCGCGCCCGCTGTAAGTGTCGGCGTTGGTGATGTCTGACGCTGACAGGGAGATGATGGCAGAAGAAGCGTAGCGCTCCTCCCCTCATCAATGTGGTCAGCTGTATTGGCTAAATGTCGAAACAGCTGACCTTGCAGTGACGGGCAGGGGGCCCACTGCTGGCAACGGGCCCCCACTGCCTGCTCAGGGGCACATAGCGGCAGAATAGGAAGATCGATTCTCCCTCAGAATATAATTGTATCGGCGTGTGCAGTTACATTAGCGTAGCTCCGGGTGGCCCCCTTCTGAGCATCGGGCCCAGAGCAATGGTCCCCTCTGCCCCCCTGGTAGCTACGCTACTGAGCCCATCCCTAGCATAGAAACTGTAGCCGACTGAGAAGTTGGCCCAGTTCTCCAGGAACCCAAACCCCTCCTTCCTACACTAATTCCTGAGTCACTTATTTGTCTCTCTAATCTCCCTTTGCCTCTCTGGCATGGCATGTGGTACAGTCAGTATTTCCGAGAACACCACCTTGGAGGTCCTTGCTTTAAGGACCTTCCACCTACCTCTTTGTCATTTGTGCCAATGTGCACCGTGACCCCTGGGTCCTCACCAGCCCCTCCCAGTAATCTGTCAACCCGATCAGCGATGTTTCGTACTCGATAGCGAGGTAGGCAGCACACTGTCCGACGATCCCTGTCTTTCTGACGATTGCCCTATCTGTTCCTCTAATAATTAAGTCCCCCACTACCTGCACCTGTCTGGCCTGCCCTGCTCTCCTATTTCCCTTCTTACTGGAGCAGTCACTCCTCCGGCTTTCAGACATGCATGGCTGCAGGAGTGCTACCCCTGTACTGGCACCCCCTCATCTGCCAACTTAGCAAACTTATTGAGGTGTGCCAAATCAGCACTAGCCTCCCTGGCTCTCTTCCCTCTACCCGGCCTTCTAACTGTCACCCAGCTAACTGCCACACTGTCCTGCAGTTCCATCCTACCATCCCCTCTCATCTATCCCATTGAGCTCAGTGAGCAGCAGACTCCTCTCCAGATTGTCTATGGATCTCAGTGTTGCCAGCTGCACATTTAGATTCAGAATCCGGGCTTCCAAATGCACAACATGCTCACATCTCGCACAGCAGTATGCACCCTCTACCGGCCGATCAAGGATTGCATATATGTGGCCAGATGTGCACTGGATGGCATTAACAATAGTGGAGCACATTTCCTAATGGGGATTGCACCAGACCGAAACGTTAAATAAAAATAAATACTAAGTATTAATAAAATACAGACAGTAATTCAGTAATTCCTCCCTTGTAAACTCCCTGAATCCAAAGTCACTAAATCACAAGACACACACTTCAGATCGCACTTATGCTCCGGACACACTCAGCTCGTTCACACTCACTAAGCTGAAGATTTAAAGAGGTTTTTTCCCCTTTAGCAGCAATCCAACCTACAGCTCAATGACTTCTGTACACCTCATACATCCGTACACACACGGCTCCGCTCCGTACACCTCATACACACACGGCTCCGCTCCGTACACCTCGTACACACACGGCTCTGCTACATCCACACTGTAAACCCCTCCTGACCTCACACATAAACTTCCCCTCATCCAGCACCATGACAACCAGCACAGCAGAGTCCTGCATACCTGAGGCCCCTGATCATGTGACCCCTGACTCCTCCCCTCCTGTGACATCATCACAGGTCCTGTGCACACAGAGCAGCCATATATGTGGTGTGCGGCTCTGCGGGTGGAGGTCGGTGCTGGAGGCTCCATTATTCTCTATGTGGAGTGTGGCTCTGCGGGTGGAGGTCGGTGCTGAAGGCTCCATTATTCTCTATGTGCACTGCGGCTCTGCGGGTGGAGGTCGGTGCTGGAGGCCCCATTATTCTCTATGTGGAGTGCGGCTCTGCGGCTGGAGGTCGGTGCTGGAGGCTCCATTATTCTCTATGTGGAGTGTGGCTCTGCGGGTGGAGGTCGGTGCTGGAGGCTCCATTATTCTCTATGTGGAGTGTGGCTCTGTGGGTGGAGGTCGGTGCTGGAGGCTCCATTATTCTCTATGTGGAGTGCGGCTCTGCGGGTGGAGGTCGGTGCTGGAGGCTCCATTATTCTCTATGTGGAGTGCGGCTCTGCGGGTGGAGGTAGGTGCTGGAGGCTCCATTATTCTCTATGTGGAGTGCGGCTCTGCAGGTGGAGGTCAGTGCTGGAGGCTCCATTATTCTCTATGTGGAGTGCGGCTCTGCGGGTGGAGGTCGGTGCTGGAGGCCCCATTATTCTCTATGTGGAGTGCGGCTCTGCAGGTGGAGGTCAGTGCTGGAGGCTCCATTATTCTCTATGTGGAGTGCGGCTCTGCGGGTGGAGGTTGGTGCTGGAGGCTCCATTATTCTCTATGTGGAGTGCGGCTCTGCGGGTGGAGGTCGGTGCTGGAGGCCCCATTATTCTCTATGTGGAGTGCAGCTCTGCGGTGGAGGTCTGTGCTGGAGGCCCCATTATTCTCTATGTGGAGTGCGGCTCTGCGGGTGGAGGTCGGTGCTGGAGGCCCCATTATTCTCTATGTGGAGTGTGGCTCTGCGGGTGGAGGTCGGTGCTGGAGGCTCCATTATTCTCTATGTGGAGTGCGGCTCTGCGGATGGAGGTCGGTGCTGGAGGCTCCATTATTCTCTATGTGGAATGCGGCTCTGCGGGTGGAGGTCGGTGCTGGCGGCTCCATTATTCTCTATGTGGAGTGTGACTCTGCGGATGGAGGTCGGTGCTGGAGGCTCCATTATTCTCTATGTGGAGTGCGGGTGGAGGTCGGTGCTGGAGGCTCCATTATTCTGTATGTGGAGTGCGGCTCTGCGGGTGGAGGTCGGTGCTGGAGGCTCCATTATTCTCTATGTGGAGTGCGGCTCTGCGGGTGGAGGTCGGTGCTGGAGGCTCCATTATTCTCTATGTGGAGTGCGGCTCTGCGGGTGGAGGTCGGTGCTGGAGGCTCCATTATTCTCTATGTGGAGTGCGGGTGGAGGTCGGTGCTGGAGGCTCCATTATTCTCTATGGGGAGTGCGGCTTTGTGGGTGGAGGTCGGTGCTGGAGGCCCCATTATTCTCTATGTGGAGTGCGGGTGGAGATCGGTGCTGGAGGCTCCATTATTCTCTATGGGGAGTGCGGCTTTGTGGGTGGAGGTCGGTGCTGGAGGCTCCATTATTCTCTGTGGTGTGTGGCTCTGCGGGTGGAGGTCGGTGCTGGAGGCCCCATTATTCTCTTTGGGGAGTGCGGCTTTGTGGGTGGAGGTCGGTGCTGGAGGCTCCATTATTCTCTATGTGGTGTGTGGCTCTGCGGGTGGAGGTCGGTGCTGGAGGCCCCATTATTCTCTTTGGGGAGTGCGGCTCTGCGGGTGGAGGTTGGTGCTGGAGGCTCCATTATTCTCTATGTGGAGTGCGGCTTTGCGGATGGAGGTCGGTGCTGGAGGCTCCATTATTCTCTATGTGGAGTGCGGCTCTGCGGATGGAGGTCGGTGCTGGAGGCTCCATTATTCTCTATGTGGAGTGCGGCTCTGCGGGTGGAGGTCGATGCTGGAGGCCCCATTATTCTCTATGTGGAGTGTGGCTCTGCAGGTGGAGGTCGGTGCTGGAGGCTCCATTATTCTCTATGTGGAGTGCGGCTCTGCGGATGGAGGTCGGTGCTGGAGGCTCCATTATTCTCTATGTGGAGTGCGGCTCTGCGGATGGAGGTCGGTGCTGGAGGCTCCATTATTCTCTATGTGGAGTGCGGCTCTGCGGGTGGAGGTCGGTGCTGGAGGCCCCGTTATTCGCTATGTGGAGTGCGGCTCTGCGGGTGGAGGTCGGTGCTGGAGGCCCCATTATTCTCTATGTGGAGTGCGGCTCTGCGGGTGGAGGTCGGTGCTGGAGGCTCCATTATTCTCTATGTGGAGTGCGGGTGGAGGTCGGTGCTGGAGGCTCCATTATTCTCTATGTGGAGTGCGGCTCTGCGGGTGGAGGTCGGTGCTGGAGGCTCCATTATTCTCTATGTGGAGTGCGGGTGGAGGTCGGTGCTGGAGGCTCCATTATTCTCTATGGGGAGTGCGGCTTTGTGGGTGGAGGTCGGTGCTGGAGGCTCCATTATTCTCTATGTGGAGTGCGGGTGGAGGTCGGTGCTGGAGGCTCCATTATTCTCTATGGGGAGTGCGGCTTTGTGGGTGGAGGTCGGTGCTGGAGGCTCCATTATTCTCTATGGGGAGTGCGGCTCTGCGGGTGGAGGTCGGTGCTGGAGGCTCCATTATTCTCTATGGGGAGTGCGGCTCTGCGGATGGAGGTCGGTGCTGGAGGCTCCATTATTCTCTATGTGGAGTGCGGCTCTGCGGGTGGAGGTCGATGCTGGAGGCCCCATTATTCTCTATGTGGAGTGTGGCTCTGCAGGTGGAGGTCGGTGCTGGAGGCTCCATTATTCTCTATGTGGAGTGCAGCTCTGCGGGTGGAGGTCAGTGCTGGAGGCTCCATTATTCTCTATGTGGAGTGCGGGTGGAGGTCGGTGCTGGAGGCTCCATTATTCTCTATGTGGAGTGCGGCTCTGCGGGTGGAGGTCGGTGCTGTAGGATCCATTATTCTCTATGTGGAGTGCGGCTCTGCGGGTGGAGGTCGGTGCTGTAGGCTCCATTATTCTCTATGTGGAGTGCGGCTCTGCGGATGGAGGTCGGTGCTGGAGGCTCCATTATTCTCTATGTGGAGTGCGGCTCTGCGGGTGGAGGTAGGTGCTGGAGGCTCCATTATTCTCTATGTGGAGTGCGGGTGGAGGTCGGTGCTGGAGGCTCCATTATTCTCTATGGGGAGTGCGGCTTTGTGGGTGGAGGTCGGTGCTGGAGGCCCCATTATTCTCTATGTGGAGTGCGGGTGGAGGTCGGTGCTGGAGGCTCCATTATTCTCTATGGGGAGTGCGGCTTTGTGGGTGGAGGTCGGTGCTGGAGGCTCCATTATTCTCTATGTGGTGTGTGGCTCTGCGGGTGGAGGTCGGTGCTGGAGGCCCCATTATTCTCTTTGGGGAGTGCGGCTTTGTGGGTGGAGGTCGGTGCTGGAGGCTCCATTATTCTCTATGTGGAGTGCGGCTCTGCGGGTGGAGGTCGGTGCTGGAGGCCCCATTATTCTCTTTGGGGAGTGCGGCTCTGCGGGTGGAGGTTGGTGCTGGAGGCTCCATTATTCTCTATGTGGAGTGCGGCTTTGCGGATGGAGGTCGGTGCTGGAGGCTCCATTATTCTCTATGTGGAGTGCAGCTCTGCGGGTGGAGGTCAGTGCTGGAGGCTCCATTATTCTCTATGTGGAGTGCGGGTGGAGGTCGGTGCTGGAGGCTCCATTATTCTCTATGTGGAGTGCGGCTCTGCGGGTGGAGGTCGGTGCTGGAGGCTCCATTATTCTCTATGTGGAGTGCGGCTCTGCGGGTGGAGGTCGGTGCTGGAGGCTCCATTATTCTCTATGTGGAGTGCGGCTCTGCGGGTGGAGGTCGGTGCTGGAGGCTCCATTATTCTCTATGTGGAGTGCTGCTCTGTGGGTGGAGGGATGTGGAGATTCCCCATTACTGGGGGCATCTAGTGGGTTTGGATCAGGGAGAACCTTCTGAGTGGCCCCGTAGCCAGGTAACCCTGATTACACTATGGTGGCGCCCCCCTCAGGCCGGAGTCACTCCAGTGTATGGCATCGGATGTGAGATACTGATGCCCTCGGCTCCTGCTCTGCTGTGATCTAGGTGTCAGTGCTCGGTGCTCTGATTCTCTCACATGACGGGATCGGAGCACAGCTGTAACTTCTCCATCTCCTCTGCTGCCGGTGTTGGTGTATGTCGCACTGCACTCAGGTGACACCGTAGACTTGTATGGGGGCGAGTGAGCCGAGTCTCTCTGACAATCTTAGATCCTCGCTGCCCTATAGAGTAACACGGGGCCGAGTTCTGTGTGAGGTTTTATCCCATACCCCTCGGTCGTGTTATACAGTGATGTGACTCCGGCCTAGTAGTGGATGTAGGAGAACCTCAGCAGGCGACCGAGCTGTTACTGAAAATAATCTCTATACAGAGACCAGCACTGATATTACCGCCATATGGTGACATATAGTGATAGATCTCAGCCCGCATGGTGACTTACAGCTGACATCTTTTCCAGCTGATAAAAAAGGCTTTACTTTATTCCAGAATGGTATACAATTACATGGCACCCAAATAACGCAGCAATGCGTTTCAACCACAAACTGTGTTCTTTGTCAAAGCGGCAACACATACAACTGACCGGCAGTTTATACATTGGCAAATAAAGCTCACCCACCAGAAAGTCATGTGATCTAAAACTGTCGAGAAATGTTAAATGAACCTGCACATAATGCCTGGAAGCCTGTGACATGGCACGAAACAATCAGCATTACTATAACTATCGGTCAAATGCTCAGAAACACGTTTTTTAAGGTTTCTGATATTACCCATAGTCTGGGCTCTTTTAGCAACAACCGCACAACCAGGATTTAAGATTTTAGACAGGACATTATCCTCCTCCAATATAGGAAGGTATTTCTAGAATATTCTCTTAATGTCCATAAATTGAGGACTATATTGTAGTGAGAGAACAGGTTTGTTGTCCCTTTTTTATTTAATATGAAGTATTGTCCAGTAAATCGGAACAATTTTTTTCCACAATTTTCTTAGCACTATTTACCATTCATGTAGGATAACCCCTATTTTTTTTAGTTTGCTCTCACAATCAGAAATTGCCATCATCACCCCTTAAATTGCCATCATCGCTACAATTTTGTTTAATATGGGAAAACTCACCCACTGCTATTGATCTTACTGTAGGCTTGGGGTGACAACTGGATGCATGCAATATGCTCTTTCCAGATAAAGGTTTAGAATATGTAAAAGTGGTAATTTTGTTGACTGAACCCACCAATTGTAGATCTAAAAAAGAGATAGATGATTTGTGAGAAACTGATGTAAAGGACAAACCAAAAGGATTACTGTTAATATACTGCACTAATTCAGGTATTGGGGACATATCACCCCTCCAAATGAATAGGAGGTCGTCAATAAACCTCCCGTACCAAAAAAGATTGGAAATGACTGCGCTATTACGGAAAATAATCTCTATACAGAGACCAGCACTGATATTACCGCCATATGGTGACCATATAGTGATAGATCTCAGCCCTGCAGAACATATAGGAGATTACAGCACAGTTATAAATGGTGAGTTACAGCTGACGTCTTTTCCATCTGGCCCAGACTGACACGACCACTTCTTTAGCCAGAACTCATCTGCAGAGATTACAGACACATTTCACTTCTCACATTTCCAGCCGTCCCCATCTATTCCCAGCCCAAAGAACCTCCTAATCCTTCCAATACCCCAGTACTGAGCTGCTGCTGCCGTATGTGTCCCTATTACTGCGCCTACTATGTGGTACTGTGTGCCCTCTAGATCAGGCCTGGGAAAAGTGCGGCCCACATCCCTGGGCTGGAAATCAGAGGTCCACGGGCCGCACGGTGCCTGCCCGCTCGCTGTCTCCATGTGCGGCCACTTCCTCCACCAATCAGCGTGTGAGCGGAGGCAGGGAGAGAAGCAGTGCGCCAGGGAACGGGACCGAGGTGAGTATGGTTTTTTTTTTTTTTTTTTTCTCGTGTATGGGTTGTTTGGGTGGGCATGGGGAAGCTATGGGGGTGCGACGTGGCGCTGCACACATGGGGCGACATGGCGCTGCACACATGGGGGGGTTTTCATGTGGCACATGGTGCTGCATATGGAGGTGACATGCTTCACATGGGGAGGCTATGGGGGAGACATGCAGTGTGTATATAGGGAGGCTGTGTGGGGGCTCATGCAGTATATAGGGAGGCTGTGTGGGGGCTCATGCAGTATATAGGGAGGCTGTGCGGGGCTCATGCCGCATATGGGGGAAGCTGTGCGGGGCTCATGCCGCATATGGGGGAGGCTGTGTGGGGCTCATGCCGCATATAAGGGGCTGTTGGGGGGGCTCATACGATATATAATGTGATGTCAGCATTCTTAATTCTGCTCAATATTAAATTATACAATGAATATTAATAAAATTATCAATATAATATCAGTATTAATATTGATTAATAATGAATAATTAATTTCGGCCTATTGGTTCGGCCCTTCACAATGGTCAGTCTCTCATGTGCACCTTCCCCGGGGGAAATTAATTGCCCACCCCTGCTCTAGATGGTAAAACAGATCTTTAGAATATAGTAATGCCCTCTTCTCACGTAGAAAGTAATAATGTTCCCTGTGTGCCCCTCTGACACTCACAATAACCAGAGTGCCCCTATAACAATAAGCGCCCACTTACCATTTAATAATGTCCCGAGTCTCCCCCCCGTTCAGCTCCCCTCTCCACAGTATGATGCTCTTAGGCTGGCTTCACATTTGCGTCTGTGCGCGCAGCATTTCATCTGCATAGATCCGCATGTCATGCGTACATATATTTAACATGGTGTACACAAGGACATGCGTTTACATGCGCTTGAGTACGCATGCGTAGTTTCGCGGTGTGCAGCAGGGCGCGGTGAACGCAACATGTTGCCTTTTTGGAGGCGACAAATATTGCGCAATCATCCGCATATGGACGATTGCAGATGATTGCGTAAAAAAAAAAACCCATTACAGTCTATGGGAACGCATTGGTACGGAAGAACATGCATACGTATGCGTTCGAAACGCAATGCGTACTTCACACTAATCATGTCCAGGAAACTGTTCCCACCTGCAAAATCACTGATGTATAAAAGGGGGTGTGGAGACAGGTAGTCCATTACTCTCAAGACTGCACGGAAGCACAAGAATCTGGACAGAAGCACAAGACTGGTTCTCTCCTGGTGCTGCCATCTATCCTGGTGCTGCTGTCTCTGGTGCTACTATCTCTCCTGGTGCTGGCGTCTCTCCTGGTGCTGTTGTCTCTGTTGCTGCAGTCCTGGTGAAGACAACAGTGGCTATGCAAGTATAGAACCTTTCAAAATGTCTGTCTCTCAATTTTTGTTTTTCTGTTCCTTTAGACTGGTTGTCTCCTGGTGCTGGCGTCTCTCCTTGTGCTGCCATCTGTCCTGGTACTGCTGTCTCTGGTGCTGGCGTCTCCTGGTGCTGCTGTCCTGATGAGGACAACACTGGCTATGTATGTATAGAACCTTTGAAAATGTCTGTCTCTCAATTTTTTTTTTGTTTGTTTCTTTAGACTGGTTGTCTCCTGGTGCTGCCATCTGTCTCTGGTGCTGCCGTCTGTCCTTGTCCTGTGCTGACTGCTGTGCTGTTGGACTACTGGCTATAATGTAAGTAGTGGTGTCCATTTTTTTTTTTTGGGGGGGGGGGCTACATTGTGTTTGGCTCTTAACAAGTTTAAATTTTCTTTTAGTTTTTTTTTTTTTTTTTTTTTCTGTAGTGTTTCACTTGCCTGCTGCCTGCTCTTCAGCTATGTCTTCAAGTGAAGAAGTGACTGCTTCCCAGGGTAGACATGACACCGATAATGTAATCACATTTGCTATACTGATTGGTATGTGTTGACTGGCAATACTATACCTGTGTTAAATCATGTAATTTCTTTACGTGTATCTTCCACTGATGAAGAGCAGGAGCAGTCGAGAGGAAAAGAATCTTCACAGGGTCGTCGGGCTCATGTGTCTCAGGAGGAGCGACGTGGTGTAAGTATTCTTTTCATCAGAGTTGTAATTGATTTTTTATTCATTTTTACTTAAGATTATTTTGTTTTATTGGATCTATAGGTTCCACAACGGGAAGGAGCCAAACAGGACATTGAAAATGAGCAACTAATTCACCTTGTGCAAGAGCGAGTGCCGTTATGGGACACCCGTGATCATCAGCACTCCGACATTGCTGTGATTCGTCAACTCTGGGAAGAAGTGGCCAGATCGCTGCTGCATGATTGGGGCCGTGCCACGCCGAGTACGGCTGGTTTCACACGTCAGTGGCTCCGGTAAGTGTAGTGACCGTTTTCTCACGTACCGGAGACACTGACACACGTAGACCCATTCAAATGAATGGGTCTATGCACATGCCTGCGTGTTTTCACGGACCGTGTGTCCGTGTTGAAAACACGTAGACATGTCCGTTTTTCTCCGGCAGCATGGTCCGCAAAGCTTCGAGCACACGGAGAACAGTGTGCTCTCTCCTCCGTGTGCACGTACTGCGGTAGGAGAGACAGCGCTACAGTATGCGCTGTCACCTGCGTGTGGTGCTGAAGATGGCATTCACCCCTTCTGTCCTGCTCGGCTGAAAGCAGCGCTAGCAGTAGAGAAGGGATGAAAGATCAAAGTTTTTTTTTTGTTTGTTTAAATTAAAGTTTGGGGTCGCCTGCCACCCCACCCCCCGCGTGCCCGCCCGCTTGAAGAGAAATACATCACCTTAATGAGCGGTACTACGTGACCGCTCACACAGGACGAGCTGCAGGGGCTGAGAGCAGGCATCGCGGGAGTTGTGTGAGTATTTCTCTTCAAGCCGGCGGGCACACGGGGGGTGGGGGGGAATTGGCGGGAGGTGACCCCAAAGTTTAATTTAAACAAAAAAAACCTTGATCTTTCATCCCTTCTCTCCTGCTAGCGCTGCTTTCAGCCGAGCAGGAGAGAAGGGATGAATGCCGGCTTCAGCACCACACGCAGGGGACAGCGCCTACTGTAGCGCTGTCTCTCTTGCGGCAGTCCGTGTGGTCCTCAGGCGGCACACGGCTGCCGCACGTGTGCCACACTGATGTGCCACATGAGCACACGTACACAGATCTTTCCGGTACTGATTTTTCCGGTACCGTAAATGTCTGGACGTGTGAGACTGGCCTACCAGAAATGATCTTGGTAAGTATTGCAATGTGGTGTGACGCGCCAGTGAAAATGTAAATGTAGGTGCATTGTTTTACAAATAATTTTTTCCTTTTTTTCCCCCCTTCATAGTAAAGAGAATAAGAGTGCGTTGACGCTCGATGAAGGATCGCTTCAACAAGTACATGAGACAGGAGAACCAGGTTAAAAGTGTGTATGCAAAGGAAAAAAGTGAAGGGGGAAAAAATTCAGCTCACCAGTTTGAAGCCGAAGTCCTTGTGTGCAAGTTTGCTCAGGAACAAAAGTCTTGATTGATTCAGAATGAAATTCATGCAAGGAGGTGCCTGGATCAGAGGCGTTGTCCACAACAGGAAAAAAAAAAAAGGAGGAAGTAAATCTCCAGTGTGAAACTTGGTTAAAATTTCAATTTTATTTAGACAAATCCATTAAAATCCTTGTTTCATAGTGGTATAGCAAATGATGGGGTACATGATACGAAAAAAAATCACAGAGAAAAAAGCAGAGATGATTACCTGCTGAAGCCTCCAAACAAATGCACTAGCAGGGCGCATCGGACCCGATTAATGATGGCAAGAACACAGGTGCAAAAAATACCGATGAAACAACCACTTTCAATCCAGTATTGGCTGTTTGGCATTAGTGCACAAAAAGATAAGCGATAATAGTCTGTATGTGGCATTGTTCACACAGGCAATGCAGAGCATCTGGTTTACAGCCTATTACTAACGCACATACAGGCGGGCTGCCCAGTGCTACCAAATGCATGCTGTGTGAATAGAGGCCTACAGTTTACAGAGCCATCTTGGTCTGACTGCGCCCCGCAAGATAAAGTGCAAAACAAAAAAAAACACATATCAATGTATGTAAGGTATTAGTTTATATTGGGGCCTCAATACATAAGCTGGCAAACCGTGTCAAGGGTCCTTACATTTTGCCAGTCCTAATGCTAAACATTGAGTAAAAGCTCACAGACCCAAAAAGAGGACTTAAAAATCCTCCAAAAATTGAAAAAAATCACAGAGAAAAAAGCAGAGATGATTACCTGCTAAAGCCTCCAAACAAATGCACTAGCAGGGCGCATCGGACCCGATTAATGATGGCAAAAACACAGGTGCAAAAAAATACCGATGAAACAACCACTTTCAATCCAGTATTGGCTATTTGGCATTAGTGCACAAAAAGATAAGCGATAATAGTCTGTATGTGGCATTTTTCACACAGGCAATGCAGAGCATCTGGTTTATAGCTGGAACATCGGGTCCGATGCGCCCTGCTAGTGCATTTGTTTGGAGGCTTCAGCAGGTAATCATCTCTGCTTTTTTCTCTGTGATTTTTTTTTCAATTTTTGGAGGATTTTTAAGTCCTCTTTTTGTGTCTGTGAGCTGGTACATGATAAAACCAACGCGTTTCGACCTGTTAAGGTCTTAATCATGGTTAAAAGTGGTGCTGCTCAAAGGATACTCGGAAAATACAAATACCACCGAAACCTTGCTTTTCTGATGCCTGCGCTTGCTATGCGAATGTGAGTATCTTTTGGGTTGTCTTGCTATTATTTAACCTCTTTTAGGTGTTTTACTAATGTTTTTCTTTTTTTTTTTTTTTTTACCACAGAACCTGGTGCAGCTTTACACAACCTGGATCGCCTTCTGTTGAAGCGGACCCTCATTGAGCAGTCAACGAACAGGCACAATCCAAATCATCCACCAGCGATGTAGTAACCTGTCAGGCCTCTCTGGCTGAGGAACAAGCAGCCGCCGGTCCATCAGATTTTCCACTCTCCTGGCCCTCTGCCGCTGCTTTTTGTTGGGTCTTCTCATCAGTGGCAGAGGGGCTGGGAGAGGTTACTCATGCCCGAGCTTATACACTTAAGCTCGGTCTTCCAGGATGGGATTAAGGTGCTTGGTGACTGAAGAGTGGGTTCACCCATGTGAACCCACTTATACAGGATGTCAACAAATGCCTTGACTGCCTGGAAGCCGACCTTGAGAGACCGGCGCAACATTTTTTTTTTTTTCTTCAATAGAGTGGGAAGTGTCGGAAAACCTTATGCCTCAATTCCCGATCAACGTCATGCAGGCCTGCCATGCTGCTTACAGCCACGCATTGCAACAGCAGCAGCAGTCCCAAAGCTACAATTCACAGGCCGGAGGATATTACCAGCAGCCGAACATCTACTTTCAAACTCCCACAGTACCGAACTATCCACCACCATTGCCTCCATTTCGCAGATCCACCACGCTGCCGACTTCATCATCCCTGCAGCCAGCAGCATCCACCACGCTGCCAAGTTCTGCACCCCTGCAGCATCCACCACGCTACTAAGCTCAGCACCCCTGCAGCCAGCAGCATCCACCACGCTGTCCAGAACAGCACCACGCCAGAAGACTGCTACAGAGTCCACCACTCCCACTCAGCCAAGAAAGCAAAGGTCCAAAACTAAAAACATTCCCACCAGGATGAAGACCTGGAGTCAAAAACCCTGCTAAAATTGGACCCACCACCTCCACCCTCACCTACCAATGTGTCTCTGTTGTCAAATGTGTCACTACCTTCCCTTGTGTCTGTCCCTTCCGGTTTGTCTATCCATTCCCATGATTCCACTGTGTTGTCTACTCCCAATGTGTTCCGTCCCATCCATTATCCACTCCTTCAATTTGTTGCCCCTTCCCCTGTAACCCTTTCCTCAACAATCTACCACCCAATCCTCACAGCTCCACACCCCCAAGGTCCACCACATCTCACCCTCAGATAGACCCTGATCCTAAACACCGTTATTTTTTTGTTAAATAAATGTTTAATTTTTTTGCTCAATATCTGTGTTTTCTTTGTCTCCAAGTGCCGCCGTCACAAACACACACGTGTGTATTGTATTATTGAGGGAACTTGTAATGGGTCTTTTACTACAGGTATTCTTTTATTTAATTTAGCAAACATTATAGGTACATTTAAACATTACAGGTACCTTTTTTGCATTACAGGTACATACTTAACGGCTTAAACCATTCCGTCTAGCCATGCCACACGTCCATTATCAGAAATAAAGTATGCAGCAAACTTATCCCTCATCTGGGCATCTTCCACTGTAGTCCACAGAGGGTGATCTTGGTAATCATGCAATGTAACAGGTTCCTCAGGTTCTAAGTTGGGTCGCTATTTTGCCAGGATGTAATTGTGCATAGCAACAGATGCTTTCACAACCTCATCAATTGTCTCAATTTTTAGATTTATGGCTGTTCCCAAAATGCGCCATTTAGATACCAGCAAGCCAAAGGCACACTCCACAGTTCTTCGTTCCTTGTCAGTTGGTAATTGAAAATCCATTTGGTTTGATTCAAGTCCCTACTTGATAAAGGTTTTAGGAGGTTGCCACACATTTGAAAGGCCTCATCCCCAACCACGGCATTGACGGGCCTTCTGTGTTGGGAAGAGGTTGTGGCTGTGAAAAATGAAAATTATTATGATACAAACATTGGCCCATGTCAGAGTTTTTGAAAGTCTTGAGATTCATTTCCTTGTCCATGGTGACAAATCGATATTCAGCATCTGCAATCGCCATGAGAACAATAGAAAAGTACATCTCAGTCACCTACCTCACTGTTATGAACTGATGTGTCCACTTGGGACAATGAGCTGCTGCAGACCGTCCTCTGCTATCTTGGAAGATCTGTGATTAGAACAGTGCAGCCACGTGAACGATGCACTACCATCCGGGGAGCGTCCTCCCGTAGTGCTGAAAACCCCACCAGTCTCGCCGCTGTAGTGTCCGGCAGGCAGCTACGGCCGATAGCGCCGCCGTGCAGTGGCGTGGTGAGCGGGGGGCGTGGCTTACTAGGTGACGTCACCAGTCCGTATGACGGACACTAACAGGGGCCAATCCCGACGCGTTTCGAGGGTGCCGACCCTCTTTCTCAAGAGAAAGAGGGTCGGCACCCTCGAAACGCGTCGGGATTGGCCCCTGTTAGTGTCCGTCATACGGACTGGTGACATCACCTAGTAAGCCACGCCCCCCGCTCACCACGCCACTGCACGGCGGCGCTATCGGCCGTAGCTGCCTGCCGGACACTACAGCGGCGAGACTGGTGGGGTTTTCAGCACTACGGGAGGACGCTCCCCGGATGGTAGTGCATCGTTCACGTGGCTGCACTGTTCTAATCACAGATCTTCCAAGATAGCAGAGGACGGTCTGCAGCAGCTCATTGTCCCAAGTGGACACATCAGTTCATAACAGTGAGGTAGGTGACTGAGATGTATTCCTAGTCACAGTTCCTCCTGCTAGCGCAGCACCTGTTTGTTGATTTTATTCTAATTTTAATATTGGGTGGCAGGGTTGCACACTACGTGCCAAGGTGCTTGCAGCTGAAGGTTCAGGCCAATACATAGCGCCAGTGTGTTACTTTACAACAATAGAAAAGTATTTTTTGTAATTAAAATACTCAGTTTCACTTCCAGCAGGTTTCATAATCCGAATGTGTTTGCCATCCACAGCCCCACACAGTTAAGAAAATTACAAATGTCATTCAATTTTTCAGCATTTTTAAGCCAGAGTTCAGTTGTGGGTTGTGGGAGGAATTCTTGATGCAGAACGGTAGCCAGGAATCTGCCGAACAGAAAGTGGAAATAAAAAAATTGAATACATGGGTTTTCTAACAATAATACTATGAACATGTGTTTATTTTTCACAATTGCATACCTAAGGGTCATCAGCAGACATTCCTCAGCAGGAATTGCTCTACGGAGTTGTGTGTCATGCCTGGTAATGGATCCTTGGACACGTTGCAGCAAGTCATCGAAACTCCGTTCAGACATCCTCGTGTAGTCAAAAAAAAAACTTCTGAGGGTTTGCACGCAGCTCGGTGCATAATAAGTGGTAGGCTCCACGTCTCTCTTAGAGTTCAGCGATGGGGTGTTGCCAGTAACAATGATGACATCTTCTCAGTATTTGTCTTCTTCTTGACAAGCAAAGGCAACCACTAATTTCAATTGTATATCCAGATTAGCATAGAAGCTCTCCGTGTCAAGATCCATCTTGCAGCAGGATACAGCAGCAAAAGATGAGGATTTCCTCACTCAGTGTGTCTATATAAATAGAAATCCCATGAGACATGCCCACTGGGAGTCTGATGTCACGAAAAAGCTACTGGAAAACATTGGAAATATCGAACGCATGCGCATGCAGCGTTTTTTCGTCGTCATACGTAAGATGATGCGGATAAAAAAAACGCTGCGTAAGCATGCGTTTTTCCATGCATTTGCACATGCGGATGATACGTTGCGGACTAAAACGCTAATGTGAACCTAGCCTTTTACACAGTATTATGTCCCCTCAGTTTATAGTACCCCTCGCAATATATTGACCCCTTAGTAGCCCCGAAACTGTTTGATGGCCCTAACACTGTATGATGGCCCCACACTGATGGCCCCCCTCACTGTATGATGGCCCCCATATAGCATAATGCACCCCATAGTCCTCCATACAGTATACTGCACTCCTCATAGGCCTCTGTATGGTATAATACTCTCCATAGGCCACCATAGAGTATAATGCACTCCTCATAGCCCTCCATATATTGTAATACACTCCTAATAGGCCTTCTTTTAGTATAGTGTAATCTCCATAGTCCTCCATATAGTATAATACACCCCTCATAGTTCTCCATATAGTATAATACACCCCTCATAGTCCTCCATATAGTATAATACACCCCTCATAGTCCTCCATATAGTATAATACACCCCTCATAGTTCTCCATATATTATAATAAACCCCTCATAGTTCTCCATATAGTATAATACACCCCTCATAGTCCTCCATATAGTATATTACACTCCTCATAGTCCTCCATATAGTGTAATGCACTCCCCAAAGTCCTCTATATCATATAGTGTAATGCACTCCCCATAGTCCTCCATATAGTGTAATGCACTCCCCATAGTCCTCCATATAGTATAATACACTCCCCATAGGCCTCCATATAGTATACTGCACAGTCCATAGTGCTCCATATAGTATGCAATCCACACATCCTCCATATACAGTAGTACAATATGTTCCCCATATTCCTCCATACAGTATAATTAACTCCCCATTGTCCTCCATGTAGTATACTGCATTCCTATACACCGCAATACAATTAACCATAGCATAGCTTCCGGTGTGCCTCTCAGAGCATGAGGACCAGGGTGACAGCCCCATCTGCCTCCTCCTCGGTGGCTGCAGTGCTGCTGGTTACGATGCTGAAATTGGTTTTGTATTTGTCTGGTTTCTTATTCAGGGTTGAAATTGGTTTCTTATTTGGCAGACAAAAATAAAAAGATTACAATAATAAAATACAATGCAGCGAGGTGCCCTGATGTGAATACACATAAAAACTGCTACAAAATGAAAAAACTGGCAAAAAAATGGCCAAAGTGTGCACCGAAGGGCATTATTGAAAGGATTAAATGACTTTGGGTCACTGATCTCACACAAGCATCGCTATGTATGTATTGGTGGTGTGAGATCAGTGGCCCAAAGTCATTTAACTCCTGTAAAACACTAAAGAAGTTGTCCGCTACTTGGCCAACTTCTCCTCATTCCCCTCGCTGAGCCGCAATTAAAAAATTAAAGCCTATACGTGCCTCCCGTCCCTGCACCGTTCCTGCATGTTCGGCATAGTTCTCCCAGGGCTCCCATGCTGTCCGAAAGCGGAGACAGTGACACCAGCGCTGATTGGGGACGTTACATAACAGCATGGGAGCCCTGGGAGAACTATGCCGAACATGCAGGAACGGTGCAGGGACAGGAGGCACTTATAGGCTTTAATTTTTTAATTGCGGCTCAGCGAGGGGAATGAGAAGAAGTTGGCCAAGTAGCGGACAACTTCTTTAGTGTTTTACAGGAGTTAAATGACTTTGGGCCACTGATCTCACACCACCAATACATACATAGCGATGCTTGTGTGAGATCAGTGACCCAAAGTCATTTAATCCTTTCAATAATGCCCTTCGGTGGTCCCCAATCAGCGCTGGTGTCACTGTCTCCGCTTTCGGACAAATTGAGCAAGAACCGGACTTCCTTTTCATGTTCCATTTGTCTAAAGGCAGAGACAGTGACGCCAGTGCTGATTGGGCGCCAGCAATCACTTGTCACAACACTGTATGAGAGTCTCGGGGAGAGCGAGTGCAGACACCATTGAAACGGGAGATGAGTATAGGGTTTATTATTATAATCGGGGCCAAACTAATCAAGAAGGGGTTGACCTATTGGACGCTGCCTCTGGCCCAGCCAAATAGACCTTCGTACATTTCAGGCCCAGAAACCATTATTAGGCATGCAAGTATCATAGTAAATAGGCCGCCCCATACTATCGAGTACTTTGGGTCGTAGGGCATTCAGCCGAACTCTGTCATATCTTCTTAGATGCCATGTTTGTTTTTGGCAGACAGCAGCAAGTGGTTAAACTGCCAGGGTTTCGTTGTAGCCACCCCTGTGCCATCCTAGGAGTGTAAATCTATGTTCTGGGCCCAAAAGAGTAAAACAAATGTTTATCGTGTCAAAAAAATAATTTTTTCATGTTTTTTTTTTTTTCCTGGTGTTTTTCCTGTAATATAGGTCAGCCTAAGGTCAGAAATAAATCCCATTAAACACTGTACTTGGAGACTTTGGGATCAGATAATTTCTGTCTGCGGTGTTTGTGCAAACAAAAAAGCTTTTATAAAAGCCTCAAACTTCAGTGTGTGACTCAGACATGAGATCTAACGTGATAGACCTCGCCCTATCTTGATCTCCACATAGCTTTCCAACCGCACATTCAGCGTCTCCCACTCCCACACTACTTCCTCATCCCACCCACTCTCTGTTGAAGTCCCCCAAGGCTCTGTTCTAGGACCTTTACTCTTCTCAATCTATACACTTGGCATGGGACAACTCTAAAGTTCTATAGCTTCCGTTTCCATCTATATGCTGATCACACTCAGATCTACATCTCTGGCCCAGATACCACCTCTCTGCTGTCCTGAATCCCAAAGTGTCTATCAGCCATATCCTCCTTCTTCTCCTCTCGCTTCCTCAAACTGTGTGGACAAATCTGAACTCATCATTAGTGATGAGCGAATATACCGTATATACTCGAGTATAAGCCGACCCGAGTATAAGCCGACCCCCCTAATTTTGCCACAAAAAACTGGGAAAACTTATTGACTCGAGTATAAGCCTAGGTGGAAAATGCAGCAGCTACCGGTGAATTTCAAAAATAAAAATAGATGCTCCAGACCGTCCATTATGGCCCCATAGCTGTGCCATATAGTGCTCTGCACCGTTCATTATTGCCCCATAGCTGTGCCATATAGTGCTCCGCACCATTATTGCCCCATAGCTGTGCCATACAGTGCTCTGCACCATTATTGCCCCATAGCTGTGCCATATAGTGCTCTGCACCGTTCATTATTGCCCCATAGCTGTGCCATACAGTGCTCTGCACCATTATTGCCCCATAGCTGTGCCATATAGTGCTCTGCACCATTATTGCCCCATAGCTGTGCCATACAGTGCTCTGCACCATTATTGCCCCATAGCTGTGCCAATATAGTGCTCTGCACCGTTCATAATTGCCCCATAGCTGTGCCATATAGTGCTCTGCACCATTGCCCCATAGCTGTGCCATACAGTGCTCTGCACCATTATTGCCCCATAGCTGTGCCATACAGTGCTCTGCACCGTCCATTATTGCCCCATAGCTGTGCCATATAGTGCTCTGCACCGTTCATTATTGCCCCATAGCTGTGCCATACAGTGCTCTGCACCATTATTGCCCCATAGCTGTGCCATATAGTGCTCTGCACCATTATTGCCCCATAGCTGTGCCATACAGTGCTCTGCACCATTATTGCCCCATAGCTGTGCCATACAGTGCTCTGCACCGTTCATAATTGCCCCATAGCTGTGCCATATAGTGCTCTGCACCGTTCATTATTGCCCCATAGCTGTGCCATACAGTGCTCTGCACCATTATTGCCCCATAGCTGTGCCATATAGTGCTCTGCACCATTATTGCCCCATAGCTGTGCCATACAGTGCTCTGCACCATTATTGCCCCATAGCTGTGCCATATAGTGCTCTGCACCATTATTGCCCCATAGCTGTGCCATACAGTGCTCTGCACCATTGCCCCATAGCTGTGCCATACAGTGCTCTGCACCATTATTGCCCCATAGCTGTGCCATACAGTGCTCTGCACCGTCCATTATTGCCCCATAGCTGTGCCATATAGTGCTCTGCACCGTTCATTATTGCCCCATAGCTGTGCCATACAGTGCTCTGCACCATTATTGCCCCATAGCTGTGCCATATAGTGCTCTGCACCATTATTGCCCCATAGCTGTGCCATATAGTGCTCTGCACCGTTATTGCCCCATAGCTGTGCCATATAGTGCTCTGCACCATTATTGCCCCATAGCTGTGCCATACAGTGCTCTGCACCATTGCCCCATAGCTGTGCCATATAGTGCTCTGCACCATTATTGCCCCATAGCTGCACCATACAGTGCTCTGCACCGTCCATTATTGCCCCATAGCTGTGCTGCTGCTGCTGCAATAAAAATAATAAAACACATACTCACCTGTCTTGCTTGCAGCTCCTCGGCGCCATCTTCCCGGCGTCTCTCTGCACTGACTGATCAGGCAGAGGGCGGCGCGCACAATATGTGCGTCATCGCGCCCTCTGACCTGCACAGTCAGTGCGGAGAGACGCGGGGAAGATGGAGACAGCGCCCGGCGTGTGGAACGCGGACAGGTGAATATGCGATACTTACCTGCTCCCGGCGTCCCTGGCTCCTTCCCCCGGACAGCTGGTCTTCGGTGCCGCAGCCTCTTCCTCTGTCAGCGGTCACCGGCACCGCTGATTAGAGAAATGAATTATGCGGCTCCGCCCCTATGGGAGGTGGAGCAGCCTATTCATTTCTCTAATGAGCGGTCCCACGTGACCGCTGACAGAGGAAGAGGCTGCGGCACCCGGAGACCGTGGGACGGGCAGGGGGAGCGTCAGGATCGCCGGGACTAGGTAAGTATACCTCAGCGCCCTCTCCCCCCTCACCCGCCGACCCCACCGCCGACCGTGACTCGAGTATAAGCCGAGGGGGCACTTTCAGCCCAAAAATTTGGGCTGAAAATCTCGGCTTATACTCGAGTATATACGGTACTCGTTATTTGAGATTTCCCAAGCACGCTCGTATGTCCTCCGAGTATATTTTAGTGCTCGGAGATTTAGTTTTCATCGCCACAGCTGAATGATTTACATCTGTTAGCCAGCATAAGTACATGTGGGGGTTGCCTGGTTGCTAGGTAATCCCCACATGTAATCAAGCTGGCTAAGAGATGTAAATCATTCAGCTGCGGTGATGAAAACTAAATCTCCGAGCACTAAAAAAATACTCGGAGGACACCCGAGCGTGCTCAGAAAATCTCAAGTAACGAGTATATTCGCTCATCACTACTCATCATCTTTCCTCCATCTCACAGATTTCTTTACCTGACCTATCTATCAAAATTAACGATATCACGCTTTCCCCATACCTGATGTCTGCTGCCTCAGAGTAACCCTTGACTGCCCTGTCCTTCAAACAGCACATCCAAGCTCTTTCCACCTCCTGTCGCATTCAGCTCAAAAGTATCTCCAGAATCCGTGCTTTCCTCAACCAACAACCTACTAAAATTCTTGTACATTCCTCATCATCTCCCGCCTCAACTACTGAAATCTCCCTGCTAACACCTTTGCACCTCTCCATTCCATCCTTAACTCTGCTGTCCGACTAATTTATCTCTTTCCTCGCTACTCCTCCACTTCCCCCTTCTGCAAATCTCTTCACTGGCTCCCATTCCCTCAGCGTATCCAGTTCAAATTACTAATACTGACCTACAAAGAAATCCATATCCTGTTTCCTCCATAGATCTCTGAACTAGTCTCCCGACATCTTCCCTCACGTAATCTCCGGTCCTCCCAAGACCTCCTTCTCTCCTCCACACTTATTCGCTCCTCACCCAACAGCCTCCAAAACTTCTCCCGAATATTCCCCATCCTCTGGAATTCTTTGCCCCAACACGTCCGACTATCAACCACATTTGGATCCTTCAGACGGAACCTGAAAACCCACCTCTTCAGGAAAGCTTACAGCTTGCAATGACCCCCCTGTCTCCTCATCACTACCTGGGCTACAGCCTCACCAACACCAGAGCTGCTGCAACCATCAACCTAGTGTCTCCTTCTCCACCATGCTGTAGAATGTAAGCCCGCAAGGGCAGGGTCCTCGCCCCTCTGTATCAGTCTGTGATTGTTGGTTTGCTTACTGTAAGCGATATCTGTAATTTGTATGTAACCCCTTCTCATATACAGCACCATGGACTCAATGGTGCTATATAAATAAATAATAATAAATAGAAGATTACAGTGCGGGAAAGATGGGAAACATTCATATAGATGGCCGGTGGTGATGGAGTCAGTGACGGACTCTGGCCAAATCTGTTTCTAGAGCCGTAGTAGAAGATGAAGATGTCGTCCTCATCATGAAGTAGTTATTTCCCATGTCACGTGTAATGAATATCTCCTGCAGTATTGCTAATGCCGATTCCATTGTCAGTAAATGAGACTAGAATTAGCGTTATGGAAGATGAGTCTGTGAGAAACGTATTCAGCTGCCGACTCCGAGGAAGAAACTGCTTGTTATCTGTGGCCTAAAACATATAGGTTTTATTAGTAGATGTAAAGAAGAAAACTAAATACTGTAATTGTATTATTACACAGGATTTTTATGACGTTACATCGGCTCATCTTCTTCTCATTCAGGTCTCTACAATATCAGATCCTCTCAGTGAAGACCTTTTTTATATAAGAGAATTTTCCTGATTTACCCATCAAAGATGGATATAGACAGAGACAAGATGGCGGAGATGATATTACACCTCACCCTAGAAATCCTCTTCCGGCTTACTGGGGAGGTGAGAGATTCTGATGACGTCACATTACATCATTCTTATCTATGAAAATAACAGATGGGCAGAACTGGAGAGGTGAGGACTCAGGAAATGTCTATAGTGAAATTTATGAATGTCTCTCCATGTCCAGGATTACACAATAGTGAAGAAGACCTCTAGTGAGCGCTGTCAGGAACCTGTGTCTGAGGGATGGGGAAGACCCCTGAGCCCAATCACGGTGCTTCCACCTCACCCCCTGATACAGGAGGACATCAATGACCAGAAGATCCTAAAACTCACCTACAAGATGATTGAGCTGCTGACTGGAGAGGTGACACTGCTGCAAATGCTGGGACAATATACAGTAACACTATGAAGGGTGAAGGGATTGGGTTATGATGGTATCATTGTATGTGACAGGTTCCTATAAGGTGTCAGGATGTCGCCGTCTATTTCTCCATGGAGGAGTGGGAGTATTTAGCAGGACATAAAGATGTGTATAAGGAAGTCATGATGGAGGTTCCCCAGGCCCTCACATCACCAGGTAATAGACAAGACTAAATACACACGGCCTATAATTATCTGTATGTAAAGAATTAATTCAGTGCCTGTATGTGTTTCCTCCAGTTCTATCCAGTAAGATGAGAGCACCAGAGAGATGTCCCCATCCTCTTTTTACACAGGACTGTAAGCGAGAAGATCCCAATGTTCCTCAGGATCATCAGGTAGATGGAGATAAGGTGTCATGAGATCTCCCCTATTATATGTAGATGGCTGTGAAGCTCTTGTGCTCAGTCTTGTTTTATTCACCAGTATTATATGTTTTATAATTGTGTAATGAGAATGGTGCAGATGGCATGCAGGGCTGCCACCAGGAATTTCAGGGCCCCATACTGGCAAAACTTTCGGGCCCCCTTGGGACTCTGCCCAGGCTACACCCCCAGCTCCATTTCCAACTCTCGAACCTTCCATAGTCTCACTGCTCACTCATAGAAAAAATCCACATCTGTATCTGTATAATGCATCCCATAGTCATATGTAGTTGAATAATGCAGGCCCATAGCAGTACAATGCATCCCCTTAGGCGCATAATGCACCTCATAGTATAATGCACCCCCATAGTGGTAGAATGTACTCCATAGTATAATGCAGCTGCATAGTAGTATAATGCACCTCATAGTATAATGCAGCCCTGTAGTATAATGCACTCCCATAGTGGTATAATGCACTCCATAATATAATACAGCCCCATAATAGTATAATGCACCCCCATAGTAGTATAATGCAGCCTCTTACTGTAGCTTAAAAAAAAAAAAAAAAAAGTTTATCCTTACCTGGCTGAGGTCCAGCGGTGTCCTCCACCTGATACATCTTAGGCACATACCATCATATGAGAGTGACATTTCATGTCGGCAACATGTCCACTGACATCAGCTGCCAGCTTGTGATCTCCCGCAAGGCAATAGATTTTAACTTGCCGTGCGTCGTCAGTTGAGCCGCTGGGGCCCATAGAGGAGAGGCGGCCTGCTGGGGGTCTCCTCTGCTCACCAGGCCCTATTCGCCAGTAAGGGCAGTAATGCTCTGATGGCGGAACCAATGACAGGAATAGAGCTGATCGTAGATGTGACTCTCTTCTCCATCTGTGTGTGACTAATACTATGTTTGTTTCAGGGTGAAGATCTGACCCATATTAATACAACAGAGACATATGAGAGAGGTGATGAGCGGTGTAAAGAGGAGATGCCTACATATGACTACCCAGGTGAGTAGTGACCACTAAATGCAGAGAAGTCACAGATTCTTCTCAGTCATCGGCTGTGGATGCTTTATCGGTGGTGTAGTCCGGTCGTATTACAATCGTGTGATCACAATTTTGCCTTTAGATTTCAACATTCTCCCCCATCAAAACTTTGACACATCAGCTGTACACTGTTATAAAACAATTTCTTTGAATGTCTAATAGTTCTTCTTGAAACTGATCTGACATCTGACATTAGCCCTTACAATAGTTTAGCTTGAAAGAGCCACTGAGCCCCATACTCTAATTACCCCAGAGAGGTTTCACCACTAGTTACTCATTTATTACTGATGACGACTGTTGAGTTTAATCATTTCAGTAGATGTGTTATTGTCTATAGTCACAGTTTTTGACTACAGTAGTTACTGCTCAAATCCTCTGATTTAACCACTTCCTGCAGTCCATTTTTTGTTCCTAATCAGGGCCCAATTTTTCGAACCTGATGTGGGTCACTTTGTGGTGATAACTTTGAAATTCTTCACAAAGGATAATAGGAAACAAATGAACTTTACAAATTATTTTCCAACTTCTCTTGAATCTGACAATACCCTATATACAGTTGTACACTACTGTCTGGGCACATGGCAGGGTTAAGAAGCTATTTAGCTATTTGACTGCAGATCTTGCAGAAATAGTTTGCAGACACTATGTATTGGGGGCACTGTTTGTGGTCACCTGGCAGCTCAAGATGTCCACCATGAAAAGACTTGGCGCTATCTACTCCATTTTACAGATCCCAGGGATTGCCTTGTTCATCATACTTTAACCCATCTACATGGGTCTGTACCTTGACAGAGACCCCTAGGCTTTGGCCATGGTATTACTTTCTGTTCTGTGATGCGAGATATAGCAAGAATAATCAGGTAGCCGGGTCAGTACCAGGAGAGCAGAGAAAATACAAAATCAGAAGACACGAGTAGTCGGTAAGCGGGCTGAGGTCACAACAGGAAACAAATAAACAAGCCGGGAGCTGAGCACAGAGGAATTAACCAGAGAAGAAGGCTGTATCTGACAGCTTCCAGCAATATGCTTCGAACTTTAGTAGGGTGTGGTGCTTTCCCGCTGGCTGGAGCAGGGAGCTGGACAACACAAACCCATACTGCCAGCCTGGATGGTACTACAAATCCCAGGCACCCTAATCTTAATGGCAGGACAGAGCCTGCGTTGCCCAGAGCTTCTGGTTTTGATGTCTCTTCCATTACCAGTGCCGCCTGTAGAATGAATAAGGCCGTGCTTGGTAACAGAACAAGATTTCACAGGAGCGATCCCAGAGGAGATAGGACATACCATATGCAGAAGCCCTAATATGAGAAAATGGCAGAAAACCAGAGCTGTAGAAATCCCCATAAATTGACTTCATTTTGGAAATTATAACCCTCAGAGGATTAAAGTATTGGAATAGTGACTATATTGACCACAGTGCCACTTTCCAGAAATTAGCACGCATTGGATGTTGGAAAGTGAAAATTACAAATATGCCATTTTATTACCCAACACAGTGCCCAGATTGTGTTGCAGGAGACACACACATCGTAAATTAAGTGGGTTCTTCTCACTATAATAATGCCAACTACATGGATGCTAAATGTGGTTTGGGCACACTGCAAGGCTCAGAAGCGAGGGGAAGATTTGACTTTGGGAGATTGGATATTGCTGGATTGGTTTATGGAAGCCATGTTGCTTTTCAAGACCCTTTGAGCCAATTATAATGTAGAAACCTCTGTTTTTCACTTACAGATGATGGACCTGAGTGGGGACTTGTTTTTTTGTGAGATGAATAGGTTTATTGGTATAATTTTCGCCAACTTAACATTGTTTGGTGACTTTTTACTCTATATTTTGGAGGCAGAATGAACAAACAGTTGAACACCACGTTCTACTGGTTCATCCTATGAGGTTTTCTATTAGACTGTGAGCTGTCATTGTCTTAGTGAATAATTACGAATTTAATATAACTTGTCATGTTGTGGACAGTTTACTTAGAAATGTCAAAATATGTAAAATTCAAGGATTTATAATGAAAACTAATTGTTTTTATTTTTAACAGATGACTGCACCAGGAGGTCAGAGGGGCAGCTGACATCTTCAGTTTTTAAATCACATAATCTTGAGATCCCACAGGATACAATTGAAGTGAATGCCATTACTCCAGATATACCATCATCCCTTCACAACAAAGATCCATCGTCAGATCTTTTGAAACAGGTCCTGTCTTCTGATTCATTACCGACTACTAATGAAAATCAAAGTCACAAAATAAGCATTAAAAAACAAATTGCTCCTGAAGTAAATAAGCCATTTTCACTTTTAGAATATGGAGATGGTTTTCCCCTCAAAGAATCTTTTCTTAAGCATCCAAAAATTCACACAGCAGAGAATAGATTTTCTTGTTCCAAGTGTGGGAGATGTTTTAACCAGAAGTGCAATCTTGTTATACACCAAAGAACTCACGCAGGGGAAAGGCCTTTTTCATGTTCAGAATGTGGTAAATATAGTATGCACAAATCAAATTTTCTTAAGCATCAGAGAACTCACACAGGGGAGAAGCCATTTTCATGCTCAGAATGTGGGAAATGTTTTAATCTGAAAGCTCATCTTGATATCCACCAGAGAATCCACACAGGGGAGAAGCCTTTTTCATGTTCAGAATGTGGTAAATGTTTTACACACAAATCATATTTTGTTACGCATCAGAGAACTCACACAGGGGAGAAGCCATTTTCATGCTCAGAATGTGGAAAATGTTTTAATCTGAAAGCTCATCTTGAAATCCACCAGAGAATCCACACAGGGGAGAAGCCTTTTTCATGTTCAGAATGTGGTAAATGTTTTACACACAAATCATATTTTGTTACGCATCAGAGAACTCACACCGGGGAGAAGCCATTTTCATGTTCAGAATGTGAAAAATGTTTTAACCAGAAATCAGGTTTGGTTAAGCACCAGAGAACTCACACAGGTGAGCAGCCTTTTTCATGTTCAGAATGTGGTAAATGTTTTTCACACAAATCAAATTTTGTTACGCATCAGAGAACTCACACAGGGGAGAAGCCATTTTCATGCTCAGAATGTGGAAAATGTTTTAATCTGAAAGCTCATCTTGATATCCACCAGAGAATCCACACAGGGGAGAAGCCTTTTTCATGTTCAGAATGTGGTAAATGTTTTACACACAAATCATATTTTCTTACGCATCAGAGAACTCACACAGGGGAGAAGCCATTTTCATGTTCAGAATGTGAAAAATGTTTTAACCAGAAATCAGATTTGGTTAAGCACCAGAGAACTCACACAGGTGAGCATCCTTTTTCATGTTCAGAATGTGGGAAATGTTTTAATCGGAAAGGGCATCTTGATAGACATCAGGGAATCCACACAGGAGAGAAGCCATTTTCCTGTTCAGAGTGTGGGAAGTGTTTTAACCATAAATCAAGTCTTGTTAGTCACCAGAAAAGTCACACAGAGGAGAAGACATTTTCATGTTCAGAATGTGGGAAATGTTTTAATCGGAAAGGGCATCTTTATAGGCACCAGAGAATCCACACAGGAGAGAAGCCTTTTTCCTGTTCAGAATGTGGGAAATGTTTTAACCAGAATTCAAATTTGGTTAAGCACCAGAAAACCCACAGAGGGGAGAAGCCTTTTTCCTGTTCCTAATGTGGGAAATGTTGTACATGGAATTCAACTCTTTACTAAACATCAGAGAAGTTGCACAGGGGAGAAGCCTTTTCATGTTTAGAATGTTGGAAATATTGTAACCAAAAATTTTAACTTCTTAAAACAGTTGTCTACTGCTAGGACCACACATTGTTACTCCTTATGTTTGGCCTCTTTAAAACAAAAATACTCATACACAGCTCCCTTGCCAGCGCCAATTCAGTGATGCCAGGATTCATGTGAGGTTGTTACAGTACACAAGCCCTGCGCCAAATCAGTGCCAGCTTCACTGTCCCCACCTTCGGAAGTATTCAACATAAACAGGAAACCAGAGCTGCGGCTGCTCTATACTTCCCCCTATTGTTCGATTTGAAGTTGGGGACAGTTACATCAGCGCTGATTGGCCGCAGGGCTCACATGATGTGTCAGACTCACATGAGCTTCATGAACGCAAGTGCTGACACTGCTGGAACTGCATCGGCATGGAAGGTTTGAATAATTATTTTTATTTTAATAGGACCAAACATAAGGCTTGAGAAGGGATTGTGCATGTAGAGAACAACCCTTTTAAACATAAAAGTGTAAAGAATGAATTACATGAAAATTGTATTTTGTTGACTGTCAAAAATAGCTCTGACCTGGAGAAAATATATACAATGGGGAAAATAAGTATTGGATACTATACCGATTTTGCAAGTTTTTCTAGCTACAAAGAATGAAGTCTGTAATTTTTTTTTGGTACACTTCAACTGTAAAAGACAGAATATAAAAATATAAAACCAGGAAATAACATTGTATGATTTTTGCATAATTAAATTGCATTTTATTGCATGAAATGCCGTATTTTTTGGACTATAAAACGCACTGGACCATAAGACTCACCTAGGTTTTAAAGGAGGAAAATAGAGACATAAACACTGAATCACAAAATGTGGTAAATTTTGTACTTAATATCTCCTATCCTGATACACATGGTCCCGTCATCCACATCCTGATACACATGGTCCCCTCATCCCAAGCCTGGTATGCCTGCCCCCTCATCCCTATCTTGGTATCCATGGATCTCTCATTCCTATCCTGGTATGCATGGCCACAGCCCTATCCTGGTATGCAGTGTTAGGGCTAGCGGAAGCACCGAGTATAGGAAGGAAACAACAAGGTGCATTCGCAGCCCGGGGTCCACCGTGCAGAGATATCTGCTGCAAAGTAATTGGCGGCACTATGTGGCGGTATAAGCTAACTCTGTTAACTTCACAGAATCGCAAAGATATGAAAACGCTGTGCCCTGTTAACCTCACAGAGGATCACAGCTCCCTAACTGAGCAAAGCAAAGAGTGGTCATGCAGTTAGCATAGCACACAAACAACTCCTCACCGGAGGTGTCGGTATTCTAGGGGCTTATTTCAGCCGGGCCCTGAATCCAAGCATACAAAACTCCTCACCGGAGGTGCCGGTATTATAGGGGCTTATTTCAGCCAACCCTAACCACATGCAAACATGACCACCAAGTAGCAAAGCTCATAACACAGGTTGATACTAGTTCATGGCCGTGCGGCCATGCGAACCTTTTATAGCTGCAGCAGACAAGCACCTTCCTAGTGGTCCAATGGGAGCTGCTACAGGGCCTGAGCGTGTGACCCCCGACCTCCAATGAGAGGTCCTCCCGTGGGCATGCTCAGTGTGTGCAAAGCAGGACCTAGTCCCAGAAAAGCCTGCTCACCGCTGACCAGTGCAGGCTACAACATCAGAGCCTGGAAAGGCAGCAGTAACCCTTTGCACAGTATCAGACTGAGTGGGACCGACATCTTCGCTGAGCAGGCTCCACTGTGGCTGATGTAGAATGGGAGACCACAGCAGACATGGTTCGAGATTCCCCCTGTGCAGCGGCGGGAACTCGACTCCTAACATGCAGGGCCCCCATCTCATCCTAGTATGCATGGCCTAATCCCTATCCTGGTATTCAGGGCCCCTATCTCATCATCGTATGGATGGCCCCTATCATTATCATGGTATGCATGGCCGCATCTCGTTCTAGTATGCATGGCCCAACCCTATCCTGGTATGCAGAGCCCCCATCCTTATTCTGGTATGATTGGCCCCCATCCCAGTCCTGGTATGCATGGCCCCATCCTTATGATTGGCCCCAACACCATCCTGGTATGAATGGTCCCATCAGAAAACATAAAAAAAAGAAATTTCACTTACCTTCCCTGTGCCTCCCTGGACCATCTTGTTCCAGTGCCAGCAGCTGCTTTATGCTTGTAAGCAGCGCATGGCAGGGACATCATGCGATGCTCATAAGTAGAGCACAGCTGCCAGAATACTCACTGCTCTGCACGCCGTGACTGTGTGCGCAGAGAGCAGTGAGTATTTATTGCTCTTCAGTAGCACGCACAATGTCAGCCAGAGCCTTCCTGCTGTTGTCGGTGGTCACGTGTTCCATTACTTATGATAAATGAATATTCACTTCTGTCTGGGCGTGGAGAGAGGTGAATATTCATTTCTCTTAAGTAGTGGCACACGTAGTTGCCTGGCAGCAGCAGGAAGCCAGCAGCTGACACTGTGCGCGCTACTGAAGAGCAATGAATACTCACTGCCCTGTACGCACATAGTCCCAGCGTGCAGAGCAGTGAATATTATGGCAGCTGCCCTTCGGCTTGCAAGCAGCTCATGACGTCCCTGCCATGCGCTGCTTACAAGCATGAAAACAGTTGCTGGCATCGGAACAAAATGCTGTGAGGGAGTGCCGGGAAGGTAAGTTGAATGTTTTTTTGTTTTTTTTTATGTTTTCTGATGGGGCCATGCACACCTGGATGGGGGTGGGGGGCAATCGTAAGAATGAGGCCATGCATACCAGGAAAAGATGGGGGCCATGCATACAAGGATGGGGGGTGGGGCCATGCATACCAACACTAGGGTTGGGGGCCAATCATACCAAGACGCTATTAAAAAATGAATATTCATTGTCCTCCACGCCCATGAGCGTGGAATGCAGTGAATATTAATTTCTCTTTAGCAACGCACACAGGAGTTAGCCACAGCAGCCGGCTCCAGCCTTCTGTGACCCGCTGCTCCCCCGATGCCACTCACCCACCTCCCCACCACAACCAGAGCTGGTACATCCAGACTATAAGACGCAGTCCCCATTTTCCTCCACGTTTTTGGAGGAAAAAGTGCATCTCCCCATTTTCCTCCACGTTTTTGGAGGAAAAGTGCATCTTATATTCCAAAAATTCGGTATTTAATCACTTACCAACCAGCAAGAATCTGTCTCTCACAGACTTGTTAGTTTTTCATTAAGAAGCTCTCCTACTCTGCACTCATTACCTGTATTAATTGCACCTGTTTGAAATCATTACCAATATACAAGACCCTTGTCCCCATACTCAATCAATCACACTCCAAGCTCTCCAGGATGGCCAAGAACAAAAAACTGTCTAAGGACACCAGGGACAAAATTGTAGACCTGCACAAGACGGGGATGGGCATCACTGTAGACCTGCACGAGACTGGGATGGGCTCCAGGTCAATAGGCAAGCTGCTTGGTGAGAAAGCAACAACTCTTGGTGCAATTATTAGAAAACATAACAAACACAAGATGACTGTCAATCTTCCTCGATTTGGGGCTCCATGCAAGATTTTGTCTCAAGGGGTAAGTATGATTCTAAGAAAGGTCAGGAATCAGCCCAGAAATAAATGGGAGGACCTGGTCAAAGACCTGAAAAGAGCTATGACTACAATGTCAAACATTACTGTTAGTAACGTACTATGCTGTGTGATGCAGCGGTAGGACCAAACACAGTGAAACGGCAGTGACCCAAGCAAGTTCAAACAAAACTTTCTTTTATTGTGATACTTCACACAGTCAATATAGTATACAGCTTCTTCGTACAGTCCATTAATAATGCATGGCTATATGATTCAGTCAATACACAGGCCGAACTTCCCTCTGTCCAGTTTCCCTGGGTGACCGCACGCCGGTAACAAGTCTCTGTACTCACTCGGCGCACAGCACTCTATATCCTCTAGAGTGCAGCTGGGTACACGCAAGACAGCCCAAGACGCAGGGTGTCAGTCTCTCTGGTTCCTTTAGCCTCTTTGTTACTCCACACAGAGAGAGCTCTGCAGACAACTGCCCTGTCTGCTTCCAAGAACACACTGACACACCTCCCCCACTACTACAGGGCTTTTTAATCAGTCACTGCTTCATTATTCTAATTACAACCACACCTGTGTCTGTAGTACGCCCTCATGGCCTCACTACGCTTCCATGCACATTCTGCAGAGCACATACAGCACCCCCTTGCTGTACCAGGGGTTAGTGCCTCACAGCTGTCATAGATTAAAATCCTGCAGGGCACGCAAGTTACCCCTGCTCCCTCCGGCACAAGTGCAGGCCCGCAGGAAGTCTGTCAGTTATCATCTGAATGATCCAGAGGAAGCATAGGAGAAGGTCATGTGGTCAGATGAGAGCAAAATATAACTTTTTGGTATAAACTCTACTCTCTGTGTTTTGCGTAAGAAGGATGAGTACATACCAACCATGAAGCATGATAGGGGAACCTCATAGTTGGTGCTTTTCTGCGAAAGAAACCAGATGGCTGCGCCATATTGAAGAGAGGATGAATGGGGTCATGTATCAAGATTTTGGCCAACAACCTCTTTTCCTCAGTAAGAGCTTTGAAGGTGGGTCATGGCTGGGTCTTCCAGCACGACATTGACCCCAAACACACAGTCAGGGCAACTAAAAAGTGGCTTTTTAAGAAGCATTTCAAAGTCCTGGAGAGGCCTAGCCAGTCTCCAGGGAGCTGAAACTTAACATTGCCCAGCGACAGCCCTGAAACCTGAACTAACTGGAGATCTGTATGGAGGAGTGGGCCAAAATCCCTGCTGCAGTGTGTGTGTAAACTTGGTCAAGAACTATGGGAAACGTTTGACCTCTGTAATTGCAAACAAAGGTATGTGTACCAAATATTAAGTTCTCTTTGACATGAAATCTACTATTGACATGAAATCCTCACCAGAAGGTCACAAAAAAAACATCTCATGATTGCTAAAAGCAGTGAGCTGTCTCAAGACCTTTGCAACCTTAGGCCGGTTTCACACGTCAGTGATTCCAGTACGTGAGGTGTCAGTTTTCTCACGTACCGGAGCCACTGACACACGTAGACACATTGAAATCAATGCATCTGTGCAGATGTCATTGATTTTTTGCGGATCGTGTCTCCGTGTGCCAAACACGGAGACATGTCAGCGTTCGTGGAAGCGCACGGATTACACGGACCCAATAAAGTCAATGGGTCCGTGTAAAACACATACCGCACACGGAAGTTCTCCGTGTGCAGTCCCTGTGCCGTGCAGGAGACAGTGCTCCAGTAAGCGCTGTCCCCCCCACATGGTGCTGAAGCCACCATTCATATCTTCCCTGCAGCAGCGTTTTCTGCATAGAAGATATGAATAATAGTGTTTAAAAGAAAGATCTATCTGTCCACCGCCCCCCCACCCCCTGTGCGCCCCCCCACCCCCTGTGCGCCCCCCCGCTGTTCTGAAAATACTCACCCGGCTCCCTCGTTGGCTGTCGCTGCTTCCTGTCCTGGCCGCACCTTCTACTGTATGCGGTCACGTGGGGCCGCCGATTACAGTCATGAATATGCGGCTCCACCTCCCTTAGCATGACCGCATACAGTAGAAGGTGCGGCCAGGACAGGACACTGCGAGGGAGGCGGGTGAGTATTTTTAGAACAGCGGGGGGGGGCGCACAGGGGGTGGGGGGGCGCACAGGGGGTGGGAGGGCGGGGGACAGATAGATCTTTCTTTTAAACACTATTATTCATATCTTCTATGCAGCAAATGCTGCTGCAGGGAAGATATGAATCTCGGATTCAGCACCAGATGCTGGTACGTGTGGTACCCAGCACGGTGCGTGTGGTACCCAGTGGGCACACGGGCGACACACGTGTGCCGCACGTGTGCCACACTGATGTACACCAGAAACGTAGGGGCACACGGACACGGATAATTCCGGTACCGATTGTTTCCGGTACCGGAATTATCTGGACGTGTGGGACAGGCCTTATTGTTGCAAAATATACTCATGGGATTGGTTACAGAAACATTTATAAACTACTGAAGGTTCTAATGAGTACTTTTGTGGCAGTAGTCTGGTAATTGAAAGAACATTATTTTACCATAAACTGGCCCTGACCAGGTTTTAGACAAAAACTAAAAAAAAAAATACAGAAAGACCTGGAATCAGCAGCTACAATTCTTTTAAAGAAAACTGTAAGGCATGCACTCAACCTCCATGGTCTGTATGCAGGCTCACCACTCAAGGTTCCATTGCTGAACAAAAAGCATTTTTTGCACAAAATTGCTTTTTATTGATTTTTAACCCCTTAACCCCCGGAGCTTTTTTCAATTTTGCGTTTTCATATTTCACTCCCCTCTTCCCAGAGCCATAACTTTTTTATTTTTCCTTCAATATGGCCATGTGAGGGCTTATTTTTTGCGGGACGAGTTGTACTTTTGAACGACATGATTGGTTTTACCATGTCGTGTACTAGAAAACCGGAAAAAAATTCCAAATGTGGTAAAATTGCAAAAAAAACTGCAATCCCACACTTGTTTTTTGTTTGGCTTTTTTGCTAGGTTCACTAAATGCTAAAACTGATCTGTCATTATGATTCTCCAGGTCATTGCGAGTTTATAGACAGCAAACATTAAACCCATAATCCTATTTCTAGAAGGCTTGCACTTAAATTTATGATCAACACCTAATCTGCCTTGGCAGTACAAAGTGACTAAAAAGAAGAGATACGGTAGGTAATTTAAAATATTCTTTATTAAATACAAAAATGATAAAACATGAGATTAAAAAGACCGGGAGAAGATGGAAAAAAAAACTCCAAAAAAATCAGGGGAGGGCACAGTGAATGGTAAAGAAAAATTATGCCTGCAACCAAAACAAAGGTGTTTTTGTGATTTTGCTAAGGGGGCTAAATAAATACTTGAGAAGTCATTACTAATGCTAGCAAGTGCTATGCAATACAAAATGAAGTAGAGTTGACTAAAAAAGACTACCCTTTGTTATAGCTTCATATCAAAAAAACATACGGTAAATATACCGTAACACAGCCAAAAAAAAGTTCACAATGAGAAATTCATTGTGTATAAATGAAGTTGAAGAGGTTCTTATTACCTGGTATAGTATGGTGCGCGGGGAAGAGGAATACTGTGACCAGCCCTGCGCCCGACGAGCGCCGTTTCGCTAATAAGCTTCAAGTTGGGGCGGGATGTAAAGTAGGCTTCTAGTCTGAGTTTTTAAACCCTATATGCAGGTGCCATATAATTGTGGGTGGGTGACGTTAGCGGATGTATCCATGGCGTTGTGATGCCGCGTGCTGTTTGAAAGGAACTCCCATACTAAGGGGACTTCCGGTCCAGCGCTCCATGACACGCCGGGGAACGCACTGCTAGTCACATGTGTAGCGCCCTCAGGGAAGTCAGAGGGAGATTCCAAAAAATGAAAAATGCCTAAATAGTGATAACCTAAACAAGGAATGAAGTATAAATATCACAGTGAAGGGCCATCTGAAATGTAAAATACAATATGTGAAAAAATGAAAAAATACATTAGGGTGGTATATAGCGTAACATTCACAAAATACTTAAATATTGATTGTTATATGTCTATCTCTATTGTATCCGGTTAGGCAGTCATTATTTTTATTCCACCAGAATTGAACCAATGGGAACCACTGTCACGAAGAGGCAGGACATTGATGTCATCCAGAATATTACCGACATAAGAAGAAACTGGAGAAAGGTGAAGGGAATGTCCCTGAACACAAAGAAAAGGTCGCCTGCGATAAGTAATGCTTAGAGGTTAGTACTGTGGGAAGGAAAAAACAAACAGAAAAAAATTTGGGAAGTTGGTTAAAAATATTAATAAAGTATATTGGGACTTAAAAACCTAGAAACCTACACTTCAGAGAAAAAGTCTACAAAATCAATCCAAAAAATTTAAAAAAATCAAAAAGGGAGGGGTCCAAAACATTACCAAAAGGAATAAGTACTGAAAAAAACTAGGAAAAAAGACTTAAGAAAAAAATTACGAAAAAAAGTATATATATATATATATATATAGGTAACTACAAAAACTGCAAAGAGAAATTCCTAAAAGATTACAAAAAGGAAAAACTACAAAAAGGAACCAAGAAAAAAGAATTAAAGCCAAGGCTTTCATTGAGGCCAAAAGGAGTCATTGTATTTAAACGGTAAATCCATCTACCGTATATACTCGAGTATAAGCCGAGATTTTCAGCCCAAATTTTTGGGCTGAAAGTGCCCCTCTCGGCTTATAGTCGAGTCACGGTCTGTGGCAGGGTCGGCGGGTGAGGGGGAGGGCGCTGAGGCATACTTACCTAGTCCCGGCGATCCTGACGCTCCCCCTGCCCGTCACACTGTCTTCGGGTGCCGCAGCTCTTCCCTTGGACAGCGGTCACGTGGGACCGCTCATTAGAGAAATGAATATTCATTTCTCTAATCAGCGGTGCCGGTGACCGCTGATAGAGGAGGAGGCTGCGGCACCCGGAGACCAGCTGTCCGGGGGAAGGAGCGGGACGCCGGGAGCAGGTAAGTATCGCATATTTACCTGTCCACGTTCCACACGCCGGGCGCCGCTCTGTCTTCCCGGCGTCTCTCCGCACTGACTGTTCAGGTCAGAGGGCGCGATGATGCATATAGTGTGCGCGCCGCCCTCTGCCTGATCAGTCAGTGCAGAGAGACTCCGGGACCGGACGCTGGGGAGCTGCAAGCAAGAGAGGTGAGTATGTGTTTTGTTTTTTTTATTGCAGCAGCAGCAGCAGAGCATATATGGCACAGATTTATAATGAGCATCTATGGGGCCAAACTGAACGGTGCAGAGCATATATGGCACAGCTTTATAAGGAGCATCTATGGGGCCAAACTGAACGGTGCAGAGCATATATGGCACAGCTTTATAAGGAGCATCTATGGGGCCATAATGAACGGTGCAGAGCATATATGGCACAGCTTTATAAGGAGCATCTATGGGGCAATAATGAACAGTGCAGAGCATATATGGCACAGCTTTATAAGGAGCATCTATGGGGCCAAACTGAACGGTGCAGAGCATTGTATATGGGGCACAGCTTTATATGGAGCATCTATGGGGCCAAACTAAACGGTGCAGAGCATATATGGCACAGCTATATAAGGAGCATCTATGGGGCCAAACTGAACGGTGCAGAGCATATATGGCACAGCTATATAAGGAGCATCTATGGGCCAATACTGAACGGTGCAGAGCATATATGGCACAGCTATATAAGGAGCATCTATGGGGCCAAACTGAACGGTGCAGAGCATATATGGCACAGCTATATAAGGAGCATCTATGGGGCCAAACTGAACGGTGCAGAGCATATATGGCACAGCTATATAAGGAGCATCTATGGGGCCATACTGAACGGTGCAGAGCATATATGGCACAGCTTTATATGGAGCATCTATAGGGCCAAACTGAACGGTGCAGAGCATATATGGCACAGCTTTATATGGAGCATCTATAGGGCCAAACTGAACGGTGCAGAGTATTATATATGGCACAGCTTTATGTGGAGCATCTATGGGGCCAAACTGAACGGTGCAGAGCATATATGGCACAGCTTTATATGGAGCATCTATGGGGCCATAATGAACGGTGCAAAGCATTCTATATGGCACAGCCATATATGGATAATATATGGGGCAATAATCAATGGTATGGAGCATTATATATGGCACAGCTTTATATGGAGCATCTATGGGGCAATAATGAATGGTATGGAGCATTTATTTTTATTTTTGAAATTCACCGGTAGCTGCTGCATTTTCCACCCTAGGCTTATACTCGAGTCAATACGTTTTCCCAGTTTTTTGTGGCAAAATTAGGGGGGTCGGCTTATACTCGGGTCGGCTTATACTCGAGTGTATACGGTACTTTAAATTCCAAACTTTGCTTTAAAAAAAAAAAAAAGTGCACTTTTCTGAGACCCGTAGCGTCTCCATTTGTCATGATCTTGGGTCGGGTGAGGGCTTATTTTTTGCATGCCGAGCTGACATTTTTAATGATACGTTCTACTGATCGCCCGTTATTGCATTTTAATGCAATGTCGCGGTGACCAAAAAAAATGTAATTCTGGCGTTTTTAATTTTTTTCTCGCTACGCCGTTTAGCAATCAGGTTAATCCTTTTTTTTTATTGATAGATCGGGCGATTCTGAACCTGGCGATACCAAATATGTGTAGGTTTGATTTTTTTTTTTATTGTTTTATTTTAAAAGGGGGATGATTTAAACTTTTTTTTTTCAAGGGAGGCTAGAAGCTGGCATAGCCTGATCGGCTATGCTGCATAGGAGCGATGCTTAGATCGCTGCTATGTAGTAGAATTACAGCATTGCCATGAGCGCCGATCACAGGGTGGAGCTCACAGCAATCTGGCATCAACAAACATAGAGGTCTTCAGGAGACCTCTGGTTGTCATGCCGACACATCGCTGGCCCCTGATCACGTGACGGGGTCAGCGGTGCATGCATTTCTGGCCTGATGGCCGGAAGCGCTTGTTAAATGCTGTTGTCGGAGTTTTACAGTGGCATTTAACTAGTTAACAGGCGTGGGTGGATCGTGATTCCACCTGCGCCTATTGCGGGCACAGCTGACATGTCCTGGCTTTGATGCGGGCTCACCGCAGGAGCCAGCATCAAAGTGGGGGTCTGCCATCAGACGTACTATTCCATCCGATGGCAGAAAGGGGTTAACCTATATAATTATATAATAAAATTATATACACTTAGTTTACAAACTCTCAGATTTAGTTTCCTTTCTTCCATTTTCAAAATGAAAGGATCCCAAATGGAGTAATTGAAAAATAAAATAAACATATAATTCCCTAACTTCCTCCCTCCACCCAGACATGCAGGCTATACTATTTATATTTCCAGTGTTCACTTCTATCCTGGGGTCTAAGATGGAGAGTGACATACCATCTCTGGCTTGTCAAGGTAAGGAGGCTTATTTGCCGTACAGTGCTCCTCTGGGAATTTAAATATGCAAATTGCCTCTTCTGTGAAAAAGAGGACTTAATTCTATAGCGCCACCTGTTGGAAGTAGCGATCCTACAAGTCACAATCAACCCTCTAACGAGTCATGCAATATGACTTACTCTTCTCATGCTTCGCACTGACGAGGGCCAACAGCCCGAAACACCGTGTCTGCGAATTGAGATACTGATTTGGCTTTTATCCTAAGTCATATTGCACGACTCATTAGAGGGTTGATTGTGACTTGTAGGATCGCTACTTCCAACAGGTGGCGCTATAGAGTTACGTCCTCTTTTTCACAGAAGAGGCAATTTGCACACTTCTATCCTATCATTCTCTTGACCACAGTAACCCCTCGGATGTTGCACTTCATTATTTAATCTCTTTACAATGTTCTGTTAGCCGGTATCTCTCCCCCCAATTTATCATAAGCAATTTTCCATATCACGTTCTGCTTTCATCCTTTCCAGATGGAATATGGCCGTCACTTGGCTGATTGTCTCGTTCCAATTTGGAATAGATTCAGAAAACCAATATTGTAAGAAGCCTCTTTAGCAATTACACAGATTGTATGGAATATTGGGGTTAGTTTTTCCTTCTCCTCCAGTAATGGAAAAGAAATGGTAACAGATATAGAGGAACACTCGTATTTTCCAATATACGCTTTATGTCTTTCCAGAATTCTTGTACTTAAGGGCAACTCCACAATCCATGTAGTAAGTCGGAATCTTTAAGTTTGCATTTTGGACAATGTGTCAGAAGATTTCTCATATTTTTGGATATTGGTATATTAAAGGCCAAGATTGCTCTATGCATGATCCTAAACTATGCGTCCCTCCAAACCTCACTGAAAATGTTCTTCTGTCCTACCTTCCACCCTACTAGGATTTTTCCCCCAATTTCCTCTCCCTCTATTTACCTATCATATGACCTCAATACAGTAGTGTTGAAAATAATAGCAGTGTGTTCAAAAACACAAAATCTTCATACTAGTTTTGATTTCCAGCATTGGGAACATCGCACACAGTTTTCTAATTCAAAACATGAAGAGAAATGTATATCATTTTTAACTACTTTACAGAAAATAACAAAAATGAACATTGCGAAAGGTCGCTCATGTGATCTTACTATACTTGTTCTTTCCCTCTGGTCTCTCACTAGTATGATACCTAAGGGCGATGCTCACCATTGTTTAGGTCACCATTGATGATATAGACACGCTAATAATATGTGAACAAACATAGAAACAATATAACAGCAGGAAGTGTTACTTGTTCCTCACCAGTATGGCGCCCAGTGGCGACATCCGTCATCATTCACGTCACTTCCCGTGACATACACATGCCGGCATCATGTGACTGGACAAAACCAGAAGACTCAGCGCCCTTTCACAAGCATGGCTGTGCTAGTTCCTCAGCGCGGTTTGCTCTCTCTGCACAGGACTATATTGGTGAATGGCTGTTTGATTCCACCTGTTTACCAAGCATTGAGCTTTGGTTTGGACAGATTCGACCTGGGCTGTGTGACTCATAGCAATCATTATTATTCTTTCAGCTTTTACAGTAACAGTTACCTGCATTGACCCACTATTCATTCATTCTGCTAGAAGAGTTGGTTTCCTGTATGATCTTTCCTTTGTACCCCCTATTTTTAGCCTATCCTCCCCTATAAATATACATCCAGTTATCATTTTCTTTATTTTGTTTTGCAATAACTTACAGTTGTGCTCAAAAGTTTACATACCCCGTCAGAATTTTTGCTTTCTTGGCCTTTTTTTCAGAGAATATGAATGATAACACCAAAACTTTTTCTCCACTCATGGTTAGTAGTTGGGTGAAGCCATTTATTGCCAAACTGCAGTTTTCTCTTTCTAAATCATAATGACAACCCAAAACATCCAAATGACCCTGATCACAAGTTTACATTCCCTGCTGATTTTGGCCTTATAACATGCACAGAAGTTGACACAAATGGATGTGAATGGCTACTAAAGGTAACATCGTCACCTGTTTGCTTGTAATCAGTGCGGGTGCATAAAAGCTGAGTGAGTTTCTGGGATCCAGACAGACTCTTACATCTTTCATTCGGCCACTGACGTTTCTGGATTGTGAGTCATGGGGAAAGCAAAAGAATTGTCAACGGATCTATGAGAAAAGGTAGTTGAACTGTATAAAACAGGAAAGGGATACAAAAAGATATCCAAGGAATTGATAATGCCAGTCAGCAGCGTTCAAATTGTGATTAACAAATGGAAAATCAGGGGCTCTGTAAAAACAAAACCACGGTCAGGTAGACCAAAAAAAATTCATCCACAACTGCCAGGAAAATTGTTCAAGATGCAAAGAAAAATCCACAATTAACATCAGCTGAAATACTGGACTCACTGAAAACTAGCGGTGTGGCTGTTTCAAGATGCGCAATAAGAAGGCACTTGAAGAAAAATGGGTTGCATGGTCGAGTCACCAGAAGAAAATCATTACTGCACAAATGCCACAAAGTATCTTGCATACAATACGCAAAACAGCACAGAGACAAGCCTCAAAACTTCAGGAACAAGGTAATTTGGAGTGATGAGACCAAAATTGAACTTTTTGGCCGCAACCATAAACATTACATTTGGAGAGAGGTCAACAAAGCCTATGATGAAGGGAAAACCATTCCTACTGTAAAGCACCAAGGCGGATCGCTGATGTTTTAGGAATGTGCGAGCTACAAAGGCACAGGAAACTTGGTCAAAGTTGAAGGAAAGATGAATGTAACATGTTAACAGGAAATACTGGAGGCAAATTTGCAATCATCAGCCCGGAAGCTGTGCATGGGAGGTACTTGGACACTCCAACATGACAACTATCCAAAACACAAGGACAAGTCAACCTGTCATTGGCTACAGCAGAACAAAGTGAAGGTTCTTGAGTGGCCATCTCAGTCTTCTGACCTCAATATCTTTGAGCCATTCTGGGGAGATCTCAAGCGCGCAGTTCATGCTAGACAGCCCATGAATTCACAGGAACTGGAGGCTTTTTGCCAAGAATAGTGGGCAGCTTTACCATCTGAGAAAATAAATAAAGAAAATAAAGAACATCATCTGTTGTGAACTATACTTTTTGGCTCCCTCTTGTGGTCACTAGTGATTTGGCACTTGGATTGTCTTTTACCAGGTTTGTGCTCACCTGCTTCGTTAGGCCTGGGGTGTTGCTATTTAAACTTCCTGGATTCTCAGTCCAGTGCCTGGCATCGTTGTAATCAGTTCACTTCTGTTTGCTCCTGTCTTCAGGTCCTGGTTCTTTGCAAGATAAGCTAAGTCCTGCTTTCGTACTCTTGATCATTTGCATTGTTCATATTTTTTGTCCAGCTTGTACAATATGTGATTCCTGTTATTGCTGGAAGCTCTAGGGGGGCTGATATTCTCCCCCCACACCGTCAGTCGGTTTGGGGGTTCTTGGATATTCAGCGTGGATATTTTGCAGGGTTTTTTGCTGACCATATAAGTCTTCTTACTATATTCTGCTATTAGTCAGTGGGCCTCTCTTTGCTAAATCTAGTTCATTCTTACGTTTGTCTTTTCTTCTTACCTCACCGTTATTATTTTTTGGGGGCTTGTATTACTTTGGGGTCTTTTCTCTGGAGGCAAGAGAGGTCTTATTTTCCCTGATAGGGGTAGTTAGTTCGGCTGGCGCGAGACGTCTAGAATCAACGTAGGCACGTTCCCCGGCTGCTGTTAGTGTTTGCGCTAGGATCAGGTATATGGTCAGCCTAGTTACCACGTCCCTATGAGCTGGTATTTATGTTTGCAGACTTTGCTGTAATTTCTGAGATTCTTTGCCATTGGAATCATAACAGTATGCCAGGCCAATAAATAGTTAATGCATTGCTCAAGTGGGATTAAAAGAAAAGAAGTTCTGAGTTTTTTTTTTTTTTTTCTTCCTCCCCTTTATCTCTGAGTGGCTTGAAGCTTTGCTGCAGACATGAATGTTCAGACCTTGATTACTAGTGTGGATCAGCTTGCTGCACGTGTGCAGGGCATTCAGGATTTTGTTGTTAGCAGTCCTATGTCAGAGCCTAAGATACCTATTCCTGAGCTGTTCTCTGGAGATCGATTTAAATTTAGGAATTTTAGGAATAATTGTAAATTGTTTCTATCTTTGAAACCTCGTTCGTCTGGAGATTCAGCTCAGCAAGTTAAAATTATTATCTCCTTCTTGCGTGGCGACCCTCAGGATTGGGCTTTCTCGTTAGCGCCAGGAGATCCTGCATTGGCGGATGTTGATGCGTTTTTTCTGGCGCTCGGATTGCTTTATGAGGAGCCTAATCTTGAAATTCAGGCAGAAAAAGCTCTACTGGCCATCTCTCAGGGCCAGGATGAAGCTGAGGTGTACTGCCAAAAATTTCGGAAATGGTCCGTGCTTACTCGATGGAATGAATGTGCTCTGGCCGCAAATTTCAGAAATGGCCTTTCTGAAGCCATTAAGAATGCGATGGTGGGTTTTACAATTCCTACAAGTCTGAATGATTCTATGGCGCTGGCTATTCAGATTGATCGGCGTTTGCGGGAGCGCAAATCCGCTAAACCTCTGGCGGTGTTGTCTGAACAGACACCTGTCTCAATGCAATGTGATAGAATCCTGACTAGAACCGAACGACAAAATCATAGACGTCAGAATGGGCTGTGTTTTTACTGTGGTGATTCTACACGTTATATCAGCATGCTCTAAACGCCTAACCAAGGTTGTCAGTCCTGTCACCATTGGTAATTTGCAGCCTAAATTTATTTTGTCTGTGACTTTAATTTGTTCATTGTCTTCCTACCCTGTTATGGCATTTGTGGATTCAGGTGCTGCCCTGAGTCTTATGGACTTGTCGTTTGCCAAGCGCTGCGGTTTTGTCCTGGAGCCTTTAAAGGTTCCGATTCCTCTCAGAGGAATTGATGCTACGCCACTGGCGGAAAATAAACCGCAGTATTGGACACAAGTGACCATGTGCATGACTCCTGAACATCGGGAGGTGATTCGTTTTCTTGTTCTGCATAAAATGAATGATTTGGTCATTGTTTTTCTCTCGTTTTGACTTTGTGGTCTCATACCTGCCTGGTTCGAAGAATGTTAAGGCTGATGCTCTCTCTAGGAGCTTTGTGCCTGACTCTCCTGGAGTCTCGGAGCCAGCTGGTATTCTTAAAGAGGGAGTGATCGTGTCGGCCATATCTCCGGATTTGCGACGTGTGTTGCAGAGATTTCAGGCTGGTAGACCTGACTCGTGTCCACCCGACAGACTGTTTGTTCCTGATAAATGGACCAGCAGAGTCATTTCCGAGGTTCATTCCTCAGTGTTGGCAGGGCATCCGGGAATTTTTAGTACCCGAGATTTGGTGGCTAGGTCCTTTTGGTGGCCTTCCTTGTCACGGGATGTGCGGTCATTTGTGCAGTCCTGTGGGACTTGTGCTCGGGCTAAGCCTTGTTGTTCTCGTGCTAGCGGGTTGCTTTTGCCCTTGCCCGTCCCGAAGAGGCCTTGGACGCACATTTCCATGGATTTCATTTCTGATCTTCCGGTGTCTCGGGGAATGTCTGTCATCTGGGTGGTGTGTGATCGTTTTTCCAAGATGGTCCATTTGGTACCCTTGCCTAAGTTGCCTTCCTCTTCCGATCTGGTTCCTTTGTTTTTTCAGAATGTGGTTCGTTTACACGGCATTCCGGAGAATATCGTGTCCGACAGAGGATCCCAGTTTGTGTCCAGATTCTGGCGATCTTTTTGTGCTAAGATGGGCATTGATTTGTCATTTTCATCTGCCTTCCATCCTCAGACTAATGGTCAAACGGAGCGAACTAATCAGACACTGGAGGCTTATTTGAGATGTTTTGTTTCTGCGGACCAGGATGATTGGGTGACCTTCTTGCCATTGGCGGAGTTTGCCCTTAATAATCGGGCTAGTTCCGCTACTTTGGTTTCGCCATTCTTCTGCAACTCTGGTTTTCATCCTCGTTTCTCCTCGGGTCATGTTGAGTCTTCTGACTGTCCTGGGGTGGATTCCGTGGTGGATAGGTTGCAGCGGATTTGGAATCATGTGGTGGACAACTTGAAGTTGTCACAGGAGAAGGCTCAGCGTTTTGCCAACCGCCGCCGCGGTGTGGGCCCCCGACTTCGTGTTGGGGATTTGGTTTGGTTGTCTTCTCGGTATGTCCCTCTGAAGGTTTCCTCTCCTAAGTTTAAGCCTCGCTTTATTGGTCCTTATAAAATTTTGGAAGTTCTTAACCCGGTTTCTTTTCGTTTGGATCTTCCGGTGTCGTTTGCCATTCACAACGTGTTCCATAGGTCTTTGTTACGGCGGTACGTTGTGCCTGTGGTTCCTGCTGTTGAGCCTCCTGCTCCGGTGTTGGTTGAGGGCGAGTTGGAGTACGTGGTGGAGAAGATCTTGGATTCTCGTCTCTCTAGACGGAGGCTCCAGTATTTGGTCAAATGGAAGGGCTATGGTCAGGAGGATAATTCCTGGGTAGCCGCCTCTGATGTTCATGCGGCCGATTTGGTTCGTGCCTTCCACGCTGCTCATCCTGGTCGCCCTGGTGGTCTTGGTGAGGGTTCGGTGACCCCTCCTTAAAGGGGGGGTACTGTTGTGAACTATACTTTTTGGCTCCCTCTTGTGGTCACTAGTGATTTGGCACTTGGATTGTCTTTTACCAGGTTTGTGCTCACCTGCTTCGTTAGGCCTGGGGTGTTGCTATTTAAACTTCCTGGATTCTCAGTCCAGTGCCTGGCATCGTTGTAATCAGTTCACTTCTGTTTGCTCCTGTCTTCAGGTCCTGGTTCTTTGCAAGATAAGCTAAGTCCTGCTTTCGTACTCTTGATCATTTGCATTGTTCATATTTTTTGTCCAGCTTGTACAATATGTGATTCCTGTTATTGCTGGAAGCTCTAGGGGGGCTGATATTCTCCCCCCACACCGTCAGTCGGTTTGGGGGTTCTTGGATATTCAGCGTGGATATTTTGCAGGGTTTTTTGCTGACCATATAAGTCTTCTTACTATATTCTGCTATTAGTCAGTGGGCCTCTCTTTGCTAAATCTAGTTCATTCTTACGTTTGTCTTTTCTTCTTACCTCACCGTTATTATTTGTTGGGGGCTTGTATTACTTTGGGGTCTTTTCTCTGGAGGCAAGAGAGGTCTTATTTTCCCTGATAGGGGTAGTTAGTTCTCCGGCTGGCGCGAGACGTCTAGAATCAACGTAGGCACGTTCCCCGGCTGCTGTTAGTGTTTGCGCTAGGATCAGGTATATGGTCAGCCTAGTTACCACGTCCCTATAAGCTGGTATTTATGTTTGCAGACTTTGCTGTAATTTCTGAGATTCTTTGCCATTTGAATCTTAACAATCATCCACAACTACGACAAAAGACTTCAAACTGTCATTGATGTTAGAGGGGCAATACACGGTATTAAGAAATGGGGTATGTAAACTTTTGATCAGGGTCATTTGGATGTTTTGGGTTGTTATTATGAATTAAAGAGAGAAAACAAAGTCGTTTGGCAATATATGGCTCACGCAACCACTAACCATGAGTGGAGAAAAAGTTTGGGTGTTATCATTCATATTCTCTGAAAAAAGGCCAAGAAAGCAAAAATTCTGCTGGGGTTTGTAAACTTTTGAGCACAACTGTAGTATGCAATTGCTCAAAAAAAGGTTTTTGGTTCAACTTAGGTGCTGTGAGGAAACCAGATTGTATCTTAATTTTTCAGACAACCATGTTTTTGTACACCCAAAATAACTGATTTTTTATCTGTATATTGGCTTGTGGATTTATGTGTTTATGTCTGGTGGGTCAAGAAGACAGACTTGCCAACTGATCTACTATCTAACATACTGTGTAAAGGTACCGTCACACTCAGCGATGCTGCGGTGATATAGACAACGAGCCGACCTAAACTAGATCGCTGGAGGGTCGCTGTTTAGGTCGCTGTAGAGACGTCAAACACAGCAACTCCAGAACGATGGAGGAGCGATCCAGTGACGTAACGGCGACTCACTTTTCGTTCTCTCTGGTTGTTAACTCCATGTCAAACATTGCTGGCGTCGTTGCTTTTGATGTCAAACTGTCATGTCGGACGCTGTTCAGACCAGGTCATTCGACAGACAGCGGTAATTCCGCTTTTGACCACTATTTGCTCATTGGCGTCGGCTAGATTCTATCTAGCTGTTCCGGGGTTAATTTACCTGATCCTCGGATTGGAAGCTGGGCCATGCCCATTGCCTTTAAATAGCTCTCCTGATCATTGGGCGTCGCCGATTATAGCTTCTGTCTTGTGCGTTGTTATCTCGGTCTGGAGTGGAGAGCTGGTTGCTGGAGAGTCGTTGCTGGTGGTGTATTTTCCTTTGTCTTATTTACTCCTTCCTATATTTGTATTTATTTTGCCCTGCACATTTATAGTGTATTCCTGAGTGTCTGTGGCGTGGTGTATATTTTCCTTTATCCTTGTCTGTGCTAACTGTGGGTATTGGTGAATTACATCTTCACTGGGTGGTGGGTGGAGGTTTTCAGCCTAGGGTTGGAACAGGAGACAGGGCGAGGGTCAAGGCCTGGACATGCACACCATCAGTGTAAACTCCAGGTAGAAGGTCAGTCAGGATTTCCCTAGTCTGAGGGAAATTGCAGGGTCCCGGGTTATTAGCTCTCGCTCACATAGTCTCCCCGTGACATTATAATTGGCCCAACAACACAGAAAAAAAAGGGGTTTCTTTTTTTTGTGTTTGTTATGGATCCCATGACTTCCATAACCCGCCAGTTGGAGGCGCTGTCCATACAGGTCACTGAGTTGAGGGGGGCAGTACAGCAACAGGGACTAGCAGTATCTAATGTGCCAGCTGGAGCGACAGGAAGAGTTGCTGAGCCTAAATTTCCTTTGCCTGAAAAATTTGCTGGGGAACGCAGTAAATTTGTTTCTTTTCGTGAAGCTTGCAAACTATATTTCCGTATGCGCCCGATCTCCTCGGGTAATGAGGCTCAGCGTGTGGGCCTGGTGTTGTCATTATTAAGCGGGGATCCCCAAGCATGGGCGTTTTCTTTGCCATCTGATTCTGCTGCATTTGACTCTGTGGAGAGTTTCTTTTCCTCTCTTGGAAAAATCTACAATGAACCTGACAGAATGGCTCTAGCAGAGTCTAAGATACGCTCTATTCGCCAGGGGGAGCGAGTTGCAGAGGATTACTGTTCTGAATTTCGTCGCTGGGCAATCGATACACAATGGAATGATCCAGCATTGCAGAGTCAGTTTATACATGGGATTTCTGGAAGGGTTAAAAAAGCCCTTCTGATGTACGAGACTCCTACTTCTCTAGATTCCGCCATGAGTCTGGTTGTCCGCATTGATCGCCGTTTGCGTCAGGGGGAGCTTGAGACACCGCCTATGGGAGAGGGTTTAGGTTCACGTGAGGTTGCTGCAGGTGAGCCCACGGAGCCTATGCAAATCACAGGGGTGTCACATGTGAAGCATCCAGTCCCTGAGCTCAGGAAGCAGGGAGCCTGTTTTTACTGTGGTAAAACTGGTCATTTTATTAACATCTGTCCTCTGCTGTCTAAGAAAAACGCAACGGCGGAAAACTTCTAAGCTCAGAGGGTGTGGAGGAGACCAATCTGAGCTTATGTATATCCTCCATGGTGGTTTCTCAATGCATGCTCCCTGCTAAGGTTTTTATCGCTGGCAGTGAGCTTCCAATTACTGTTTTTGTGGATAGTGGTTCAGCCACAAATCTCATTGATGAGGAGTTTGCGCGCACAGCAGGTTTTAGGATTGAAAAACTGTCTCATCCTATCCGCGTGGTCACCATCAATGCTGTCTCGGGGAGATTACTGAATTTGTGGCTGAGGTGAAACTCCACATTGGAGTTCTACATTCTGAGCGGGTTACATGTAAGGTGCTCAGGAATCTTCCTGCTCAGGTGGTTTTGGGTTTTCCTTGGTTGTCTATGCACAACCCGGTAATTGACTGGAAAACTCAGGACATAATTCAGTGGAGCGAGTTTTGCCAGGTGAATTGCCTGGCTACATGTGTTGCTGCGGTGACTTCAAGCGTTCCGGAGTCACTTCTGGATTTTGTGGATGTGTTCTCTGAGAAGGGTTGTTCAGAGTTGCCGCCACATCGTCCCTATGACTGTTCTATCAGGTTTAAACCAGGGGCCAAATTGCCTAAAGCAAGGATGTTTAACATCTCCGGTCCGGAGAGACAAGCGTTAAAAGATTACATTGCTGAAAGCTTGAGCAAAGGGCACATCAGGCCGTCATCCTCGCCGGTGGCAGCAGGGTTCTTCTTCGTGAAGAAGAAAGATGGCGGATTCCGCCCGTGTTTGGATTTCAGGGAGTTGAACCAGATTACGGTTCGTGATCCATACCCTATGCCTCTGATACCAGATTTGTTCAACCAGGTGGCAGGTGCTAAGTGGTTTACCAAGCTTGACCTCAGGGGGGCGTATAACCTCATAAGAGTCCGTCAAGGTGATGAGTGGAAGACGGCTTTTAATACCCCTGAGGGTCATTTTGAAAATTTGGTGATGCCATTTGGGTTGACTAACGCACCTGCAGTGTTCTAACATTTCATCAATGATGTATTCTCGCCTGTTTTGGGGAAATTCGTTATCGTGTACCTAGATGACATTCTCATATATTCTTGCGACCGTGATGCTCATTTAGATCATGTCAGGCAGGTGTTACAGCTTCTCAGAGAGAATAAGCTGTATGCTAAACTTGAGAAATGTGTATTTTCTGTTCAAGAGTTGCCTTTCTTGGGTTATATTGTGTCTGCTTCTGGTTTTAAAATGGACGCCGCTAAGGTGCAAGCGGTGCTGCATTGGGAACGTCCTGATAACCTGAAAGCACTTCAGCGGTTCCTTTGGTTTTCTAACTACTATAGGAAATTTATCAAGGATTTTTCCATCATTGCTAAACCGCTAACTGACATGACTAAAAAGAGTACCAATTTCTCCGTTTGGCCTGAGGCTGCTGTGCGCGCATTTGAATTTCTTAAGAACAGTTTTGTTTCAGCCCCCATTCTTGTGCAGCCAGACATATCAAAACCCTTTGTTGTGGAAGTCGATGCGTCTGAGGTTGGTGTGGGGGCAGTACTATCTCAAGGCTCACCTTTGAGTGGTTTGCGTCCGTGCGCCTATTTCTCCAAGAAACTGTCGTCCGCCAAACGTAACTACGATATCGGCAACAGGGAGTTGTTGGCAATTAAGTTGGCCTTTGAGGAATGGCGACACTTCTTGGAGGGGTCGGTACATCAGGTAACTGTTATTACCGATCATAAGAATCTGCTGTGTTTGGAGTCAGCCAAGCGTCTGTCCCCCAGGCAGGCTCGCTGAGCATTGTTTTTCACGCGGTTCAATTTTGTTGTCACTTATAGACCGGGGTCTAAAAACACTAAGGCGGATGCTCTGTCCAAATGTTTTCCGGGAGAGAACCTCGGGAGGATCCAGTACCCATCCTCCAAAAGGGTGTTGTGGTTTCGGCTCTCACTACCGAGGTTGAGGCTGAGATTGCCGAGGCTCAGGAGGAGGTACCATCTGAGCTTCCCATCAACAAATCTTTTGTACCGCTTCATCTCCGCTTAAAGGTTTTGGCGGAGCATCATGATGCTGTCTTGGCTGGCCACCCAGGGGTTAGAGGTACCTTGGAGTTGGTGTCACATCGGTTTTGGTGGCCCAAGATCCGACAGGACGTGGTCTCATACGTGTCAGCTTGTACCATGTGCGCTAGGGCTAAGACGCCCCGCTCCCGTCCTGTTGGCACACTACTTCCTCTTAAGGTACCTAGTAAGCCGTGGACGGAAATCTCCATGGATTTCATCACTGATTTGCCCTCATCAGCTGGGAACACGGTCATCTTGGTGATTGTTGATCAGTTTTCTAAAATGTCGCACTTTGTGTCTTTGCCTTCATTGCCTAACGCTAAGACTCTGGCTCAGGTATTTGTGCAGGAGGTGGTCAGACTTCATGGGGTTCCGTCTGACATCGTGTCTGATAGGGGGTCTCAGTTTGTGGCAAAATTTTGGAAATCATTTTGCTCACGGCTGGGGATTAAGTTGTCTCATTCATCGGCGTTTCATCCTCAGTCAAATAGTCAGACGGAGCGTATGAACCAAAATTTGGAACAGTACTTACGCTGCTTTGTCTCTGATAACCAGGAGGAGTGGTCTACCTTTCTTCCTTTGGCTGAGTTTGCCATCAATAATCACCGCCAGGAGTCGTCTGGGGAGTCTCCTTTTTTTTGTGTTTACGGGCTACATCCTCAATTTTGTACTTTGAGTCAGAGGGGCTCTTCCGGCGTTCCGGAGGAGGACCAGTTAGGAGCACAATTGTCATCAGTCTGGAGGAGAGTTAAACAGCGCCTGTTGACTGTGGGTGCTAGGTACAAACGTGTGGCTGACAGTAGGCGTGTGCCAGGTCTGGACCTGAGTGTGGATGACTGGGTGTGGTTATCCACGAAAAACATAAGACTGAAAATACCGTCCCTTAAATTGGGTCCACGGTTTATTGGTCCATTTAGGGTCACCGCCGTCATTAACCCAGTAGCGTACCGATTGGAGCTCCCTACGGTGTATAAGATACACAATGTGTTCCACAGGTCTCTTCTAAAGAAGGTGGTGGGTTCTGTGGACGTGGCGCCTATGCCACCTCCAGTCTTAGTGGATGATAATTTGGAGTTTGAAGTCTCCAAGGTGGTTGACTCTCGTGTAGTGCGCGGCACTTTACAGTACTTGGTACACTGGCGTGGTTATGGGCCTGAGGAAAGGTCCTGGGTACCAGCCTCGGACATTCATGCGGATCGGCTGGTCAGGTTTTTTCATCGTCGCCATCCAGACAAGCCGGGTCCTATAAGCCGTGAGGGCCCTGGGGTCCCTCGTAGAAGGCGGGGGACTGTCATGTCGGACGCTGTTCAGACCAGGTCGTTCGACAGACAGCAGTAATTCCGCTTTTGACCACTATTTGCTCATTGGCGTCTGCTAGATTCTATCTAGCTGTTCCGGGGTTAATTTAACTGATCCTCGGATTGGGAGCTGGGCCATGCCCATTGCCTTTAAATAGCTCTCCTGATCATTGGGCGTCACCGATTATAGCTTCTGTCTTGTGCGTTGTTATCTCGGTCTGGAGTGGAGAGCTGGTTGCTGGAGAGTCGTTGCTGGTGGTGTATTTTCCTTTGTCTTATTTACTCCTTCCTATATTTGTATTTATTTTGCCCTGCACATTTATAGTGTATTCCTGAGTGTCTGCGGCGTGGTGTATATTTTCCTTTATCCTTGTCTGTGCTAACTGTGGGTATTGGTGAATTACATCTTCACTGGGTGGTGGGTGGAGGTTTTCAGCCTAGGGTTGGAACAGAAGACAGGGCGAGGGTCGAGGCTTGGACATGCACACCATCAGTGTAAACTCCAGGTAGAGGGTCAGTCAGGATTTCCCTAGTCTGAGGGAAATTGCAGGGTCCCGGGTTATTAGCTCTCGCTCACCTAGTCTCCCCGTGACACAAACATGATGATACAGGCCGACCTGGCAACGAAATAAAGTTCTGGACTTCTAGCTCCGACCAGCGATGGCACAGCGGGATCCAGATCGCTGCTGCTTGTCAAACACAACGAGATCGCTATCCAGGACGCTGCAATGTCACGGATTGTGGTCGTTCTTGTTGCAAAGTTGCTGAGTGCGACGGTACCTTAAGTCTGTAATAGTGACTGTACATAGGGTGTGTAAAGGTACCGTCACACTCAGCGACGCTGCGGTGATATAGACAACGAGCCGACCTAAACTAGATTGCTGGAGCGTTGCTGTTTAGGTCGCTGTAGAGACGTCAAACACAGCAACTCCAGAACGATGCAGGAGCGATCCAGTGACGTAACGGCGACTCACTTCTCGTTCTCACTGGTTGTTTGCTCCATTACATCCATTGTTAGCGTCGTTGCTTTTGATGTCAAACATGACGATACACGCCGACCTGGCGACGAAATAAAGTTCTGGACTTCTAGCTCCGACCAGCGATGGCACAGCGGGATCCAGATCGCTGCTGCGTGTCAAACACAACGAGATCGCTATCCAGGACGCTGCAACGTCACGGATTGTTGTCGTTCTCGTTGCAAAGTTGCTGAGTGTGACGGTACCTTTAAGCTTTGTTTCCTGATGTGTGCTGATATGCTAATAGTGCATTATATTCTGGAACCAGCTTGGTAACTTCGAAAGCAGAGAGGGAAAGACTGAACAAATGCATTGAATGGATCTCATCACCATTGTTTACCTTATCTTGATGTTGGTCTGAAGGACCCTGGGTAATTTTAAAAATAGCTTACAGGCCTCGGGTATAAAAGAGACTTCTTTTCTTCTGGTAGGAGACTTTCCAGGATCTTAGCCGAGGGTCTGTCGGACCCACCTGAAGAACACAGGACTACTCTCGGATATCTCCCTACGCTTGTCATTACCTCCTCTCTGCGTGCATACCACAGATGGAGTAGCGACCCTGGGAACTCTTGACATAACATCTACCATTATCTTGGTGAGTCAGCGGAAGGGTGAGGCCCTGTAATGTGCACCTACTTGGGGTAATTGTTGGGATTGTTCTGTTTGCTATTGTGTGTTGTCGTTCAATAAAGTACTGCCACACTGTTTTACCTTAACCCTGTGTTGTCTGTGTAGTGTATTGCCCACCGGGAGATAGAGCGGGTGTTCAGTGGTATGTGCCTTGGTCCATGCAGTCTTGCTAAAGACAGCCGGGCCAGCGGACGAGAGCACCCACTGACCCCGTTCCTCCACAGGTGTATAGACGTTAATTATACTCATTTGCCCTTCATTCCCTTCTAATTTAACATTATGTATCACCCTTCTGTATCCCGCTCTACCTGTTTGACTTTGAATGGAAACTTTTTGTGCAATAATATTAATGCTCCTGATTTTCTTCCCTCTCCTTCAGATCCGTATACCTCCCCACCCACAATTTTTTCATTTTGAAAATGTCTTCATTTCTCAAATGTGTTTCCTGTATTAAGGCAATATCTGCTTTCCACTTCTTTAAATGCCTTAAGACCAGCATTCTTTTTGTTGGGGCTCCGAGCTGGGTTACATAGCAAACATCCCCTTGCCCAATAACAACAAAAATAACAATAACCTAATCTTCTTTTGTCTCCACTTCGTTTCTTGTGGTTTCAGCCCAGTTATTACTATTGTGAGGGGATGAAATCTACCAGAGCTTTGTGGAGCTCTCTTCTCTCTCTCATTTGCAGCCAGTCCGGAACAGGAAGTCACATTATTTATTTTATATGCAACAATAGAAATAATAACATCCAGAAGTTCATCTCCTGGACTAATCCCAATAGCTGGGGTCTCATTTTTACCTCCAACATCAGCAATTCTAGTATAGCCTTCCTGGACCTCACGATATTCCTCTATGAAAATCGCATTCTCACAAGAAGATTCTTTAAAACCTTCACCCCGAAGTCTGTTTTCACCTTCCGGACCAGGCCAATTTTTACAATTTTGACCAGTGTCACTTTATGAAGTAATAACTGGAACGTTTCAACAAATCCCAGTGATTCTGAGAATGTTATCTCGTGACAGATTGTACTTTATGATAGTGGTAAAATTTCTTTTGATATGATTTGCGTTTATTTGTGAAAAAAATGGAAAGTTGGCAAAAATTTTGAAAATTTCGCAATTTTCAAATTTTTAATTTTTATGCCCTTAAATCAGAGCGTCGTGTTGCACAAAATAGTTAATAAATAACATTTCCCTCATGTTTACATTACATTAGCACAACTTTGTAAACATATTTTTTTTTGTGTAGAAAGTTGACCAGCGATTTCTAATTTTTACAACAAAATTTGCAAAACCATTTTTTTAGGGACCACCTCACATTTAAAATGACTTTGAGGGATCTATATAACAGAACATACCAAGAAATGACACCATTCTAAAAACTAAAACCCCCAAGGTACTCAAAACCACATTCAAGAAGTTTATTAACCCTTCAGGTGCTTCGTATTAATTTTTGTAATCTGGAAGGAAAAAATAAACATTTGCTTTTCTTTCACAAATATTTTCCTTTAGACCTAATTTTTGTTTTACTTTTGCAAGTTTAGCAGAAGAAAATTGACAATACATTTTGTTGTGCAATTTCTCCTGAGAATGCCGATAGCCCTCATGTGGGGGAAATCTACTGTTTGGGGACACAGCAGGGCTCAGAAGGGAAGGAGTGCCATTTCACTTTTTGAATGTAAAATTTTCTCTCATAATTAGCAGATGCCATGTCATGTTTGGAGAACCCCTAATGTGCCTTAACAGAGGAAACCCCAACAAGTGACATCATTTTAGAAACTAGACCCCTTAACGAACTTATCTAGATGTGTTATTAAAAAACACAGCGTACCCACAGGTGGACCAATTACTCCAATCCACACCTCTATATATATATATATATATATATACACATACACACATACGCATATATATAAAAAATAAAATATCTATTGTGCAATGTTTTAATATTAACCACCAGGGTGCGCTGTGTGACAACCTCTGTGGAGACCACAGTCTAGACCGAGCTACAACCAAACAACACAGTAAGGATCAATTTCCAAGAAAAATTACCAAAGCATGGGATTATTACAATAAGCCTTTATTTATGGGTATGGCAAAAGTTACAAAATGTAAAATTACATATAAAATTAATTATAAAAATATCCATTCAAAAAGATAACGCTGCACCAGGATTTATAAAATGTAAATAATAACTACCCCACTTGTATCAAGGTAATTTCACTTGTGCTATACAGATCAATCTCTCTCGTGTAAAATGTGAAAAGAAAAATTAATAAAAGCCAAATTGGAAAAAAGTGACGTGCACTATTATAACACACAAAATATAATATAATATAAAGTGACTAGGTGCAAATTTCTGTTACCAGCCATTGGTGTGCAAAAAGGAAAGGAGATTGAAAAAATCACGCATCAGGTGTCAGACTATGCTGAACGCCTGTATGTGTGATAGTATAGCAGCAATGTGATTATATCTACCTGGGGAAGTTTTTGATCCTGTGCCAGCGTCTCACCCGACGCGCGTTTCGGAAATCGTTATCCTTCGTCAGGGGGAGTAGTCCTCTAAACTGTAAGGGGCTTTTTATTTTATTTTTTATATATATGCGTATGTGTGTATGTGTATATATATATATATATATAGAGGTGTGGATTGGAGTAATTGGTCCACCTGTGGGTACGCTGTGTTTTTTAATAATATTCATATTACTGTGTCTCGCACAGGTCAAATTCCTACAATCAGGAATGGATTTTAGGACCAAGGAATTATCTTGGCAGGGCCAAATTAAGGCAGTATTTTCAAATGGGAATGTAACTTCAATGGCAACTGATGGTTGTCAATATGATGAATTACTAAAAACAATTAAAAATTTGACCTACAAGAGAACTAGGGCATGGTGGAGTAAGGCCTTCCTAGAAAATTATATACAACTACAATTAATTCCGAGGGGTCTACGAATAAATGTGACTCCCGCTTTTCCCATTAATGATGAGGGATTTGTAAAGAAATGGGAGGAAACATGTAACATAGCCTCCAAACAACTAATGGAATTACTGATACACTATAACTCCAATAATATAGACAATATTGACAAACTATTGGATGAGGCATATGTTAAAGCGAAGGCCTGCTTATCCACTGAACAGCTTACATCTATGGACAATTTACTGGAAAAACTAATGGACCAATGGATAAAAAGCATCCAGAATACCCAGAAGAACAAATTGGTAAGAGATCAAGATGATCTCGCTAAGGGTAGGATTTATAAGTGGCGGAAATATAACCCCAAGGAAACTACACGTGATCGGATTGATTCGGCTTCTTCTAATCAAGCATCAGTAAATGTCTCTGGTGCCTCCTCCTCCGCCTCTGTGTCTACTTTGGCTTCCATTAATTCCACTCCAAAAAGGAAGCGTGAACCAAGATATGCACCGGCAAAAAGAAATTTCAGATATTCACCAGAAAACTACAGGAATAATCTAAAGGTGATCAATTTAAGTTCTAATGTTTTATCTGAAACAGAGATTAATGTATTGCAAAAAGGTCTAACATTTTGCCCTACGGCACAGTTTGACAAATTTGTGGCTATAAAAGATCTACATTTATTCGCTAGAAAATTATTATTTAAAAAACATTTCCATAACGAAGAGGTGTCACAATTGTTTCCCACAGAGGCGGAGCAGGAGGCACTAGTGATTCTGGATGAATTAGCTCGTGAGCACAATGAACCCATGGGAGGTAAGATCCCGAGCTCCATCCGGCCTAAGTCTCGTAAGTTTCCCCCCTTGTCGGCTTGTCCCATCATTGACACGTTTGTAAAAACCGTAAGTAGGGAATTCGATAAGATTCCACGGTTTCCATCTAGTGATAATTTGAATAAAAAAGAAAAAATGGCTCTTGCAAATTTAAGTAAGATGTCAGATGTGGTCATTAAACCAGCTGACAAGGGGGGTAATGTAGTGATTTGGCCTAAGTTAATGTATGAGCATGAGGTATTCCGACAATTGAAGGACAAAACATTTTATAAAAAATTAACCTTCAACCCCTTAAACAAATTTAAAACTGAACTGATAAGTATCTTAAGGGAAGCCCTGGATGCTGAGGTCATTAACAAAGAATTATTTTCAGCCCTGCAGGTAGTAGAACCAACGGTGTCAACATTCTACTTGATACCCAAGGTTCATAAAAACCAGAAAACCCCACCGGGTAGACCTATTGTATCGGGATGTGGAAACTATCTCGAGAACATCAATAAATTCCTGGATTCAAGGTTGCAACCATTGGTTGAAACCTTGCCATCTTTTATAAAAGATACTAATGACTTTCTGAGGAAAATTGATGGCCTTCATGTGGGAGAGGATGTACTTTTAGTATCATGCGATGTCGAAAGCCTATACACGAACATTCAACATCAGGATGGTTTACAGGCAGTTGGGCATTTTTTGGAGGCAACACCCATACCCACGTCCATGAAGAAGTTTGTAACTCAGCTTCTAGAATTTTCTTTAACAAAAATTTTTTTTCTTTTTAAGGGGTCCCTCTACCTACAACTCCAGGGTACGGCGATGGGCGCATCCTTTGCGCCGTCTTACGCTAATTTGTTCCTGGGGTTGTGGGAGAGGGACACCTTTAATACTGATTTAGGGTCATCAATGGACCGCATCCCCTTATGGGTGCGGTTCATTGATGACGTATTCTTTATTTGGCAGGGATCCATTGAATCTCTTCAGGAATTCATGGAACAACTTAATTCAAACTCCTTGAATATTCATTTAACATACAAATATGATGTTGGATATATGGAATTCTTAGACGTGGGTGTACGAAAAGATGATAGTGGGTGTTTATACACGGACATCTTTCGAAAATCAACAGCAGTTAATTCTCTCCTCCATGCCTCCTCTTCACATCCTCCAACAATGATAAGATCCATACCAATAGGTCAATTCCTGCGTTTGCGCAGAATTTGCACAAATGATGGGGATTTTGAAAATCAAGCCCTGGACATGAAAAAGAGATTTATGGAACGAGGATATAGTAAACGCTCGATCAAGAAAGGCTATAACCGGGCCAAACATCTGACACGGCATCAAGCCTTATATGAGAAAAAACCAGTAAAATCTGATCGTATGATCAGATACATTACACAGTATCATGGACAGACTGAACTAATGCGATCATACCTGAATAAGTCATGGGCAATTTTGAAGGCCGACCCGGTTTTATCACAATATATAGGGGAGAAACCGAACATCACCTACCGCAGATCTAGAAATCTGAGGGATGAATTAGTCGAGAGCCATTATACCCACAATCCGATAGTTCCCTCTTTTTTAATGAACACAAGGGTGGTAGTGGGTTGTAGACCCTGTGGACAGTGTATTGCGTGTCCTAATATCCTAAGAACGGAATCATTTTGTAATTTTGATGGCACAGTTTCATATAAAATTAAACATGCGATAACTTGCAACTCAAAAGCCGTAATTTATCATGCCACTTGCCCCTGTTCCCTCGTATATGTGGGTATGACAACAAGGCAGTTGAAGGTCCGTGCCAGGGAACATATTCGAGGAATTTTAGCCGCAAAAGAAATAGATGACCTATCGCTTTTAAAAACGATCCCAAAACATTTTAAATTACATCATGAGTGTGATGCATCCCAGTTAAAGATAACAGGGATAGACATGATTAGGGCAAGCGAGAGAGGTGGCAAAATTAGTACATCCCTGGCCAAAAAAGAAACCAAATGGATATGGACACTTGATACTGTATCACCCAAAGGTCTAAATGAAAATCTAAGTTTTGTACCGTTTTTATAATAATTAGCATCTAATTTTGTAACAACCATCAGTTATATTTATTACTATTTTATTTAATATTAAAATTAATTTTATCAATTTTATCTGTTTTAATCCTATTTACTGTAAGGTTCTAGATATCATGTTATATAATCAAAAATTTTTTAAAAAAATTTTTTTAGATATAAAATTATTTTTCTTATCGTATATATTTATTATGGCTGAATCTAGTGTAAAAAAATTGTTTTAATGTCGGTATTAATTAATTCTTCTTTTTTTATATTTAGTCCTCCTTTTGTAATTTTGCCATGAATGAATTATGATGCACGTACACCGGCAACTTACCTTGTGCGGATTGGTGTATCGGGATTCTGGATGAAATTTCTGAATCTATGAAAGAAGAAAAAATAATAAATTAATTATTTATCTGGAAATTGATTTGATATAGTTAATTAATTAAACCATTGTAGTTGATTATATGTTTGTAGTTTAATTTGGTGTCTGCTATATGTATGTACTAGTGGAACAATAATTTTTTAGGGGGTATAATACCACATAAAAATATTTATGGGGTGCAAATTTAATAATAACACTTATGCACTTTCATGCAACTTTTGTGGAGCACATAAATTATGCAGCAATATATATATTGGTGGTAATAGGAAGTATATAATTTTAACCCCTTAAATATATGATCAACCTAAATTTAACAAAGTAAGGGTTACTTGTTAAGATAGTATTTTCTATACATGGGAATTATTCCCATGTATATACATTTGTAATCCTGTATATTCTTATTATTCACTCATCTTTCCAGCTATACACTATCAGCAATATAGAGCTCTGTGGTTTGAGCCCCCTTTTTTTCTTTCCCACACCGCGTCTCTGGTTGTGCGCGTGCGCGGTCTGTGCTTGGCAGTTCCGGCTTCCCTGCGTCCACGTTACCTTGGCTACGCTGGGTACTCCGCTCCCATGCGGCCGGACGTGTGACGCGGTGACCGGAACTGCAGGGCCTCCTGATCGCGCACGCGCCAATTACACCCGGACTGCGGCGGTTGGAGATATACTATAAAAAGCCCCTTACAGTTTAGAGGACTACTCCCCCTGACGAAGGATAACGATTTCCGAAACGCGCGTCGGGTGAGACGCTGGCACAGGATCAAAAACTTCCCCAGGTAGATATAATCACATTGCTGCTATACTATCACACATACAGGCGTTCAGCATAGTCTGACACCTGATGCGTGATTTTTTCAATCTCCTTTCCTTTTTGCACACCAATGGCTGGTAACAGAAATTTGCACCTAGTCACTTTATATTATATTATATTTTGTGTGTTATAATAGTGCACGTCACTTTTTTCCAATTTGGCTTTTATTAATTTTTCTTTTCACATTTTACACGAGAGAGATTGATCTGTATAGCACAAGTGAAATTACCTTGATACAAGTGGGGTAGTTATTATTTACATTTTATAAATCCTGGTGCAGCGTTATCTTTTTGAATGGATATTTTTATAATTAATTTTATATGTAATTTTACATTTTGTAACTTTTGCCATACCCATAAATAAAGGCTTATTGTAATAATCCCATGCTTTGGTAATTTTTCTTGGAAATTGATCCTTACTGTGTTGTTTGGTTGTAGCTTTATCTAGATGTGTGTTGAGCACCTTGAACCCACAAGTGCTTCACAGAAGTTTATAAAGTTAAGACATGAAAATTAAAAAAATCTGATTTTTCCCAGATAAAACTTCTTGGCTCCAAAGTTTGCATTTTCATAAGGGTAACAAGAGAAATTGCTTCATACAATTTGTTGTGCAATTTATCCTGAGTGCGCAGCTACCCAATATGTGGAGAAAAACAAATGTTTAGGTGCATCACAGGGCTTGTAAGGGAAATAGCGCCATTTCAATTTTTGAATGTAAAATATGCTGCAATAATTAGAGGTTGCCATGTCGCGTTTGAGGAGCCCCTGATGTGCCTAAATAGTGGAAACCTCCAACCATTTTTTAAACTAGACCCATTAGGGAACTTATTTAGATGTGTATTGAGCACCTTGAACTCCCCTGTGCCTCACAGAAGTTTGTAACGTTGATCCGTGAAAATAAAAAAAAATCTAATTTTTCCCACAAAAATCTTTTTTAGCTACTTTTTTTTTATTTTTACAAGGGTAAAAAGAGAAAATGAACTAAAAAAGATTGTTGTTGTATTACAGAGCAGATTTTGCTGCATTTGTTTGAGGGTGCCATGTCACATTGACAGAGCCCTTGAGGTGCCAGAACAGCAGAACCTCCATTAGTGACCCCATTTTACCAATTAAATCTCTTAATTCATCTAGGGGTGCAGTGATTATATTGACAAAACAGATGTTTCACAGACTTTACCATTGAGCAGTGAAGAAAAAATAATTTACATTTTTGTGTTAGCCCCAAGTTTTACATTTTCACACTGGGAAATGGGTTCAAATGGCACCAGAATGTGTCCCACAGTTTATGCTGAATGTAGAAATACCCCGTATGTTGCTGTACAGTACTACTTTGCCATACGGAGTGACTCGGGAGGGACGAAGCGCTATTTGCCTCCAGGAGCGCAGATTTTCCTAGACTAGTTTGCGGACTCCATATAAAGAGCTCCTACGGGCTAGAAAAACAGAATCCCTCCTCAAGTGACCACCCTTTGGGAATGTATCTACAGATGTAGTGATGATTTTGACTCCATGTGTGTTTTTAATTGACAGACAGCAGTGTCTGGATGTTGCTGAGTGAAAATTGCAAACTGCCATTGTAGTGACCAGTACGCTGTAGTGACCAGTACATTGCAGTCACCAGTATGTTATGCCCAGCTCATGCTTCTGGGGACACGCACCTGTAAATTAGGTGGGCTCTCATCACTACAGAAATGGCAAACATGTGGGCACTAAATGTCGTTTAGGCACATTGGGGCTCAGAAGGGAGGGGGCATTTGGATTTGGGAACAGAGAATTTGCTGAATTTCTTTTGGCAAGTGAGGAGCCATTTCGCTTTTCCAGAGCCTTTGTGATACTGGTAATGTGGAAGCCCCCTATATTTCCATTAACAGATGATAGATCTGAGTGGGGACTTGCTTTTATTGGGAACATTTCACATAAATTTAACATCACAGTTATCTGGCGTTCTACGCTGACCACTTACTTTGGGGTTTTCATCTAAATCTCTGAGTGACGTGATTCAGATGAAACCCCTGAGGGATCCCTTCACTATCATGAGACAGCAGTTTTATTCTGGACTATGTCTGGCCTCTGTTCAGCAGTGTCCTTCTTTATAGAAGTGCACAAAACTGTGGCTAACAGCACTTTTATGCAGTCCTAAAAAGATGGAAACCCCCGGATCACAGGTCAGATGGCGTCCACAGTGCCTCCATCTGCCTCATTATAGGGAATTTTCTGCAGGGGGTTCTGTCTGAATCACGTATTTCAGAGATTTACATGGAATCCCCGATGTAAGCGCTCAGTGTAGAGTGCAGAATAAATGTGCGCCAAGCCTTACTGTGATCTTTGGGAGGCAGAATGAAAAGATCAACATTATGTGAAGAATTGGTTTTATTTTTTTCTTATGCCATTCCTCTCGCAGTATAATTGACTAGGCGACTTTATTCTTCAGGTCGGTGCAATTACAGTGATACCAGATTTACGGTGGGGAAAAAAGTATTTAGTCAGCCACCAATTGTGCAAGTTCTCCCACTTAAAAAGATCATAGAATGGTAGAGTTTGAAGAGACCTCCTGGGTCATCTGGTCCAACCCCCTGCTCAAAGCAGGATTCACTAAATCGTTCCAGACAGATGTCTGTCCAGCCTATGATTGAAGACTTCCATGGAAGGAGAACTTACCACCTCTCGTGGCAGCCTGCACTACTCATTGATCACCTGAACTGTCAAAAAGTTTTTTCTAATATCTAATCTCTGTCTCTTTCTATTCAGTTTCATTCCATTGCTTCTAGTCTTTCCTTGTGGAAATGATGTACAATAACAAATTGTATTGCGGTACCGTGTTAGCCGGAAAAATCGATGTGAATAATTGTGCAAATGAGAATAAAGATGATCCTTTTACAATGTGACAGCCCTTGAGATATTTGTAGACCGCTATTAAGTCTCCTCTCAGTCTTCTTTTTTCAAGCTAAACATTCCCAGATCCTGTAACCGTTCCTCATAGGACATGGTTTGCAGACCGGTCACCATTCTGGTTGCTCTTCTTTGAACTTGTTCAAGTTTGTTAATGTCTTTTTTTAAATGTGGTGCCCAAAACTGGACACAGTATTCCAGATGAGGTCTGTCCAAAGAGGCAATAATGACTTCACGTGATCTAGACTGTATGCTTCTGTTAATACATCCCATAACTGCATTTGCCTTTTTTGCTGCTGCATCACACTGTTGACTCATGTTCAGTTTATGATCTATTAGTATACCCAAGTAATTTTCACATGTGATGTTGCTTAGATGAGAGAGGCCTGTAATTGACATCATAGGCAGACCACAACTATGAGAGTCAAAATGAGAAAACAAATCCAGAAAATCACCTTGTCTGGTTTGGCAAATTTTATTTTGCAAATTATGGTGGAAAATAAGTATTTGGTCACCTAAAAACATGCAAGATTTCTGGCTCTTACAGACCTGTAACTTCTTCAAGAGGCTCCTCTGTCCTCCACTCATTACCTGTAGTAATGGCACCTTTTTGAACTTGTTATCAGTATAAAAGACCCCTGACCACAACTTCAAACAGTCACTCTCCAAACTCCACTATGGTGAAGACCAAAGAGCTGTCGTAGGACACTAGAAACAAAATTGTAGCCCTGCACCAGGCTGGAAAGACTGAATATGCAATAGGCAAGCAGTTAGGTGTGATAAAATCAAGTGTGAGAGCAACAATAAGAAAATGGAAGACATACAAGACCACTGATTATCTCCCTCAATCTGGGGTTCCACGCAAGATCTCACCCCGTGGGGTCAAAATGATCACAAGAACTGTGAGCAAAAATCCCAGAACCACACTGGGAGACCTGGTAAATGACCTGCATAGAGCTTGGACCACCATAACAAAGGCTACCCATCAGTAATACGCCGCCAGGGACTCAGATCCTGCAGTGCCAGATGTGTCTCACTGCTTAAGCCAGTACATGTCCGGGCCCATTTGAAATTTGCTAGAGTATTTGGATTATCCAGAAGAGTATTGGGAGAATGTCATATGGTCTGATGCAACCAAAGTAGAACTGTTTGGTAGAAACAAAACTCGTCACCATGTCGTGTTACACTCCCTTCACTTCTTGTAACCTACAAGTGTACAAAGATATACAGTCACCATGGGACAATTGGACCTGTGTAACTTCAATTGCCAGGGCTCAATTTTAGTCCCAGTCCGGCCCAGTTGAGGAATGTACGGATCCAGGAGATGTTTTTGAGTTGAAGTTGGCAGGAAGTGGAAAGAGCTTGGATATGTGGTTTGAAGGAGAGATCAGAGTCAAGGATTATCCCATGGCAGCGAGCTTGTGGAAGTGTGAAAGTGAGCAGCCATTTACTTTCATGGATAGGTTTGTTGGGAGAGTCGGGTGAGATGGAGGAAAGATGATGAATTCTGGTTTTGTCCATGTTAAGTTTCAGAAATCTAGCGAAGAAGAAGAATGAAATAGTGGACAGACATTGTGGGATTTTGGCTAGTAGGGCGGTGATATCTGATCCAGAGAGGTAGATCTGTGTGTCATAAGCATAGAGGTGAAACTGCAAGCCGTGAGATTCTATGAGCTGTCCCAGTCTGAAGGTGTAAATGGTGAAGAGCAGGGGTCCTACAACTGAATCTTGCAAGACTGCGACAGATAGAAGGCAAGGTGAGGTGGGGTGTGACTGGGAGACACTGATCTGTTATGTATGATGCGATCCAAGATAGGGCCAAGTCTGTGATGCCAAGAGATGAGAGGGTCTGTAGTAATAGGGAGTGGTCCACTGTATCAAAGGCAGAGGACAGGTCCAGTAGAAGGAGGACAGAGTAGTGTCGCTTGGCTTTGGCAGTCAGGAGGCCATTGGTGAAATTAGTTAGGGCAGTTTCATTGGAGTGATGCTGTCAGAAGCCAGATTGTAAGCGGTCGAAGAGGGAGCAGGAAGAGATGTGGAAGGACAGTTCGAAATGGACTTGTTGTTCCAGTAGTTATGAGGCAAAGGCAAGAAGTGATATGGGGCGATAGTTAGATACAGAGGATGGGTCAAGAAAGGGCTTTTTAAGGATAGGTGTGGTTGAGGCATGTTTGAAGCATAAAGGGAAAACACCATTTGTTATTGATAGGTTGAAGATATGGGTTAGAGTTGGGCTGAATACTGTGGTGAGGTTTGGGATGAAGTAGGAAGGGATTGGGCCAAGTGCACAGGTGGTGAGATGTGATCTTGAGAGTAGGGTGTAAAGTTGGAGTTTCTATAAGTATTATTATATTATTATAATTATTATTGTAATTATTATACCGCCATTTATTCCATGGTGCTTTATGTATGAATTGGTTATACATTATAAAAAACAAGTACAATAATCTTAAACAAGTCACCGACTGGTACAGGAGGAGAGAGGTCCCTGCCAATGAGGGTTCACAGTCTACAAGACATTTCATATATATTTCCTCACAACCACGCTATTTATATGAATAACCATCCAATTACAATTCTTTATAGTTATGTATTGTCCCAGTACCTTCTCCTATCTGTTGCAAAATATAGTTGTCAGGTGGTTAGTTACCAAAAACCTATGTGCTGTTCTGTGGTTTATTTAATATTCAATTGTCCTATACTGCCATCTACTAGCCAAAGTGTAAATGTGCAAGAGTTTTGGTCACATGACACTCTCTCAGCTGGTTTTCTGCAGAAGTCTCTAGAAGCTGCTGAGTTAAATGTCAGACAGGAGTTCCTGTCCTTCCAATTTGGCCCATACTGCAAGCCACAGGCTATAGAGGGGAGCGCCTCATGACCAGGATGTATGCCAGGCCCTAATAGGGGTTAATCAGAAGTTAACTTAAAATGGGTTTTGGTGGGGGTAGGGAGAGGGTTAGGATCTAAAATGCTGGAATAAGGGTAGGTAGGAGGGGCTTAGTTCCAAAATATGGTGGGAGATAGTAAAAGGGGATGTGAATGGGGCCATTTGAGGGGGGTTAATTTGGTTAAGGGGACCATGTATATAAGGGGGATTGGAAGGGGGAGGGACAGTCTGTTAGTACATCTGAGTCAGGGACACACAGTACCGTGATTGAGGCTCTATTCCAGGACTTTAAGAAACTGGCAGCGACAAAGAGCAGTGTGGCTGTTGAGTGGTAGCAGCGGCGGATCAGCTGTGGACAAGATGCCCCCAAAACGCCCTAGAGAGTGAGCCCTAAACTGCCATCCAGGGTACGGAGGAAGGCGGGATGCGAGAAACAGGAGACCTTGAATCCGCGCCGGAAGTCTTCAGACATCATCTTCCGGTGTGTAGGCGCCGACGTCATGCAGAGGGACAAGGTAACGGAGCATCGGGAAGAGGACCATGGAAGTGGCTGGAGTATCCGGGGAGCGAGGACTTGAGTGGGCAGTCCTAGGAGGATGGAGCAGGGGGACTGGCCCTGGGAATGGAGGAAAGACCGAGAGGGTGCCTGCTGTACCGCGAAGGGTCAACAAAAGAACAAGAAGCAGATGAGATGTAGGACCTAGGGACGACAGATCGGAAGGGGAGGATGAAGGCATTTTGAGGATTTCTGGCTGCAGGCATGCAACTGAAGTGCCTTCCAACCACCGCAGTGACATTTGCAACACTGACGCAACAAAGGCCGAGAGGTTCTTGGCTGCTGGGGCGTTGGAGATGGAGTCGGAGGGTCTGGCATCTACAAGAGGATAAGTGGGGGAGATATGCAGCGGCAGTTCCGAGAGTGACTCGAAGTCGGCCCGGTAAGCATTGTGGTCACTGTAATGCAGCGAGTGGCTGTAATGTGGATGGCATGCGCAGGTTGTGTCTGAGGGGTAGGCAGGTAGCAAGGTGTCGCAGTTGTTGGGAATGATGCATGAATTGATGGGCATCACTAGGTCTTCTCCAGCGGCAGTGTGGCAAGGAAGTGGGGCGCACATGGTGAAAACTGCTGCAGTGGTTTCAGCCTAGGTAGGGGTGGCAAGTGATACTCAGGGGGGGGCCCCCTGAGTCAGCGAGTGCGGTGAGTGTTGACCCAGTGAGACTGGATGATAAGGCTCGTAAAGAAGTATATGTGTGTTTTGATGGGCCATTGGGTGCGCATTTAAAAATGGAGGTGAAAGAGAAGATATGGAGGGATTAATATGTAGAGATTTTTTCGCTTTTGCCATTGGAGAAGTTTAATTTGTACAGGGTGAAGTTGACGAAGAGTAAAAAAGAGGAAGAGGAAAGGAAGAGGTATCAGTTGATTCCCTGAACTTTTGCCAACTGGCTGCAGGCATTCTCTATATTGGCTAGTATGGTGGGGAAAAGGCCCCGGAAAAGTGTTCTTCTCTATCTGGATAGCATCGGGGAAGCATGTCGTACATATGGTGGGACTGGTTGGTTGCGGTACGATGAACAGCTTGGGCAAAGGAAGGCGGTTTGTCCGAGTTTGCGGTGGGATAACAAGGACATAAGTTTATGGATGTGTTTAATGTTGGCACTGAGAGCATCGTCGTCTTCCTTTCTTTCGTGAGGGTAGAGAGGATGGAGCAGTATTTAGAAAATTACCCTGTTAGGGAGGCAGCATGTTTGTTGAAGTGGGGTTTTCGTTTGGTTTGTGAAGGAAGTATCGGTTTTGGTTCAGAATTGGAAGTCTGCTATGGAGAAACCAGAGTTAGTTGGTCAAAAATTGGGTAAATGGAGTTGGGTTGGATGGCAGGTCCGTTTTGGAAATTACCATTACCGCATTTAAAGATTTCTCCATTGGGTTTGGTTCCAAAGAAGGAACCAAATAAGTATCGGTTGATACTCCATTTATCATACCCAGAGGGGGGAGTTGGTCAATGATGGCATTGATCCAGAGTTGGTCTCGGTGTCTTACGTGTCATTCAATAAGGCGGTGGAGTGGGTAAGGCGGTGTGGTCAGGGTGCACTGTTGGCCAAGATGGACATAGAGGTGGCTTTTCAATTGTAGCCGGATAATCCCAACAATTTTCACCTGTTGGGCAGTTTCTGGAAAGGATATTATTATGTTGATTGTTGTTTGCCCTTGGGTTGTTCTATCTCATGTGCATATTTTGAGAAGTTTAGTTCCTTTTTGGAATGGGTGTTTCGAACGGAGGCAGGTGCAGATTCTATTATTCAATATCTTGATGATTTTTTGTGTATTGGACCAGCTGGGTCTCCGGTGTGCGCAATATTAGTGTGAACGATGGAACAAGCAGAGGAGAGGTTTGGGATTCCTTTGACAGCAGAGAAGACTTTGCCAGTTGAAAAGCTGTAGGATTTGGAAATGGTCATACAAGAGGTGTTGAGAGCCCACAAGATTCAGTGGCGCCAGTTGCAATCTTTACTGGGTAAATTAAATTTTGCGTGCAGGATTTTACTCATGGGTAGAATATTTACCAGGAGGTTGGCTGTAGCAACGGTGGGTGCGACTCACCCACGGAATTTTATTCGATTGAATGCAGGGCAGAAAGCAGATCTACACATGTGGGATCAGTTTTTGGGCAGTTATAACGGATGATTGGGGTGGATGGACGAGGTGGTTGACAATGTTGATTTGGAGTTGGTTATGGATGCAGCAGGATCATCAGGATTTAGACCCTATTTTCAAGGCAAATGGTTGGCCGGGAAGTGGCCGGACGAGTGTAGAATTAATGGGCTGACAAAGAATTTAGTGGTCTTAGAGCTATTCCCCATTGCGGTAGCCATGGATGTGTGAGGGGAGGCTTTGCAAAACAAGAAGGTGAGGTTTTTGTGTGATAACATGAGCGTGGTGCACAGTGTTAAGCGCTTGTCAGCTCATTCTCTTCCTGTGGTGAACTTGATGCGTCATTTGGTACTTCGTTGCTTGCATTTGAATGCATGGTTGAGGGCGAGGCATGTCCCAGGAGTCAAAAATTCCATTGCTGATGCAATGTTGATGAGTCAGAGCAGCAGGGAACACAATGGCCGGTGAGCTTATAGTATCTGATATTGGATCAGCAATGAGGTTGATTAAGGCATCGGTGGCTCCTGGGATGTGGCATCGATATAAGTCGGTGTGGGACTTCTGGTATAGGTTGGAGGCGAGTACAGGGAGTTGTCAGTCAGATGACGATAGAGTGGATCTGTTATACATGATCGGCAGGTCATGTGAGGAAGGGGTGTCGGTGTTGAATGGTCGAATGGCAGCATTGGCATTTTTGTTCAAATTGTCTGGCGTGGAAAACGTTACCAAGGCTTTTGTGATATGACAAGCTTTGAAGGAGTACAGGAAAGGAAGGGCGGTTCGGGATTGGAGGCATCCGATCTTATTTCATATGTTGGGTAGACTGTTAGCAACATTGAAAAATGTCTGTCGGTCAAAATATGAGACATTGTTGTTTCAGACGGCTTTTAGTTTAGCTTTCTTTGGCGCATTTCGAATAAACGAATTAGTGAGTATGAATTGTTGTCATAAAAGGGGTTTGCAATTTCATGATGTGGTATGTGAACCCGAGGTTATCTGTTGTATACTTCGGAGGTTGAAGACATATCTATAGCAAGGGTTGTATGGTGGAATTGTGGGCAGTGGAAGGAATAATGGAGAGCCCGATGTATAGAACGTCTCAATTTTTTGGGTAAGGGGCGGTGCCTAGGGTTCTTTATTGATTCATCAGGATGGTTCGGCTTTGTCTAAATTCCAGCTTATAGCCATAATCAGGAGGTCCTTGGGTTCAATTGGCATGGATGATTCTAAATTCGGGTCCCATTTGTTAAAATAGGGGCAGCAACGGCCAGGTGGGGCCTTAGTGCAGCGGTGGTGTGCAAGATTAGGACATGGGAGTCGTTTCGTTTTGCGTCATATGTCCGTACAGGAATGCTGGATGTTTAACAGTGGCAAAGAGGGTTGGCAAGTTACAATTTTGGTGGTTTTCTTTTACAGATGGTCTGCTGTTGGTGATAGGACACTCGTACGTGGTGTCGGGAGATTTACGGGCTGACGTCAGACCGTTCATCCGGCAGCTTGGGTTAAGACACGATGAAGGGCCGGTCAGGTGGATTGGGATTAGCAGAATGCTCTGGTCCAGGTTGGTTCCAGAATTTATTTTTATATGAGTTTGGATAGACCCCCAGATGTTTTATTGATTCATGCGGGGAAAATGATTTGGGGGTCCGCACTTCCAGAGATTTGGTTCAGGACATTAAGTTTGACTGCTTGCGCCTCATGGCTGCTCACTTGGGGATGGTCATTGTTTGGTCCGATATTGTGGCTCGTTTGGCATGGAAATATGGTCATTCACTGGAACACATAATTAGGGCCCAGATTAGGTGAATCAGGAGGTGTTGCATTTTTTGGCTAGGAATGGGGTGGTGGTAGTGCGGCATCGCACATCAGGATGGGGTGCATTTGACATCTATCAGTATAAAGGCTGGGCCATTTATATGGATACACCTAAGTAAAATTGGAATGGTTGGTGATATCAACTTCCTGTTTGTGGCACATTAGTATATGGGAGGGGAAAACTTTTCAAGATGGGTGATGACCATGGCGGCCATTTTCAAGTCAGCCATTTTGGATCTAACCTTATTTTTTTCAATGGGAAGAGCATCGTGGTGACCATTGTGGCCATTTTGAAGTCAGACATTTTGGATCTAACTATTTTTTTCAATGGGAAGAGGGTCATGTGACACATCAAACTTATTGAGAATTTCACAAGGAAAACAGTGGTGTGCTTGGTTTCAACGTAACTTTATTCTTTCATGAGTTATTTATTGACCACTTATAGAATGTGTTCAATGTGCTGCCGATTGTGTTGGATTGTCAATGAAACCCTCTTCCAGTATCCGTTGTTTCAGATGTTTTGGGGTCATCTGAAGGCAATTGAATATGCTGTGTACATACGAAATGTGTAGCATTTTATTTAGGTGTATCCACTTTTGAATGTTGGTTGTACTTTCACACTCGTGGTAGCATGAGACGGACTCTACAACCCACACAAGTGGCTCAGGTAGAGCAGCTCATCCAGGATGGCACATCAATGCGAGCTGTGGCAAGAAAGTTTGCTGTGTCTGTCAGCGTAGTGTCCAGAGGCTGTAGGCGCAACCAGGAGACAGGCCAGTACACCAGGAGACGTGGAGGGGGCCGTAGGAGGGCAACAACCCAGCAGGACCGCTACTTCAGCCTTTATGCAAGGAACAGGAGGAGCAGTGCAGAACCCTGCAAAATGATCTCCAGCAGGCCACAAATGGCATGTGTCTGCACAACTGTTAGAAACTGACTCCATGAGGATGGTCTGAGTGCCATACGTCCACAAATGGAGGTTGTGCTCACAGCCCAACACCATGCAGGACGCTTGGCATTTGCCACAGGCCACCAGGATTGGCAAATTCGCCACTGGCACCCTGTGCGCTCCACAGATGAAAGCAAGTTCACACTGAGCACATGTGACAGAGTCTGAAGACGCCGTGGAGAGCGATCTGCTGCCTGCAACATCCTTCAGCACGACCGGTTTGGCAGTGGGTCAGTAATGCTGTGGGGTGGCATTTCTTTGGAGGGCCACACAGCCCTCCATGTGCTCACCAGAGGTAGCCTGACTGCCATTAGGTACCAAGATGAGATCCTCAGACCCCTTGTGAGAACATATGCTGGTGCGGTTGGCCCTGGGTTCCTCCTAATGCAGGACCATGCCAGACCTCATGATGAACGCATTGAAGCTATGGACTGGCCTGCCCATTCCCCAGACCTGAATCCGATTGAACACATCTTAAACATCATGTCTCGCACCATCCACCAATGTCATGTTGCACCACAGACTGTCCAGGAGATGGCGGATGCTTTAGTCCAGGTCTGGGAGGAGATTCCTCAGGAGACCATCCGTTGCATCATCAGGAGCATGCCCAGGCATTGTAGTGAGATCATAAAGGCACGTGGAGGCCACACACACTACTGAGTACCATTTCCTTGTCTTGAGGCATTTCAACTGAAGTTGGATCAGCCTGCAAGTTCATTTTCCACTTTGTTTTTGAGTATCTTTCCAACTCCAGACCTCTGTGGGATATTAGTTGCGATTTACATTGATCATTTTTAGATTTTATTGTTCTCAACACATTCCACTATGTAATGAATAAAGATTTACAACTGGAATATTTCATTGTGATATCTGGGATGTTGGATTTTAGTGTTCCCTTTATTTTTTTGAGCAGTGTAGTAACCTGGTATATAACTGGCAGTTAGTCTATCACTTTATTCAAGTCATTAACACTAGAACTACCGCAGGTTTCAGAATACCTATAACTACCATTAGGGGTCATTTTGACCCCCATTCAAAAGTTCTGACTCTGGAGTAAAAATAACTTTTTTGTTGTCAACAAATTAAAGAACATTTATTTTAACTTAGTAGGAACAGTGTTAAGATCAAGTACAGCACGCATTTTCCTTTTACATGGTCATACCATGAAGCTGAAGAATGAACTCCCGTCTGCTAATTTTACTCCCAGTTGCTGTTTTATAGAGCATAGTTGCGTTTATAGCTGCTAAATCAAGTACATTACAAAACACCTGAACAGGCCATCGGCGGCTTCCAGATTTTGTGGTGTACTTTCGAGCCATCTGGTCTACTATGTCCACTCCAACCTTTGTTTTATTGTAAAATTGTACCGTTTCAGTTTTTTTTTCTTGTCGTTTCCAACTGCTACATCTGGATGAAGACTACTGAGCAAAATGACATTCTTATTTGGCTTACCTTGGTAAACTGTAAGAGTGATGTCACCATTCTTCATCAGAGTAGTCTCATATGTATTTGTTATTAGGAGACTTGCCTACTACTACTTTTATGTATGGGGTCAAATTGACCCCTTCAGTACTTATAGGTATGAATTGTAAAAAAAAGTTTCAATTCATTTTTGTGTCCTAAAATATACACTACCATGAACAAATAAAAGTCACAAAAACTCAGAACTCATGTTAAAATTTTAGAAATTATAGGAAAAAGAAATAGCAAAAGGGTCAAAATGACCCCTCAGGTAGTTCTAGTGTTAACAGGGAAGATTCCTTCATAAACGTCTGTGTTAACCCCTTCATGACCCAGCCTATTTTGACCTTAATGACCTGGCCGTTTTTTGCAATTCTGACCAGTGTCCCTTTATGAGGTAATAACTCAGGAACGCTTCAACGGATCCTAGCGGTTCTGAGATTGTTTTTTCGTGACATATTGGGCTTAATGTTAGTGGTAAATTTAGGTCAATAATTTTTGCGTTTTTTTGTGAAAAAAATGGAAATTTGGCTAAAATTTTGAAAATTTCGCAATTTTCAAAATTTGAATTTTTATTCTGTAAAACGAGAGAGTTATGTGACACAAAATAGTTAATAAATAACATTACCCACATGTCTACTTTACATCAGCACAATTTTGGAAACAAAATTTTTTTTTTGCTAGGAAGTTATAAGGGTTAAAATTTGACCAGCGATTTCTCATTTTTACAACGAAATTTACAAAACCATTTTTTTTTAGGGATCACCTCACATTTGAAGTCAGTTTGAGGGGTGTATATGGCTGAAAATACCCAAAAGTGACACCATTCTAAAAACTGCACCCCTTAAGGTACTCAAAACCACATACAAGAAGTTTATTAACCCTTCAGGTGCTTCACAGAAGCAGAAGCAACATGGAAGGATAGTCACAAAAAAGATTTTTAGCAACAATTTTTTTATTTTCCCAAGGGTAAAAAGAGAAACTGGATCACAAATGTTGTTGTACAATTTGTCCTGAGTACGCCGATACCCCATATGTGGAGGGGAACCACTGTTTGGGCGCACAACAAGGCTCGGAAGGGAAGGAGCGCCATTTGACTATTTCAATGAAAAATTGGTTCCAATCTTTAGCGGACACCATGTCGCGTTTGGAGAGCCCCTGTGTGCCTAAACTAGACCTCCCCAAGGAACTTATCTAGATGCATAGTGAGCACTTTGAACCCCCAGGTGCTTCACAAATTGATCCGTAACAATGAAAAAGTACTTTTTTTCACAAAAAAATTCTTTTAGCCTCAATTTTTTCATTTTCACATGGGCAACAGCATAAAATGGATCCTAAAATGTGTTGGGCAATTTCTCCGATACCTCATATGTGGTCACAAACCACTGTTTGTGTACACGGCAAGGCTCGGAAGGGAAAGAGCGCCATTTGACTTTTGAATGAAAAATTAGCTCCAATCGTTAGCGGACACCATGTCGTGTTTGGAGAGCCCCTGTGTGCCTAAACATTGGAGCTCCCCCACATGTGACCCCATTTTGGAAACTAGACCCCTCAAGGAACTTATCTAGATGCACAGTGAGCACTTTGAACCCCCAGGTGCTTCACAAATTGATCCGTAAAAAGGAAAAAGTACTTTTTTTTTTTCACAAAAATTTTTTTAGCCTCGATTTGTTCATTTCCACATGAGCAACAGGATAAAATGGATCCAAAAATTTGGCAATTTCTCCTGAGTACACCGATACCTCACATGTGGGGGTAAACCACTGTTTGGGCACACGGCAGGGCTTGGAAGGGAAGGAGCGCCATTTGACTTTTTGAATGAAAAATTAGCTCCAATCGTTAGCGGACACCATGTCGCGTTTGGAGAGCCCCTGTGTGCCTAAACATTGGAGCTCCCCCACATGTGACCCCATTTTGGAAACTAGACACCCCATGGAACTAATATAGATGTGCGGTGAGCACTTTGAACCCACAAGTGCTTCACAGAAGTTTATAACACAGAGCCGTGAAAATAAAAAATCATTTTTCTTTCCTCAAAAATGATGTTTTAGCAAGCAATTTTTTATTTTCAAAGGGTAACAGGAGAAATTGGACTCCAATAGTTATTGCCCAGTTTGTCCTGAGTACACTGATACCCCATATGTGGGGGTAAACCACTGTTTGGGCACATGTCGGGGCTTGGAAGGAAAGTAGTGACTTTTGAAATGCAGACTTTGATGGAATGGTCTGCAGGCATCATTTTACGTTTGCAGAGCCCCTAATGTGCCTAAACAGTAGAAACCCCCCCATAAGTGACCCCATTTTGGAAACTAGACCCCCCAAGGAACTTATCTAGATATGTGGTGAGCACTTTGAACCCCCAAGTGCTTCACAGAAGTTTACAACGCAGAGCCGTGAAAATAAAAAATCATTTTTCTTTCCTCAAAAATGATGTTTTAGCAAGCAATTTTTTATTTTCAAAAGAGTAACAGGAGAAATTGGACCCCAATAGTTATTGCCCAGTTTGTCTTGAGTACACTGATACCCCATATGTGGGGGTAAACCACTGTTTGGGCGCACGTCGGGGCTCGGAAGGGAGGGAGCACCATTTGACTTTTTTTTTTTTTTAATTTGTTTATTAGTTGCAAAATAAAGCATACAATACACACATTTGCATTCGTATCCATCATTATCCATTATAACATAAAATGCAAATAATTACAATGCATCATCACATCTGGAGTATTACAAGAGTAACAAATGGTGCATGTCGATCACTAGTATCTTATTGTATAACCTTAACTACATTAACTACTAAAAAAAACTAAAAGAACGCCGCCAAAAAGAAAATTCCGTATAATTTTCACCCTGTAAGCAATGCCCCCAAAGTCACGAACCCTAATTCTGACATGTATATTAAATTGTTATAGATTATAGGGTGTGGTGGGAGGAGTTCCATCTACCCCATATTTTCTCAAATGTATCTGGACATCCTCTATTCTGATATAATGTCTGTTCATACGGGACAATTGAGTTCACCAAATCAACCCAAGCTCTAAGAGATGGGCAAGAACCACCCATCCATCGCAGCGCCAGTACCTTTCGCACCAGAAACAGTGTCTCTCGCAGAAAAATCCCAGTGTGGTGATCCCAGGTTTCCGCATCCCACACCCCAAATAAGGCTAGTGTCACATTGCGTTATGTGACCGCGTTTAACGGACTACGTTACACCGCGGCATAACGCGGTGTTAACGTAGTCCGTTAACGCCGCCATAGCCTGTAATGGTGAGCGCGTCGCTAGCGCACGCCCACATTGGGCGTGCGCTAGCGATGTGCCGTCATTTGAGTGACGGACCTCGGACGCTGCTTGCAGCGTCCGCGGCGCGCCCGAGGTCCGTTCCTCGCTAGTGCCGATCGGGGATCTGCGCTAGCGGGGACGCCGAACGCGGACCCTAGAGAAGCATTGCGTTAGCGCAATCCTCTAGCGCTATGCGCTTAACGGATTGCCCTAACGCAATGTGACCCTAGCCTAAGCAAATCAATGGCTCAAGTGGGACAGGAATCGACAGCAAGGATGTCAATAATGTCGTCACCTCTTTCCAATAATGAAAAATAACAAGACATCTCCAAATCATATGAATGAAATCCGCATCACTGGAGTAACATCTCAGACAATCTGACGAATGGAGACGACCCATTTTAACCATTTAACTTTTTGAACGCAAGATTGGCTGGAATAAATGGTGGCGCCATGTTGCGTTTGGAGACCCCTGATGTGCCTAAACAGTGGAAACCCCTCAATTCTAACTCCAACACTAACCCCAACACACCCCAAACCCTAATCCCAACTCTAGATATAACCCTAACCCCAACACACCCCTAACCACAACCCTAACCCCAACACAACCCTAATCCCAACCCTAACCCCAACACACCCCTAACCCTAACCACAAGCCTAATCTTAACCCTATTTCCAACCCTAGCCCTAATTCCAACCCTAACCCTAAGGCTATGTGCCCACATTGCGGATTCGTGTGAGATTTTTTCGCACCATTTTTGAAAAATCTGCAGGTAAAAGGCACTGCATTTTACCTGCGGATTTACCACGGATTTACAGTGTTTTTTGTGCGGATTTCACCTGCGGATTCCTATTGAGGAACAGGTGTAAAACGGAATCCGCACAAAGAATTGACATGCTGTGGAAAATACAACACAGTGTTTTGGTATTTTCCACACCATGGGCACAGCGGATTTGGTTTTCCATAGGTTTACATGGTACTGTAAACCTGATGGAAAACTGCTACGAATCCACAGCGGCCAATCCGCTGCAGATCCACAGCCGAATCCGCACCATGTGTGCACATAGCCTAATCTAACCCTAACTCTAGTTCTAACCCTAATTCTAACCCTAACCCTAACCCTAGCCCTAACCCTAACCCTAGTGGGGGAAGAAAAAAAAATATTTTCTTTATTTTATTATTGTCCCTATCAATGGGGGTGATAAAGGGGGTTCATTTACTATTTTTTTTAATTTTGATCACTGTGATAGGTTTTATCACAGTGATCAAAAGGTACCTGGAAAGAATCTGCCGGCTGGCAGATTCGGCGGGCGCACTACGCATGCGCCCGCCATTTTCGAAGACGGCGGCTCCCATGAAGAAGACGGACGGACATCGCGAGGCTCGGTAAGTGTGAGGTGAGGGGGGGGGGGAGATCGGAGCATGGGGGGGATCGGAGCACGGGGGGAGCGGACAGGCGGATGGAGGGTAGCGGACCACAGTACGGGGCAGAAAGGAGGACTGGGGAGCAGATCGGTGGCGGTGAGGGGGGCAGATCAGGGTTTCCAGTCATGGCTGATGATATTGCAGCATCGGCCATGGCTGGATTGTAATATTTCACCATTTTCATAGATGAAATATTACAAATCGCTCTGATTGGCTGTTTCACTTTCAACAGCCAATCAGAGTGATTGTAGCCACGGGGGGGTTAAGCCACCCCCCCTGGGCTGAAGTACCACTCCCGCTGTCCCTGCAGATCAGGTGAAATTGGAGTTAACCCTTTCACCCGATCTGCAGGGACGCGATCATTCTGTGACACAGCATATGCGTCACAGGTCGGATTGGCACCGACCTTCATGATGCATACGCTGTCACAGGTCGGGAAGGGGTTAAATATGCTTATTTTGCACATTTATTTAATCAGGACTCTTCACCAGGTGCGATACTCTTAAAGAAAAAAGGTCATGATATTTTCATAAAAAAATGTAGTGGTTTATTGAATTGTCCACAGAAAAACCACATTGCAGCAAAACATAAAATAGGTAAAATAGTTACGAAAAGATTGTCCATTTGTTCCTATCAGCGTTTGTTCCACATCTTTCCCAAAGTTCTGAATGGTAAAAGCCGTCTGTCTGTGTGAAGTCTGAAGTCATCATGGCTACCAGTTGTTCCTTCCTTCTGTGACTTGTCTGACATCCATGGAGAATGATGGTGAAGGCAGGAGGTGACAGCCCCCACGTGACAAAAAAAACCCTCCCTCCTGACAAACGTAATTATATATATGTCACACAAAACCACGTGATCTCTCTATATGGTGTTAACTTATATACTCTGAGCTACATATACATAAATAGCTTTTGTAATGTCAGCGAGAGACAATGTGTTCAGTACAGAACTGAGAATAAGAATAATATTTAACAATTCCCCCTTTTGAGGATGACAGACATTGATTGGAACCCTCAAAGTAAATATATATATATATATATATATATATATATATATATATATATATATATATATATATATATATATATAAGATCTTCTTTCTTCTTCTATGGCAAAATAATTTAATGTTAATAATAATAATTATTTGTTATACGTATTCAATAATATAATGATATGTAAATTCATGTTATGGTATGCTGTGATATTAGCTGTGAGGTTAGGAAAATTACCAGATTTGGTATAGAATAGGGAATGAAGTCTTCAATCAAGATACTGAAGTTACGTTAAAGACTTTTCATATTTCTAAATTCAATTGATTCTTAAAAGTTGCAAGAAGAAAAAGTTGCTATCCAGAAGTTCTACAAGGTAACAATGCTATATGATTTCTGAATAATAATAGACTGTGTCAATTGCAATTCATGTCACCACTGACAATCACGACTGCAGCATCCATCACTGACAACTGAGTACAGTATCTAACTGACAACCACAATTGGAGAGGATGATGATCCTATGATGCTAAGATGAACTGTGTTATTATGTTTTATTATGTTGCAGTGGTTTCCTATCATCTATAAGACTTCCATGAAAGCTGGTGAACAATCAGATAATTGTGAGGACGCTACAACCCTGACATGTCTTGTGCACTAAGGACTGGTTATGGTGCTATGTTTAGCAAGGAAGAGTCAATTTAACCCTTGCTGTGCTGACCAAAGACGTCACACCTGTTCCAAGACCAGTGCGGATGATATGGAAGGATTACAGATGATTTCCAAGGCGAGCCAATGTAAGTCCAGGTCTTTAAAGGTGACAATGCACAGATATTAAAGCTACATTTCATCTATGGACTTTGTTTTCTTATCAATTATTTATGGACTTTGACTGACACATGACACGCGGTCTCTACAATATCTACATGCCATCATCTATTTCAAAAGAATTATAATAAAGATTGTTTTAAAAGAACCAAGAAGAAGACATCAAAATGATGATCAGATGACATCAGACCTGAGATGCTTCAATTATGTATAGGGAAGTATAATTATATATTTTATATGAATATTGGTCACAGCTTACCATAACATGAATTTATATATCATTATGTTATTGAGTACGTATAACAAATTATTATTATCATTAAATTATTTTGCCAAAGAAGAAGAAAAGAAGAAGAAAGAAGATCTTATTATCAATATATATTTACTTTGAGGGTTCCAATCAATGTCTGCCACCCTCAAAAGGGGGAATTGTTAAATATTATTCTTATTCTCAATTCTGTACTGAACACATTGTCTCTCGCTGACATTACAAAAGCTATTTATGTATATATAGCTCAGAGTATAAGTTAACACCATATAGAGAGAACACATGGTTTTGTGGGACATATATATAATTAAGTCTGTCAGGAGGGAAGGGTTTTTATTGTCACGTGGGGGCTGTCACCTCCTGCCTTCACCATCATTCTCCATGGAAGTCAGAAAAGTCACAGAAGGAAGGAACAACTGGTAGCTATGATGACTTCAGATTTCACACAGACAGACGGCTTTTACCATTCAGAACTTAGGGAAAGATGTGGAACAAACGCTGATAGGAACAAATGGACAATCTGTTCGTAACTATTTTACCTATTTTATGTTTTGCTGCAATGTGGTTTTTCTGTGGACAATTCAATAAACCACTACATTTTTTATGAAAATATCATGACATTTTTTCTATTAGAGTATTGCACCTGGTGAAGAGTCCTGATTAAATAAATGTGCAAAATAAGCATATTTAACAGTCTGACGCACTGACCAACATTTTATGCAGAGCAATGACTCATGCTTCACGGTAACTGCAGTTAGAGGGGGCTTCCATTCTCTTCTCATAGGCTCAGTACTAATACAGCTATCGGAGTTCACCCAGTCTTTTTCAACAAAGCCAAGCATCTTCTCTTTCACAATTCCACAATATTCTAAGTCTTCACAACAATAGAAGGTTTTTTTAATAAAAGTAGGAATATTCTCATTCACTCCACGATGCTTGAGTTTTCACAATACTACTGTTTGTTTTTTTTTCAATAAAAGCAAACATCTTTTTCTTTCATCACTCCACATATTTTTCAGCTTTTTTTAATTGAAAATGTTTTCCTTACCCTCATTTTTTTATCTTCTCATCCCCGTTTTCTCTTTTTCATCCCCCCGCTTTCTTTTTTTGTTTTCTAATACCTTTTTCTTCCTGATGAAGAGGTATGATCACCTTGAAATGCATTGACAAATAAAACCGCATCTGGTTTCCAATTGCATATTGAATTCTCAGAAGCCAGTTTTGCATCCACTTTTATCCAAGTTTGCTTATTATCTGTTTGATGGATCTGCAGTACCCATCTTTACTTACAAGCTAAGAAAGAGGCTGTGACTTTCACAACCCTAACAAGGTACGCAAATCCTGTTTTACTCTTTCTTTTGTAATCTGGATAAAACCCTATTGCGCTTATTGTCATTCCAGTTTTTATCTATCCACATTTCTTTTCCACTGACATGCCCGCTGTCATCATATGCGACTTCAACGTCCCCATTGACATTTCCCACTCACCTGTTTCTAAGCTTCTAACTCACTTCTTTCTTCGGCTTTGCTCAATGGTCCTCAATAGTTGACCACAAAGTTGAACACCCAATGGACCTCATCTTCATCAGCCTCTATTTGCTATCTAACCTCTCTCCCATCTGACCACAACCTACTACATTCTATTTCCTCTCATATCCATGTACGCAATCCCCAATCCAAAAACTTGCACATGCTCACAGAAACTTCAATCCCCTTACATTCACTTTCTGAGTCTCTTCTCCTTCTTTCACAATGAAGATGCTGTTGACGCTTTATATAACACCGCTACAGCTAGCGAATAGGTCGCCCCCTCACACATTCCAATGCTTGAGCAACAACAAGTAACTCTTGCCCTATATTCTTGTCCTTGACCTATTCTCGGTGTCTAGCTATGGACCCATATCGCTTCTCCCCTATGCCTCAACACTACTGGAACAACACGTCCATCTTAAACTGTCCCCCACCTCTCCTCCTGCTCCCTCTTTGACTGCTTACAATCTGGCTTCCAACTGCATCATTCTACAGAAACTGCCCTGACTAACGTTACTAATTACCTACTATTCACCAAATCCAAATGACACTACTCTGTTCTATTCCTCCTGGACCTTTCCTCTGCCTTCAACACAGTGGACCATTGAGAAGTTAACTCAGTGATCAGGAAGGACACTGTCTGAGCATTCTCCTCTATCACAGGAAACTGCCTAAAGTCAAGAGGCACTCACTTACTAATGAGAATTTATTTTTGTAAAAGCATGTCGTAGTCCAAAGTCCAAAAAACATGGTAAGTTCTAAAGTTATTACCATTTCTCAATTAAACATATGACTTTCTAACCAGGAAAGGGGAGACGGTGGCAATGGAGCAAAGTCACATGAGGCAGGGTCTCTACTGCAGGAAGCTGGCAGCGGCAGTAGAAGTGGTACAATGCACAGGAGCTGAGGTCTCAATCTGCGCATGCTCCACCAGAGGCGGCCATTTTCCTTAAGCCCACTGCCAAGAAATCAATGGGAAATTCAGGGAGTTCAGCATTGCCCCACTCCTGCCACCACCGTCCTCCTGCAGCACTGACCCTGCCCCCTCCATGGCAGTCACCCCACCCCCCCAGGGGAGCTACATTTAGACTATGAGATGCACTCCCATTTTCCTCCCAAATCTGGGGGAGGGGAGAGTTAGTATTATTATCTGAAAAATACGGTATATAGTTTCTCCGCGTCTGAGTTATTTTTGATGATCAACAAAATACGATTTTCCAGTCATTTGTTTTTCACACCCAAGGTGTGATAATGCCACCTCTCTGTGTGGGATTTTTAATGTATAAAATTGTTACTCACTACTTGGCCCACCCTTTTTCATTCCTCTTGTTTGGTTCTATAAAAAAAAAAAAAAAACCCTTGCACAAACCTCCCATGCAGATGCTGTTCCAGTGTCAGTATATGTGTTCCTTGGGCTCATGTGAGGTTGTTACATTATGTGAGCTCTCCACCTAATCTGTGTTGGTATCACCGTCCCCTCCTTCAAACAAATCAAACATCATGAGGAAGTCAGAGAGAAGCCAAAGTACTGGCTTCCTGTTGATGGTAAATATGTCCGAAGGTGGGGACAATGAAGTCTGCACTCATTGGGCGCAGGTCTCATGTGATGTAACAACTTCACGTGAGCCCCAGGAATGTGCGTTCTAACGCCAAAAGAACGGCGCTGACATGGGAGCTGAGTATATTTTTATTTAACTAGGCCACACATGATGAATGACAACGGATTGTGCTAGTGGAGGACAACTCCTTAAAGAAGATATAATTTTCTGTTAGACATCAGAGAACTTTGGAAATGTTTTATCATGATGCATTTTCGGGATAAAACATTTCCCACATTCTGAAAGAGTAAAAGGCTTCTCCCCTGTGTGAGTTCTCAGGTGCTTAACAAAATTTGACTTCTGTATAAAATATTTCCCACATTCTGAACAGGAAAAAGGCTTCTCCTCTGTGTGAATTTTCTGATGTCTGATAAGACTAGAATTTGCTGTAAAATATCTTCCACATTCTGAACAGGAAAAAGGCTTCACCCCTGTGTGAGTTCTCTGATGTGACACAAGATTTGATTTATCTGGAAAACATTTCCCACAGTCTGAACATGAAAAAGGCTTTTCCCCTGTGTGAGTTCTCTGATGTGTGACAAGATTTGATTTGTCTAGAAAACGTTTCCCACATTCTGAACATGAAAAAGGCTTCTCCTCTGTGTGAGTTCTCTGATGTCTTTTAAGATTTGATTTCTCTGTAAAACATTTTCCACATTCTAAACAGGAAAAAGGCTTCTCCCTTGTGTGAGTTTTCTGATGGCTATCAAGATGCGCTTTCCGGTTAAAACATTTTGCACATTCTGAACATGAAAAAGGCTTCTCCCCTGTGTGGGGTCTCTGGTGCTTAACAAAATCTGATTTCTCAAAATTTGAACATGAAAAAGGCTTATTCAATGTGTGAGTTCTTTGATGTATAACAAGAATAGATTTCTGGTTAAAATATTTTCCACATTCTGAACATGAAAATGGCTTCTCCCCTGTGCGAGTTCTCTGGTGATTAACAAGATTTGATTTCTGGTTAAAACATTTCCCACATTTGGAACAAGAAAATCTATTCTGCGCTGTGTGAATTTTTTGCTGTTTAACGAAAGACTTTTTAAGGGGAAAGCTATTTCCATATTCTAAACTTGAAAATAGTTCCTTTGCTTTAGGAGTAGTTTGTTTTTTAATGCTTAATTTGTGATTTAGATTTTCCTTAGTAGTCGGTAATGAATCAGAACACAGGACCTGTTTCAAAGGATCATATGACAGATCTTTGCTCTGAAGGGATGATGGTATATCTGGAGTAATGGCATTCTCTTCAATTGTATCCGGGATCTCAAGATCATCTGATTTAAAAATTGAAAATGTCAGCTGTGCCTCTGATCTTCTGGTACAGACATCTGCTAAGAATAAAACCAATTATTATATCCTTGAAATTTATATTTTTGAAAATTTCTACTTAAACTCTCTGTAAGAATGGCAAGGTATGTAAAAAGTGTAATTATTCACCAAGACAGGTCACAATCTAATGGACAATCTCAGCCAGTAGAGTGTGGTGTTCAACTGTTTGTTCATTCTGCCTCCCAAATATGGAATATAAAGCCACCAAACAATGTTATGTAGGTGAAAATAATACCAGTAAAAACTTCTACTCATCTCACAAAAAAAAAGTTCCCACTCAAGTCCATCATCTGTCAATGTAAAAATAGAGGTTTCCACATTATTAGTATATCAAAGGCTCTTAAAAAGCAACATGGATTTCATAAACCAGTGCAACAAAATCTGCTCTGCCAGAGTCAAATGCCCCCTTGCTTCTGAGCCTTGTAGTGTGCCCAAACCATATTTATCATCCATGTATTTTGCATTACTATAGTGAGAAGATCCCACTTCATTTGTATGTGTGTGCGTCTTCTCAAGCACAATCTGGGCACTATGTGTTGTGTAACAAAACGACAAATGTGCAATTTTCACTCTCCAACATCTAATGCATGCTAATTGGCGGAAATAGACTGTGGAGTCAAAATAGTCCCCTCTTCTAAAGATAAGCTCACTGAGGGTTATCATTTCAAAAATGGAGTCACTCAGGTCAATCCCACCACAAATCATCCAAAATGAAAATGTGTAATCAAATAGACATAGAATAAAAAAATGTTACATCCGTAACAATAACATATGTATAGGGGCAAGCTCCAACACTAAAGAGGAGTTGCAGTCATTAATGGTGGACCAATGGAGCTAATATGAGTCCTGACCAGAAAAGAACAATAAGTATCAGTGCTCCCCATTTCAGGAGAAATTGTGCAATAATGTGAATTCCTTAGGGTTGAAAAAATAATGTAATTTATGACATGGAGTGAATCCACAAAACCAGGGCTCGAGCCATGCCAACACATCTCCAGCAGGGGTGAATAAATGTGTATTACAGCCATCAGCCACGCACAGCTTAGAGATATATCATGGCACAGGGGTAATGGTTTTTATGAAGTTTATCACAATCCTGTTTAAAGTTAGTTGGTTTTAAAACAAATTACAAATTTAGGATAACGGAAAACTCTGTTATTATTGTACAGGAATTCACACTTGGCCTCATTGCACATTTAATGCTGTTGATCATAAAAGCGAAGTTTGGCCAGAAAGACTGGAGCTGGTCTTGTAGGGACCATATGAGCACATTCAGCAGCACAGAAGGGAGAGAAGGTAGATTCATCCAATAAGATATCAGGGTTCTAGGAAGCCAACAGCATCATTACCCTCCGCTCTCTCTTACAGGCCCATCATAATATTTTTGTTCAAGTGATTCTAACTTGTCAGCACATTCTACGTCATTTGTCTTTGTAGTTTACAGATCTGGGCAGGTGATGGTCAGGTTGTAAGTTCTATAGAAAAGGGCTTTCAATGTCCAAAGTCATCAGAATATTTTTGGGAGGAGAATGTTGTGGTCTAGAGGTAAAATGTTGATCACACGACTGTGATACGGCCGGACTACACCACCGATAAAGCAGCCGGTGACTGAGAAGAATCTGTGACTTCTCTGCATTTAGTGGTTACTACTCACCTGGGTAGTCACATGTAGGAATCTCCTCTTTACACCGCTCATCACCCCTCACATATGTCTCTGTAGTATTAATATGGGTCAGATCTTCACCCTGAAACAAATATTGTAAGAGTCACAGACAGATGGAGAAGTCACATCTATGATCAGCTCTAATCCTGCCATCTCCACCGTTCTCATTACACAAGAATAAAACATATAATACTGGTGGATAAAACAAGACTGAGCACAAGACCTTCACAGCCATCTACACATCATAGGGGAGATCTCCTGACACCTTCTCTCCATCTACCTGATGATCCTGAGGAACATCGGGATCTTCTTGTTTACAGTCCTGTGGAAGAAGAGGACGGGGACATCTCTCTGGTGTTGTCATCTTACTGGATAGATCTGGAGGAAACACACACAGGGACTGAATTAATTCCTTACATACAAATAATTATAGGCCGTGTGTATTTAGTCCTGTCTATTACCTGATGATGGGAGGGGCTGGGGAACCTCCATCATGACGTCCTTGTATACATCTTTGTGTCCTTCTAAATACTCCCACTCATCCATGGAGACATAGACAGCGACATCCTGACACCTTATAGGAACCTGACACATACAGTGGGGAAATAAATATTTGATCCCTTGCTGATTTTGTACGTTTGCCCACTGACAAACACATGAACAGTCTATAATTTTAAGGGTAGGTTAGTTTTAACATTGAGAGATAGAATATCAAAAATAAAATCCAGAAAATCACATTGTATAAAATTATATACATTTATTTGCATTTTGCAGTGAGAAATAAGTATTTGATCCCCAACAACCATTAAGAGTTCTGACTCCTACAGACCAATTAGACGCTCCTAATCAACTCGTTACCTGCATTAAAGACAGCTGTCTTACATATTCACCTTTAAAAAAGACTCCTGTCCACAGACTCAGTCAGACTCTAACCTCTACAACATGGGCAAGACCAAAGAGCTTTCCAAGGATGTCAGGGACAAGATCATGGACCTGCACAAAGCTGGAATGGACTACAAAACCATAAGTAAGAAGCTGGGTGAGAAGGAGACAACTTCTGGTGCAATAGTAAGAAAATGGAAGAAAAACAAAATGATTGTCAATCAACATCGATCTAGGGCACCATGCAAAATCTTACCTTATGGGGTATCCTTGATCATGAGGAAGGTGAGAGATCACCCTAAAACTACATGGGGGAACTTGTTAATGATCTCATGGCAGCTGGGACCACAGTCACCAAGAAAACCATTGGTAACACATTACGCAGTAAAGGTTGAAAATCCTGCAGTGCCCGCAAGGTCCCCCTGCTCAAAAAGGCACATGTACAGGACTGTCTAAAGTTTGGCAACACCTGGATGATTCTGTGAGTGATTTGGAGAAGGTGCTATGATCAGATGAGACAAAAATTGAGGTCTTTGGCATTTACTCAACTCGCCATGTTTGGAGGAAGAGAAATGCCGCCCATCAACCAAAGAACACCGTCCCCACTGTCAAGCATAGAGGTGGAAACATTATGTTTTGGGGGTGTTGCTCTGATAAGGGCACAGGACTACTTCACCTCACCAATGGGAGAATGGATGGAGCCATGTACCGTAAAATCTTGAGTGACAACCTCTGCCAGGACATTAAAAATGGGTCGTGGCTGGGTCTTCCATCAAGATAATGACCCCCCAAAAATACAGCCAAGGCAACAAAGTAGTGACTCAAAGAGAAGCACATTAAAGGGAACCTGTCACCCCCATAATCGATGGTGAGGTAAGCTCACCGGCATCAGGGGCTTATCTACAGCATTCTGTAATGCTGTAGATAAGCCCCCGATGTTACCTGAAAGAGGAAAAAAAGAGGTTATAATATACTCACCTGGGCGGTCCCGCTGCTGGTCCGCGGTCAAATGGGTGTCTCAGGTCCGCTCCGGCGCCTCCCATCTTCATTCCATGACGTCCTCTTCTGGTCTCCGTGCCGCGACTTCGGCGCAGGCGTACTTTGTCTGCCTTGTTGAGGGCAGAGCAAAGTACTGCAGTGCGCAGGCATCGGGCCTCTCTGACCTTACCGGCGCCTGCGCACTGCAGTACTTTGCTCTGCCCTCAACAGGGCAGACAAAGTACGCCTGCGCCGGAGTAGCGGCACGAAGACCAGAAGAGGATGTCATGGAATGAAGATAGGAGGCGCCGGAGCGGACCGGAGACACCCATCGGAGCGGGACCGCCCCTGGGTGAGTATAATCTAACGTCTTTTTCTTCTCTTTCAGGTAACATCGGCGGCTTATCTACAGCATTACAGAATGCTGTAGATAAGCCCCTGATGCCGGTGAGCTTACCTCACCATCGATTTTGGGGGTGACAGGTTCGCTTTAAGATCATGGAGTGGCCTAGACAGTCTCCAGACCGTAATCCCATAGAAAACTTATGGAGGGAATTGAAGCTCCAAGTTGCCAAGCGATAGCCTCAAAATATTAATGATTTAGAGATGATCTGCAAAGAGGAGTGGACCAAAATTCCTCACGACATGTGCACAAACCTCATCATCAACTACAAAAAGCGTCTGACTGCTGTGCTTGCCAACAAGGGTTTTGACACCAAGTATTAAGTCTTGTTTTCCAGAGGGATCAAATACTTATTTCTCACTGTAAAATGCAAATACATTTATATAATTTATACAATGTGATTTTCTGGATTTCATTTGTGATATTCTATCTCTCAATGTTAAAATTAACCGACCCTTAAAGATATAGACTGTTCATGTCAGTGAGCAAACAAAATCAGCAAGGGATCAAATAATTATTTGCCCCAGTGTAAAATGATACCGTCATCTCCCCAATCCCTTCATAGCGTTACTGTATAATGTCCCAGCATTCCCAGCAGTGTCACCTCTCCCGTCAGCAGCTCAATCATCTTGTAGATGAGTTCTAGGATCTTCTGGTCATTGATGTCCTCATGGATCAGGGGGTGAGGTGGAGGCCCCGTGATTGGGCTCAGGGGTCTTCCCCGTCCCTCAGACACAGAGTCCTGACAGCGCTCATTAGAGGTCTTCTTCACTACTGTGTAATCCTGGTTATGGAGAGACACATTAATAAATCTCACTACAGACATTTCCAGAGTCCTCACCTCTCCAGTTCTGTCCATCTGTTATTCCCATAGATAAGAATGATGTAATGTGACGTCATCAGAATCTCTCACCTCTCCAGTAAGCCGGAAGAGGATCTCTAGGGTGAGGTGTAATATCCTCTCCGCCATCTTGTCTCTGTCCATGTCCATCAATGATGGGTAAATCAGGAAACTTCTCTTACGACGTTTCCAGGATTCTTCTTGTGGGAATTGGCTGTGATATCCCCTGTGCAATATAAATTTAGTATTAATGCGCCAGTAATGGGGAATCGCCACATCCCTCCACCCGCAGAGCCGCACTCCACATTGAGAATAATGGGGCCTCCAGCACCGACCTCCACCTGCAGAGCCGCACTCTACATATATGGCTGCTCTGTGCGCACAGGACCTGTCATGAGGTCACAGAAAGGGAGGAGTCAGGGGTCACATGATCAGGGGCTTCAGTATATGTAGGACTGCTGTGCTGTGTATGATGTGTACGTAGCAAAGCTTGTGTGTGTACGAGTGGTACGGAGCAGAGCTGTTTGTGTACGTAGTGTACGGAGCGGAGCCTCGTTTGTATGAGATGTACATAGCGGAGCCGCGTGTGTACAAAGTGTATGGAGCAGAGCTGTGTGTGTACGAGGTGTACGGAGTGGAGCAGCGTGCATGCGGACCACTCTGTATACACCCCTATACCCCTTCTTTGGTCACAGACCCCTCTGTGTACACTGTGTACACCCATATAACCCAGCTTTGGTCGCAGACCGCTCTGTGTACACTGTGTACACCCATATACCCCAGCTTTGGTCGCAGACCCCTCTGTGTACGCTGTATACACCCGTACTTCACTGCAATCAAACAATTATCACTTGCATTCAAATCAGCTCTCACCTCTGCTAAACAGGCCTATTACACATCCCTCTTATCTTCTTTATCCCACAACCCCAAACAGTTGTTCAACACTTTTATCTCCCTCTTCCGTCCACCACTGCCCCCTCCAACTTCCCTGATCTCTGCTGAGGACTTTGCCACACACTTCAAATATAAGATCGACCAAACAAGGCAAGTCTTCGTTGTCAACCCCTTTGTATACCAGACCAATACCCTAACCCCATAACTTCCCTCTCCAAAATCACTGAAGAAGAGCTTGCTCATCTTCTCTCCAAATCACACCTCACCACTTGTGCACTTGACCCCATCCCACCTACTCCCCAACCTCACCACCACTCATCCCATCCCTAACCCATCTCTTCAACCTATCACTAACTTCTGATACCTTCCCCTCTGCTTTCAAACATGCCACAATCACACCTATCCTCAAAAAACCATAACTTCACCTGAGCGCTATGTCCAGCTATCACCCCATATCTTTGCTCCCATTTGCCTCCAAACTCCTTGAGCAGCACGTCCATTCTGAGCTTTCCTCTCAGTTTGCATCTAACTCTCTCTTGGACAACCTACAATCGGGCTTCCGTCCCCACCATTCCACTGAGACTGCCCTGACCAAAATTACTAATGCCTTATTTACAGCCAAAGCTAACATACAATTCTCTATACTCCTCCTTTTAGACTTGTCCTCTGCTTTTGACACAGTTGACCATTGCCTCCTACTACAGATCCTCTCTTCCTTTGGTGTCAAAGACCTTGCCCTATCTTGGATCTCCTCATACCTTAGCAACCACATATTTAGCATTACCTCCTCCCATACTACCTCTTAATCTCGCCCCCTCTCTGTTGGTGTCCGTCAAGGCTCTGTCCTAGGACCCCTTCTCTTCTCAATGTATACCCTTGGCCTGGGACAACTTATACATTTCTATGGCTTCCAGTACCATCTATATGCTGATGACACTCAGATCTACCTCTCTGGCCCAGATGTCACCTCACTGCTCTCCAGAATCCCAGAGTGTCTATCAGCCATATCCTCCTTCTTCTCCTCTCGCTTCCTCAAGCTCAATGTGGACAAATCTGAACTAATTATCTTTCCTCCATCTCGCATACTCGCCCTACCTGATCTATCTATCAAAATATATGAAATCACACTTTCCCCTGTCCCGGAAATCCATTGCCTCAGAGTAACCCTTGACTCTGCCCTGTCCTTCAAACTGCACATCCAGGCTCTTACCTCTTCCTGTCGCCTCCAGCTCAAAAATATTTCCAAAATCTGTCCTTTCCTCATCCCTCACTCTACCAAAATGCTTGTGCATGCCCTAATCATCTCCCGCCTCGACTACTGCAACATCCTGCTCTGTGGCCTACCTTCTAACACTCGTACCTCTCCAGTCCGTCCTTAACTCTGCTGCCCGACTAATTAATCTCTCTCCTCCCTACACTCCTGCTTCCCCTGTTTGCAAATCCCTTCACTGGCTCCAAATTTCCAAAAGCCATCCATAACCTTTCTCCTCCATATATTTCCAAACTATTCTCTCACTATCTTCCCTCACGTAATCTCTGGTCCTCCCAAGAGCTCCTTCTCTCCTCCACGCTTATTCGCTCCTCACCCAACTGCCTCCCAAGACTTCTCCCGAATATCACCCATCCTCTGGAATTCAGTGCCCCAACACATCCGGTTATCCACCACATTTGGATCCTTCAAACGGAACCTGAAAACCCACCTCTTCAAAAAAGCTTACAACCTGTAATGACCACACAACCACCTCAACACCATCGGAGCTACTGCAACCCCCAACCTACTGTCTCCTTCCCCATAATCCTGTAGAATGTAAGCCAGCACGGCCAGGGTCATCTCCTCTCTGTATCAGTCTGTTATTTTTAGTTTTGTTTACTGTAAGCGATATTTGTATTCTGATGTAACCCCGCTCATGTACAGCACCATGGAATTAAGACCCCCTGTGTACACTGTATACACCCATATACCCCCAGCTTCGGGTGCAGACCCCCCTGTGTACACTGTACACACCCGTATGCCCCCAGCTTTGCTCACAGACCCCCGGCTCTCTATTCCCCTGTAAAACTGACCCCGGACACACACAGTAAAAATGCGGTCGTCAGCCTCTCGTCTCTTGCACATCTAATGATAACATAAGATGGAGTCAGACGAACCCTCCTACAAAACGTGAGAACAAAGTCATTACTACAGGACTGTATGAGAAAGGGATTTATTCTACAAAAAACGCTGGGGCCACAAATGAGAGAGTCTGGGCCCCGTGGCTGGATACTCCGGGCCCCCAGCGTGTTAGGACCAGATGGGGTCTTTGTAAAATAGGAACTGAATATGAGACCCTCTGTTTGGGGACATTTTGTTGTAATTACCCTTTAAAAAAACTGTAATAAAAAATAACTGATACAAGTGTTTCGTTTTCCCCCATTTTGTCTGTAGGAGGTAAAGAGCCGCGGCTGAAGATGCTTTATCTCCAGATGGCTACAGAGGAGGGAGGATTGGCAACTCCGAATGTCATTGTCTATTGTGGGATTGGGAATTAGGAAAAGGGGCAGGAGGAAATTTTAGGTCTTGTTTTAGGGCAAGAGATGCAGTATTTGTCCATAAAATGTAAATGTTAAATGATACTCCAGCACCAGCATTCTCAGGTACACTGGATACTCGATCAAGTATAAAATCCGATGATGTGATGCTGCTGCCAGTCACAGTAATGCCAGCCAACATGGCTATAACACTACCGTGTTTGGCAGGCAATCCTGGCGTGTTTATTGGCCATCTAACATTAGACTTCTGATCATGTGCAGTGCGCTGGCACACTTAGGGTATGGTCAAGATGGCGGATCAACGCAGAAGAGAGAGGCTGGTACAAGGTCTCTGCTTATACTGTGGTGGCGCATCTCATTTCCTGCGCTCATGTCCAGAGAGGCCGGGAAACGCCTCCACTTAGATCAGGTAAGAGAGGCCTCCCTAAGTGTGTGTGAACCCTCTCCACCTCTTACTCTTTCTGTTCTGATAGTTCAGGGTCAGAGACGTAGCTCTGAACTAGCATATTTGGATTCGGGTGCGGCAGGTAACTTTATTCGGCTTAAGGAGGTGAAGAAATACTGGATTCCGGTGGTCGCACTGAGATGCCCTCGAATGATTGCTTCTGTAGATGGCAAGCCTCTGCAGGAGTCTGTCTCTATGGTTACCGAGGAGGTAACTCTGCAAGTGGGAGCTCAGCACCAAGAGAGGATTGCGCTCTACATTTTGCCCAACTTGTCTCATCCCTTTTTGCTCAGTCTTCCTTGGCTTCAGACTCACGAACCTGTCCTGGATTGGCGTTCTGGTGAGATTCTTCGGTGGGGACATTCAAGCCAAGAGAGGTGCATAGTTTCAGTCCGTCCAGTTACGGATTTTCAATCCTCCTCTGGCCCTGTGGGCTTGCCTCCTGCCTATTGGTCTTTTTCTGACGTTTTCGACAAGAAAGAAGCCGAGACTCTTCCGCCTCATCAGCCCTATGACTGCCCTGCCGAATTACGTCCCGGGACCACACTGCCCAGAGGCCGGATCTATCCTTTATCCCCTGCAGAGACGTCTGCCATGTCTGAGTACAGCCAAGAAAATCTCGCAAAGGGTTTTATAAGAAAATCCTCCTCGCCTGCTGGTGCCAGTTTTTTCTTTGTAAAAAAGAAGGACGGCTCTCTAGTCCCTGCATCGACTACCAAGGTCTGAATGACATCACGGTAAAGAATAAATAACCTCTGCCGTTAATTTCAGAGCTCTTTGATCACTTGAGAGGGACGTGGATTTTCTCGAAGTTGGACCTACGTGGAGTCTACAATCTCGTACGTATTCGCCCAGGGGATGAGTGGAAGACTGCCTTTAACACCCGGGATGGACATTATGAGTATCTTGTCATGCCCTTTGGTTTGTGTAACACTCCCGCAGTTTTTCAAGAATTTGTCAACGACATGTTTCAGGATCTGCTTTACTCCTGCATGGTGGTCTACCTTGACGATATCCTCATCTTCTTACCGGATCTGTCTTCCCACAGACAGAGCGTTTGTCTTGTTCTGCAGCACCTCCGAGAGAATCGCCTTTATGCGAAGATGGAAAAGTGTCTCTTCAAGCGATCATCTTTGCCCTTTTTAGGGTATATTGTCTCTGAGAATGGACTGGAGATGGATCCAGAGAAGTTGTCCGCTATCCTCCAGTGGCCTCGTCCGGTAGGGGTGAAAGCTATCCAATGCTTCCTCGGTTTTGCCAATTACTACCGACATTTTATTCCGCATTTCTCGTCCATCATCAAGCCTATCTCCAACCTCACTCGGAAGGGATCCAGTTCTATTGTTTGGTCTCCAGAGGTCGAAGAGGCTTTCTCTAGTCTTAAACAGGCTTTCTCAACCGCACCAGTATTGCATCGGCCTGAGGCTAATAAGCCGTTTGTCCTGGAAGTGGACGCCTCTTCCACTGCAGCTGGCGCAGTGTTATCCCAAAGGTCTTCTTCCGGTCGATTGGTTTCCTGCGGATTCTTTTCTAAGGCCTTCTCTCCTGCGGAGTGCAACTATTCTATTGGGGATCGAGAGTTGCTAGCCATCAAGATGGCCCTTGGGGAGTGGCGCCTTTTGCTGGAGGGAGCTGTTCATCCGTTTATCATCTTCACTGACCATAAGAATCTGGCCTACATCCAGTCAGCCCGGAGGCTCAATCCCTGACAGGCCAGGTGGTCCTTGTTCTTCGCTCGCTTCGATTTTGAATTGCATTTTCGTCCTGGTCTGAAGAATGTTAAAGCAGACGCCTTATCTCAGTCTCATCAACCTCAAGACTTAGAGGAGGATCTCTCTCACATCATTGATCTGGTCAAGGTCATTTCTGTGGCTCCCGTGAGGTTGATTACTCCATCGCCTGGCAAGACCTTTGTTCCTGAGACCAAAAGGACTCAAGTGTTGCGGTGGGGCCACTCCTCCAAAATATCTGCTCATGTTGGGGTTAAAAAGACTTTGGAACTCATCTCTCGGTTTTACTGGTGGCCCTCGCTCTACCAAGATGTGATTCACTTCTCTGCTTCTTGCTCCTCTTGTGCCAAGGTCAAAGTTCTCAGACGATTACCTTCTAGACTGTTGCTTCCATTACCTGTTCCCTCTACTCATTGGCAACACATTGCCTTGGATTTCATCACGGATCTGCCCTGTTGTTCTGGTTTCACTACCATCCTGGTAGTGGTAGACCACTTCTCCAAGATGGCACACTTTGTTCCGTTACAGCAACTACCTTCAGCTCATGAATTGGCAAAAGTATTTGTCCAGCATGTTTTTTTTGACTTCATGGATTCCCTTCACACATGGTGTCAGATCGAGGTGAGCAGTTTACTTCTCGATTTTGGAAGGCTCTGTGCGGACTTCTGGAGGTCAAGTTGGATTTCTCTTCTGCGTATCACCCTCAAACCAATGGTCAAGTGGAACGTGTCAATCAGGTGTTGGCGTCCTATCTTCGCCATTTCTCTAATGCACATCATGATAATTGGTCAAGTCTTCTTCCATGGGCTGAGTTTGCCTACAATAACCACCCTAGCGAGTCTTCAGACAAGTCTCCATTCTTTGTGGTCTTTGGCATGCATCCCAGGGTTCTATTGCCCGTCTCAGCCACCGCTGGGGTTCCAGCAGCAGACTCCGTGACTGTGGATTTCTACAAGATCTGGCTGGAGACTGAGGAAGCCCTGGAAAAGATGGGTGAACGCGTGAAGAGACATGCTGACAAGAGGCGCCTGGATGCTCCATCTTTTCTTCCTGGCGAAAAGGTTTGGCTGTCTTCAAAATATATTAGATTGAAGATTCCTTCTTACAAGCTTGGACCTCGTTATATCGGCCCTTTTGAAGTCCTCCGGCGCATTAACAATGTAGCTTACAAGCTCAGGTTGCCTGTCTCACTCCGTATTCCTTATGTCTTCCACGTCTCTCTCCTGAAGCCGGTCATTCTTAATCATTTTCATTCTGTTCCTAGTTCTTCTCCTCCTCCGATCTCTGCAGATAACGCTTTTGAGGTGGAGGATATCTTAGCATCCAAAAGAGTCAGGGGCAAGACATTCTTTTTGGTTGATTGGAAAGGCTTTGGTCCTGAGGAGAGGCCTTGGGAACCTAGGGAGAACATTAATGCTCCTCGCATTCTTAAGAAGTTTTTGTCTAAGAATAGAGGGAGGGGGTGTAATAGAGGGGGTACTATTACCTCGGCTCCTGTTCCTGGCGCTCCACCTGCTGCCGCCGGGTCCAAGTCACGAGCTGTCCCCGCTGCATCCTCCTCACTCCGGTTCTCGGTGCTGACATCCCGGCGCGCGTCCTCCCTGCACTCAGCTGCCCGCTCCTGTGGGTTGCGCAGGCGCAATAGGTTCTGACCGCGCGCGCTCCCTTTGCTCTTCTCTTCCTTCATGACCTGACCCGGCAGTACTTCCTGGCCAATCGATGTCTGGCGTCAGGTATTTCAGGCCCTCCTCCCTTAGTGGAGGCGCCTGATTATCATGTTTACCCTGCCATAGTTAGGCCGCATTGTTACCCTGTGCTTTGCTAGTCTAGTTGCTGATTAACCCTTTGGTTTCCTTCCTCTCTTTCTGTACCTGCTCCCATGTTCCTCAGTTCCAGTGTTCCCATTCCTCAGTCCGATCCTCAGCTCCTCATCAGTCTCTTCTTTCAGTCTTCTGGCTCACCTTGTCCTCAGCTCCTTTACTTCCCACCCAGGTTTTACTCCGTCTCCTCCTTCCTGTTTTTCCTTGCCTGGCTTCCCTCCGTTCCTTTCCTCTTAGTTTTACTCCCCGGTTCTCCCTGTTTCCTTTTCTTTGAATCGATCCCTGGTCTTGGCCTCCGTGGTACTTGATATCCCTGTGCTTGCCTCCTAACAGTCCCTGTATAGAGGTTGGTCCCACTCTGGAGTGCTCGCTCGGGGGAGGTTCGGTTCCACGGTCCAGTGGGTCCACTCTTTGTTCCCGTCGCCTTCGGCGTAACATGCACTTTATTGATTTCTTGGCTGCTATATATACTTTTTATATGGTAAGGCATTCTGTCTACTACAAATCATATATGACACTCATTTTTGCCTAGATTCTGTGCATTTTTGCATTTTATACACCTTGGAAAAATGTTGCTGTTATATTGACCAGCAAATCATAAAATTTTTTTTTTGCACACCATAGTTGTATTTGCCTTATACTTATATTGGCACTGTGAGTAAGGCTTATTGCCTAACCTAATCCTTGCAAATACTTCTTAGTGTTACCATCTGATAATGATTTATGTGGTCAGACATTGTGTCAGTTATGCTTTTATTTTTGGTATATGCTTCCCATTTTTTGATAGGTTATATTTAGTTTGGAAGTGCCAATACACCTAGGCCATTTTTTTTGTTTATCTGAAATAATAGTAGAAGAAGTCAGCAGCAGTGACTCACACACACGGCCTTTATAACTGCATAAGTGTGCAATCATGGAAGGCTACCTTTTTTTCTTTTATTTCTGCTCTTTCATTTTTCCCTCCCCTTCTAAGAGCTGTAACTTTGACTTTGTCAGCGGGAAAATAAAAAATGTTGTGTGGACTTTTGTAGACACGTTTATATTTGACAGGTCAGTATCTCCGGTACTTGTGGTGACAGTTTCCACATATACCGGATACACTGACACACACACAGACCCAGTGAATGAATGAGTCTGCGCACAAGTGTGTGTTTCGAATCACACGGACACATTCAAGTCAATGAGTCCATGTGACAGGTACCCCACATGGATGCCATCCGTGCAAGCCGTATCAGAGCCTGGGAATCAGTGTACAGTTTACTCTGTTCCCAAGTACAAAGTGCTGAACGCTGCCCTCATCATGGTTCCCAGCCAGACTAGGACAAAAAAGCAGCCCTGCCACACAAATCCCACCAACCCACATACTATAACACATCCCACCCCCCGATCAGTGGATTTTTATTTACTTACTCCAGAGATTTGGGTTTTTGTCAGTGCTGGAGTGGCGCTTCAAGTGTGTACCCCCTAGCCCCAGTAATATTCTCACCCTCCAGCATCTTCCAGGATGGCCAGGACAAGGTTCTCATAGACTAGTACTGAAATGTGACCTCGATGCCGCTCCATGAAAAAAATATAAAAAAATAAATATATAAAAGTTCAAATCACCCCCCTTTCACCCCATTCAAAATAAAACTATAAAAAAAAATCAAACATACAAATATTTGGTATCACCGCATTCAGAATTGCCCGATCATTAAAAAAAGAAATTAACCTGATCGCTAAACAGTGTAGCGAGTAAAAAAGTCAAGAAGTCAGAATTACGTTTTTTTTGTCACTGTGACATTGCACTAAAATGCAATAATGGGTGATCAATAGATCGTATTTGCGCCAAAATCATATCAATAAAAACTTCAGCTCGGCGCACAAAAAATAAGCCCTCACCCAACCCGAGATGTCAAAAAATGGAGGCACTATGGGTATTGCAAAATGGCGCAACTTTTTTCGCTATAAAAACGCGGTATGTTAAATATGAATTAATTGAATTATTTTTAATCTCAATTCAGTACTGAGCACATTGATTCTTGCTGACAGTACAAAGGGCTATTTCTGTGTATGTATAAGTCAACACCATATACAGGGAACACGTGGTCTGTAGGAAACATATAAACGTCTCTTAGAAGGGTGGGGGTTTGCTTTTGTCACGTGGGGGTTGTCACCTACTTCCTTCACTATCATTCTCCATGGACATCAGACAAGTCACTCAAGGAAGCAACAGCTGGTAGCGGTAGCCATGATGACCTTCAGATTTCACACAGACAGAAGGCTTCTACCATTCAGAACTTTGGGAAAGATGAGTATCAAGTGCTGATATCTACACATGGACAATCTGTTCGTAACTATTTCATCAATTTTATGTTTCACTGCAATGTGGTTTTTCTGTGGACAATTCAATAAACCACTACACTTTTTATGAGAATATCATGACATTTTTCTTTAAGAATAACGCACCTGGTGAATAGTCTTGATTAAATAAATGTGCAAAATATGCATATTTAACACGGTAAAACCACGAAAAAAAATCATACATTAAGCATTCTATTATTAGAATGCAATCCGCAATTTTTGTGGACGTTGCATTTTTTTTCTGCAGCGGAATCGCATTTCGGAAAAAAATGCAACATGTTCATTCTTTGTGCGGAATCGCGGGGAGTCCACACACACGTTCCCAGTAATGCCTAGCGGCAATGATCCCAGATGACGTAGTGGTCTCGCAAGACCACTAGGTCATCACAGGTCATTGCCGCAAAAGCATCCTTGGGAACGGGAGCATCGCGAGGAGCGGCAAGACTGCCGGAGACGCCGGAAGGTGAGAATATCACGATTTTTTTACTTTTTTTATTATTTTTAACATTAGATCTTTTTACTATTGATGCTGAATAGGCAGTATCAATAGTAAAAAGTTGGTCACACTTGTCAAACACTATGTTTGACAAGTGTGACCAACCTGTCAATCAGTTTTCCAAGCAATGCTACAGATCGCTTGGAAAACACTAGCATTCTGCAAGCTAATTACGCTTGTAAAATGCTAGTGTTTAGTGGGAAAACGCATGCGTTTTTCCCGTGGCAGAGAGTTCTGGAATTGCCGCGGAAATTTCCGCGGCAATTCCGGACTTGTGCACATAACCTTAAACAGGTTTTCCAAGATTTATTTTTGTTTGGCCATAGGAATATAAAAAACAAACCAATAATGACAATCCACAAGTGCAATGCAGCCTCTCTGACAACAGGACAGGAGAAGTGTATACAGTGCCTACAAGTAGTATTCAACCCCCTGCAGATTTAGCAGGTTTACACATTTGGAATTAACTTGGCATTGTGACATTTGGACTGTAGATCAGCCTGGAAGTGTGAAATGCACTGCAGCAAAAAAGAATGTTATTTCTTTGTTTGTTTGTCTTTTAAATTGGGAAAAGTATTTTCAGAGGGTCATTTATTATTCAACCCCTCAACCTACCAGAATTCTGTTTGGTTCCCCTAAAGTATTAAGAAGTAGTTCAGGCACAAAGAACAATGAGCTTCACATGTTTGGATTAATTATCTCTTTTTCCAGCCTTTTCTGACTATTTAAGACCCTCCCCAAACTTGTGAACAGCACTTGAGGCTGGAAAAAGAGATAATTAATCCAAACATGTGAAGCTCATTGTTCTTTGTGCCTGAACTACTTCTTAATACTTTAGGGGAACCAAACAGAATTCTGGTAGGTTGAGGGGTTGAATAATAAATGACCCTCTGAAAAAACTTTTCCCAATTTAAAAAAAAAATAAACAAAGAAATAACATTCTTTTTTGCTGCAGTGCATTTCACACTTCCAGGCTGATCTACAGTCCAAATGTCACAATGCCAAGTTAAATCCAAATGTGTAAACCTGCTAAATCTGCAGGGGGTTGAATACTACTTGTAGGCACTGTATATAAAAAGAACAACAACAAAATTCCTCACTAGTGATGAGCGAGTATACTCGTTGCTCGGGTGACCTCCGAGTATTTGTTAGTGTTCGGACATTTAGTTTTCATCACCGCAGCTGAATGATTTACAGCTACTAGCCAGCCTAAGTACATGTGGGGGTTGCCTGGTTGCTAGGCAATCCCCACATGTATTCTAGTAGCTGTATGGCTATGTGACCACGTTGCGGATTGGTGTGTGGAGTTTTCCGCATTGTTTTTGCAAAATCCGCAGGTAAACCACCCTGCGGATTACCCGTGGATTTACCGCGGTTTTTGTGCGGATTCCACCTGCGGTTTTACTCCTGCGGGGTCCTATTGAGGAGCAGATGTAAACCGCTGTGGTATACGCACAAAGAATTGACATGCTGGGGAAAAAACAAAGCTGCGCTTCCGCGCATTTTTTTCACAGCATGTGCACTGCGGATTTTGTTGTCCATACGTTTACAGGGTACTGTACAACGCATAGAAAACAGCTGCAGATCCGCAGCATCAAATCCGCACCAAAATCCACAAAGCGTGCACATAGCCTAAATCATTCAGCTGTAGCGATGAAAACTAAATCTCTGAATTCTAACAAATACTCGGAGGTCACAAGAGCGTGCTCGGGAAAACTCGCTCATCACTATTCCTCACCTTTCCGCAGAGATGCTTTTAATCTATTAGTCCACATCACAGGTTCAGCTCTGCTACATCTAGATGGCAGGCCAATATGAGCAGGAAAAAGGCTTCTCTCCTGTGTGGGTTCTCTGGTGTATATCAAAATCTGATTTCTGGTTAAAACATTTCCCACATTCTGAACAGGAAAAAGGCTTCTACCCTGTGTGAGTTCTCTGGTGGCTATCAAGAGCCGATTTCCAGATAAAACATTTCCCACATTTTGAACAGGAAAAAGGCCTCTCCCCTGTGTGAATTCTGTGGTGGGTAACAAAATTTGATTTACGTGCAAAACATTTCCCACATTCTGAACATGAAAAAGGTTTTTCTCCTGTGTGAGTTCTGTGGTGGCTATCAAGAACAGATTTCCGGTTAAAACATTTCCCACATTCTGAACAGGAAAAAGGCTTCTTCCCTGTGTGAGTTCTCTGGTGCTGAACAAAATGTGATTTACGTGCAAAACATTTCCCACATTCTGAACAAGAAAAAGGTTTCTCCCCTGTGTGAGCTCTCTGGTGGCAAACAAAATATGATTTACGTGCAAAACATTTCCCACATTCTGAACATGAAAAAGGTTTCTCCCCTGTGTGAGCGCTCTGGTGGTCAACAAAACATGATTTACGTGAAAAACATTTCCCACATTCTGCACAGGAAAACGGTTTCTCCCCTGTGTGTGTTCTCTGGTGGATATCAAGATCCGATTTCCAGTTAAAACATTTCCCACATTCCGAACAGGAAAAAGGCTTCTCCCCTGTGTGAGTTCTCTGGTGGATATCAAGAAGCGATTTCCAGATAAAACATTTCCCACATTCCAAACAGGTAAAAGGCTTCTCCACTGTGTGAGTTCTCTGGTGGTTAAGAAAATGTGATTTCATTGTAAAATATTTCGTACATTCTGAACATGAATATAACTTCTTCGCTTTAGGATCAGTTTGTTTTTTAATGCCTCTTTTGGGACTTTGATTTTCCTTAGTAGTCGGTAATGAATCAGACGATGGGACAGGTTTCATAGGATCAGATGACAGATCTTTGCTGTGAATGGATGATTGTATATGTGGAGTAATAGCAATCACTTCAGTTGTATCCTGTAGGATCTCAAGATCATCAGATTTAAAAACTGAAGATGTCAGCTGTCCATCTGATCTCCTGGTACAATCTGATAAGATAAAAAAAACTATTTTTAATAAAATATCCATGAGTTTTATATTTTTGAACATTTCTAATTAAACTGTCCATAAAAATGACAAGCTTTGTAAAAAACTTTAATTATTTACCAAGACAATGACAGTTCACAGTCTAATAGAAAACCTTATTGGATGAACCAGTAGAGCGTAGAGTTCAACTGTTTGCTCATTCTGCCTCCCAAATATCGAATAAAAAGAAACCAATCAATGTTATGTAGGCGAAAATAATACCAATTCTCATCTCATAAAAAACAAGTCCCCACTCAGGTTCATCACCTGTCAATGGAAAAACAGAGTTGCCACACTATTAGTGGCTCAAAGGCTGTTGAAAAGCAACAAGGTTTCTATAAACCAATGCAGCAACATCCCTCTCACTTCTGAGTCTTGCAGTGTGGGCAAACAACATTTATTATTCCTGTATTTAGCAATATTATAGTGAGAACAATCCATTTCATTTACAGTGTGTGTCTCCTGGAGCACAATCTGGTCACTATGTGTTAGGTAACAAAATGGCAAATGTGCAAATGTTTTCACTCTCCAGCATTATTATTATTAATTATTATAGTGCCATTTATTCCATGGCGCTTTACATGTGAGGAAGGGTATACATAATAAAAACAAGTACAATAATCTTAAACAACACAAGTCACAACTGGTACAGCAGAAGAGAGGACCCTGCCCGCGAGGGCTTACAATCTACAAGGGATAGGTGAGGATACAATAGGTGAGGGTAGAGCTGGTCGTGCAGCGGTTTGGTCGATCGGTGGTTATTGCAGGTTGTAGGCTTGTCGGAAGAGGTAGGTCTTCAGGTTCTTTTCGAAGGTTTCGATGGTAGGCGAGAGTCTGATATGTTGTGGTAGAGAGTTCCAGAGTAGGGTTGATGAACAAGAGAAATCTTATATGCGATTGGGGGAAGAGGAGATAAAAGGGGAGTAGAGAAGGAGATCTTGTGAGGATCGGAGGTTGCGTGCAGGTAAGTCCCGGGAGACGAGTTCACAGATGTATGGAGGAGACAGGTTGTGGATGGCTTTGTATGTCATGGTTAGGGTTTTGTACTGGAGTCTCTGGGCAATGGGGAGCCAGTGAAGGGAATGACAGAGGGGAGAGGCCGGGGAATGGGGGGGGACAGGTGCATTAGTCAGGCAGTAGACTTTAGAATAGATTGGAGGGGTGCGAGAGTGTTCGAGGGGAGGCCACAGAGCAGGAGGTTGCAGTAGTCAAGGCGGAAGATGATCAAGACATGGATTGGATGGTTTTTCCAGATTCTTGGTTTAGGAATGTATGGATCCGTGAAATATTTTTGAGTTGAAGGAGGCAGGAAGGGGAAAGGGCTTGGATATATGGTTTGAAGGAGAGATCAGCCTCAAGGATTACCCAGACGCAGTGAGCTTGTGGGACTGGGGAGAGCGGGCAGCCGTTTACTGTAATGGATAAGTTTGTTGGGGGGAGTTCACGTGAGATGGGGGAAAGATGATGAATTCTGTTTTGTCCATGTTCAGATTTTGAAATCTAGCGGAGAAGAAGGATGGGGGGGCTCTGGGGGGTGTCGACCAAAACTGTCTCTGATATTATCAATCTTCTGCTTGAATAATAAGGCAAAGTCTTCAGCTAAGATGAGTGGGGAGGGAGGAGGTGCTGGGGGACAGAGGAGAGAATTGAAGGTGTTGACTAACTGTTTAGGGTTGTGAGACAGGGAGGATATGAGAGATGAGAAGTAGGTTTGTTTAGCTGCAGTAAGTGTGGCCTTGAAAGTAGTGAGGGACTCTTTGAATGCGATGACGTGCTCGTTGGAGTGGGATCTTTTCCATCTCTGCTCAGCAGCCCTGGAAGCTCACCTCAGTTCTTTGGTCAGGCTGGTGTGCCAGGGCTGTCTGTTGATTTTGCGAGCTTTGGTATGTGTGAGACATCTATCATTATGCCATTATGGTCTATTCCTATTTATGGTCCCCTGATGAGCCCCTATACTAGGAGGGGGCGAAACGTGTAGGGACAAGGACACTGGGACAAATAATGCTGTTTTACTCAGATAAGTTACCTACTATGGTGTCCTTAGCATGCTATTGTTGAATTATGACAACTCATTTATGATATTTGGTGGATAGCACCTTGTTGAAGTATGTTCCAAAAAGAAAGGAGCAAGGTTTCTATTTAGAATGCTATGGTAAAATGTACTGGTCGCTGAGAAATTTTATCTTGTGGCAATCTATTATATGTGTAGACCTAAAGTACAGGGATGATGTAAAAATGTGAAGACTAAAGAAACTGACACGTCACTCCTCTTCATATATATAGGGGTTTCGGTGCCTGAGACAAGGGTCACCACTCCCTTCACAAATGTAGAAAATGATGTCCCGGCACTCAAAAAAATGTTATTCAGGCAAATTAACTTTTATTAGCAGAACACATTCCAGAGATTTGTTGTAACGTTTCGGTCTTTACATTGACCTTCGTCAGACAAAAAGTCTGGCGCACATCCACCATTTTTCTGCACCTCACACGCTGAAGCGTCGGACCCCTTTGCTATGTCCTGCACTGGACTTTTCCATTGATGGCTCCTTCCTGCCCATGGCTATTGATAGGACTTCTTATATGATTATATGCGCTATATAGACTTTTTGTCTGACGAAGGTCAATGTAAAGACCGAAACGTTACAACAAATCTCTGGAATGTGTTCTGCTAATAAAAGTTAATTTGCCTGAATAACATTTTTTTGAGTGCCGGGACATCATTTTCTACAGATGTAAAAATGTGGGACTAATTTGGCTATCTATACATGTATCACACTAGAGCCAATAGACATTATCAGTATATGGTACTCTGTTTTATATCATCACTTTTAAATGAGCATAAATATATGCATCCGTGGTTTACATCCTTTTGATATATTGTGAAATAACCACAGCCCTATCCAATTGGCAAGCCTTTTTTCTTGCTTATTTTTTATGCAGAAGATTCATTAAGGCTAGATTACTCAGCTAGATCTTTTATGTGTGTGCATGGTGTGGGGGGGACTTGGGTTTGGGTAGTGGCTAGGGCTTTCTAGGGACAGCCGACGCGGAGTGGGGGCTCCATATCGTGTGTTAGGGTGCCAACCTCCACTGTTAGGAAGGGCACAGGTCATTTAGGATCACATTAGGGTCCAACTATGAATTTGCCACCTACTACCCCCTATTTTTTGTCCACTGCTCTGGCCCACCAATACCCAGTCCTTTTCTTGGTGTTAGTTAACATATTTGACTTTTTTGCTGATTAAATTGTAAAAGTAAAAATAAAGGTATTTTTTAAGGGTTATTTTCTTTTTTGGTCTTTAAGTATGTGTGAGAGGGGCAACAGATTCCAAAGCTACAGCTATTGTGGTGTTATATAGAGCGGCAGCCGCATTGTGTAGGGAACTTATTTCTGTAAGAGGGAGTAGGGATTCAGAGAGTGAGTGTAGATCGAGGTGTTTAAGATTTCTGAGAGGGTGTGCAAGTTTGTGGGTTGGGGGCTGTAGACAAGGAGTGGAGAGGGAAGTGAATGTGAGTAGGTTGTGGTCAGAAAGAGGAAAAGGTGCGTTAGAGAGGTTAGATAGGGAGCAGAGGCAGGAGAAGATGAGGTCCAGTGTGTGGCCATCTTTGTGGGTGGCTGTAGAAGACCATTGAGTGAGGCCCAAGGAGAAAGTGAGAGATAGACGCTTAGTGGCAGCTGAGAGGGAAGTGTCAATGGGGATGTTGAAGTCACCCAAGATGATAGTTGGGATGTCAGCGAAGAGGAAATGAAGTATCCAGGTGGTGAAGTGGTCAAAGAAGGTGGTGGATGGCCCTGGGGGCGGTAAATGAGAGCCAGTTGGAGGGGTAGTAGATGAGCACAGAGTGCACCTCAAAGGAAGGTATGGTAACAGAGGGTGGTAATTGGATTGGGGTGAAGGAGCAGTTATCTGACAGGAGAAAACCAACTCCTCCACCATGCTTGCTGCTGGGGCAGGGTGTGTGAGAAAGGTGGAATCCACCATACGAAAGTGCAGCAGGAGAGGCTATGTCAGAAGGGGTGAGCCAGGTTTCGGTGATGGCGAGGAAGGAAAGTTTGGTAGTAACAAAAAGATCATGGATGTGGGAAAGCTTGTTGCAGACAGAGCGAGCATTCCACAGAGCTCCTGTTAGTGGGACTGGGGAGGCAGGGGCTGGGCGAATGGGTATAAGGTTAGGGAGGTTATGGAAATTTGTGATAGAGCGTGGATGGGAGGTAGAAATGACTGTGGGGATGTGGTGAGGAGAACCAGGCTTTGGAGAGATATCACCAGCAGTGAGAAGGAGCAGAGAAAGTGTTAGCAGGTGGGAGCAGGAGAGGGCATGAGGTGGCTGTCTGTGTTTGGAGACAGAGGATTGTATGTTGAGGAACAGTTCTGAGGAGGAGGTGAGATGGATGGGGAGAATTGAAGAAGAGATGAACAGTTCCTTACTAGGAGCAGGGATTAGGGGAGTTAGCAGAAAGAGATGGATTATAGGGGTGATAGTGAAAACAAACAGAAACATTGTTACAGTGACTGTGTCCAGTTCCCTTCAGTTCCCTTCTCTTTCAATTCTTGTTTTAATTCTGATCTTCACACTTGTATGATACACTTATAAGATACACACTGAAGACTAAAGGTACCGTCACACTAAACGATATCGCTAGCAATCCGTGACGTTGCAGCGTCCTCGCTAGCGATATCGTTTAGTTTGACACGCAGCAGCGATCAGAATCCTGCTGTGATGTCGCTGGTCGCTGAATAAAGTCCAGAACTTTATTTGGTCGTCCGATCGCTGTGTATCGTTGTGTTTGACACCAAAAGCAACGATACCAGCGATGTTTTACACTGGTAACCAGGGTAAACATCGGGTTACTAAGCGCAGGGCCGCGCTTAGTAACCCGATGTTTACCCTGGTTACCAGCGTAAAAGTAAAAAAAACAAACAGCACATACTCACATGCACGTCCCCCGGCGTCTGCTTCCTGACACTGACTGAGCGCCGGCCCTAAATTGAAAGTGAAACCACAGCGGTGACGTCACCGCTGTGCTGTTAGGGCCGGAGCTCAGTCAGTGTCAGGAAGCGGACGGCAGGGGACGCGCATGTGAGTATGTGCTGTTTGTTTTTTTTACTTTTACGCTGGTAACCAGGTTAAACATCGGGTTACTAAGCGCGTCCCTGCGCTTAGCAACCCGATGTTTACCCTGGTTACCCGGGGACCTCGGCATCGTTGGTCGCTGGAGAGCTGTCTGTGTGACAGCTCCCCAGCGATCAAACAGCGACGCTGCAGCGATCGGCATCGTTGTCGCTATCGCTGCAGCGTCGCTTAGTGTGACGGTACCTTTAAGTCTTGGCAGACTTGAGATATGCAATATATGTGCTACAAAGTGCATTCAGGTGTGAAGCAGAGAGGAGTGGTCTCTGTTCATCTTGGTCAGAGAATTAAGAGTGGACCAGATGCATATAATCAAGCCAAAGTAAACAAGGTCATAAATAACACTGGGGTAAAGCTGGGGTTAGTTGAAAGACATACCATGTGAATACTAGGAGCAGAGGTAAGAGTCTGTGTGGAAAGTGGGGTGACGTACCAGGTGGGGATTATATGCACTTCATATAGACAGACAAAGCAGGAAAGCTGGGTGGATGAGCATACCACGTGGGGATTATATCCACTGCATGTTAATTTCCGAGAAGTGGCTGTGGAGTCAAAATATTCACTCCTCCTATAGATTATAACCATCAGTGAATTAATTGATAAAATGGAATCACTTTATGGGGATTTTGACTATTCTGGTTTTCTGTTATTTAGTTATATTAGGGCTTCTGCATATGGTGTGTTCGATCTCATATGGGATCTGTTCCAGCTGTCCAGCTGGAGTAATCTGCTCCCTACTTCAGCCAATTGGAAAGTACCACACCCTACTAAAGCTCAAAGCATATTGCTGGAATCTGCCAGATACAGCATTGTTCTCCTCTGGTTCAGTCCTCTGCTCGCGGCTTGTGTATTTGTTTCCTGTTGTGACCGTGACCCGTTTACTGAATACTCTCGTATCTTCTGATTCTGTATTCTGTCCTTCTGGTTCTGACCCAGCTACCTGACTATTCTTCTTGCCATATAACACCACAGAATAGCAAGTAACACCACGGTCCAAGCATAGGGGTCCCAGTTAGTGATGAGCAAATATACTCGTTATTCGAGATTTCTTGAGCATGCTCGGGGGTCGTCAGAGTATTTTTTAGTACTAGGAGACTTAGTTTTTTCTTGCCGCAGCTGAATGATTTACATCTGTTAGCCAGCATAAGTAAATGTGGGAATACCCTAGCAACCAGGCAACCCCCACATGTACTTATGCTGGCTAACAGATGTAAATCATTCAGCTGCGGCAATAAAAACTAAATCTCCGAGTACTAAAAAATACTCAGAGGACCCCCGAGCATGCTCGAGAAATCTCGAGTAACGAGTATATTCGCTCATCACTAGTCCCAAGGTAAGTCCAGATCCATGTAAGGGTTAGTGATGAGAGAGTATACTCGTTGCTCGGGTTTTCCCGAGCACGCTCGGGTGATCTCCGAGTATTTATAAGTGCTTGGAGATTTAGTTTTCGTCACCTCACCTGAATGATTTACAGATGCTACACAGCTTGAATACATGTGGGGATTCCCTAGCAACCAGGCATTCTTCACATATATTCAGCCTGTCTAGCAGCTGTAAATCATGCAGCTGAGGCAACAAAAACTAAGTCTCCGAGCAGTTACAAATAATCGGAGACTACCCGAGCGTGCTCGGGAAAACCCGAGCAACAAGTACACTCACTCATCACTAGTAAGGGTGTTAAAGGGCGATGAGCAAGGCAATCCTTGAGATATGGAAAGCAGAGAAGATAGAGCCAAGCATGTTCATGGTGGACATCTTTTGAGCTGTCAGGTGACCACGAATAGTGCCCCCAATACATTGTGTCTGCAAACTATTCCAGCTAGCTCTACATTTAAATACCTAAATGGCGCTCCTTCCCTTCTGAACACTGCCATGTTCCCAGACAGTAGTGTACAACCGTATATAGGGTATTGTGCGAAGTTGGAAAACCAAGGTTACTTACCGGTAGCCGGTTTTTCAGGAGTCCATGACAGCACACCTGAGAGAGGGATCCGCCCAGCCAGGACAGGAAACCTACTGAAAATAAAAGGGCAGTACCTCTCCCTCGCTTCAGTTGGTTTTCAGAGCATGAGAGGTCCCCCTGGTTAGTTCACATGGCAAACTATCACATCATATTAATAAAACAAAAAACACCCAGCTAAAGTGCACACCAAAGGGTGAAAAAAGGGGGGGAATATACAGGTGCTGTCATGGGCTTCGGAAAAAAATGGCTACTGGTAAGTAACTTTGGTGTTTTCCCTTTCCCATGACACCTTAGGGAGGGACCGCCGCTTGCAGCACCCTTCTACCAAAGGTAAGATCAGTTGAGGACAGATTCAATCGGTAGTGTTTAAAGAAGGTAGACGGTGAGGACCAGGTAGCGGCCTTACATATCTGATCAATCGATAAATCCGCTTTTTCTGCCCAGGAAGTAGCCATAGCTCTGGTGGAGTGAGCCTTCAGGGATCGGAGCACCACATGCAGCATAGGACAAGCTAATGGCCTCCCTAATCCATTTGGCAATGGTACTTTTGGATACCCCATATCCCTTCCTGCTACCCTGGAATAGGGACTGATCCTTCCTCCACTGACTGGTCATGAATATGTACTGTAACATGGACCTTCTTACAGTTAATGTATGAAACTTTTCCTCCCTGGATTCTTAGGATTATTACAAAATGAGGGTAATACAATCTCCTGACTCCTATGGAACTTAAGAACTACTTTAGGTAGATAGGCCAGATCTGGTCTTAGACATTTTAGGACAGGGTGGTTCTGTGTTACAAGACCTGGTAAGAATCCCTGCCGACTCAATAATGCTCTCTCAAATTCCAGGCTGCCAGATGGCAGCCCTTCACTTGAGAGTGGCATACTGGTCCCTGGCTAAGCAGGTCAGGAACCTCTGGTAGAATCCATGGATCGGTTACTGACATCCGTCTTAGGAGGGAGAACCTAGGTCTTTTCAGCCAAAAAGGACCAATAAGAATTACCCTCGCTTGCTCCATTCTGATCTTTCTTACTACTACTGGAATCATTGCTATCGGTGGAAACAAGTAAGCGAGGCTGAACTTCCACGGTATTTGAAGGGCATCTACCGTAAATGTCTTCTCTCTCGGATCTAACGAGCAGAAGCTCTCCAACTTTCTGTTGTGAAGAGTGGCAAATAAGTCTATTACCAGTTTGCCCCAGGCCTGCACTATCTGTTGGAATACCCGGGGATTCAATCAGCATTTTCCCTGTTTTAGCATTTTGCAACTTAGGTAGTCTGCTTCTGTGTTTTCAACACCCTTTATGTGTGAAGAACTGTGAGGGATAGTAGGTGATGTTCTGCTAACAGGAGAAGGACAGATGTGTTGTGAACTCTATTTTTGGGCTCCCTCTAGTGGTCACAAGCGGTACTGTGTAGTGTTGTCTTTCTGCAGGTTGCAGCATCAGCTGGTTCGTTATCCTTGGTTGGTTTCCTATTTAGCCCACCTGGATACTCAGTTCCTGGCCTGCTATCAATGTATTCAGTGCTCTTCAGATTCCTTGTGTCTACCTTGCTCCCAGTCTCTCCAAGACAAGCTAAGTTTTTGTTTGATCAATTTTTGATTATCAGTGTTCATTATGTTTTTAGTCCAGCTCGCTAAAATGTGATTTCATCGCTTGCTGGTTGCTCTAGGGGACTGAGTTTCTCCCCCCACACCGTTAGTTGGTGTGGGGGTTCTTGAAATCTTACAGTGGATATTTTGTAAGGGTTTTTTACTGACCGCATAGATTCCCTTTTCTATTTTCTGCTATCTAGTATTAGTGGGCCTCATTTGCTGAATCTGCTTTCACCCCTGTGTATGTGCCTTCCTCTTACCTCACCGTTATTATTTGTTGGGGGCTTCTATATCTTTGGGGATTATTTCTCTGGAGGCAAGAGAGGTCTTTCTTTCTCTCTAGGGGTAGTTAGTTCCTCAGGCTGGCTCGAGACGTCTAGGATTTTTAGGCACGTTCACCGGCTACTTCTAGTGTGTTTGGATAGGTTCAGATTTGTGGTCAGTCCAGTTTGCCACCTCCCTAGAGCTTGTCCTATGTTTGTTACTTAGCTGGAGTAATTTGTGATCCTCAACCACTAAGGATCATAACAGTATAGCAGGCCAAAAAGTGTTTAATGCATCGCAGAAGTGGGATAAAAAGAAGACCTGAGTACATTTTTTTTTTTCCTCCCGCTTTTCCTTTGCTGCAGTCTGTTTAGCTTCTTTCGTCCCCTTGAACTCTGGGTGGTTTTGAGCTCAGCTGCAGACATGAATGTTCAGACTCTGATTTCTAGTGTGGATCATCTTACTGCACGGGTGCAAAGTATTCAGGATTTTGTTATTCATAACCCTATGTCAGAACCAAAGATACCCATTCCTGAGTTGTTTTCTGGAGATAGATCTAGGTTTCTAAATTTTAAGAATAATTGTAAGTTATTTCTATCTCTGAGACCTCGTTCCTCTGGTGATTCCGCTCAGCAAGTTAAAATTGTTATCTCCTTGTTGCGTTGCGACCCTCAAGATTGGGCTTTCTCTCTGGCGCCAGGAGATCCTGCATTGCTTAATGTAGATGCATTTTTTCTGGCTCTTGGACTGCTTTATGAGGAGCCTAATCTTGGGAATCAGGCAGAAAAAGCGTTGCTGGCTATCTCTCAAGGTCAGGATGAAGCAGACGTGTATTGTCAAAAATTTCAGAAATGGTCGGTGCTTACTCAATGGAATGAGTGTGCCCTGGCTGCAAATTTCAGAGAAGGTCTTTCTGAGGCCGTTAAGAATGTTATGGTGGGGTTTCCCACCCCTACAAGTCTGAGTGATTCTATGGCTTTAGCCATTCAGGTTGATCGGCGTTTGCGGGAGCGCAAATCTGCTCATCCTTTGGCGGTATTTTCTGAACAGAGACCTGAGTCTATGCAATGTGACCGAACTCTGACCAGAATTGAGCGACAAAGTCATAGACGTCAAAATGGGTTGTGCTTTTACTGTGGTGATTCTACTCATGTTATCTCAGCATGCTCTAAACGCTTAAAAAAGATCGCTAAACCTGTCACCATTGGTACTATACAGCCTAAATTTATTTTGTCTGTTACTTTGATTTGTTCTTTGTCGTCCTACCCGGTTATGGCCTTTGTGGATTCGGGTGCTGCCCTGAATCTGATGGATTTGTCGTTTGCCAGGCGCTGTGGTTTTGTCCTGGAGCCTTTGGAATTTCCTATTCCTCTGAGGGGAATTGATGCTACGCCATTGGCTGAGAATAAGCCTCAGTATTGGACGCAAATGACCATGTGCATGACTCCCGTACATCAGGAGGTGATTCGCTTTCTTGTTCTGCATAATTTGCATGATGTTGTCGTTTTGGGTCTGCCATGGCTGCAAGCTCATAATCCAGTTTTAGATTGGAAAGCTATGTCTGTGTCAAGTTGGGGTTGTCAGGGAATTCATGGCGATACTCCGTTGGTGTCTATTGCTTCTTCCACTCCTTCTGAGGTCCCCGAGTTTTTGTCTGACTACCAGGATGTATTTGATGAGCCCAGGTCCTGTGCCCTGCCTCCTCATAGGGATTGTGACTGTGCTATAAATTTAATTCCTGGTAGTAAATTCCCTAAGGGACGACTTTTTAATTTGTCTATACCAGAGCATGCCGCGATGCGGAGTTATATAAAGGAGTCTTTGGAGAAGGGACATATTCGCCCATCCTCTTCCCCTCTTGGTGCAGGATTTTTTTTTGTGGCCAAGAAGGACGGTTCTTTGAGACCTTGTATAGATTATCGTCTTCTGAATAAAATCACAGTCAAATTTCAGTATCCTTTGCCACTATTGTCTGATTTGTTTGCTCGGATTAAGGGTGCCAGTTGGTTCACCAAGATAGATCTCCGTGGTGCGTATAACCTTGTGCGCATTAAGCAGGGAGATGAATGGAAAACAGCATTTAATACGCCCGAAGGCCATTTTGAGTACTTAGTGATGCTTTTTGGACTCTCTAATGCTCCTTCTGTGTTTCAGTCCTTCATGCATGACATCTTCCGAGAATATCTGGATAAATTTATGATTGTTTATCTGGATGACATTTTGGTCTTTTCTGATGATTGGGAGTCCCATGTGAAGCAGGTCAGGATGGTGTTTCAGGTCCTGCGTGCTAATGCTTTATTTGTGAAGGGCTCAAAATGCCTCTTCGGAGTACAGAAGGTCTCCTTTTTGGGTTTTATTTTTTCTCCTTCTACTGTGGAGATGGACCCAGTCAAGGTCCAGGCTATTCATGACTGGACTCAGCCCACGTCTGTTAAGAGTCTTCAGAAGTTCTTGGGTTTTGCTAATTTTTACCGTCGTTTCATCGCTAATTTTTCTAGCGTGGTTAAACCTTTGACGGATTTGACCAAGAAGGGTTCTGATGTGACTAATTGGTCTCCTGCGGCCGTGGAGGCCTTTTGGGAGCTGAAGCACCGGTTTTCTTCAGCTCCAGTCTTATGTCAGCCAGATGTCTCTCTCCCCTTCCAGGTCGAGGTTGATGCTTCTGAGATTGGAGCAGGGGCTGTTTTGTCGCAGAGAAGCTCTGATGGCTCTGTGATGAAGCCATGTGCTTTCTTTTCAAGAAAGTTTTCGCCTGCCGAGCGGAATTATGATGTTGGTAATCGGGAGTTGTTGGCTATGAAGTGGGCATTTGAGGAGTGGCGACATTGGCTCGAAGGAGCTAAACATCGTGTGGTGGTCTTGACTGATCACAAAAATCTGATTTACCTTGAATCTGCCAAGCGCCTGAATCCTAGACAGGCTCGTTAGTCGTTGTTTTTCTCCTGTTTCAACTTCATGGTCTCATACCTGCCTGGTTCGAAGAACGTGAAAGCTGATGCACTTTCTAGGAGTTTTGTGCCTGACTCTCTGGGAGTTTCTGAGCCGGCTGGTATTCTCAGAGAGGGAGTGATTTTGTCTGCCATTTCCCCAGATTTGCGACGAGTGCTGCAGAAATTTCAGGCGGATAGACCTGACCGTTGTCCACCAGAGAGACTGTTTGTCCCGGATAGATGGACCAGCAGAGTTATTTCCGAGGTTCATTCTTCGGTGTTGGCGGGTCATCCTGGGATTTTTGGTACCAGAGATTTGGTGGCTAGGTCCTTCTGGTGGCCTTCCTTGTCGCGGGATGTGCGTTCCTTTGTGCAGTCTTGTGGGATTTGTGCTCGGGCTAAGCCTTGCTGTTCTCGTGCCAGCGGTTTGCTTTTGCCTTTGCCTGTTCCGAAAAGGCCTTGGACGCACATTTCCATGGATTTTATTTTGGATCTTCCAGTATCTCAGAAAATGTCTGTCATCTGGGTGGTGTGTGATCGTTTTTCCAAGATGGTCCATTTGGTGCCCTTGCCTAAGTTGCCTTCTTCCTCCGATTTGGTTCCTCTATTTTTTCAGAATGTGGTTCGCTTGCACGGCATTCCTGAAAATATTGTGTCTGATAGAGGATCCCAGTTTGTGTCCAGGTTTTGGCGGACTTTTTGTGCTAAGATGGGCATTGATTTGTCTTTTTCGTCGGCCTTCCATCCTCAGACTAATGGCCAAACTGAGCGAACTAATCAGACGTTGGAAACTTATTTGAGATGTTTTGTTTCTGCTGATCAGGATGATTGGGTGACTTTTTTGCCTTTGGCCGAGTTTGCCCTTAATAATCAGGCTAGTTCTGCTACTTTGGTTTCGCCTTTTTTCTGCAATTCTGGTTTCCATCCTCGTTTTTCCTCGGGTCAGGTTGAGCCTTCTGACTGTCCTGGGGTGGATTCTGTGGTGGATAGGTTGCAGCAGATTTGGAACCATGTGGTAGACAATTTGAGGTTGTCACAGAAGAAGGCTCAGCGCTTTGCCAACCGCCGCCGCGGTGTGGGTCCCCGACTTCGTGTTGGGGATTTGGTGTGGCTGTCTTCTCGGTATGTTCCTATGAAGGTCTCCTCTCCTAAATTCAAGCCTCGCTTCATCGGTCCTTATAAGATCTTGGAAATCCTTAAACCGGTGTCTTTTCGTTTGGATCTCCCAGCATCGTTTGCCATTCATAATGTGTTCCATAGGTCTTTGTTGCGGAGGTATGTGGTACCTGTGGTTCCTTCTGTTGAGCCTCCTGCTCCGGTGCTGGTCGAGGGCGAATTGGAGTACGTGGTGGAGAAGATTTTGGATTCTCGTATCTCTAGACGGAGGCTGCAGTATTTGGTGAAGTGGAAGGGCTATGGTCAGGAGGATAATTCCTGGGTTGTCGCCTCTGATGTTCATGCGGCCGATTTGGTTCGTGCCTTCCACGCGGCTCATCCTGATCGCCCTGGGGGTCTTGATGAGGGTTCGGTGACCCCTCCTTAAGGGGGGGGTACTGTTGTGAACTCTATTTTTGGGCTCCCTCTAGTGGTCACAAGCGGTACTGTGTAGTGTTGTCTTTCTGCAGGTTGCAGCATCAGCTGGTTCGTTATCCTTGGTTGGTTTCCTATTTAGCCCACCTGGATACTCAGTTCCTGGCCTGCTATCAATGTATTCAGTGCTCTTCAGATTCCTTGTGTCTACCTTGCTCCCAGTCTCTCCAAGACAAGCTAAGTTTTTGTTTGATCAATTTTTGATTATCAGTGTTCATTATGTTTTTAGTCCAGCTCGCTAAAATGTGATTTCCTCGCTTGCTGGTTGCTCTAGGGGACTGAGTTTCTCCCCCCACACCGTTAGTTGGTGTGGGGGTTCTTGAAATCTCAGAGTGGATATTTTGTAAGGGTTTTTTACTGACCGCATAGATTCCCTTTTCTATTTTCTGCTATCTAGTATTAGTGGGCCTCATTTGCTGAATCTGCTTTCACCCCTGTGTATGTGCCTTCCTCTTACCTCACCGTTATTATTTGTTGGGGGCTTCTATATCTTTGGGGATTATTTCTCTGGAGGCAAGAGAGGTCTTTCTTTGTCTCTAGGGGTAGTTAGTTCCTCAGGCTGGCTCGAGACGTCTAGGATTTTTAGGCACGTTCACCGGCTACTTCTAGTGTGTTTGGATAGGTTCAGATTTGCGGTCAGTCCAGTTTGCCACCTCCCTAGAGCTTGTCCTATGTTTGTTACTTAGCTGGAGTAATTTGTGATCCTCAACCACTAAGGATCATAACACAGATGTTGCCCCCATAAGGGAAAAGGACCTTGTTCCCCCTTGGTGGTTGATATAAGCCCCCACTCCATAATTGTCAGACATGATTCTGGTATGACGACCGGGAAGGATAGGTTGGAAATGTTTTAAGGCTCTTTCTACAGCCCATAACTCTCTTACATTTGACGTCTGCTCTCTTTCTGGCCGGGACCAGGACCCATATCGAGAGGGTCCCTAGATGTGCACCCCATCCCCTACCGCTTGCGTCCGTCATGATCACATCCTCTATCGGAGTTAGCCACTGAACCCCTGACGCCAAATGCTCCCTTACAGTCCACCAGATTAGGGAATCCCTCACGCCCACTGAAAGGTGCACTTTTCCCTCTAAATGCCCTTTTAACAATTTTTGTGTTGACAGGACCTCCCACTGTAATTGTCTCAGGTGAAATTGTGCCCATCTCACAGCGGGTATACAGGATGTTAGTGATCCTAGCAGGGACATTGCTTTTCTTAGTGTCATTACAGGCTGCTGTATTGCCATCTCCACAAGACTCTGTATTTTGATTATTTTGTTCTCCGGCAGGAGACAGAGCTGGCGCCTAGAGTTCAGAACCAACCCGAGGAAGGATTGAACTTTTTCTGGTGTTAACCTCGACTTGATGACATTTATTTTCCAACCCAATACTGTTAGGGTCGCATTCACTTCTATTTGTCCTACACAGTGATCCACTGACCTCCCTATTATAAGGAAGTCGTCTAGGTACGGGACTATAACTATGTCTCGAGAACGGAGGAAGGACATGACTTCTGACATTAACTTGGTGAATATTCTTGGCGCCATAGACAGATCGAATGGGAGGGCTGCATACTGGTAGTGCCCGAGTCGTCCTTGGACATATACTGCTACCCTCAGAAATTTCTGATAGTCCCAATGGATTGGGACATGATAATAAGCATCTTTTAAGTCTATAGCCACCATAAGGCAGATCGAGAACAACATTTTTATCGCTGTATTTACCGACTCCATTTTGAAGGAGCAATTCACTACTGACCGATTGAGTTTTCTCAAGTTAACAATAATCCTTAGTGAACCGTCCGGTTTCTGTATCAAAAAGAGAGGGGAATAAAACCCTCTTCCTTCCTCTTCCCTTGGGACTTCTACTAGAACCCGTTTTAGCACTAGCTCCAATACCTCTGCTCCCAAGGCTAGTTATTCTTCTGGGGATTTTCTGTGGGGTGTCAAAACAAAAGTCTGCCGAGGTGGATAAATAAAGTCTATTTTTAGGCCGTCTTTGATGACACTCAATACCCAACGACTGGGAAAGATATTTACCCAGGCAGGGAAAAAGAAAGAGTCTTCCCTCTACCTCTGGCCTGGCGTCATTAAGAGGGCTTTTTTAATGATGTAGAGGGTCCCTTAAACATGTACCCAGATCCTTTTCTGTCTCTGAAGTCCCAGTTCCTTCTATCTCCCGGGGGGCGGCCTCTATTAAATTCTCCGCTCCGAAAAGAAGGTCTTCTAATATCCACCGGAAAGCGAGGAAAACCCTTTTTCCTACCCCCTTTCTCTAAAATGTCCTCCAGCTTCTGACCAAAGAGGAATTGGCCATCACATGGGAAGGAACAAAGTCTATTTTTTGAAGGCAAGTCACCCAAGCACCCCTTTAGCCATAAAACGTGCCTAGCTGCATTAGACAAGCCTGCTGCCCTAGCTGCTAGTCTTACGGAGTCTGCTGAGGAATCCACTAGGAAGGCTGCTGCTCCTTGTACCAGTGTCATATTGGCTAGGACCTCTTCTCTTGGTACCTTAGTTTTCAGTTGATCCTCTATTGCAGCCAGACTATAAGGGAGCAGGCAATACATGTCCCGGCTATTGCCGGTTTTAAACCCCCTGCGGCCACCTCCCAGGTCTGTCTTAAGAACCCATCCGCCTTTTTGTCCAATGAGTCTCTTAACATGCCCGAGTCTTCTAAGTGTAGGGACGACTTTTCAGATGACCTGGCTACCGCACCATCAATTTTAGGCACTTTATCCCACACTTCTGAATCTTTTTTCTTGAAGGGATACCGTCTTTTAGAAGATGAGGGGAGGCTACCAGATTTCTCAGGCTTCTTCCACTCCTTCTCTATAAGGGCCTTTACCCTAGCGTTGACTGGGAAAGTATGCTTCCTTTTCTCCTCCAAACCTCACGTCCTCTAAGGACCTAGTCACTTTCTCATCTTTTAGGCCCATCGTAGACCTGACTGCTTTTACCAGTCTATCCGTGTTCTCAGTTAGAAAGCATGTTCGGCCTCCAAAATCGCTATCTGAAGAGGAGCCAGAGGACATGGAAGAGGAGGGGAAGGGAGACAGAGGTGCCTCATGATATTCCTCGCTGGATTGAGAGGCATCTGAATCTGTAAGAGGCTCAAAGCTTTTGTTGCTCCTCTTTTTAAGGACTGATTTTAAAGAGCCTTTAACTTCTGCCCTAATCATGGCCCTAAGGCTAGAGGCAAAGTCAGGGTTTTCTTCCTGAATACTTTTGGATACAGTCCACGCAGAGATTTTTCTGCCACTGGACTGCTAGCGGGATTTTACAGAGGGCACATCCTTTGTTCCTTAACTTGGTACTAGCCTTTCTCGGCGCCTGGCAAGTAAACAGAAAATGTAGCCCATTACCACCAAGGTGACATTCACGAAGATCACTCACCACCCGCTGACAATCAAGAGTACCGGATTTTGAGGCTGATCAGGAGTACGGACAACGTCTCTCCTAGATGCTGAGGAGTCCTGCAGCCTACGGGCAGGGCGACTGCCACTCCTTCCACTTGGTGGCTACTCCTCTTAGTGTGCTGGTGACCAGGCATAGCACCTGGAAAAGGCTCCTGCTGTAAGGGCTGCTGCTGTTTCATATGATCCTTCATAGTGGAGAGCTCTTTAGACATGAGCAATTCCTCTGTGGTTATCTCTCCATTTAAGGAGGGATCCACTTCTCTCACCGCCTCCTACGGTGCTTATTGCATGCTCCTTCCCCCTCCGCCAAAAGGCCCTGTATCCCGGCCGGCATCCATGCAATAGGCGCCGCCATCTTGGATCCGGCGTGCAGCACTGATGTCACACGGGCATGCCCATTCCCAGCGTGCCTTATGCACGACGCCAGCCATGCACCCGGAAGTCAGGCCAGAGCTGAAGGAGGCCAGCAGACGAGAGCGGCACGGCAGCCGCAGAAGAGCCCCAGGACCCCGGACTGCACTGAACAGACGCCCGCATGTGCGCTAAGCCCCAAAGGACCTGCGAACGGCACTTCCACAAACTGAAGGCGGACATACAGGCGCTCTGCCTGCTGTTCCAGTGCTGGGACAGGAGTGGGTGAGTGGAGCATCCATCTTCCAAAAAACGCCGTGTTTTCAGTACAAGGGTTCGCGTCAGGACAGGAAACCCAGCTGAAGCGAGGGAGAGGTACCGCCCTTTTATTTTCAGTAGGTTTCCTGTCCTGGCTGGGCGGATCCCTCTCTCAGGTGTGCTGTCATGGGGGAAGAGAAAATAATTTGTAAGATCCATTTGTTTTCCGTTATCCTTTGTGAAGAATTCCAAAGTTATCACCTCATAAAGTGACACGTCAGATTTTAAAAATGGGGCCTGATTAGGAACACAAAACTGGCTACGGGAAGAGGTTAAATCAGAGTATTTTGGACACTAACTACTGTAGTTGAAAACTGTGACTATAGACAATAACACATCTACTGTATTATCAAACTCAACAGTTTTCATCAATAATAAATGAGTAACTAGTGGTGTAACCTCTCTGGTGTAATTAGCATATGGGTCACGGTGACTTCACAATCTGTACTATCGTAAGCTCCAATATTTTTTATCAGATGAGTTATCAAGAAGAAATATTACACATTTAAAGAGAACTGTGTATAGTAATGCAGAGCTGAGATTTCTTAAAGTGTCCCTGTCAGCAGGATTGTGCACAGTAACCTACAGTCACTGTCAGGTCGGCGCCATTATACTGATTACAATGACACCTGGTGATGAAATCCGTCTTGTGGTTGTTTAATCTGTATTTGTAGTTTTCAGTTAAAAAGATTCTCGAGCTTCGGGGTGGGGTTGTGGGAGGCAGGTGGGCGGGGCTTTATGTGGTTCTGTGATTACTAGTAATGAGCGAGCACTAAAATGCTTGGGTGCTCGTTGCTCAGGTTGAGCAAATTGGAATACTTGGGTACTCGACCCGAGCAACGAGCCCAATGTAAGTCTATGGGGAACCCGAGTATTTTTACAGCGATCCCCCCCCTTCCCCGGGGGTCTTTTTAAGGTCTAAAAAGTCTGACAATGATGGAAACACTGCTCAAATGACACAGGAACATCATGGGGATCGACCCTGGAAGCATTTCTGACTCCAAGTTCCCAGCTGTAAGCAATGTTGTCAGAATTTGATGCCATTTTTACAGGTGCCCCCAAAAACATACAAAAACTAAACCAAAACAGATTTTGCCTGGAAATATGTTAAGGTACATCCTTTCCAGGGTAATGACTTGTATATATACCAAAATATTCCTCCACCACTTGGGCTATGTGCACACGCAGCGTTTTTGATGCTTTTTGCAGCTTTAACATTGCTTTCAACGAATACAAATGCATTCACTTGGAAATGTCATTGTAACATTTAACAACCCTAGCTGGCCATGGGGTGTGTGACACATAAGGAGACACATCTTGTTTCATTTATGAAGGAGGGACTTTTAAAGTCACAAAGCCTATTTTTAGAGGGGCATCAGGCAGCATTAATGTTCCTAAATGGCCATTATTAAACAGTGGGTCTCCTATGCTGTTAGTGCCTATGAAGTGAGTAGCTGGGCTGCCAAGAATTGCAATGCACCCCACTACCCCTTTCACGAGAGGTACAGGAGGGCCCCTGAAAAAATGTTGCATTGAATGCAAGGCCTGCCCTGCTATCAAGTCATATGCACCCAATAAGCCTTTGAACCCAGGTACTGGATGGCCACAGGAAAACCCAGTTCACAGTCTTTAGTTGGTCCTGCCATGCAGGTTCCTTATGCATTGAATGCAAGGGCCGCCTTGATCCAAATTTGCACGCACCCCAATCCCCCTTGGAAGAAACTTGGAGGAGGGCCTACTAATCAAAACTGTCCCATTACCAAGGAGCGTGTCTCCTAGACTCGTACTGCCCATACACTAAGTGTATGGGTTGACCAACATTTCCCCATGGGGGGTAAAAAAAAAAAAAATTCATGACAAGATATAGTGCTTAGAGCTAGGGTAACACACAGCAAAAAAAAGGAGAATGGAAGCCTCAAAAGCACACTTTGTAGCCCACAGATAGATGAGGCATGTCACGGAACTATCACACTGTAAACATTTTTTGGTTTTAGCCAAGATAGTGTATGGACCTAGGGTATTAGACAGACCAAAAATTGGAACGTATGCATAACAAAAAAACTATTTTTAGACCACACATAAAATGGCCGTCGGACAGAGATAACAGACTGTTTCAATATGTGATATGAGGCCTATATTTTTAAAAATTTTAAAACCACAAAATACTGCATACACCAAGGGTATCAGACCAAAAACTGGAATATAGACCAGACGTGTGACTGAGATAACAGACTGTTTCAATATATGGGATATATTTTGTAAAATTTTCAACACCACCAAATACTGTATACACCAAGGGTAGAAGTCTAGCAGACCAAACAAATGTAATGTATGCCTGCAAAGGAAGGATTTGGACACCACAGATACACCAAGTGTGTGACGGAGAACAGAGTGTTCAAAATGTGTTTTTTTTGGCCCACCAAAATTGTGTCCATAAGTAGGCTATGACACTAAAATAAAACATTTTGAGTACTAAAATTGTCCAAACATTTCCACATAGTGGGTACATTTGTAAAAAATATTTTATGGCCATCACAGACATCCTTTCCAAAAATTGGACTGGTTGTAGCAGCACAGAAACCGTTAACCCTGGTGATGTGGTGATGAATGAGGAAACATTGATGAAGGCCTTATTAAAAACTAGGCCCAATGTTAAGCAGCAGGTCTCCTAGACTTGTAATGCCCATACACGAAGTGAATGGGCTGCAAAACTTTTCCCCATTGGCGTTCAATTTTTAAAAAATATTTTATGGGCATCATCGACACCATTGCCAAAAATTCCACTGGTGTCGCAGCACAGAACACGTTAAACCTCGTTATCTAGTGGTGGAGAATGAGGAGACATAAGATAAAGGGCTCAATACAACACTAGGCGCTATGTAAAGCAGCGTGTCTCCTAGACTTGTAATGCCCATACACTAAGTGCATGGGCTAACAAATATTTCCCCATGGGGGTTACAGTTTTAAAAAATTATTTATGGGTATCAGACACCCTTGCCCAAAAACTTAATGGCTGTAGCACCATACAACACGTTCACCATGGTGTTCTAATGGCGGCGAATGATGATATGTGGAGGATGGCATTATTAAAAACTAGGCCCAATGTTAAGGAGCGGGTTAACCTAGACTTGTAATGCCCATACACGAAGTGCATGAGTTGCCAAACATTTCCCCAGTAGGGTAAAATTTTTAAAAATGATTTTATGGGCATCATAGACACTCTTGCCAAAATTTGGACTGGCTGTAGCAGCAGGGAACCCGTTAACTGCTGATGTAGTGGTAGAGAATGAAGAAACATTGATGAAGGCCTTAGTAAAACTAGGCCCAACGTTAAGGAACGGGTTCTCCTGGACTGGTAATGCCCATACACGAAGTGCATGGGCTGCCAAACATTTCCCCATTGGGGTAACATTTTAAAAAACTGATTTTATGGGCATCACAGACACCCTTGCCAAAAATTGCACTGGTTTAGCAGCACAGAACACATTAAACCTGGTGATGTTGTGGTGAAGAATGAGGAAACATTGATGAAGGCCTTATTAAAAACTAAGCCCAATGTTAAGGAGCGGGTTCTCCTGGACTGGTAATGCCCATACACAAAGTGCATGGGATGCCAAACATTTCCCCATTGGGGTAAAAAAATTTAAAATGATTTTATGGGCATCATAGACAACCTTGCCAAAAATTGCACTGGTGTAGCAGCACAGAACACGCTAAACCTGGTGATGTAGTGGTGGAGAATGAGGAAACATAACATAAATCATACTAAAATCAAAGAAATAAATAAAAAATGTGAATCCACCTATGAAAGAAAATAACAAAATGGGGGGGGGGCAGCACAGGTTCATAAATATGAAGCCAGAATGTGTCCAACGAGATATGTTTGTCCCTAGCAACAGCTCTGGGACAGAGATATAAATAAAAAGATAATATAAAGGTATTTGAATAATTTTCTATTGTAGAGGTATACACTACCTCATAAGGGGACTGACCACAGATAGTAAAACAGGAAAATATACAAATAAATGGGAAGAATAGAAGAATTTTATAACATTTTCCCCTGGGGAATTAACATCTGTTTTGGTTTCCAATTAGTAACGGGCATCCTAAAAACACCCTTCTACCCAAAAATTAGGGACTTTTGCATCGCGGAATCCCTTCACCCTGGTGTTCGTATGGTTGTGGATGATAAGACATACTGATAGGGAATTTAGATTGTGAGCCCCATGGGGGACAGCGATGATAATGTGTGTAAACTGTAAAGCGCTGCGTAATATGTTAGCGCTATATAAAAAAAAAAATAAATAATAAAGATTATTATTATTATTATTATTATTATGATGATAAGGATAAGGAGGAGGATAAAACCAAACAGACCAAATCTGGAAGTGTATATCCATGTGTGGTTGTGAAAAGTTGCATGAGAATACACCTCCACCATAAAGACCATTATAGGTTATGTTTTCCTGATTTCACTTGGTGGTGTACAGAAGTCTGACAGAACGCTAGCAGCAGGGCAGGCCAGGACCTCCAACGCGTAGAAAGCCAGTTCATGCCACGTGTCCAGCTTGGATACCCAATAATTAAAAGGCACAGAGGAATCATGGAGGACGTTTGTACGATCTGCAAGGTACTCCCTCAGCATCTTCTCAAACATTGCACTTCTCTTGACAGCCTCTGTGCCAGCAGGATGGGAGGGTCTGAGAAAACTGTCCCAGAACTTGCCATTGTTCCTCTGCCTGAGCTGGATTGTACTTCTGTCTCTCTTGCTTGGACTCCTTGGTTGTACAACAAACTCTGACGTCTACTGCCAGCGTTCTCACATGGAAATTTTTAAGTAATTCCGCTACAAGTGCCCTCTTGAACTGCAACATACACCTGTCTGTCTCTGGAATAAGAGATTGAAAGTTCGCAGCGCAACATAAAGTCAGCCATGCATGCCAGACTGCTAACAGGCAAGACTTCCATGTCCTCAACAACAGGACGACTGATCATGCTGTCCTCCTCCTCCTCCCTGTCCTCAGGCCATCCCCGCTGGACAAACGGTATGATAGCTGTGCTTGTAGTACCGTCTATAGCGCATGAAAGTAGCTCCTGTTCTTCCTCCTCCTCCTCCTCATTGTCTACCAAACCACATTGGGAAGACATGAGGCTGGGCTGAGTGTAATCACCCAGTATGGTTCCTTGCTCCATGTCCTCATGCTCTGCCTGCAATGCATCCTCTTTAATTGTGAGCAGAGGTTTTCAGAATGCAGAGAAGCGGGATGGTGATGCTAATTATGGCGTCATCGCCGCTCACCATCTTGGTGCAGTCCTCAAAGTTTTGGAGGATGGTACATATGTCTGACATCCATGTCCACTCCTGAGGTCTTATGTGTGGAGTCTGAACTGAATATCGACGGCCTTGTTGATACTGGAAGTCAACAACTGCCCTCTTCTGCTCACAAATCCTTTCCAACATATGTAGTGTAGAGTTCCAACGCGTGGGGACATCACACAACAGTTCAGTTTGTGATCCGGAAGCTGCAAACGCTGCTGAAGCACGGCAAGGGCGACTGAAGCTCTAGCTGACTTTCTAAAATGGGCAGACAGATGGCGTACTTTCACTAGCAGATCCGGAAGCTCCGTGTAACTTTTCAGAAAACATTGAACCACGAGGTTAAGCAAATGGGCCAGGCAAGGTACATGTGTGAGCTTACCTTGCCTCAGAGCCGTCACCAGGTTCCAGCCATTGTCACACACGACAATGCCTGGCTGTAGGTTCAGCGGTGTCATCCAAATATCTGACTGCTCTTTCAGCGCTGTCCACAACTCTTCTGCATTGTGCGGTTTGTCACCTAAGCAGATTAGCTTCAGCACAGCCTGTTACTGCTTGGCTGAGGCAGTGCTGCAGTGCTTCCAGCTTCTGACTGATGTGTTCATTTCAGAGATGGAGGCTGAAGAGGAGGAGGAGGTGCAGGAGCTATAGACTGTGGGGGCAACCCTGATTGATTTAGGGCCCGCAATTCTTGGCATGGGGAGGATGTGTTCCATCCAAAGGTCTGACTGGGTCCCAGCTTCCACTATGTTAACTCAGTGTGCTATCAGTGAGCTGTACCATCCCTGCGCACAAGCACTTGTCCACATGTCCGTGGTTAGGTGGACTTTCCCAGTAACAACATTGCTGAGAGCACGGGGAATGTTGTGAGACACATGCTGGTGTAATGCCAGTACGGCACACCGGGAGAAATAATGGCGACTGGGGACTGAGTACCTTGGGACGGCTGCCGCCATCAGGTTGCGGAAAGCTTCCATCTCAACGAGCCTAAATAGTGTAGTTACTTACCGATAACGGTATTTCTCAGAGCCCATGACAGCACTACCAGAGAGAGAGGGAATCCGCCCTTCAGGGACAGGAAACCTACAGGATAAAAAGGGCGGTACCTCTCTCCTGCGTCAGTTTGGTTTACAGAGCATCAGAGGTCCTCCAGGTTAGTGACAACAGGAAATATACATTTTTAGCAAAATACTTATGAAGATTACACCGTGTCTAAATCAAACACACACTTCGTATAAAAAAGTGCTCACCGCACACGTGATAAGGGGGGGAATAAGCAGGTGCTGTCATGGGCTCTGAGAAATACCGTTATCGGTAAGTAACTACACTATTCTCAGTCGCCCATGACAGCGCTACCAGAGAGAATTGCAGAGATTATTGCTTTAGGGAGGGACCACAGCCTGCAAGACCCTTCTTCCGAAGGTTAAGTCAGACGAAGAGGCTAGGTCTAATTGATAGTGCCTAAAGAAGGTTGAAGGTGTTGACCAGGTGGCCGCTTTACAGATTTTATCTATTGGTACCTCCGACCTTTCGGCCCAGGAGGTCGCCATAGCCCTTGTAGAGTGTGCCTTGAGCCCTTCAGGCACTGCGTTTCCCGTGGATGAGTATGCCAGGGCTATCGCATCAGTAACCCAGCGAGCTATAGTGCTTTTGGAGGCTTTGAGTCCTTTTCTAGGTCCCTGAAAACAGACAAAAAGAGACCCTTCCTTCCTACACTGTCGGGAGGATTCTAGGTAATGTATTAAACACCTTCTCACATCTAAAGTGTGGAATTTTTCCTCTTTTTGATTTTTCGGGTTTGGATAGAAGGAAGGAAGGATTATCTCCTGGGACCTATGGAAATTGGAAGCAACTTTGGGTAGATAAGCAGGGTCTGTTCTTAATACTACCCTATCCTCCATGATTTGTGTGAAGTGAGGATTCGCAGATAGAGCCTGGAGGTCACTAATTCTACGGGCAGACATTAGGGCTGTAAGAAGGGCCGTTTTGAGAGGTAAGATTTTAAGTGGTATCGAATCTATGGGCTCAAACGGGGGTTCTGTCAGAGCTGATAGTACTAAATTTAAGTCCCAAGATGGAGGACTTTTGATTTTTATGGGCCTAGAACGTACAGCGGCTTTAAAGAATCTTGTTACTATATCCGGTGGGGCCGCCATCTTGGTGCTCTCACACACCAAGCCGCCGCTCCGGATCAGGAAGTGCCCCGCATGGCGCAAGGGCACACCGGGTCTCCGAAGCCCCTACCCCAATCCGGGGAGGCAGCCACGCTCCCTCCGCTCACTCTGCAGCCCCATCGGACCCAGAAGCGGCGGCGTCGGACACCGTACCAGCGGTGACAGGGGCCTCCCCGCCATCATACCCCCACTGGTCGGCTCCGGATCTCAGGTACCGATCCTTGAGGGTTCCCTTGTCAGGGACAGGAAACAAAACTGACGCAGGAGAGAGGTACCGCCCTTTTTATCCTGTAGGTTTCCTGTCCCTGAAGGGCGGATTCCCTCTCTCTCTGGTAGTGCTGTCATGGGCGACTGAGAAAGGCAACATTTCAAGCGCAAGCAGAGGAGAAATGTTAGAATTTAGTACTGTGGCCTGTGGGTGTTGGCTGGGTATTTACGCTTGCATTCCAATGACTGGGGTATAGATAACTGAAGGCAGAGCTGGGACAAGGACATGGATAGGCCTGAGGATGGTGCTGCTTGACTGTGGGCAACAACAGGTGAAGGGCCAGATGCATCTTCACATGCATGGTGGACTGGCTTCTACGCAAAACAGTGGAAGTAGCAGTGGTGTCACCTGCAGACAGTGTTCCTGGAGCCTGGGGTTCAGCCCACAAAGTCGAGTGCTTTGCTGCCATGTGGCTTATCATGCTGGTGGTGGTCAGGATGGTAGTTTTACTACCCCTGCTGGTGCGGGCATGGCAGGTGCTGCAAATGGCCTGTTTGGGGTTATCGGCAGAGTCTATAAAAAATAACCAGACTCGGGAAGATCTAACAGTTGGAATGGCAACTTCCCTCATGTTGGTGTTACGGAGAACGGATGCACGACTTCTGTCTGTGGCCACCACACTGCTTCTTAATGCCTGTTGGGGTGATATGCCTCCTTCCCAATGTGTGCTGCTGTCCTTGCTCTGTATGTCCTCCTGCCAGGTTGGATCAGTCACTATGTCATCCACCACCTCGTCTTCCACATCCGCACCCTGCTCCTCCTCCTGACTTCCTGGCAATGGTGTCTCATCATCGTCCACCTCTTCTGACACTTTCTCACCATTGCCTTTGTGTTTGACTGTGGCTGTTCAAAGATTTGGACATCGCTACATGCGATCTCATCTGACCCCACTTCAAGTTGACTGGCCAAGAGTATGGAATCTTGACTGAAAACTGAATAGCTCTTCGGAGTGTCTAGTGTCCAAGTGTGGGATCAGTTGTCTCAGGGCACTCGGAATGGTGGGAGGAAGGAGGATCAGGGTGAGGAATATACGGTCCAAACTCACGGCTACTCAGACTTGACCGTGTGGAAGACATGGTGGTGGTGGACTAAGTGACTGGGAGCATTATCCGCTATCCAACCAACAACCGTTTCACACTGCTCTGGCTCCAATAGTTGTGTGCTGTGGTCCCCTAGAAACTGGGACAGGAAGGTCTAGCGAGAAGATGTGGGTCTTTGTTGTGGCCCACTTTCAGCTTGGCCACGGCTTCATCCTCTGCATGCACCATCAGCATCACATCCACTTCCCCGTCCCATGCCAATTTTAAATGAACTACTGGACCATTTCAAAAGCTCAAGACAAATTTATTTCTTTGGAGAAAAATCATATGTGATCAGTATGCGTGCAAAGCGAAGATTTTTTTTTTTACCACAGATACACCAGGCCTCAGATAACAGACTGTATAATTAATTTTTTTGAATTTGGCAAAAAATAAAAAATGAGTAGAGCAAGTGTGGCCTTGATTTTTTTTTGCCCAAATAAATTGTGTCACAATTACATGCGATGCGTGTAGCATACAACTCACAGTGATAAATCTAAGAACTGTAAGTAAATATTTTTAGAACAGCTACAGATATTTAGGGCAGCAAAATGGTGTCCAAAAATGTTGTAAGACACTACAAAATATTAGATAGTACCCAAAAATAAAATTTTGGGGCGCACTCACATCTGATGATTGGGACAAAAAAAAAAAAATAAATACATTTGCAATTCTTAGATTTGCACACTCTTGAATTACAATGACCAGGCTGCAGTCTGCAGCGTGACCAAGTAAATAAACGTAGAACAAAAGAGGGCTATGGATTGCTTTACAATAAAAGGAGCAGGTATAAGATGCAAAAAATAAAAAATAAATTGCCACAGATAACTGCAGCAAGGTATATATTAAAGAAGCAGCAGCAGAAGACAGTAATGGAGCTTTTAGAGGTATGCAGTGAGAGCTATATACTCACATACAGTGCCTGCAGGCCTTGCACTGATGTGGATATGTGCACATAGACTCCCCTGCCACACCTAGCGCTACAATCACCGTACCCCCAAATTAGCCATAAAAAAAGACTGTTGGTTTGTCAGGATGTGTGGACTGAACACTAGTAGACCCACACTAACTATTAGGCTGCCATCACACTAGCAGTATTTGGTCAGTATTTTACATGAGTATTTGTAAGCCAAAACCAGGAGTGGAACAAATAGAGGAACAGTATAATAGAAACATATGCTCCACTTCTGCATTTATCACCCACTCCTGGTTTTGGCTTACAAATACTGATGTAAAATACTGACCAAATACTGCTAGTGTGACGGCAGCCCTACAAGGACGATTCTGACCCTATCTCAGCAGCAGCTCTCCTACACTAGCTGAGTCCGGAGCAGAATGTGGCGAGCAGGGCAGCGCCAGGTCTCTTATAGACCTGATGATGCTGTGCGGCCAAGCCAATCACTGTAATGCCACTACCAACATGGCTGTGGCATTACAGTGTGTGGCAGGCAATCCCATGCAGGGCGGTGACCCGAACTACCGACGAGCAAAGCTGGAAATACTCGGCGAGCTCCGAGGATCGTGAGCACTGCGATTCTCGAGTGAGCAGGCTCTTTCATCACTAGTGATTACATATTCATCTGTATTGGCTAATGACCGATCACTGATCCCTCACTGACCTGCCCCCCATTTTTACATAATACATATAATAGAGTTGATATTATTGTTGATAATGCCTATAATATTGTGGCTATTGTGAGGCTTAGTAAAAAAAATTGCATCCAGCAAATGTCACTGGCGATGGCGGCGCCTGCGTAGTAGCATCTATAAGTAAGAGATAAATGCTATCGCCGCCGGTGTCATTTTGCTGGATGTTATTTATTTTTCTAAGCCTCACAATAGTCACAATATTATAGGCATGATCAACAATAATATCAACACTATTATATGTATTATGTAAAATAGGGGCAGGTCAGTGAGGGGTCAGTGACCTGTCATAAGCCTATACAGATGAATATGTCATCAGAGAACCACATAAAGCCCCGCACACAGCATCAATCGAAGCCCCGCCCCAGAGCAAGAGAATCTCACTAACTGAAAACTACAAATATAGATTAATCAACAACCACAAGACAGATTTCACCAACAGGTATCAATGTAATCAGTATAATAGCCCTGACCTGATACTGTGTGTAGGTTACTGAGCACAATCCCGCTGACAGGTTCACTTTAAGCCCTTAACGACCGCCGATACGCCTTTTAACGGCAGTCATTAAGGGTACTTAAACCACAGCGCCGTTAATTAAGAGCGCTGTGGAAAAAGTGTGTAGCGCCCCCCAGAGTCGGGTTTTCTCTGGTGTCTCGGTTGCCGGGGGTAGCCGAGACCCCACAGAACATGATTCGGGTCGGTTTTTACCGACCCCCAGGAAGAGATCGTCGGTAATTAACTGTTTACCGGCGAACGGAAGAAAAAAAAAACCGCACGATTTGCCTTTTAATTTCTCTGTCCTCCGATGTGATCGAACATCTGAGGAGAAATGGGGTCCCCGATCGCCCCCCAATACTCACCTGTCTCCCCCGGTGCTCCTCGTGGCTCCCGATGGGCGCTGCGATCTTCTTCAGGCAAAAAAATGGCGGACGTGCATGCGCCCGCCGACCGGCACTCCGAAGATCTTTGGGGGTAGCCGAGACCCCAAAGGACATGATCGGGGTCGGTTTTTACCAACCAGTTTTGCGATCGCCGGTAATTAACCATTTACCGGCGGCTGCAAAAAAAAAAAAGCGATGTGTCATTCTCTGTCCTCTGATGTGATCGCACATTAGAGGACAGAGAAATAGGGGGATCGGGGACCCTGTCATACTTACCGGTGTCCCTGGGTCATCCTGCTTCCTTTCCTGGCCGCCGGCTTCTAACTCTGGTAAGAAAATGGCGGGCACATGCCCAGTGCGCCCGCCATGATCTGCCAGCCGGCAGAGGAAGATAAATTAGGGTTAGGGCTAAAGTTAGGGTTAGAGTTGGGATTAGGGTTACGGTTGGCATTAGGGTTAGAGTTGGCATTAGGGTTAGGTTTGGGATTAGGGTTAGGTTTGGGATTAGGGTTAAGGTTAGAGTTGGGATTAGGGTTAGGTTTGGGATTAGGGTTAAGGTTAGGGTTGGGATTAGGGTTTGGGGTGTATTGGGATTAGGGTTGGGATTAGGGTTAGGTTTGAGGATAGGGTTGAGATTAAGATTAGGGGTGTGTTGGGATTAGGGCTTTGATTAGGGTTGGGATTAGGGTTAGGGGTGCTTTAGGGTTAGGGTTGGAGTTAGAATTGGGGAGTTTCCACTATTTAGGTACATCAGGGGGTCTCTATACGCGACAGCCAATTTTGCGCTCAAAAAGTCAAATGGTGCTCCCTCCCTTCTGAGCTCTGCCGTGCGCCCAAACAGTGGTTTACCCCCACATATGGGGTATCAGCGTACTAAGTACTAATTGGACAACAACTTTTGGGGTCCAGTTTCTCGTGTTACCCTTGCAAAAATAAAAAAAAATTGGGGGCTAAAAAATGATTTTTGTGAAAAAAAAATGATTTTTTATTTTCACGGTTCTGCGTCAAACTTCTGTGAAGCACTTGGGCGTTCAGAATGCTCACCACATATCTAGATAAGTTTCTTGGGGGGTCTAGTTTCCAAAATGGGGTCACTTGTGGGGGTTTCTACTGTTTAGGTACATCAGGGGCTCTGAAAATGCAACGACACCCGAAGACCATTCCATCAAAGTCTGCATTTTAAAACGTCACTACTTCCCTTCAGAGCCCCAATGTGTGCCCCAACACTGGTTTACCCCCACACGTGGGGTATCAGCGTACTCAGGACAAATTGTACAACTTTTTGGGGTCCAATGTCTCTTGTTACCCTTGGGAAAATAAAAAATTGGGGGCTAAAAAAATAATTTTTGTGGAAAAAAAAAAATTTTTATTTTCACGACTCTGCATTATATTTGCATATTTCCCATATGGGATGGGGGCAGTGTTCTGGATCACTGCATTGAGAAACACGTGATGGTGTCTCCGCGGTGATGGATGTTTTGATCTCCCCGAGGTCATTCATCCTTATGTTCATAGCCTTTTCACTAGGCACTGCCCCTAATAGCCAGTTTCCTACTCCACACTGATGAGGGGCAAACATCCCGAAACAGCTGTCTGTGGATGGATACCATGTTTTGGCATAGGTGGTTTTCCTGTATTGGATGTTTTCCTTTATTGGATGCTGCCCTTCCCGTGGTTGTTCCTTCCTGGTGAAAGACCTGGCTATTCATTGCTTGCGTTGAGAAACATGTGATGGTGTCTCCGTGGCTTTTCTACATGCATCTGCATTATAAACTTCTGTGAAGCACTTGGGGGTTCAAAGTATTCACCACACATCTAGATAAGTTCCTTGGGGGGGGTCTAGTTTCCAAAATGGGGTCACTTGTGGGGGGTTTCTACTGTTTAGGTTCATCAGGGGCTCTGCAAATGCAACATAACGCCCGCAGACCATTCTATCAAAGTCTGCATCCCAAAAGGACGCTCCCTCCCTTCCGAGCTCTGCCATGCGCCCAATCAGTGGTACCCCCCCACATATGGGGTATCAGCGTACTCATGATAAATTGCACAATAAATTTTGGGGTCCAATTTCTCCTGTTACCCTTGTGAAAGTAAAAATTTGGGGGTGAAAAGATCATTTTTGTGGAAAAAATATGATTTTTTATTTTCATGGCTCTACATTATAAACTTCTTTTCCAAACTGGGGTCATTTGTGGGGGGTTTCTACTGTTTAAGTACATCAGGAGCTCTGCAAATGCAACATGACGCCCGCAGACCATTCCATCAAAGTCTGCATTTTAAAACGTAACTACTTCCCTTCCGAGCCCCGGTGTGTTCCCAAAAAGTGGTCCCCCCCACATCTGGGGTAACAGCGTACCCAGGACAAACTGGACAACAACTTTTGGGGTCTAATTTCTCCTGTTACCCTTGAGAAATTAAAAAATTGCGAGCTAAAAAAAATCAGTTTTGAGGGAAAAAAAGGATTTTTTATTTTCACGGCTCTATGTTATAAATTTCTGTGAAGCACTTGGGGGTTTAAAGTGCTCACCACACATCTAGATAAGTTTCTTAAGGGGTCTAGTTTCCAAACTGGGGGTCACTTGTGGGGGGTTCCACTGTTTAGGCACACAGGGGCTCTGCAAACCCGACATGGCGTCCAATCTCAATTCCAGCCAATTCTGCATTGAAAAAGACAAATGGAACTCCTTCCCTTCTGAGCTCTGCCATGCGCCCAATTATGGTTTACCCCCACATATGGGGTATCGGCGTACTCAGGACAAATTGCACAACAACTTTCGTGGTCTAATTTTTCCTGTTACTCTTGTGAAAAAAAAAATTTAGGGGCGAAAAGATAATTTTTGTAGAAAATAATGCGATTTTTTTATTTTCACGGCTCTACGTTATAAACTTTTAACCCTTATAACTCCCTAACAAAAAATTGTTGCTAATGTAAAGTAGACATGTGGGAAATGTTATTTATTAACTATCTTGTGTGACATATCTCTCTGATTAAAGGGCATAAAATTCAAATTTGAAAATTGCAAAATTTTAAACATTTTCACCATATTTCCGTTTTTTTCATAAATATTCGCAACAAATATCGAAAAACGTTACCACTAACATGAAGTACAATATGTCATGAAAAAACAATCTCAGAATCAGCGTTAAAGCGTTCCAGAGTTATAACCTCAAAGTGACAGTGGTCAGAATTGCAAAAAAATTGGCTCGGTCATTAAGTACCAAATTGGCTCTGTCACTGAGGGGTTAAATTTAGATCTGAGGCATTTGGAAGAGGCGATGGAGAGCTTTTTTAAAGACTATCAGTGAGTTACAGACTCAAATAAGTGAGACAGGACAATCCCACTACAAATCAAACTATCATACAGAATGAACAGGTAAAAAAAGATGTAGAATAAAAAATTATGTTACATCTCCAACAACAACGTATTTACAAGGTGGGAACTCCAACAGTAAACCAGAGTTGCACTCATTTATGGTGGACCATTGGAGATACTATGAGTCCTGATCAGAAGACTAGAGTAAGTATTAGTGCTCCCATTTCAGGAGAGATTGTGCAGTAATCTGAATTCCTCAGGATCGAAAACAATGTCATATATAACGTGGAGAGAATCCATGACACCAGGGCTCGAGCCAACACATCTCCTGCAGGGGTGAATGAATGTATATTACAGCCATCAGCCACGCACAGCTTAGAGATATATCATGGCACAGGTGTAATGCTTTTTATGTAGTTTATCACAAACCTCTTTGATATTAGTTTGTTTTAATACAAATTGAAAAGTCAGGATAAAGGGAAACTCTGTTATTGTCCAGAAATTCACACTTGGCCCTCACTGCACATTTAATGTTGTCGATCATAAAAGCAAAGTTTGGCCAGAATGACTGGACCTGGTCTTGTAGGGACCATATGAGCACATTCAGCAGCACAGAAGGGAGAGAAGATAGATTCATCCAATAAGATATCAGGGATCTAGGAAGCCAACAGCATCATTACCCTCCACTTTCTCTTACAGGCCATCATAATATCTTGTCAGCACATTCTACGTACGTTGTCATTTGGCTTTGTAGTTTACTGATCTGGGCAGGTAACTGTCAGCGTCTCCTGATCCCAGGGGGTAGGTGGATCCTCCAGGTGGTAAGGGTACCTTCACACTGGTCGATTCTGCTACGATTACGACGCATTTGCGTCATATTCGACATCGCAGTACGAGCTCGTAGCCAGCGGTCACACTCTACGATGTTAACGCTTTTTCTGACGTAGTTGCGATGTGAACGTCACGCGTCGCAATCGTACGCTACCCTTCACACCGCCATAGTCCTACGACTCTGAGCGTGACGTATTACCAGCTAAAACGTCACGCCCAATCAGGAGACAGGTATGCGGAAGCCCAACCCACGTAGTCGCATTACGAGCTCGTATGACCGCCGTCACATACTACGATTTCGACCGCCACAGCGGGACATTTACGACGAAAGAAAGTTCTGCTCTTTCTTTCACATCGTACGATGCTGGGCTGCGTCGCAAATCGTAACGCCATGTCACACTTTGCAACCTCGGAACGAGGACGGATAAACGTCACAAATCGAACGCTCGTTCAGACTTTGATTGCACAGTGTGAAGGGGCCCTAAGTTTTATAGAAAAGGGCTTTCAATTACCAAAGTCAATAGAACAGTTTTGGGAGGAGGAGAATGTTGTGGTCTTGAGGCCAAACAGTGATCACATGATAAAGCAGCCACAGCCGGTGACTGAGAAGAATCTGTGACCTCTCTGTAGTTAGTGGTCACTACTCACCTGGGTAGTCATATGTAGGAGTCTCCTCTTTACGCTGCTCATCACCCCTCACATATGTCTCTGTAGTATTAATATGGGTCAGATCTTCACCCTGAAATAAATATTGTAAAAGTCACAGACAGATGGAGAAGTCACATCTATGATCAGCTCTAATCCTGCCATCTCCACCGTTCTCATTACACAAGTATAAAACATATAATACTGGTGGATAAAACAAAGCTGAGCACAAGACATTCACAGCCGTCTACACATCATAGGGGAGATCTCATGACACCTTCTCTCCATCTACCTGATGATCCCGAGGAACACTGGGATCTCCTTGTTTACAATCCTGTGGAAGAAGAAGATGGGGACATCTCTCTGGTGTTGTCCTCTTACTGGATAGATCTGGAGGAAGCACATACAGGGACTGAATTTATTCTTTACATACAGATAATTATAGGCCGTGTGTATTTAGTCCTATTACCTGGTGACGTGAGGGGCTGGGGAACCTCCATCATGACGTCATTGTACAGATCTTTGTGTCCTTCTAAATACTTCCACTCCTCCATGGAGAAATAGACGGCGACACTCTGACACCTTATAGGAACCTGACACAGACAATGATACCGTCATCCCCCGATCCCTTCATAGTGTTACTGTATAATGTCCCAGCATTCCCAGCAGTGTCACCTCTCCAGTCAGCAGCTCAATCATCTTGTAGATGAGTTCTAGGATCTTCTTGTCATTGATGTCCTCAAGTATCAGGGGGCGAGATGGAGGTCCCGTGATTGAGCTCAGGGGTCTTCCCCATCCCTCAGACACAGGGTCCTGACAGCGCTCACTAGAGGTCTTCTTCACTACTGTGTAATCCTGGTTATGGAGAGACACATTAATAAATCTCACTACAGACATTTCCAGAGTCCTCACCCCTCCAGTTCTGTCCGTCTGTTATTCCCATAGATAAGAATGATGTAATGTGACGTCATCAGAATCTCTCACCTCTCCAGTAAGCCGGAAGAGGATCTCTAGGGTGAGGTGTAATATCCTCTCCGCCATCTTGTCTCTGTCCATATCCATCCTTGATGGGTAAATCAGGAAATTCTCTTCTATAGAAGATCTTCACTGAGAGGATCCGATATTGTAGAGACCTGAATGAGAAGATGAGCCGATGTAACATCATAAAATCCTGTGTAATAATACAATTACTGTAGATAATAAGGGAAACATATAAGGAGATTTATTATTTTACAGTATTTAGTTTCCTTCTTTACATCTACTAATAAAACCTACAGCTCTGGCAAAAATTAAGAGACCACTGCAAAATGTTCAGTTTGTCTGATTTTTCTCTTTATAGGTATATTTTTGAGAAAAATGCTACATCTCCGCAGTTCCAAGCAATACAATTTGTATTTATTTTCTGAAAATTGGAAATGGTCAAAGTAACAAAAAAATGCAGTGCTTGCAGACATCAAATAATGCAAAAAAAAAAAAAAACAAGTTTATAATCATTTAGAAAGAACAATACTAATGTTTTAACTCAGGAAAGGTTCAGAAAACAATATTTGGTGGAATAACCATGATTTTTAATCACAGCTTTCATGCGCCTTGGCATGCTTTCCACCAGTCTTTCACACTGCTTTTGGGTGACCTTATGCCACTCCTGGTACAAACATTTAAGCAGTTCTTCTTTGTATGATGGCTTGTGACTATCCATCTTCCTCTTGATTACATTCCAGAGGTTTTTAATCTGGTTCAGGTCTGGAGATTGGGCTGGCCATGACAGGGATTTGATTTGGTGTTCCTTCATCCACACGTTGATTGACCTAGCTGTGTGGCATGGTGCATTGTTCTGCTGGAAAAAAACAGTCCTCAGAGCTCGGGAACATTGCCTGAGCAGAAGGAATTAACTTTTTCCAGGATAACCTTGTATGCGGCTTGATTCATACGTCCTACGCAAAGATTAACCTGCCCAATTCCAGTCTTGCTGAAGCATCCCCAGATCATCACCTATCCTCCACCAAATTTCACATTGGGTGCAAGACACTGTGGCTAGTACGCCTCTCCAGGTCTCCGTCTAACCATTAGACGACCAGGTGTTGATATGGGGATGCCTCAGCAAGGCTGGAATTGGGCAGGTTCATCTTTGCAAAGGATATATGAATCAAGCAGCAAACAAGGTTATCCTGGAAAAACAGTTGATTCCTTTTGCTAAGGCAATGTTCCCCAACTCTTAAGGACTGGGTTTTCCAGCAGGACAATGCACCATGCCACACAGCTAGGTCAATCAAGGTGTGGATGAAGGAGCACCACATCAAATCCCTGTCATGGGCAGCCCAATCTCCAGACCTTAACCCAATTGAAAACTTCTGGAATGCAATCAAGAGGAAGATGGATAGTCACAAGCCATGTAACAAAGAAGAACTGCTTAAATTTTTGTACCAGAAGTGGCATAAGGTTAACCAAAAGCAGTGTGACGACATCTTCATCTTCTACTAGGGCTCTAGAAGCAGATTTGTCCAGAGTCGGTCACTGACTCCATCACCACCGGCCGTCTATATGGAGGTTTCCCGTCTTCCCCGCACTGTAATCTTCTATCATGTTAGATCTCAGCTCTGATTCACACACAGAAGTTTGAGGCTTTTATAAATGTTTTTTTGTAAGAACACGAAGACTGGAGGAATATGATGCCAAATTCTCCATGTACAGTGTTGTATTTTTTCTTTACATTATGTTTTGGGGGTTTTTTTAAGCATTTTCTTGCAAGCTTCAATTCAAAAAATTGGGCATGGTGGTACTGTGGAAAAATTATACTGTGTGTGGGAACCAAGAAAGGGGCACCGTATGGTATCAAGAAAGGGGATAAGCAAGGATTTATTATCTAGTGGTTTGGGTGGAAGCATATTGTGTCGGGCATCTTGTACTAACAATGTGTGGGGGATAACGGGGAAACATTATACTGTGTGGAGGCCCCGTACTATGAGAGTAATACATGTTTCCTTGGTTCCCGTCTTTCATAGTTGGGTCGTTTGTATCTATCAGCGGAAAAGGAACAAAACCATTGTGATTCTTATAAGGAGACAACACAAACCCCCTAAATATAACATTTTATAACAAACCCACAATCTGTGACTCTTCAGGGTAAATCGCTCTCTCACCATTGGATTAGAGCTGATACTATGAAGCTAAAGAGACTAAACAGACTTTCTGTCACCTCCATAAAGGGGCACTTTTCTGTGTTTGTCAGAACTGTCCGAGGATTATTAGAGGTGATAGTTTCCCCCCAATTAGAAGGGACACCTGTGGATATTGGGGTCTTTACCTGCTACAGTACTGGTGTGGAGCCTCCACCCGCAGAGCAGCACTCCACATAGAGAATAATGAAGCCTCCAGCACCGACCTCCACCCGCAGAGCGGCACTCCACATAGAGAATAATGGGGCCTCCAGCACCGACCTCCACCCGCACTCCACATAGAGAATAATGGAGCCACCGGCACCGACCTCCACCCGCAGAGCAGCACTCCACATAGAGAATAATGGAGCCACCGGCACCGACCTCCACCCACAGAGCCGCACTCCACATAGAGAATAATGGGGCCTCCAGCACCGACCTCCACCCGCAGAGCCGCACTCCACATAGAGAATAATGGAGCCTCCAGCACCGACCTCCACCCACAGAGCCGCACTCCACATAGAGAATAATGGAGCCTCCAGCACCGACCTCCACCCGCAAAGCCGCACTCCACATAGAGAATAATGGAGCCTCCAGCACCGACCTCCACCCACAGAGCCGCACTCCACATAGAGAATAATGGGGCCTCCAGCACCGACCTCCACCCGCAGAGCCACACTCCACATAGAGAATAATGGGGCCTCGAGCACCGACCTCCACCCGCAGAGCCGCACTCCACATAGAGAATAATGGAGCCTCCAGCACCGACCACCACCCGCAGAGCCGCACTCCACATAGAGAATAATGGGGCCTCCAGCACCGACCTCCACCCGCAGAGCCGCACTCCACATAGAGAATAATGGAGCCTCCAGCACCGACCTCCATCCGCAGAGCCGTACTCCACATAGAGAATAATGGAGCCTCCAGCACCTACCTCCACCCGCAGAGCCGCACTCCACATAGAGAATAATGGAGCCTCCAGCACCGACCTCCACCCACAGAGCCGCACTCCGCATAGAGAATAATGGAGCCTCCAGCACCGACCTCCACCCGCAGAGCCACACTCCACATAAAGAATAATGGAGCCTCCAGCACCGACCTCCACCCACAGAGCCGCACATCACAGAGAATAATGGAGCCTCCAGCACCGACCTCCACCCACAGAGCCGCACATCACAGAGAATAATGGAGCCTCCAGCACCGACCTCCACCCGCAGAGCCGCAGTGCACATAGAGAATAATGGAGCCTCCAGCACCGACCTCCACCCGCAGAGCCGCACTCCACATAGAGAATAATGGAGCCTCCAGCACCGACCTCCACCCGCAGAGCCGCACACCACATAGAGAATAATGGGGCCTCCAGCACCGACCTCCACCCGCAGAGCCGCACACCACATAGAGAATAATGGGGCCTCCAGCACCGACCTCCACCCGCAGAGCCGCACTCCACATAGAGAATAATGGAGCCTCCAGCACCGACCTCCACCCGCAGAGCCGCACTCCACATAGAGAATAATGGAGCCTCCAGCACCGACCTCCACCCGCAGAGCCGCACTCCACATAGAGAATAATGGGGCCTCCAGCACCGACCTCCACCCGCAGAGCCGCACTCCACATAGAGAATAATGGAGCCTCCAGCACCGACCTCCACCCGCAGAGCCGCACTCCACATAGAGAATAATGGAGCCTCCAGCACAGACCTCCACCCGCAGAGCCGCACTCCACATAGAGAATAATGGAGCCTCCAGCACCGACCTCCACCCACAGAGCCACACTCCACATAGAGAATAATGGAGCCTCCAGCACCGACCTCCACCCGCAGAGCAGCACTCCACATAGAGAATAATGGAGCCTCCAGCACCGACCTCCACCCGCAGAGCGGCACTCCACATAGAGAATAATGGAGCCTCCAGCACCGACCTTCACCCGCACTCCACATAGAGAATAATGGAGCCACCGGCACCGACCTCCACCCGCAGAGCAGCACTCCACATAGAGAATAATGGAGCCTCCAGCACCGACCTCCACCCGCAGAGCCGCACTCCACATAGAGAATAATGGAGCCTCCAGCACCGACCTCCACCCGCAGAGCCGCACTCCACATAGAGAATAATGGAGCCTCCAGCACCGACCTCCACCCGCAGAGCCGCACTCCACATAGAGAATAATGGAGCCTCCAGCACCGACCTCCACCCGCAGAGCCGCACTCCACAGAGAATAATGGTGCCTCCAGCACCGACCTCCACCCGCAGAGCCACACTCCACATAGAGAATAATGGAGCCTCCAGCACCGACCTCCACCCGCAGAGCCACACTCCACATAGAGAATAATGGAGCCTCCAGCACCGACCTCCACCCGCAGAGCCGCACTCCACATAGAGAATAATGGAGCCTCCAGCACAGACCTCCACCCGCAGAGCCGCACTCCACATAGAGAATAATGGAGCCTCCAGCACCGACCTCCACCCACAGAGCCACACTCCACATAGAGAATAATGGAGCCTCCAGCACCGACCTCCACCCGCAGAGCCGCACTCCACATAGAGAATAATGGAGCCTCCAGCACAGACCTCCACCCGCAGAGCCGCACTCCACATAGAGAATAATGGAGCCTCCAGCACCGACCTCCACCCACAGAGCCACACTCCACATAGAGAATAATGGAGCCTCCAGCACCGACCTCCACCCGCAGAGCAGCACTCCACATAGAGAATAATGGAGCCTCCAGCACCGACCTCCACCCGCAGAGCGGCACTCCACATAGAGAATAATGGAGCCTCCAGCACCGACCTTCACCCGCACTCCACATAGAGAATAATGGAGCCACCGGCACCGACCTCCACCCGCAGAGCCGCACTCCACATAGAGAATAATGGAGCCTCCAGCACCGACCTCCACCCGCAGAGCCGCACTCCACATAGAGAATAATGGAGCCTCCAGCACAGACCTCCACCCGCAGAGCCGCACTCCACATAGAGAATAATGGAGCCTCCAGCACCGACCTCCACCCACAGAGCCACACTCCACATAGAGAATAATGGAGCCTCCAGCACCGACCTCCACCCGCAGAGCAGCACTCCACATAGAGAATAATGGAGCCTCCAGCACCGACCTCCACCCGCAGAGCGGCACTCCACATAGAGAATAATGGAGCCTCCAGCACCGACCTTCACCCGCACTCCACATAGAGAATAATGGAGCCACCGGCACCGACCTCCACCCGCAGAGCAGCACTCCACATAGAGAATAATGGAGCCTCCAGCACCGACCTCCACCCGCAGAGCCGCACTCCACATAGAGAATAATGGAGCCTCCAGCACCGACCTCCACCCGCAGAGCCGCACTCCACATAGAGAATAATGGAGCCTCCAGCACCGACCTCCACCCGCAGAGCCGCACTCCACATAGAGAATAATGGAGCCTCCAGCACCGACCTCCACCCGCAGAGCCGCACTCCACAGAGAATAATGGTGCCTCCAGCACCGACCTCCACCCGCAGAGCCACACTCCACATAGAGAATAATGGAGCCTCCAGCACCGACCTCCACCCGCAGAGCCACACTCCACATAGAGAATAATGGAGCCTCCAGCACCGACCTCCACCCGCAGAGCCACACTCCACATAGAGACTAATGGGGCCTCCATCACCGACCTCCACCCGCAGAGCCACACTCCACATAGAGAATAATGGAGCCTCCAGCACTGACCTCCACCCGCAGAGCCGCACTCCACATAGAGAATAATGGAGCCTCCAGCACCGACCTCCACCCGCAGAGCAGCACTCCACATAGAGAATAATGGAGCCTCCAGCACCGACCTCCACCCGCAGAGCCGCACTCCACATAGAGAATAATGGAGCCTCCAGCACCGACCTCCACCCGCAGAGCAGCACTCCACATAGAGAATAATGGAGCCTCCAGCACCGACCTCCACCCGCAGAGCCGCACTCCACATAGAGAATAATGGAGCCTCCAGCACCGACCTCCATCCGCAGAGCCGCACTCCACATAGAGAATAATGGAGCCTCCAGCACCTACCTCCACCCGCAGAGCAGCACTCCACATAGAGAATAATGGAGCCTCCAGCACTGACCTCCACCTGCAGAGCCGCACTCCACATAGAGAATAATGGAGCCTCCAGCACCGACCTCCACCCGCAGAGCCGCACTCCACATAGAGAATAATGGGCTGAGATTTTTTACCTTGCTGTTTGCCTAGCTTCTTCCTGCCTGAATGGGAGGAGGAGTCTTAGAGCAGTGTGTACTACCATGGGAATGATTGGCAATGCTTTGCTGTGACTGGGCTCCTCCCACATGAGGTCATACATGATCTGTGATTGGCCGCTCAGTGTAGTGAGTGCAGTCACAGACAGTGGTGGATGTCCGGCAGCTGCAGGCTGAGCAGAGGCACTGCAGTGAGGAACTGGCAGCGATTAGGTTAATAACAGCAGGATGATTTCTACCTCCCATTAATTCCTGTAGTTCCTGCTGCTCTACAGTGGGAAAGTAATAATATAATCTGAGGCAAATACTGTGGACTGATCCCAGTATATGTACATGTTACAGAACCCCCAGCACCAAGAATATGTATGCAGTATATGTATGTATAATAGGTTCCATGTGAAATGCATCAGTCCACAGGCTGCGCCCTGGACAAGATATTCTCCCTCTAACCTGCCCCACCTTTGTAATCCCCACAGTAAATATCGGCAGGCTCCGGCCACCTGCGGCTATTGTAATGTATGTCTGCCCTGCTGTTTTTCTATTGGCCTGCCTGTATCTGTGTTATATATTCTGTGTGCTGTGAATAAATAAATATATAGAAATACGTGGAGTAGCAGTCAGCTTTTATATGCTCTCGTGTAATCAAGGAATTCCAGCCAGCGTCCTTCATTCAGACTCCAGCCAAAGCAAAGTGGACCTCCTGAAACACGGCGTGGTACTGAAAGAGGTACCCCAGCTTGGTAGACCCTGTTACACTGGTGGCAGACAGCGGGATATGATACCCCGTCTACAGGAGTAAAGGAATGAATGGAAAACAACTACCAGAAGTTAAAGAGGACTACATTAAAAGATCTGGTGGAAGCCCGAGGGTTAATCTCCAGCAACAAAACAAAAGCGGATTTGATAGCAGCCATCATGGAACACGACAGTGCAGCGCCCCCCAATGTGAACGTGGAGGAGACTGAATTCCAGAGGGAGGTAAAGAACGCCAGTTCTATGGCCCAAACCCTGCAGTAGAGCTCATACCAGAGGTGATGGCTGATGTGCGTACTGATCTGAAGGAAGAGATGGCCAAGCGGACCAGGATAGAGCTAGCCAAGATGGAGATGGCAGAGCGGACCAAAGTGGAGCTGGCCAAGATGGAGATGGCAGAGCGGAGAGAGGAGAGTCAGTGAGCAGGGGGAGCTCTGGCCTCCGCTCAGGTACCTTCAACAGTAAGCCACAAAAAGATCCAGTATAATGCCTTCCGACAGTTGTGGGAGGCAGAGCAAGACATTGATGGCTTTCTGCAGGACTTTGAGCGGCAGTGTGCCCTTCGTCAAGTGAAGCCGGAGGAACGGGTTTAGATTCTGGCCAGCAAGCTGACAGGCCGGGCAGCGGACGCCTATCGCACAGTACCTGATGAGGACTGTATGGACTATAAGTGGATCAAAGAAGTAATCTTGGCCCGGTATGCGCTGACACCAGAGGCCTACCGCCAAAAGTTCCGCGGACTTATAAAACGAGTAACCGATACCCACACTGAATGGGCCTGTAAATTACGGCGGTCACTGCTACAGTGGGTACAAGGGAGCCAAGCAACCACTAAGGAGGACGTCCTCCAGCTCTTCTTGTTAGAACAATTCTTTAATGGACTAACCCCCGAGACACAGGAATGGCTTCGGGACAGGCGGCCAATGACTCTTGAGGAAGCCGCTCGTCTGGCCGATGAACATCATGACGCCAGGAGGCCTCAGTTGTCCGGATCAAAGATGGTCACTAAGGGTCCGCCCATGGACCTGGAGGGCCCCAAACCACCGAAGATTGTAGTGGGACCAGCTAGAAACCCGGCCTACCACAGTTCCAATGGGGCGCAACGCCACACCTGCCGTCAACTGGGCCACCTGCAAAGACAATGTCCCAACCGGACTCAGCATACCCAGTGGCCAAAGGCGGGAACAGCTACCTTCAGCCAGGCCGCTGTACACTGCTACCAAGGCTAAGCTGACCCGGCATTGGGGGCTACAACTAACCAAGGGGTGGAAGAAATGGAGGAAGTGCTGCATGAAGTAGACCCCGTGCAGGCAGCCCGGGCAGATAATCGACAACAGCATCGACAGGTCGTGTGGGTTAATGGGAAACGCATGCAGGGACTAAGAGATTCCAGAGCAACTTTGACTCTTGTGAAGCCTCATCTCGTCCGAGACCAAGAGAAGATGGACCGAACAGAGGCAGTCCGTGTAGCAGGGGGAGCCATACATCGACTGCCCACTGCCAGGATTCACCAGAACTGGGGAGTTGGGGATAGCCTTGTTGAGGTCGGCTTGATGGAGGATTTGCCTGCAGACGTTTTGCTGGGAAATGACTTGGGGCCCATGTTGTCTGCCTTCTCGGTTGCCCCTCTGGCTGAGACATATCCTGTGACCACCCGGAGACAAGCTCGAGCTGCGGAGGCGGAATCACACTCAGAGGAGGCCCAGGTAAGACATCCCAGCCCTACACGTATTCCCATAGCCAGACACATTTCTTGGGCCACCCCAGATGAATTTAAGAGGGAGTTTCTTGAGGATCCTTCATTGGAGGGATATTGTGGGAAGGTACAGGAGGGGAGAGGGGAACTGGAAGGGGAACAGTTTATATGGAAGCAGGGACTCCTCTACCGGATCACAGAGCAGCACCACACAGGGACAAGCCCCACTATAAAACGACAGCTGGTAGTTCCCAAGAACTATAGGCAGGAGTTACTGCGAATCTCTCATGACATACCCTTGGCCGGGCACTTCGGCGTCAGTCGCACCAGGCATCGTCTGACACAAAACTTCTTTTGGCCGGGGGTAACCTATGATGTTCGTCAGTACTGCCAGACCTGTGACAGTTGCCAGCGCATTGGCAAGAGGGGAGATCGATGCAAGGCCAAATTACGCCCCCTCCCCATTGTGGAGGAACCATTTAGCCAAGTAGCGGTCGATCTGATAGGGCCATTAGCCAAACCCAGTCCATCAGGGAAAAGGTATATATTGACAGTGGTAGATTATGCCACACGGTATCCAGAGGCGGTTGCGTTACCTAACATACTGGCAGAGACGGTGGCGGCTGCCCTGCTCCAGGTTTTCTCACGGGTTGGATTTGCCCGGGAGATTATCTCGGACTAGGGTACCCAGTTTACAGCAGAGGTGACCAACCAACTGTGGAGGCTGTGCGGCGTAAAGTCCATTAGAAGCACCCCGTACCACGCGCAAACCAATGGGTTGTGTGAACGCTTTAACGGGATGTTAAAACAACTCATTGGGACTTTTACCAGGACCTACAGGGACTGGGAGAAATTCTTGCCTCACCTCCTGTTTGCCTATCGGGAGGTGCCCCAAGAATCCACGGGGTTCTCCCCGTTTGAACTGGTATACGGGAGACAGGTAAGGGGACCCCTAGACTTAGTTCTAGAACACTGGGAAGGGGAGGGCATCATAGAAGGGGTACCTATTGTACCCTATGTGCTGGAATTCCGGGACCGCCTACAGGAGCTGACCCAGGCTGTACGTGGGAACATGCAGGTGGCCCAGCGGCGCCAGCGCGTAACGTACGATCGGAGGGCCAGAGAGCGCACCTTGGAAATAGGGCAGAAGGTCCTGGTGTTAGAGCCCACTAGGTAGAACAACTTCCAAGCTGCATGGCAGGGGCCCTACCAGGTAGTGGGGAAAATAGCCGACACCACTTATAATGTCGCCGATTGTGACGACCCCAGGGTTATCCGCATGTTCCACATGAATATGCTGAAGCCCTACAAGGAGCGCCCTGAAGAGGTAGTGGCCATCTATGCACCTGAAGCAGAGGATTTAGCCGGACTTCCCTTGCCTGATGTTTTAGGGGAAAGGACTCAGTCTAAAACATGGGACCAGGTACACTTGGGTGAAGACCTAGGCCCCCGGGAGAGACAGCAGGCAAAGGAGTTGTTGAGGCAGCGACAGAGGATGTTTTCGGGGAAACCCGGGTACACTCACCTGGCACAACACAAGGTTGATACCCAGGATCAGACCCCCCTGCGACAACCCCCCTTCCGCGTCCCGGAGTCTGTATGAGAAGGGGTGCGACAAGAGATACAAGAGATGTTCATTAGGGCTCTATCACACGTCAGTATCTTCGGTACATGTGGTGACAGTTTCCACACGTACTATAGACAGTGACACACACAGACCCAGAGGCGGATCTAGGGGCGTAGTCAGGCAGCCTAATGTGGCGGTCCGCAGTGTCTCCCCGGCGGCTGCATTCTGCCGCCCCCCGGACTGAGAGTCAGCAGTTCTCTGTGCTGATTGTCAAGCTGACAGCCGACACAGAGAAGCTGCAGCACGTCGGCTCCCAGGGATCAATTGAACATAACAATTCAGGCTCTGACCGCCGGGTCACAGAGATGCCAGCAGTGTCATCAGATCATGTGATCATGCTGCTGACGCCACTCGCCCACGCTGTAGAGGCAAACGCTGGTGGTAAATGCTCCAGCAGAGCAGAAGACAGGGGATGGGAGGATTTATTGTGTGGGGGGAGAATTGGAGTGGGGATGGGGGTGTCTAATGTGTGTGGGGAAAAGCTGAGTGGGGATGGGGTGCTTTATTATGTGTCGGGAGAATTTGAGTGGGGATGGGGGTGTTTAATGTGGGGGGAGATTTGGAGTGGGGATGGGGGGATTTATTGTGTGTGGGAAGATTTGGAGTGGAGATGGGGCGCTTTAATGTGTGTGGTTTAATGTGTGTGGGGGAGATTTGAGGACACAAAATGAAAAGCAAAGGGGGAGATGGGGGGCATGTATGACGAAACAGTACTGGGGAATGGGGGCATGTATGATGAAACAATATGGGGGAATGGAGGGCAGGCATGTATGAGGAAACAGACTGGGGGAATGGGGGGCATGTATGAGGAAACACTGGGGGAATGGGGCATGTATGAGGCAACAGTATCGGGGAATGGGGACACATATGAGAAAACAGCTTGGGGGATGGGTGCAGACAGTATGGGGAGCAAACGGGGGAATGAATGCGGACACAGTATGAGTAGCAATGTGAAAAATGTGTGTGGATAGAGTACGGGGAGTGAGGGTGATGGGATGTGTGCAGACAGATTGGGGAGTCAGGTGAGAAGGCAGTATAGAAAGTGAGGGGGTAAATATATGAGGAGACAGTATGGTGAACAGGGGGATGTGAGAGGAGACAGTATGAGGAGTGAGGGGAATAGTGTGAGGAGACAGTATGGGCGAGAAAAGTGAGTGGGCACATAATAGAATTTGAGTAGTAGGGGGCGTAGCATGGAGGGACAGTGTAAGGGCATAGCCAGGAGGGGACAGTATACCAAGGAGGGGGGGAGTGTGATGAGAGAGTACAGTATAAATACTGGGCCCCATAGGGGGACACAGTATGAGAGGACAGTGTGAAGAGCATGTACCATAAGAGGGACATTGTGGGGGTCATATTTTGAATATATATACAGTACAGACCAAAAGTTTGGACACACCTTCTCATTTAAAGATTTTTCTGTATTTTCATGACTATGAAAATTGTACATTCACACTGAAGGCATCAAAACTATGAATTATCATATGTGGAATTATATACTTAACAAAAAGGTGTGGAACAACTGAAAATATGTCTTATATTCTAGGTTCTTCAAAGCAGCCACCTTTTGCTTTGATGACTGCTTTGCACACTCTTGGAATTCTCTTGATGAGCTTCAAGAGGTACTCACCGGGAATGGTCTTCCCACAATCTTGAAGGAGTTCCCAGAGATGCTTTCACTCTGCCGTCCAGTTCACCCTAAACCATCTCGATTGGGTTTAGGTCTGGTGACTGTGGAGGCCAGGTCATCTGGCGTAGCACCCCATCACTCTACTTCTTGGTCAAATAGCCCTTACACAGCCTGGAGGTGTGTTTGGGGTCATTGTCCTGTTGAAAAATAAATGATGGTCCAACTAAACGCAAACCGGATGGAATAGCATGCCGCTGCAAGATGCTGTGGTAGCCATGCTGGTTCAGTATGCCTTCAATTTTGAATAAATCCCCAACAGTGTCACCAGCAAAGCACCCCCACACCATCACACCTCCTCCATGCTTCACGGTGGGAACCAGGCATGTAGAGTCCATCCGTTCACCTTTTCTGCGTCGCACAAAGACACGGTAGTTGGAACCAAAGATCTCAAATTTTGATTCATCAGAGCAAAGCACAGATTTCCACTGGTCTAATGTCCATTTCTTGTGATCTTTAGCCCAAACAAGTCTCTTCTGCTTGTTGCCTGTCCTTAGCAGTGGTTTCCTAGCAGGTGTTTTACCATGAAGGCCTGCTGCACAAAGTCTCCTCTCAACAGTTGTTGTAGTTGTAGAGATATGTCTGCTGCTAGAACTCTGTGTGGCATTGACCTGGTCTCTAATCAGAGCTGCTGTTAACCTGCGATTTCTGAGGCTGGTGACTCGAAAAACTTTAGGAGCAGAAGTCATTCTTGGTCTTCCTTTCCTGATGTGAGCCAGTTTATTTGTAGTGCTTGATGGTTTTTGCAGCTGCACTTTGGGACACTTTCAAAGCTTTTCCAATTTTTTGGACTGACTGACCTTCATTTCTTAAAGTAATGATGGCCACTCGTTTTTCTTTACTTAGCTGCTTTTTTCTTGCCATAATACAAATTCTAACAGTCTATTCAGTAGGACTATCAGCTGTTTATCCACCAGACTTCTGCTCAACACAACTGATGGTCCCAACCCCATTTATAAGGCAAGAAATCCCACTTATTATACCTGACAGGGCACACCTGTGAAGTTAAAACCATTTCCGGTGACTACCTCTTGCAGCTCATCAAGAGAATGCCAAGAGTGTGCAAAGCAGTCATCAAAGCAAAAGGTGGCTACTTTGAAAAACCTAGAATATAAGACATATTTTCAGTTGTTTCACACTTTTTTGTTAAGTATATAATTCCACATGTGTTAATTCATAGTTTTGATGCCTTTAGTGTAAATTTACAATTTTCATAGTCATGAAAATACAGAAAAATCTTTAAATGAGAAGGTGTGTCCAAACTTTTGGTATGTACTGTACATCTTTAACATATAAAGGCCTTATTTTTATTTTTATTCTAATTTTGTTTTAATTTTTTTTATTTAATTTTTCTTCTTAATTTTTATTTTTTATCTCAAGAAAAAAATCAATATTTAATAAAGTAATGTCTAGTGCAAGAATATTGCTTCATTAAATATAGTGATCATATGGTTTCACTGTAAGAGAAGTGTTTTAATTCTGAGTTAAATACAACAATTCTTTCACTCATTCATCCATATATTCATATATATTCTTATTTTGGTTCATGGCTATACATTCTTACAAATTATTGGCCTAATAAATATAGTTTATTAATAAAGTTTTAGTAATAAAGATGGAAATACTTGTTACATAAAAAGACACACTGACATCTATGAGTTCAAAAAGAAATTACAGCTATGACATAAAAATATCCTATCGCATGAAGAATATGGTTAATAATGTATTATCATTTATTATTATTATTTTATTTTTCCAAATATGAATTCCATATTAATATTCTAATAATAATTATATGGATATTATTGATTGCTATGGTATGCTGCGATATTACAAGATAGGAAAATTACCAGATTTGGTATAGAATAGGAAATGAAGACTTCAATCAAGATACTGAAGTTACATTAATAAAGACTTTTCATATTTCTAAATTCAATTGAGTCTTAAAGTTGCAAGAAGAAAAAGCCGTTATCCAGAAGTTCCACAAGGTAACAATGCTATGATTTCTGAGCAATAATAGACTGTGTCAAATACAATTCATGTCACCACTGACAACTACAACTGCAGCATCCATCACTGACAACTATGAGTACAGTATCTAAACTGACAACCACAATTGCAGAGGACAATGATCCTATGATGCTAAGATGAACTGTGTTATTACGTTTTTATCATGTTCCAGTGGTTTCCTATCACCTATAAAGCTTCCATGAAAGCTGGTGAACAATCAGGTAATTGTCAGGATGCTACAACCCTGACATGTGTCCTGTGCACTAAAGACTGGTTATGGTGCTATGACTAGCAGGGAAGAGTCAATTTAACCCTTGCTGTGCTGACCAAAGACGTCACATCTGTTCCAACACCAATGCGGATGATGTGGAAGGATTCCAGATACAAGGCGAGCCAATGTAAGTCCAGGCCTTTAAAGGCGACACTGCACATATATTAAAGCTACATTTCATCTATGAACTTTGTTTTCTTATCAACATTTGAATTTATGGACTTTGATTGACACATGACACATAGTCTCTACAAAATCTACATGCTATCATCTATTTCAAAAAAATTAGAATAAAGATTGTTTTAAAAGAACCAAGAAGAAGACATCAAGATGAAGACCAGATGACATCAGATGATGATCAGACCTGAGATGCTTCAATTATTTATTGGGAAGTATAATTATATATTTTATATGAATATTGGTCACAGCTTACCATAACATGAATTTACATATCATTATGTTATTGAGTACGTATAACAATATTATTATTATTATGGACATTAAATTATTTTGCCAAAGGAGAAGAAAAGAAGAAGAAAAGAGGATGTTATTAATATATTTACTTTGAGGGTTCCAATCTATGTCTGTCACCCTCAAAAGGGGGAATTGCTAAATATTAATTATTAATTGAATTATTCTTATTCTCAATTCTGTACTGAGCACATTGCTTCTTGCTGACATTACAAAAAAAATTTCTGTATATGTAAATCAGAGTATAAGTTAACACCATATAGAGAGGACATGTGGTCTGTGGGACATATAAACAATGTCTCTTAGGAGGGTGGGGGCTTGTCACGTGGGGCCTGTCACCTCCTGCCTTCACCATCATTCTCCATGGACGTCAGACAAGTCACACAAGGAATGAACAGCTGGTAGCCATGATTCTACTCCATGAAATATGACTTCTACTCCATCTCAGAAACGATGAGTAACAAGCGCTGATATTTACAAATGGACAATCTGTCCGTAACTATTTCATCTATTTTTATGTTTTGCTGCAATGTGGTTTTTCTGTGGACAATTCAATAAACCACTACATTTTTTATAAAAGTATCATGACATTTTTGCTTTAAGAGTAACGCACCTGGTAAATAGTCTTGATTAAATAAATGTGCAAAATAAGCATATTTAACAGCTAACACCTGCTACGTTTATTTTACCATATTATCAGTTGGATGCTAGGGTATTACCTAAGCATATGGTATTCAAGAGGGCGGGGGATAATAGGCCCAGAGAGTCAGGACGACCTCATGTGGTACAGATGGGAGTAGAAAATAAAATCTTTAGTACTCTGTATATCCAATGATTATGCAAATATGGGATAAATTAGTAGAATCCACAGATTATTTAGATAATCAAATATATGCAATATTGGAAATATTGAATACTACTGTTCCCATGCAGCATCAATTGGTAATAGTTACTAACCAACACACCTTAGTGCTCGATTATCTTACTGCTGCGCAAGGAGGAATGTGTCAAATTATAGGTCCTGCTTGCTGTCATTACATAGATCCTCAAGGACAATTACAATTACAAGTCAAATTGGATAATATACAACGACTAAGAGAAAAATACCAAAGAGATAATAATGAAAATAGAGATAGTTGGTGGTCCAATACTTTCTCTTTTCTTATTCCTACTAATTGGTTCAGAGGTATCGGAGGATGGTTAGTGGGAATTTTACAAGGCGCTTTTCAAATTATGCTGCTTATTGTTTTAATATATTTAATTATTAAGATAATCATGTATTGTGCTAAATGCTTTGTGAAAAAAAAAATCATGTGGTTCAAAATCAAATGTGATGACTCCTTATATAAAATATTGATCTTTATATGGGATATTCTTCTTCTGCAGAGCAAATGTTGACTTGGTTAATTAATCCAGTATCGGTAATGGCTATTTTAATAATTCTATTATCTGTGTGGAATTGTTTCATAGCCTATAAGATGTTTTGTAGGAAGCCAACAGTACTCATGGTGACCTACAGCAACATCAACAAACCAATTGGTCAAGGACCGATTGTGATACAAATGGGTCAAGATTGATTGTATGGATGTAACAGATAGGTATCCAGACATGTATAGTGATCAATATGGTTTCTTGCTTTAGAATATGAGTACAAGGATATTATCGGACAAAATATGGCTGCAGAAGGAGAATAGTCTAGCTGAAACTAGCTTTTATTGTTCACAAAACAAGAGTATAATAACCCTGAAAAATAACAAAATAGTTGATAAGACACTTGGAAAAACAACTAACTGCGCATTACCTTAAAACTAATCACGTGCTAGAAGGTTCTGGAAGTCTTCATTGCGCATGACGGTGCGTGATGAATTATATAATGATGATTTTGTATAATGTACTGCGCAGAAGCGGATATAGTCAGATAAGAATATAAAAGAATGGGGCTGATTCAGTGAGGTAGGGACGTTCTTCAGACAGGTGAAGCAGATGTGCTGGCCGTCTTGATGTTTTCCTGGAATTTTCCTCCTCAACTGAATTGAGGTCCCTCCGATTGAGGAGTGATGCTACAATATCCAGTGATGTATTGATGCTTATTCATTCCAATGTAATTTGTTGTATGTTTATGACATAACTCTGATAGTCACTATATAGCCTTTAATTCATGCTTAAAATTGCTATTATATATAAATAAAATACTTTGTTTTACCAGAAGAACTGTTCTCAGTTGTGCCTAACTTGCATGTTAGTGAGCGAGCTGTAGGTTTAAATTGAGTTGGTAAGACAGGGGGTTGCCTGGTTGCTAGGGAATCCCCACATGGAATCAAGCTGGGTAGTAGCTGTAAATCATTCAAAAAACTAAATCTCCGAACACTAACAAACTCTGAGACCACCCGACCGTGCTCGAGAAAACCCGAGCAACAAGTACACTCGCTCATCACTAATAATTGCCAATAATTTCCATCTGTTGTCTATTCCATTTGCACAACAGCATGTGAAATTGGTTGTCAATCAGTGTTGCTTCCCTAGTGGACAGTTTGATTTCACAGAAGTTTGATTTACTTAGAGTTATATTCCGTTGTTTAAGCGTTCCCTTTATTTTTTTGAGCAGTGCATTTATGGCTTGAGAAAGGCAGAGAAATCTGCCAAAACGTTGCTGCTAATGGACCAGTAAAGTCATGGTTTTTCACTTTGATTTTTGGATTGCTGTCTGTTTTATTCTGAATTATATAGAAAAAGATAGATAGATAGATAGATAGATAGATAGATAGATAGATAGATAGATAGATAGAGATAGATATAGAACTTTCAGGTTACATGTGACGGTACATAACTTTTGTTACAAGGTACAACTGTCCAGCAAACCTGAGCTAAGGACCTCGCCCTACTCTTTGTCTCTGCTAGGCTCCCTGCCTGGAATCCGAATTCCTGCTGCCATTATATATTTGCTTTCCTTCAGAAAGTACTATCTGATGTCTCCCTGCTGGCACACAACACCATATCAATTCAGGGTTGTAATTCGATAGACCAAAGTTCACTCATCATAAGGAATTTGTTCTCCAGTATGCCCATGTATCACAGTATGGTGGCCCCCGCAGCACCTCACACAGTATTATGGCCACCACAACCTGCTACAGAAAATAAGAACCCCCAGTCAGTATGGAGGCATGTACAGTCAACCACTATCCCTTACTCAGTACAATGGCTGCTACCATCCACGCATTCAGTATAAGAGTTCCAACAGTTCTTCTCTTAATATTAAGCCCCTACATCTCCTGATATTTAAAAAAGAAAAAAAAAACACTGTTTACCCAACCCTGTTCCTGAGGTGAACTGCTCAAGTCTGTGTAGTGTGAGTACTGACTACACCAGCCAAGGCCCAAGAACTAGACCTGCGCTGATCAAGACCCGGAGTCCATACTATGCCTGTCAAGGCCCGAGAACCTGACCTGCACCGGTCAAGACTATGTCAGGCAAGAGCAGAGTCCCAGCTCTTATTACTTCTGGTACAAGAGACGGATGTACCAATGATCTGTGAGGAGAGTCTACTCAGTAGTATACGCCTGCAGTAAAGGGCAGGAGGCGCGAGTGAGCCGGGCCATTGCTTCCAGCACTGATGTCAGTACAGGTGTTGGTCCAGGGTAGTACAAGAGACAAGGTGAAAGCTGGTAGAAGTGAAGGCGGCCCAGCGAGCCTTGATAGACTTTTATTAGGAGGACTTATGGCCTAACGGGAAGAGGCGGAGACCCCGCTATGGCCGGTGTTCGCAGAGTAGAGTGTTGTCGACTATATGTGTCAGGAAAATCACCCTTGTCAGTAACTAAAGTAACATGTGGTTAGAGGCTGCTATTACAGTGAGAGTGAGGCGGAGAATTCATTGTGTATCTGATATTGGATATTTCACCTCGTAATCACCCTGTTCTGCATTATTCACTGTTGCCATAGTGATCATAATTCCCATTATCAGGGAAATAAATAATTACATTGGTTACTTCCGCCTTGTGTTTGTCGGTGTGTTGTATCCGTCACCTGCTTACAGGGGCATAATGGGGGCATTATACTGTGTGGGGGCATCATATATACTGCATAAGGGGCATATTGGGGGCACTACACTGTGTGGGACCAAGAAAGGGGCCCTGTACTATGGGAACAATCCGCTACCTCACTTCCTGTCTTCCATAGTTGGATTGTATGTATCTATTACAGGAAATAGAAGAAAAACGTTATAATTCTTATAAAGTGGCAACAAAAACCCCAAAAGAGTCTCAGTGCTGAAGGGGTTAATGTCCCCTCCACTCTCAGTAATAGGGAAATCTCCAGCACCTACCTCCACCCGCAGAGCCGAATTTCATATATGGCTGCTCTGTGCACACAGGACCTGTGATGAGGTCACAGGAGGGGAGGAGTCAGGGGTCACATGATCAGGGGCCTCAGTGTATGCAGGACTCTGCTGTGCTGGTTGTCATGGTGCTGGATGAGGGGAAGTTTATGTGTGGGGTCAGGAGGGGTTTACAGTGTGGATGTAGCAGAGCCGTGTGTGTACGAGGTGTACGGAGCGGAGCCGTGTGTGTACGAGGTGTATGGAGCGGAGCCGTGTGTGTACGAGGTGTATGGAGCGGAGCCGTGTGTGTACGGAGCCCTGTGTGTATGGACCTATCAGATGTATTGCCCACGTTAAGTACACACTATAGAGGAATATACCCATCTAATTCCACAGTGCAGGAGGACGATGTATCTCTCTAATTACAGAGTATAACGCTCCCTGAACTGTCCGTAGATCGTAGGTCACTCTTCGCTCCCTGAGCTGTCCGTAGATCCTAGTTTGCTCTTCGCTCCCTGAACTGTCAGTAAATCTTAATTTGCTCTTCCCTCCCTGAACTGTCCGTAGATCCTAGTTTGCTCTTTGCTCTCTGAACTGTCCGTAGATCCTAGTTTGTTCTTCGCTCCCTGAACTGTCCGTAGATCCTAGTTTGCTCTTCCCTCCCTGAACTGTCCGTAGATCCTAGTTTGCTCTTTGCTCTCTGAACTGTCCGTAGATCCTAGTTTGCGCTTTGCTCGTTGAACGGTCCCTAGATCCTAGTTTCCTCCTCGCTCCCTGAGCTGTCCGTAGATCCTAGTTTGCTCTTCCCTCCCTGAACTGTCCGTAGATCCTAGTTTGTTCTTTGCTCCTTGAACTGTCCGTAGATCCTAGCTTGCTCTTCGCTCCCTGAACTGTCTGTAGATCCTAGTTTGCTCTTGGATGGGCCATCGACAGTAGAGGAGTTGGAGGAGGCAGTGAGTAAACTCCATAATAAAGAAGCCCCAGGGTTTGATGGTTTCAGAGGAGAATCCTATAAAGAAAATGGTGGATCTTGTTACCAGAATTATTGGGGTCTTTGAGGAGCCGCATCAGTAGGAAGCTCGCCCACATCTAGGAATGAAGCAATTATTGTCCAGGAGAAAACCCTGAGTCCCAGACTCGTATCCTCCGACTCCCTGCAGATAATGAAATATTAGCCAAAGTACTCGCCAATAGGGAAATAAAAGTGATCCATGAAGACAAACAGGATTTATATCGAACATATCTACGGCACCAACTTAAGACGGTGATATCTTACTATACAGATGAGTAATAACGAGGCTGGAAATAGAGCAATAATGTCCGTGACGCTATGAAAGCTTCCGACAGCGGCCAGTGGAATTATTTATGGAAAGTGTTGGGCAAAATGAAATTTGGTAATAAGTTTATAAATTGGGTTAATGTTCTCTATGGGTCACCGTCTGCTAGATTGAGAGTAAATGGTCGATTGTTGGGGCCATGTAAGTTGGGCAGGGGTACACGACAGGGGCGCCCGCTCTCACCTCTCCTAGTTCCATTAGCAATGAGCTGCTGGCATGTAAACTGAGAGATTCCAAGGACTTCATTGGTTTTACGTGTAATGACATCATAGAGAACGTGAGTCTGTGCCGATGACGCTGCTGTATGTGGGCGACATAGAGTCATCTGTGGGCAAATAATGACAGATATAAAGGAGTTTGGTGCGAGATCAGGACTCAACATCAATTGGGATAAATCATCTATATTACCACTGACTCTCTCCCACATATGGAAACAATTACACCAGTTCAGACACCAGTGGTGGAACAGATTAAATATATCGGTGTGGTGGTCGGGTCTAATATTACAGACTATATAGCGTTAAACATTAACCCCATACTAGAGAGATTTAGATCCAAAATAACTGTGTGATGTAAATATCCTCTGTCTGTAAAAGGTCGGGGGAATCTCACTGAAGTGATTTTGATGCCAGAATTCTTGTATTTTCTTCGCAATTTCCCATGTTGGATCCCTCCTACCATATTCCAAAAGGTGCAGTCAGTGTTCAGAGAACTGAGATGGTGCAAGCTAAATGTAAGGATAGAACTAGCATCACTTCAAAGTGACAAAACTGAGGGAGGTTTGGAGATTCCAGATCCATGGATCTATTTTATAGCTTCGCAGATGCAACATTTTCATATGTGGAGAAGAAGAGAGAGTCTGGATAAGAATGGTAGCCATGTCCTTCAAGACAAAAAATGTGTGTGTCACCCATATATGTGCTGGAGGTGGGCACTAAGTACTGAGAGAGACCGACCTTAGCAATGATGTACAAGGTGTGGGATGGGGGAGAGAGTGTTGGAGATAAGGGAATGCTCTAATGTTACCCCATTATGGCAAAATCAGCGACTGGTGGAGTTTGACAAGTTGGCTGGTTTCAGAGGTTGGGAATTAAGGGAAATTCAGACTTTAACTCAGTTAGTAGGAAACACTTAAAAGCTTTAACAAACTACAAGAGTTTGGATTGCCTCGCGGCCTATTCTTTCAATACCTACAACCGGATATACAGAAAAATTATTTACTAGACTCAATAGTGACGGCAAAATACACGACCGGTTTAATTTCAAACATCTATCAGCAATTCTTAAAGTCTCGCATGGGTGACCATCCCGACAGCAAATGTGGGTCCGATTACTGAAGAACAGTGGAAAGAGGTGTTGGAACTAACTCCTAGAATGTCCCCATGTGAATCTCAGAGGCTCTTCCAGATATACCTTTATATATAGATTATAAAGAACGCAGAGCTTTCTTTTTAGAATTGGGGTAAGTCCAAATGCAGATTGTCTAAGATGTGTAATTAAAGATGCACACATGTTCTGGGAGTGCAGGGGATTGAGCTCATACTGGAGAAATCACAATATCTTTAAAAAAAAAAAGGGTATTTGGTGTTTTCAAATCAAAGCAGATCCCAAAGTAAGCATTTTGGAATATTTGGAAGAATCAGTCAATTTTGATTCACCGATGGCTGTAGGTCTTTGTCGAACATTGCATCATGCATGCAAACTTATTGCACAACATTGGCTAGACACTCAACCTCCAACAGTTAATGAGTTAGTAAATATGCTAAACAATATTATTTGGTTGGATAAAGGGGTATACAGAAAGAGAAAAACAATCATGAAATTTGACAACATCTGGGGATCCTGGTTGAATGTTCCACGCCTGCCATCTGGAGTACTCCTGAGAGAAAACATATGGCAATTTCTGGCTCCAGGAACACTTGCGATATGATCAGTCTAGGTTAAATTATAAAGATATGGTCATTACACATGCAAACTAATTATTATAACTGAATGGCAGATATTCTAATGTATATGCATCATAAAAAATATACGGTTTTCTCTGGAGTGTTATTGGGGGAAGGGGGGGTGTATTAGTTTGTTTAAATGAAAAAAACAAATCCTTGGAAGAAGATGACAACTTTATTGTATTTTATGTATAACAATAACATAATGATATCATGTAACATTGAAAATATCATTGTTCTACTGATGTCTCTTTGTAAAAAGGTTAATGTGTAATTTTCTTAATAAAAATTATCTGATTAAAAAAAGTGTGTGTCTTATAGTCCAAGAAATATGGTACGTTCTGAAATAATTTCCCTTTCTCATTTAATTATACATGTTTGTTATATGTTTTTGTACAATTTTCCAGTAATGTATAATGTTTCTTCCCATCTGAGTTATTTTTGATCAACAAAATACGATTTTCTAGTAATTCATTTTACACACTCTAGGTATGATTATAACTTATTCACTGTGTGGGATTTTGACTTCTCATTCCTCATGTTTGGTCCTGTTAAAATAAAAAAACTTATATAACCCTCCCATTCTGGCGCGGTTCCAGCACTTGTATTTCGGGGGCTCATGTAAGGTTGTTAGGTCATGTGAGCCCTGCGTCTAATTAGCGCTGGCTTCATTGTTCGCACATTTGGAAAAATCGAACAATAAGAAGTCAAAGAGAAGCCCCAGTAGCGAGAGTGCCAATAATGCTGAAAGAGCACCGGCACGGAAGGTGAAAATGATTTTTTTTATTTTAACAAACATGATGACAACCCCTTTAAGAAAATACAATTTCCATTTAAAACATTTTCCACATTAAGAACATAAAAATGGCTTCTCCCCTGTGTGGGTTCTCTGGTGGTGATCAAGATGCGCTTTTCGGGTAAATCGTTTCCCACAATCTGAACATGAAAAAGGCTTCTCCCCTGTGTGGGTTCTCTGGTGCTTAACACAATCTGATTTATGGTTAAAACATTTCCCACATTCTGAACATGAAAAAGGCTTCTCCCCTGTGTGAATTCTCTGGTGGATAACAAGACTGCTTTTCTGGTTAAAATATTTCCAATATTCTGAACATGAAAAAGGTTTCTCCCCTGTGTGGGTTCTCTGGTGCTTAACCAAATCTGGTTTCTGGTTAAAACATTTCCCACATTCTGAACATGAAAAAGGCTTCTCACCAGTGTGAGTTCTCTGGTGCTTAACCAAACTTGATCTATCGTTAAAACTTTTCCTACATTCGGAACAAGAAAAAGGCTTCTCCCCTGTGTGAGTTCTCTGGTGTATAACAAGAATTGATTTTTTGTTAAAACATTTCTCACATTCTGAACAGGAAAAAGGCTTCTCTCCTGTGTGAATTCTGTGGTGCTTAACAAAATGTGATTTCAGTGTAAAATATTTCCCACATTCTGAGCAGAAAAATGGCGTGTCATCTGTGTGAGTTCGAAAATATGATTTATCCACAAAGCATTTTCCACATTCTGAACATGAAAAAGACTTCTCCCTTGTGTGAGTTTTCTAGTGTATAGCAAGATCTGATTGCTGGTTGAAATATTTCTGACACTTGGAACAAGAAAATCTGTTCTCTGCTGTGTGAATTGTTTTATGTTTAAGAAAATATTTTTGAAGGGGAAAGCTATTTCCATATTGTGAAGATGAAAATTGCTTCTTTTCTTTAGGAGCAGTTCGTTTCTTAATGGTTATTTTATGACTCTCATTTTCCTTAGTAGGAGGTAATGAATCAGAAATTAGGACCTGTTTCATAGGATCAGATGACAGATCTTTGCTGTGAAAGGATGATGGTATATCTGGAGTAATAGCATTCACTTCAATTGTATCCTGTGGGATCTCAAGATCATCTGATTTAAAAATTGAAGATGTCAGCTGTTCCTCTGATCTCCTGGTACAGTCATCTGCTATAAATAAAACCAATTACTAATTTTTCAATAAAATATTTTTGAACATTTCTACTTAAACTGTCAGTAAAAATAGCAAGTTATGTAAAAAATTTGAACTATTCATCAAGAAAATGACAGTTCACAGTCTAATAGAAAACCTCATGGCATGAACCAGTGGAGCGTGGTGTTCAACTGTTTGTTTATTCTGCCTCCCAAAAATGGAATAAAAAGCCACAAAGAAATGTTATGTGGACAAAAATAATACCAGTAAAAAGTTCTCATTTTTCAAAAACAAACATCATCTGTCAATAGAAATACAGAGGTTTCTACATTATTAGTGGCTCAAAGGCTCTTGAAAAGCAACATGGCTTCCATTAACCAATCCAGCAATATCCGCTCTCCCAAAGTAAAATTTCACCCTCGCTTCTGAGTCTTGCAGTGTGCGCAAACCACATTTAGCATCCAAGTATTTGGCATTATTATAGCAAGAAGAATCCACTTAATTTAAGGTGCATGTGTCTTCTGGAGCACACTATATGATGGATAATAAAATGGTATATTTGCAATTTTTACTTTCCAACTTCCACTGCACTCTAATTATAGGAAAGTGGCTGTAGAGTCAAAATAGTCACTAGTATTGGTCTTTCCTAACGAAGAAGTCTTTTATACTTTGAAATGCGTAGAATAAACCACTATCCATTTGACAACCTGGGATATATGTCTCATTATTAAGCAGCAAGCGCGGAAATCATCCACAAACCTCTCCATTCTTTCCTAGATACTGACTACTCTTGCGTCTTCTGATTTTGTATTTTCTCTGCCTTCCCGGTTGTGGCCAAACTACCTGACTATTCTTCTTGACATCTCATACTACAGAAAAAAGCAAGTATCAATGTGGCCCAATCTAGCGGTGTGTGTAAGTCCAGATGTAGAGGTGTTAAAGACGTTAATGAGTGATGGGCAAAACTGTAACTATAGACAATAACACATCTACTGAAATAATCAAGCTGAACAGTCTTTTTAAGTATAAAAAAAATGAGTAACTAATGGTAAAACCTCTTTGGGGTCTCAGTGGTTCTTGACAATATAAACGATCGTAATGGACAATATTTTCTATCACATGAGTTTCAAGAAGAACTATTCATTTAAAGAGAACTATTTATAATAGTGCAGAGCTGATGTTGTTATAAATTTAGATCTGGAGCATTTGGAAGAGGCAATGGAGAACTTTTTTTAAAGACCACCACGGAGTTACAGACTCAGGTAAGAAAGGCAGGCAGATCCCACCATAATCAAACTATCATACAGATAAACATGTAGAAAAAGACATAAGAGTAAAAAAAAATACATCAACAACAACGTATGTATGAGGGGAGAGTTCCAACACTTAACCGGAGTTGCACTCATTTATGGTGGACCATTGGAGCCACAATGAATCATGACCAGAAGAGTAGAGAAAGTATTAGTATTCCCCATTTCAGGAGAGATTGTGCAGTAATCTGAATTTCTTAAGATTGAAAACATACCTGACTATAAAACGCACCTAGGTTTTAGAGGAGGAAATAAGAAAAAAAAAATTGAAGCAAAAAATGTGGTCAATTCTTTACTTAATATCTCCTATCCTGGTATATATGTTTCCCTCATCCCTATCCTGGTATGCATTGCCCCCTCATCCCTACCCTGGAATGCATGGCACACATCCCTATCCTGTTATACATGACACACATCCCTATCCTGGTATGCAGGGCCCCCATCTCTGTCCTGGTATGCAGGGCCCCTTCTGTCATGGTTCTCAATGGCAAGAGAACGTAGTAAAGCATACAAAAAGGACTAGCTCTTGGAAGATGGGAACTCGAGCTGACTGTGAGCTAAACCTACCGCACAAATAACAGTGGCCGGGTAGCGTGCCTACGTTTTATCCCTAGACGCCCAGCGCCAGCCGGAGAACTGACTGACCCTAGCAAAGGAAAATACAGACCTGGCTTACCTCTAGAGAAATGTTCCCCAAAAGGCAGACAGTTGCCCCCACATATATTGTCGGTGATTTCAGAGGAAATTGACATACGAAGTATGAAGATAGGTTTAGCAAATTGAGGTCCGCTTACTAGATAGTAGGAAGACAGAAAAGGGAACTTCACAGTCAGCTGAAAACCCCTTTCAAAACACCATCCTGAAATTACTTTAAGACTCTAATATCAACTCATGACACCAGAGTGGCAATTTCAGTTCACAAGAGCTTCCAGCCTCAAAAATTAACAATCACAGAGAACTGGAACAAAAATGCAAAACAAACTTAGGACTACAAGTCCAACTTAGCTGATAGTAGTCTAGAAGCAGGAACATGCAACAGAAAGGCTTCTGGTAACATTGTTGGCCGGCATAGAAATGACTGAGGAGCAAGGCTAAATAGACAACTCCCACATCCTGATGGAAACAGGTGAACAGAGGCGATGAAGCACACAAGTTCAGTACCACCAGTGACCACCGGGGGAGCCCAGAAACCAAATTCACAACAGTACCCCCCCCTCAAGGAGGGGGCACCGAACCCTCACCAGAACCACCAGGGCGATCAGGATGAGCCCTATGAAAGGCACGGACCAAATCGGAGGCATGAACATCAGAAGCAGTCACCCAAGAATTATCCTCCTGACCGTAGCCCTTCCACTTGACCAGATATTGAAGTCTCCGTCTGGAAACACGGGAGTCCAAGATCTTCTCGACAACGTACTCCAACTCACCCTCAACCAACACCGGAGCAGGAGGCTCAACGGAAGGCACAACCGGCACCTCATACCTGCGCAACAATGACCGATGGAAGACATTATGAATAGAAAAAGATGCAGGGAGGTCCAAACGAAAGGACACAGGGTTAAGAATCTCCAATATCTTGTACGGGCCGATGAACTGAGGCTTAAACTTAGGAGAAGAAACCTTCATAGGGACAAAACGAGAAGACAACCACACCAAGTCCCCAACACAAAGACGAGGACCAACACGACGACGGCGGTTGGCAAAATGCTGAGTCTTCTCCTGGGACAACTTCAAATTGTCCACCACATGCCCCCAAATCTGATGCAACCTCTCCACCACAGCATCCACTCCAGGACAATCCGAAGACTCCACCTGACCGGAAGAGAAACGAGGATGAAACCCCGAATTACAGAAGAAAGGAGAAACCAAGGTGGCAGAACTAGCCCGATTATTGAGGGCAAACTCCGCCAAGGGCAAAAAGGCAACCCAATCATCCTGATCCGCAGACACAAAACACCTCAAATAAGTCTCCAAGGTCTGATTAGTTCGCTCGGTCTGGCCATTAGTCTGAGGATGGAAAGCAGACGAAAAAGACAAATCAATGCCCATCCTAGCACAGAACGCTCGCCAAAATCTAGACACGAATTGGGTTCCCCTGTCAGACACGATATTCTCCGGAATACCATGCAAGCGAACCACATTTTGAAAAAACAGAGGAACCAGCTCGGATGAGGAAGGCAATTTAGGCAAGGGGACCAAATGGACCATCTTAGAGAAATGGTCACACACCACCCAGATGACAGACATCTTCTGAGAAACAGGGAGATCAGAAATAAAATCCATGGAGATGTGAGTCCAAGGCCTCTTCGGAATAGGCAAAGATAACAACAATCCACTAGCCCGAGAACAACAAGGCTTGGCCCGAGCACAAACATCACAAGACTGCACAAAACCTCGCACATCTCGCGACAGGGAAGGCCACCAGAAGGACCTAGCCACCAAATCCCTGGTACCAAAGATTCCAGGATGACCAGCTAACGCAGAAGAATGGACCTCCGAGATGACTCTACTGGTCCAATCATCAGGAACAAACATTCTACCAGGCGGGCAACGATCAGGTCTATCCGCCTGAAACTCCTGCAAGACCCGTCGCAAGTCTGGGGAAACAGCAGATAATATCACTCCATCCTTAAGGATACCTGTAGGTTCGGAATTACCAGGGGAATCAGGCTCAAAACTCCTAGAAAGGGCATCCGCCTTCACATTCCTAGAACCCGGTAGGTAAGAAACCACAAAATTAAACCGAGAGAAAAATAACGACCAGCGCGCCTGTCTAGGATTCAGGCGCCTGGCAGACTCAAGATAAATCAAATTCTTGTGGTCAGTCAATACCACCACCTGATGTCTAGCCCCCTCAAGCCAATGACGCCACTCCTCAAAAGCCCACTTCATAGCCAAGAGCTCCCGATTACCAATATCATAATTTCGCTCAGCGGGCAAAAATTTACGAGAAAAGAACGCGCAAGGTCTCATCACGGAGCAGTCGGAACTTTTCTGCGACAAAACCGCCCCAGCTCCGATTTCTGAAGCGTCGACCTCAACCTGAAAAGGAAGAGTAACATCAGGCTGACGCAATACAGGGGCGGAAGAAAAGCGGCGCTTAAGCTCCCGAAAGGCCTCCACAGCAGCAGGGGACCAATCAGCAACATCAGCACCCTTCTTAGTCAAATCAGTCAACGGTTTAGCAACATCAGAAAAACCAGTTATAAATCGACGATAAAAAATTAGCAAAGCCCAAAAACTTCTGAAGGCTCTTAAGAGAAGAGGGTTGCGTCCAATCACAAATAGCCTGAACCTTGACAGGGTCCATCTCAATGGAAGAGGGGGAAAAAATGTACCCCAAAAACGAAATCTTTTGAACCCCAAAGACGCACTTAGAACCCTTTACACACAAGGAATTAGAGCGCAAAACCTGAAAAACCCTCCTGACCTGTTGGACATGAGAGTCCCAGTCATCCGAAAAAATCAAAATATCATCCAGATACACAATCATAAATTTATCCAAATATTCACGGAAAATGTCATGCATAAAAGACTGAAAGACTGAAGGGGCATTTGAAAGACCAAAAGGCATTACTAAATACTCAAAATGGCCCTCAGGCGTATTAAATGCGGTTTTCCACTCATCCCCCTGCTTAATTCGCACTAAATTATACGCCCCACGAAGATCAATCTTAGAGAACCACTTGGCCCCCTTTATTCGAGCAAACAAATCAGTAAGCAGTGGCAAAGGATACTGATATTTAACCGTGATTTTATTCAAAAGCCGATAATCAATACACGGCCTCAAAGAGCCATCTTTTTTAGATACAAAGAAAAAACCGGCTCCTAAGGGAGATGACGAAGGACGAATATGTCCCTTTTCCAAGGACTCCTTAATATATTCCCGCATAGCAGCGTGTTCAGGCACAGACAGATTAAATAAACGACCCTTTGGAAACTTACTGCCCGGAATCAGATCTATTGTACAATCGCAATCTCTGTGCGGAGGTAGTGAACCAAGTTTAGGCTCCTCAAAAACGTCACGATAATCAGATAAAAATTTCTGGAATCTCAGAGGGAATAGATGACGAAATGGAAACCAAAGGTACGTCCCCATGAGTCCCCTGACATCCCCAGCTTAACACAGACATTGCTTTCCAGTCGAGGACTGGGTTATGAGATTGCAGCCATGGCAATCCAAGCACCAACACATCATGTAGATTATACAACACAAGGAAGCGAATAATCTCCTGGTGATCCGGATTAATACGCATAGTTACTTGTGTCCAGTATTGTGGTTTATTACTAGCCAATGGCGTGGAGTCAATACCCTTCAGAGGTATAGGAACTTCCAGAGGCTCTAAATTAAACCCACAGCGTTTGGCAAAGGACTAATCCATAAGACTCAAAGCGGCGCCAGAGTCGACATAGGCGTCCGCGGTAATAGACGATAAAGAGCAAATCAGGGTCACAGATAGAATAAACTTGGACTGTAAAGTACCAATTGAAACAGACTTATCAACCTTCTTAGTACGTTTAGAGCATGCTGATATAACATGAGTTGAATCGCCACAATAGAAGCACAACCCATTTTTTCGCCTAAAATTCTGTCGTTCGCTTCTGGACAGAATTCTATCACATTGCATAATCTCTGGCGCCTTCTCAGTAGACACCGCCAAATGGTGCACAGGTTTGCGCTCCCGCAAACGCCGATCAATCTGAATAGCCATTGTCATGGACTCATTCAGACCTGCAGGCACGGGGAACCCCACCATAACATCTTTAATGGCATCAGAGAGACCCTCTCTGAAATTCGCCGCCAGGGCGCACTCATTCCACTGAGTAAGCACAGACCACTTACGAAATTTTTGGCAGTATATTTCAGCCTCATCTTGCCCTTGAGACAGGGCCATCAAGGCTTTTTCAGCCTGAATCTCAAAATGAGGTTCCTCATAAAGCAACCCCAAAGCCAGGAAAAACGCATCCACATTGAGCAACGCAGGATCCCCTGGTGCCAAAGCAAATGCCCAATCCTGAGGGTCGCCCCGGAGCAAGGATATTACAATCCTGACCTGCTGTGCAGGTGTAGGGGACAGGGACCTGGTGAGCTGTGCAGACGGGTGGAACCATTGTTGCCGGGAGTCGGGGCTCCGGGGGACGGATTTGAGGGGTGCATGGGAAGCCAGGCTCATGTGACAGGAGGCAGAGTGACGCAGGGAGAGGAGAGGATAAAAAGCAAAACGCGCGAAAGCAGGGGCAGAGAAGCGCGGGAAATCTCTGAGGAGAGGAAACTGCAGCGCAGTTGTTGTGAGTGTGCAGGCCGCAGTGAGACTTGCTGGAAGCAGGGGGAAAACGTGCAACAGACACTGCGGGCAATTACTGGAGCCCCCAAAAAGAGGCGCATTCGTCATCAGCGACCCCCCAGGCAGAGGGGTAGTGCTGATCAGCTCAGGGACAGTATTACCGCGCTCCCCGGGAGCATCTTGCCACAGAGTGCTCCGGACCCTCCTGGGTTTTTCTTAGCTGTGACTGATACTGATAATTCTGCTAATTCTCCTCAAAAAGACTCCTCTCTGGACGTGGAAACGGTTACCCCGGATCAACGTCCGCCTGCGGGAGGTAACGCAGCACCGCAAAAGACATTCTGGACTCGAATCTACACCTGGGCTCGACGTCGGAGGACACCGCCTTCTCTCACCACTAGGACTACGTCGCTGACGGAGCCTCACCACCGGGACTACATCGCTGAGACAGCACTGATAAGTGAACGTTGTTGACTTTACCTTAGTAGGGGAGGTATTAGTGAGGCGCTGCCGCGTTCTTCGGGTATAGTTCAGGCCTCCTATATAGTAGTTAGGATTTACTGTGATATTGTATTCTTGTACTCAAGTTCCCTGCGTGGAAAACTGTTGTTATATTTTTGGTTGGAAGTTAAAAGAAAAGTTAAAAACGCTGTTTGCTTTCTGGCTCCCATTTGTCCCTGCATCCTTCTTTACCTGCGGTCTCTACATTTGGCGTAGTCGGCAGGATGCAGGATCTAAAGAGGGAGCCAGAAGATATGGAGGATGGGGCTGGGCCGAGAGCGTCTCTCTCATTGGGGGCCATGTTAAATAATCTGCCCAAGTTTAATGGGAGCAACATGTTGTTGTGGAGCTGGACTGAAAGGATGCGGGGGCTGCTGAGAATGCATCCTATGACCCCAGCCCTGGAAGCAGAGGTGGCCATTATGGCCTTAGATGGAGAGGCTCGGGATTCAGTGATGTTGAGACCCCCCACGGAGTGGAATACTTTTACCGGTGTGTTAAATGTGTTAGAGGGGACGCACGGGGATCCCACCGACGTGGGAGAGCTGCGGGCCCGGTTGTTTGGACGGCGACAAAAAGAGGGCGAGTCTGTCACTCAGTACATGAATGCTCTGCAAGAACTAAACATTGCAATCGTGCGGAAAGATGGTATGGGGATGGGACATGTTGACGTGACCCTGCGCGACCAACTGGTGACGGGACTGCGAGATGAATTGACCAAACAGGCTCTACGTGAACGAGTGCGGGTCGACCCGCGCCTGACTTTCTCCGACATAGGCAATGAGGCCCGCACCCGGGAGCAAGAGAGGGGGGTGACGGTCCTGACAGGAGAGACTCGGGTTATCCAGACCGCTGCACCAGGAGGGGGTGAGCCGTCGTGGGTTCAGGAGATGCGGCAGGAGCTCAAACAAATCAGAGACGAACTGGCTGAAGTTAAAAAGAATGCGCGAAGCCCAAGGGAGCTACCCCGGGGGCAAGGGTCTGGGAGTCCAGCTCGTGGCGCTCGTCCAGGATATTATCCGGTCCCCGGTGCTTGCTATGGTTGCGGGGAGGCAGGACATTTCGCACGGGAGTGCCCCCGGAGAGGGAGGGCCTCGTCCCGTCAGGCGTTAAACTAGAGGGCTCCGAGCTAAGGGGACGACGCTCGGAGCCAGAGTCCCCGCGGATGGGTGGTGAAAGTCCCGGAAATTTGGTGGCCAGCTGCCCCCTGGTTTGGGCAGAGTTTGAAGGGCGGGCTGTCCGTTGTCTGGTGGACACCGGGTCCCAAGTCACGACTATGCCCGAGGCTTATTTTAGAAAACACTTTCCTTTGACAGTCAGACCCCAATGGGGTCCCGTAATTCGGTTACAGGCCGCCAATCAGCTGCCCATCCCAGTGGAAGGGGTCACCTGGATGCAAATATCTTTATGTGGGAAGGACATGGGCCGCCGGGGGGTTGTGTTAACACGGGGAGATCCCGGCCCACAACATACTGTGACCTTGGGGATGAACGTATTGAAAGATTTTGGCAGTTTTCTGTTAGGGGAGACTACGCAAGAGACACTCAATCAGTGGGGGACCAGTACACCTCAGGGCTCCGTGTTCAGACAGTTAGTGAGGGAAGTCCGGGTACAAGAGACCTGTCAGGAGGGAGACATACTAGGGAGAGTAATTACTTCCCCGACAGCAAAGGTGACATTCCCTCCAGGACAGACTGTTATATCCCTGCCCATACGAGCTCGCATCCCTCTAGAAGGAGTACAAGTACAGATTGAGCCCACCTTTACATCCCCTTTGCCCACAGGACTGCTGGTGGCCTGATCCCTGGCTACTGTTAAAAATGGGGCCGTACCAGTGCGATGTGTGAATGTGGACGAACACGATGTCATGCTACGGGTCCGAAGTGAGATGGCCAAAGTGTTACGACCTTTAGAAGTTATGCCCCCTACAGATACTTTGCAGTTAACGGTGGATTCCCCTGATCCCTGGATGGTCAGTGTCCGGTCTACGCAGGATCCTGAGCCAATAGCGTTTCGAAAGGGTCAAACTATTCTGGAGCACATGCGGACGGAATTGTCGGGCCTGGATCCATCACAGATCTCACAAGTGCAGCGACTCCTTGGACATTATGCTAAAGTGTTCGCACAACATGAAAATGATTTTGGCTGTACCACGGCCATCGAACATGGAATTCCGACCGGAGATACAGTGCCCATCAGGGAGCGGTACAGACAGATTCCCCCGCAGATGTACCAGGAAGTAAAGACGTTGTTAGGCCAGATGCTACAAAAGGGAGTGATCCGCGAGAGTCAGAGCCCGTGGGCTGCCCCGATCGTGCTGGTGCGGAAAAAGGACGGCACTCTCCGGTTCTGTGTGGACTATCGTAAGCTAAATGCATGCACCGTCCGAGACTCTTATCCACTTCCCCGTATCGAGGAGTCTCTCTCCGTGCTGGGTCGGGCCAAATATTTTTCCACCTTAGACCTAGCCAGCGGATACTGGCAGGTCCTGATGACAGAAGCAGATCGTCCTAAGACAGCGTTTATCCTTCCCATGGGACTATTCGAGTTCAATCGAATGCCGTTTGGGCTGGCCAACGCTCCAGGCACCTTCCAACGATTAATGGAGCGGTGTCTGGGGGATTTGAACTTCGAGGCCACTCTCATTTATCTGGATGACATCATCATCTATGCTCCAACATTCGAGGAACATCTGTGCCGACTGGAGCAGGTACTAGACCGGTTGCTGAAATACAGGCTTAAGGTGAAGCCCCAGAAGTGTCACTTGTTCCGGGAACAGATCGAGTACCTGGGGCATGTGGTGTCCGCCGAAGGAGTCCGGCCATCGCAGGAGAAGATTGCCGCAATCCAGGAGTGGCCCACACCGGAGACCGCCAAGGATGTACGGGCGTTCTTGGGCCTCGCTGGGTACTACCGGCGCTTCGTGAAGAACTTTGCTCGCCGTTCTCACAATCTACAAGTCCTGCTGAAAGGAAGCTCCCCCAAGGAATGGGGAAAGAAGATACAATGGCAGGAGCCACAAGAAGCAGCGTTCCGGGACTTGAAGACAGCTCTCATGGAGCCGCCGGTGTTGGCTTATGCGGACTTTTCGCAACCGTTCATCCTACACACCGACGGCAGCTCTCAGGGATTGGGAGCTGTGTTGTCTCAGGTTCAGGATGGGCGGGAGAGAGTGATCGCCTATGCGAGTCGGTCTCTTCATGACTCTGAGTTGAACCCGGACAATTACAGTTCTTTCAAGGTGGAGCTGCTGGCCGTGGTGTGGGCTATGACGGAGCGGTTCGCTGAGTACCTGGCCGGTTCCGAGGTGCTGATACGCACGGATAACAATCCATTGGCACATCTGGAAAATGCGAAATTGGGTGCCCTGGAACAGCGCTGGGTAGCCCGGATGGCCAAGTACAGATACCGTATCCTCTACAAGCGAGAAGCGGAGAATGTTCATGCTGACGCATTATCTCGTCTGCGGAAGAGCCCCCCAAGAACTAACCGAGATGAGGAGCTGGAGGGAGAAGAAATCCCCTACGCCATCGGGGGCGCTACTCGGACGGCTGTGAGCCGGGAACAGACCGGGAACGGAACGGCTACAGGACTGTTGGTTCAGAGTCGGGACGAATGGATACGGCTGCAACAGGAAGACCAGGAACTAGCTCCATTGCGACAGTGGATAACGAATGGTCTATTGCCCATGAGAAGCCCTGGACAAACTCTCCCGTCAGACCTGAACCTTCTTCTGCGGCAGTGGGAGCGCCTAACCCTTCAGGACGGGCTCTTATGCCACTTAACCATGGCTCAGGCAGATTCCGAGCCGACCTGGCAGATGGTCTTACCAGGGCCCGTGGTGGCCGCAGTTGCTAAAGAAGCTCATGAGTCCGGGGCACACTTCGGAGTGAAGAGGACGTTTAAGTGGCTGCAAACTCGGTTCTATCATCCTCGGCTGCTTGCGGAAGTACAAACAGCCTGTAGACAATGTCGACAATGTGAGCTAACCAAGTCACCGGAGGAAAGGGCGCCTGTGCAGAGCATCACGACGTCTGCCCCTTTTGAAGTATTAATGATAGACTACATTACCATTGGAGCAGCGCATCAAGGCTACGAACACTGCCTCGTTATGGTAGATCATTTTTCAAAATTCACGGTAGTCACCCCTACCCGTGATCAGACAGCTGAGTCGGCGGCGAGCGCTATCTGTAAGAACTTTATTCAAGTTTACGGCTGTCCGAGGCGAATACATTCGGATCAAGGCGCCTGTTTCTTGGGCAAAGTCATGGAAGAGCTGCATCGCCTCTACGGCATTGATAAGTCACGCACCACACCGTATCATCCCCAGGGAAATGGGGCTTGTGAGCGGTTTAACCGGACTTTGCTTCAAATGCTGCGTGCGCTAGAACAAGATCAGAAGGCCCGCTGGCCGGAGTATGTGTCGGACCTAGTGTGGGTCTACAACAATAGAGTTCATCAAGTCACAGGACGCACCCCGTATGAAGTGGTCTTTGGGCGCCCAGGAAAAGGCATGACAGATCTGGAACTGTCTTCGGAGGAAGAAGGCCCCCGAACAGGGATGGCTTCGTGGGTGCGTGATCATCGGCATCGGCTGCAGACCTTACACCGACTGGTACACACTCGAATTCGGGAAGTGGAGCATCGGAGCACCCCTACAGCAAAACCCCCAGAGTTCCGGCCAGGTGATCGAGTACTCGTTCGAGAGCAAAGACCGCAAAACAAGTTAGACCATCGTTGGGAAAAAACACCCTATCGGGTGCTTCGCCGTATAGACCCGCATGGACCTGTATATGAAGTGCAGTCTGAGGCCCTCGGAAGTACAGGTACTCGCATTCTTCATCGCAACATGCTCCGGTTGTGTCGCTCTGTTGACTCGGACACCCCGGAATCCGCAATCAGGGAAGAGCCACCTACGACTGAGTCCCCCAACAACCATTGGTGGGATGAAGAAGATGATGAAGAAGAAGAACGGCGTCAAAATACTCCCCCTATCTCGACTACTACACTACCCCTGACCAGTCACCCTTCCGCTGACGACATTCCCCCAACACCCCCTACACAAGGACCCGAGCCACGACGTTCTGAACGTTCTACTGCCGGTAGACCCCCAACTCGCTACAGTCCTGACTTACACACTAGACAGACCCAAGTGTGGAACAATCCGTCAGGTGGGCGACCTGTCAGTGCGAAGGCCTCGCCCAGGGACTGGCGAGCATACAGGGTGGGGGAATGTAGGGGACAGGGACCTGGTGAGCTGTGCAGACGGGTGGAACCATTGTTGCCGGGAGTCGGGGCTCCGGGGGACGGATTTGAGGGGTGCATGGGAAGCCAGGCTCATGTGACAGGAGGCAGAGTGACGCAGGGAGAGGAGAGGATAAAAAGCAAAACGCGCGAAAGCAGGGGCAGAGAAGCGCGGGAAATCTCTGAGGAGAGGAAACTGCAGCGCAGTTGTTGTGAGTGTGCAGGCCGCAGTGAGACTTGCTGGAAGCAGGGGGAAAACGTGCAACAGACACTGCGGGCAATTACTGGAGCCCCCAAAAAGAGGCGCATTCGTCGTCAGCGACCCCCCAGGCAGAGGGGTAGTGCTGATCAGCTCAGGGACAGTATTACCGCGCTCCCCGGGAGCATCTTGCCACAGAGTGCTCCGGACCCTCCTGGGTTTTTCTTAGCTGTGACTGATACTGATAATTCTGCTAATTCTCCTCAAAAAGACTCCTCTCTGGACGTGGAAACGGTTACCCCGGATCAACGTCCGCCTGCGGGAGGTAACGCAGCACCGCAAAAGACATTCTGGACTCGAATCTACACCTGGGCTCGACGTCGGAGGACACCGCCTTCCCTCACCACTAGGACTACGTCGCTGACGGAGCCTCACCACCGGGACTACATCGCTGAGACAGCACTGATAAGTGAACGTTGTTGACTTTACCTTAGTAGGGGAGGTATTAGTGAGGCGCTGCCGCGTTCTTCGGGTATAGTTCAGGCCTCCTATATAGTAGTTAGGATTTACTGTGATATTGTATTCTTGTACTCAAGTTCCCTGCGTGGAAAACTGTTGTTATATTTTTGGTTGGAAGTTAAAAGAAAAGTTAAAAACGCTGTTTGCTTTCTGGCTCCTATTTGTCCCTGCATCCTTCTTTACCTGCGGTCTCTACACAGGATCTCCAGCGGAGCGAGATCTCAGAGACAAAAATAATTTACAATTATGTTTGAAATTCTGGAAGCGAGATCTATCCCCGGAGAAAAATTCAGGCAAAGGTACTCTAGGTTCAGATATAGGAGCATGAATTACAAAATCCTGTAAACTTTGAACCTTCATAGCGAGATTGTTTAGACCTGTAGCTAAACTCTGAGGATCCATTTTCATCAGGTGAAATCAGAACCATTCAAGGATTAGAAGGAGAGAGAGACGAAGGCTGCAGTAAGCAGAGATGCTAGTGAATCAACTAATGAGCAAACTCAGGAAAAAAAAAAAAAAAAAAAAAAAATTCTCTGCAGACTTCTTTTCTCTCCTTTCTTCTGCCAATAATTTTAACCCTAGGCCGGCCAAACTGTCATGGTTCTCAATGGCAAGAGAACGTAGTAAAGCATACAAAAAGGACTAGCTCTTGGAAGATGGGAACTCGAGCTGACTGTGAGCTAAACCTACCGCACAAATAACAGTGGCCGGGTAGCGTGCCTACGTTTTATCCCTAGACGCCCAGCGCCAGCCGGAGAACTGACTGACCCTAGCAGAGGAAAATACAGACCTGGCTTACCTCTAGAGAAATATTCCCCAAAAGGCAGACAGTTGCCCCCACATATATTGTCGGTGATTTCAGAGGAAATTGACATACGAAGTATGAAGATAGGTTTAGCAAATTGAGGTCCGCTTACTAGATAGTAGGAAGACAGAAAAGGGAACTTCACAGTCAGCTGAAAACCCCTTTCAAAACACCATCCTGAAATTACTTTAAGACTCTAATATCAACTCATGACACCAGAGTGGCAATTTCAGTTCACAAGAGCTTCCAGCCTCAAAAATTAACAATCACAGAGAACTGGAACAAAAATGCAAAACAAACTTAGGACTACAAGTCCAACTTAGCTGATAGTAGTCTAGAAGCAGGAACATGCAACAGAAAGGCTTCTGGTAACATTGTTGGCCGGCATAGAAATGACTGAGGAGCAAGGCTAAATAGACAACTCCCACATCCTGATGGAAACAGGTGAACAGAGGCGATGAAGCACACAAGTTCAGTACCACCAGTGACCACCGGGGGAGCCCAGAAACCAAATTCACAACACCCTTCCTTATCCTGGTATGAATGGCCACCGGCTCCTACCTCCTGTGACCTGCTGCTCCCTCACCTCCCCACCACAGCCAGAGAAGGTACATCTGGACTAAAAGACGCACCCCACATTTTCCTCCACATTTTTGGAGGAAACAAGTGCATCTTATAGTCCAAAAAATACGTTAATGAAATTTATGATGTGGGGTGAATCCATGAAACCAGGGCTTGAGCCATGCCAACACATCTTCTGCAGGCACAAATAAATGTATATTACAGACATAAGCCACGCACAGCTTGAAGATATATCATGGCACAGGTGTAATGTCTTTTATTGAGTTTATCAAAATCCTTCTTGAAGTTAGTTGATTTTAAAAGAAATTGAAAGTCAGGATAAAATTTAACTCTATTGTTATTATACAGAAATTCACACTTGGCTCCCACTGCACATTTAATGTTAACTATCATAATAAAGAAGATTGGCAAGAAAAAAGAGAACGTAGAGGGAGAGACGGTAGATTCACCCAATAAGAAGCCAACAGCATCATTGCCCTCTGTTTTCTCTTACAGGACCATAATAATATTTTTCTTCAAGTGATTCTCTAACTTGTCAACACATTTTACGTATGCTGTCATTTCGCTTTGTAGGTTACAGATCTGGACAGGTAAGAGTCAGTGCCTCCTAATCTCAGGGAATAGGTGGATCCTCCAGGTGGTAAGTTCTATGGAAAAGGTCTTTTAATGCCTAAAGTCATTCGAACAGTTTTGGATGGAGGAGAATGTTCTGGCCTAGAGGCAAAATGGTGATCACACAATTGTGATACAGCCGACTACACCACCGATAAAGCACTCACAGCCGGTGACTGAGAAGAATCTGTGACTCCTCTGTATTTAGTGGATACTACTCACCTGGGTAGTCATATGTAGGAATCTCCTCTTTACACCGTTCATCACCCCTCACATATGTCTCTGTAGTATTAATATGGGTCAGATCTTCACCCTGAAACAAATATTGTAAAAGTCACAGACAGATGGAGAAGTCACATCTATAATCAGCTCTAATCCTGCCATCTCCACCGTTCTCATTACACAAGTATAAAACATATAATACTGGTGGATAAAACAAGACTGAGCACAAGACCTTCACAGCCATCTACACATCATAGGGGAGATCTCCTGACACCTTCTCTCCATCTACCTGAAGATCCTGAGGAACATTGGGATCTCGTTTACAGTCCAGTGGAAGAAGAGGATGGGGACATCTCTCTGGTGTTGTCCTCTTACTGGATAGATCTGGAGGAAACACATACAGGGACTAAATTCATTCTTTACATACAGATAATTATAGGCCCTGTTTATTTTGTCCTGTCTGTTACCTAGTGATGTGAGGGGCTGGGGAACCTCCATCATGATATCCTTGCACAGATCTTTGTGTCCTTCTAAATACTCCCACTTCTCCATAGAGAAATAGAAGGCGACATCCTGACACCTTATAGGAACCTGACACACAGGGCAGTTTCTAGCCCAAAAATGACACAGGGCGAGAGTAGGAAATTTCTCCCCCCCCCCCCCCCCCCCGGCACCGAAAATAATAAACATTATTTTTGTGGGCTTGAGTAATAAATAGAGAGCAGGCTTGTATCTTCCCTTTTTTTAATAAATTATAATTTGCCTTTAACTTATATAGAACTTGGGGAAAAGGGACAAGTATGCTAATTATTAACGGTGAGAACAAAGTTGTAGGTAAATAATATCTATTAATTATTTTGGAAACAGATCCTAAAAATTGTAGGTTGCAGATTTATGAGAAACTGACTCTTCTAGATTTAGCCGCTGCAAAAGCATTAATAGCTTCCGAATAATTCAGCTTTTCTGCCAGTTCATTTTCTAATTCCAGGTCACATTTACTAATCTCTTCTAAAAGGAGATTGGCGAGACTTTCCCCAGATGTATCAGTAGCAGGACGATAGCCAATAAAATGTTCCTTTATTGCTACGTGATCATCATCTATATCAACAAATCTTAAGGTGTATGACAACTGTTCAGTGTGACCTGCATCTTGTGTGCAGTCCAACATTATTGAAAAATACTTAGATCTTTTGGCTTTTTCTAGAATACATTTCTTCACCTGAGAGGCCATCAAGCAGATAATTTCATTTTGAATTAAATTTCCACAGTAATGTGTATGGATTTCCTGGGAAGTAATTCGTTTTAAATGATCTCTCATTACTGGTTCAAATTTTCCAAGAAGCTCTATAAGCCCAAGGAAATGTCCATTATTTGGTGTAAACAATGTATTTGACGATCCTCGAAAAGCTAAATTATTGGTTGCCAGGTATACAGTTACTGCCATAACTCTTTCCAACACTTCTCGCCTGGGTGAGGATGCCACCAGACTGCCAAAGATGAGGTAAGTCAGCTGGGCCCCCTCCCGGGTTTCATGCTGTGGGGCATGCCAAATCAGCATGCCCCAAGGGTGGTTGGGGGGGGGGCAGGTGTGGGGGTCCCCATCCAAAAAAAAAGGCTAGCCCAACCCATCCCATCCCTCAGACCCCCTCACCTGTTCAGTGTGTCAGTGCCCTCTGCCCTCTGAGTCTGAGCGCGCTCAGACTGCTAAATGGGGCTGCTGGGAAGGGAAGGACTAATCCATAGGCAGGGGGTGGGCATTTTTGCTATACTGCTACCACTGTCAGACTAGACTGCAGCCTGTCCTGTCCAGCATTGAAATTGGCAACAGCCAGGCAGCCTAGTCTGACAGTGATAGTGTGTGTGCTTAGCTCTTTGATCACTGTCTCAGGGAGCGCCCGTGCTCAGCCGAGAGCGCGGCGCCCCTGCTATCAGTGTGGGAGTGGCCGAGCTGCCTCATCCTGGCTGTTCATTCTCGCTGTTCATCCAGCGCGGAGCGGAGGTGAGTCATACCTCCCAACTTTTGAAGATGGGAAAGAGGGACAAAGTTTGCGGCGCGCTTTGCGCGCCGCGGCAAATTTTAGGCCACGCCTCTGACCACACCCATTCATAATTAGTCACACCCATATCCACATCCCAACCACACCCATTTAGCACTGCCGATCACACTGTTTCATATACAATAATTATAAACAAAAAAATATGGCCACACAGTGCCCCATACTGTATAATGGCCACACATGATGCTCCATACTGTATAATGAACACACATGACGCTCCATACTGTATAATGGCCACACATGATGCTCCATACTGTATAATGAACACACATGATGCTCCATACTGTATGACCGCACATGATGCTCCATACTGTATAATGACCGCACATGATGCTCCATACTGTATAATGACCCCACATGATGCTCCATACTGTATAATGGCCGCACATGATGCTCCATACTGTATAATGAACACACATGATGCTCCATACTGTATGACCGCAAATGATGCTCCATACTGTATAATGACCGCACATGATGCTCCAGACTGTATAATGACCGCACATGATGCTCCATACTGTATAATGACCCCACATGATGCTCCATACTGTATAATGGCCACACATGATGCTCCATACTGTATAATGAACACACATGACGCTCCATACTGTATAATGGCCACACATGATGCTCCATACTGTATAATGAACACACATGATGCTCCATACTGTATGACCGCACATGATGCTCCAGACTGTATAATGACCGCACATGATGCTCCAGACTGTATAATGACCGCACATGATGCTCCAGACTGTATAATGACCGCACATGATGCTCCAGACTGTATAATGACCGCACATGATGCTCCAGACTGTATAATGACCGCACATGATGCTCCAGACTGTATAATGACCGCACATGATGCTCCATACTGTATAATGGCCGCACATGATGCTCCATACTGTATAATGGCCACACATGATGCTCCATACTGTATAATGGCCGCACATGATGCTCCATACTGTATAATGGCCACACATGATGCTCCATACTGTATAATGACCGCACATGATGCTCCATACTGTATAATGACCGCACATGATGCTCCATACTGTACAATGACCGCACATGATGCTCCATATTGTATAATGACCGCACATGATGCTCCATACTGTATAATGACCGCACATGATGCTCCATACTGTATAATGGCCACACATAATGCTCCATACTGTATAATGACCGCACATGATGCTCCATACTGTATAATGACCGCACATGATGCTCCATATTGTATAATGACCACACATGATGCTCCATACTGTATAATGACATACAGGCACGCAGCTCACACACAGGCACGCAGCTCACACGCACGCAGCTCACAAACACATGCAGCTTTGACACAAATGCATCACACACGCAGCCATCACACACACACGCAGCCATCACACACACACACACGCAGCCATCACACACACACACACGCAGCCATCACACACACACACGCAGCCATCACACACACACACACACGCAGCCATCACACACACATGCAGCCATCACACACACACGCAGACATCACACACGCAGCCATCACACACACACACACACGCAGCCATCACACACACACGCAGCCATCACACACACGCAGCCATCACACACACACAGCCATCACACACACACAGCCATCACACACACACAGCCATCACACACACACAGCCATCACACACACACAGCCATCACACACACGCAGCCATCACACACACACAGCCATCACACACACACGCAGCCATCACACACACGCAGCCATCACACACACGCAGCCATCACACACACGCAGCCATCACACACACGCAGCCATCACACACACACACGCAGCCATCACACACACACGCAGCCATCACACACACAGCCATCACACACACACACGCAGCCATCACACACACACACACACGCGCAGCCATCACACATGCAGCCATCACACACACACGCAGCCATCACACACACACACGCAGCCATCACACACACACACGCAGCCATCACACACACACGCAGCCATCACACACACACACGCAGCCATCACACACACACACACGCAGCCATCACACACACACACACGCAGCCATCACACACACACAGCCATCACACACACACACGCAGCCATCACACACACGCAGCCATCACACACACACACACGCAGCCATCACACACACACAGCCATCACACACACACACCCAGCCATCACACACACACACACGCAGCCATCACACACATCACACACACACAATCTCCTCTGTGATGCAGGGGCGGCTGATGTCCATGTGCAGCTCTCTGCTGAAGTCTTCAGTCTCCTGCTCACAGCTCTGCACTATCCCGGCACCTCCCCCGTCTCTCCTTCTCTGCCGGGATAGCAGCTAAGAGCAGAAGCCGGAGCTCCGTGCACACACAGCCAGAGGTAGTGAATCGCTGACCTTTCTTCTTGATTGCTGCAGGCTCTCTCCTTCAGCGTGGCAGCGCCGCACAGGGGGCGGGAGGGGGGGGGGTGTTGCGCGGGCGGTCAGGAGGCAGCTTTTATATAAAAAAAAAAAAAAACAGGCTCTCTCTACGTCCCGGAAGTGGGCGGGGCTTCACCGGCGGCCGCAAATTCGGGATTTTAAATGCCCGAAGCGGGACAGCGGGACCCCGGTGCCAAAGCGGGACTGTCCCGCTGAAATCGGGACGGTTGGGAGGTATGGGTGAGTGGCGGCGCCGAGGTGGCCGCAACCATTATGTGCGGTGCGGGGGGGGGGGCGCGGCGACGCGAGGCGATGATCTGACCGCTCAGCTGTCAGATTTGCAGCTGAGTTCGGGCAGGGCGCGCCCGCGCTCAGCACTGAGCGCGGCATCCGCGCCCCTGACAGCCCTTAAACAGCAGCAGCAGCGGGCAGGGGACCACCGGGGCCCGAGGCCTCTCCTGCGCCCCCCGGCCCCACGGCGCCCCGTGTGGCCGCCCTGCCCGCCCTGTTGAAGAAACGGCCCTGCTGACACATACAATGATACCGTCATCCCCCTGATCCCTTCATAGCATTACTGTATAATTTCCCAGCATTCCCAGCAGTGTCACCTCTCCAGTCAGCAGCTCAATCATCTTGTAGATGGGTTCTAGGATCTTCTGGTCATTGATGTCCTCATGTATCAGGGGGTGAGGTGGAGGTCCCGTGATTGGGCTCAGGGGTCTTCCCCATCCCTCAGACACAGGTTCCTGACAGCGCTCACTAGAGGTCTTCTTCACTACTATGTAATCCTGGTTATGGAGAGACACATTAATAAATCTCACTACAGACATTTCCAGAATGAGAAGATGTAACATCATGAAATCCTGTGTAATAATAATGGAAACATATGAAATTTATTACTTTACAGTATTTAGCTTTCTTCTTTAAATCTAGATATAAAGCAGAAAATCTGTGAACCTCGTCTGGATACCTCATGGAATACAAAACCACATTTTTGACCCAGTTTGAGTGAAATTTTGCACAGCCCATCTAATACACCAGACTAAAAATATTGCGAACATTAAAACTAAAAATATCTCCCTTCGCAAAATTTGTCCCCCCCCGAATTCAGGCTCTATTAAAATAAAGGAGAAAATTTGCATATGTGTGTTGACTGCAAAACCACACTTGTTGCCCAAAAGGTCCTAAAGATTAGAGAGACAGCGCCCAGAGTCGCTCTTAAAGAGGCAGCAACCATATAGTGTGGGGCATCCTGATAAATCACTGTAAAGTCTGTAATTATAACAATGGCTCTTGCAGAAGTAACTGCTTCACAGTAAGAGGAGATTGTTCTGGATACCTATAGCAACCAGAGTGCGTCTTTCAGCTTTGAAGCTCCTGAGGTAAAGTGAAAGCTGAGCTCTGGTTACTATGGATAACTAGAACAGTCTGACTGTGAGGCAGTCACACATTTCCTGATTTATATTGTCGTAGCTGTTTTCATTCTGACCAAAATGTCAGCTGACAGATCACCAGTGAGGCCTAATTGTGGATTTACGCCCTTAATTGACAAGCGCTTGGAGACAAAAGACACCTCACACGTATCCTGTGAGCGAGTCACTTTTATCTGATATATTAAAAGCCAAGCAATGCTTTATACCATTTACATCAAATGCATTTCAATGTAACTCATGTAGCCCCCACCATCACCCAGGGTCATATTCTATTTACCATAGCTCAGAACATGTTGTGACTGACTATTGAGAACATACATGATAAGAGGCGTAGTCTCCTTGAAGGGGAGACCATCAGACTACTGCGTCAACAGATTCTAGTAATCCTAACACTTAAAGGCAAGAGGCACTTAAAGGCAAACTATTAACCCTTCTATGACAATTTCCCCCTTTTGTAAATGGTATAACCTTTGCTACGGGGTCAGCTGATGTCCACAAAGGAGCTACTGTCTCATGGGTCTCGTACCCACAAGGGGGCTTTCTACCTGCTTCGCCCATCCACCCTCAGTGTGGACACTCACCTCCCCCGTCAGCAGTGGCCATACGGGGCTTATGATACACTACAGAAGGTTCAGCCTTAGGTAATACATATATTAGCGCTTTTACAGCTACATAAACCAATAGCAAAGCAACAAAATTTGCATACGAGTCTGAAAAATACCAAAAATAATCCATCCTGCTAGGCCGCTAAGCCAATCGGCTGGATTTAAAAAGGAGTCTCTATATTGTATTAGTCTTATTAATAACTTTAAGAAACCAAGAAAATCTGAGTCCAAGTCTCATTGTGTATGCAGTGTGGTGTTAATACCCTCCTTGGCTCCTGGGGTATGGCAAAGTACAGCATAGTCCTTGCAGATACTGGGCTGTGTGTACAGATCCAACAGTCCAGCAGTTTTTGTCCTTGTCGACATTTAAAAGTGTATTTGTATCTTTGTAAGGTGCAAACATCCTACCACTGCCAGCAAGGTGATTAGAATAACAGTCTTTCTGCTAGTGAAAAGATCTTTTTGCAGTGACTCTCATGGATCCAGGTGAGCATTCCCTCAAGTGAATGTGGTCAACTGGACTTTACAATGGGCCGTCAAACCGTGGATATAGGCTCCTTCTCATGTGTCTGTGTATGACCACCCAATCACCTGGATTCAGCAGATGTGCGTCTGCACTGGCATTAAGATCTGGAATGGATGAAAACACATGTTTATGCACCACATTAAGTGTTTTCTGCAAGGCCTGGACATGGGCTGTCATAGCACCGTGTTGCATTTGTAGCACCTGTGGAAAGTACAGACCAGTCTTTGGCAAACTACTAAACAGGACTTCAAAAAGGGGACAAGCCTGTCTTTCTATTTGGAGTGTGTCTGACTAGAAAGAGTGCAAGAGACAAGCACTCTACCCCGCTCTTTCCTGTGTCTGCCATGGCCTCTGAATTTTCAGTTTAAGTGTCCTATTTAGTCTTTCCACTTTCCCACTACTTTGTTGTCTGTATGGTGCATGATATGCTTGCTGTACTCCCAGGGCCTGCATGACTTCCCTCATTATTTCTCCCGTGAAGTGTGTACCCCTATCGCTCTCTATGTTCTCTGGACACCATACCTGCAGATCAGTTCTTTCATCAGTTTGTCTGCAGTCACTTTAGCATTTGCACATTTTACCAGATAGGCTTCCAGCCAACCAGAGAAGAGATCTACACATACTAGGACATTTTTCACACACTCCTACCTTGGGTAGCTGTATGTAGTAAGTCTGCAGTCTCTGAAACGGGTAGAGAGGCCTGGGTGTCGCTTTCTTAGGGATTTTTACTGTTTTACCAGGGTTGTGCTGTGCACAGATGAGGCATGACCGTACGAGCTTTGCTGCTGCGTAACTGAAACCAGGAGCGATCCAGAAGGCATCTACGATGGACACGTGACATTTTGAGGTGTGAGTGGGGCCAAGTGTTGCTTGCGCCATTATTAGGAACAGGGACTTTGGTATATACAATTTATCCTTATTCTCCCAAAACTCCTTTTGAGTTCAGCTCAGCTCCCATTCTCCCCCGTGTTCCTTCTCTGTTTGGGCAGCTGGAGGGATTTCAGGACATCTAGGCTCAATGTGGCTGGAATACGTTGACTCTCCGCCACCGTCCACTGCTCCCTAGGCCGCCTTGCTGCTACTTTAGCAGCCTCGTCCGCCCTTCTGTTGCCCTCTACCTCCACAGAGTCACTGTCCGTGTGTGCTTTTACCTTGATGATGCCAACCTGGACTGGTAACGTCAATGCCTCCACTAATTGTTTCACCAGCTCTGCATTCTTAATGGGCTTACCGGCTGATGTAAGAAACGTTCTGCTTCTCCAGACAGGGTGATAATCATGGGATATTCCCCATGCACAATTCGAATCTTGTGTAAATATTAGCGACTTTACCTGCAGCAGCTCTACACGCCTCAGTGAGTGCCTTCAACTCTGCCTCCTGCACCGACATGTGAGGAGGGAGTGATTCAACTCGGATTACCTCATGTGAGGATACTACTGCATGTCCAGTGTAGAATCGCCCATCCTGGTGGTATCTGGAGCCATCTACAAAAATAAAACTTCAAAATATGCATTAGGAACAGGTTTTTCATGAACATGTGTAAAACATACTGTCTCCTGACTCATCAGTTCCTATGCAGTCATGTTTGTGCGTCAACGTACCAGAGTACTTTTTTTTTTTTTCTAATGCTGTCACCAATTCCCCCTTTTCTGAATCCACAAGCAGATGAGTGGCTGGATTCAGAACATTGTATCTTTTGAGGGTGACGTATTCATTAAATTATTATTAGAGCACATTCAAGTCTAATCTGTCTAGCCATGGACAGAAGGTTGGGTTGAACTTGTACACGTATGGCATTAATGTCATGTGGGGAACAAATTGTTAAAAGAAAAAGTCAGTGTGAGCTCATATGCCTAGCAGTAATACAGCAGCTCTTACAACACGGACACACGTAGGAGACCCTCTAATCACTGGGTCTAATTGTGCTGAGTAGTAAGCTATTGGTCTCTGTTTCTCTCCATGCTGTTGTGTCAGTACTGCGGTAGCATGTCCTCCCTGCTCTGTGCAAAATAAGAAAAATGGCTGATCATAGTTTGGAATGCCTAAGGCCGGGGCTGGCACAATGAGCAGCTTCAGAGAATAGAAGGAATCAATTGCTTCTTGAGTGAGATTGTAGGGGTCTGATGACAACCTGTCATAGAGTGGTTGCATCATTTGTGAAGCAGACCTTATCCAAGGCCTACAATAGGTCACCAAACCTAGGAAAATACGTAGATGCTGGTGTGACCTGGGTAAAGGGAGATTTTGTATTGCCTGTTTTCTGTCTTCAGTCAGGTGTCTTGTACATTCAGCAATACAATGTCCTAAAAATGTCACCTTTTGTTTGTAATACTGTAATTTGTCACATGAGACCTTGCAACCCTTCTCTGCCAAAGAACACAGCAAGGAAACTGTAGCTTCCTTGCAGGATGTCTGGTCTGGGCAGCAGAGCAAGAGGTCATCCACATACTGCAATAGTACAGTCTGTGGATGAGGTGGTTGCCACTGCTCAAGAATCCCTGCCATCGCTGTTGAATAGATGGTTGGGGAGTTCTTTCCCCCTTTTCGGGGGACCGTCCAACAGTATTGTTTACCTTCGTAAGTAAAAGAGAAAAGACACTGTCAGTCAGAGTGCAGGGGTACAGAGAAGAGAAGAATGCATTTGCCAAATTAATGACTGTTAAAACATTTTGTGACCGTACGGTGTGTGTATTAGGGACAATTTGAGATCACACTTACTGCAACATCATTAATGGCCTGTAAGTTATGAACTATTCTGTTTCAGGGGAACCCTTGGGTCCTTTTTTCTTCTTAATGGGATACAAAGGGGTGTTGCTTTAACCAAAGAGGAGTGGTTCCTTCTTTTAATTTAATCATGACAGGGGGAATGGGAAGTTGACCCACATCAGATTTTCCCCTTGCCCAAACGGTGTCTGGCACCTGACTCTTTTCCCTGTCCTCAGACATTCTGGTGTCAGGTGTTACTTTCACTACTCTTGCCATATACACCATTTCTGCAAATTTACACAAGTCACACATTAATGTCCAAATATTATTTATACCCGTATTTGATTGGGTAGAGTACCCCTTAAGAAAACTAAATTTGATTCACAGAATATGTTACCAAAAGAAAATTATATATATGAAAATATATATTTACGAAAGATACTGAGTCGTAAAATGGGAGAGCACAATGCCATAGGCCACAGCAAAGCTTATTTTAAGAAGGTAGTAGCCCTATGTAAATCCATAACTAACAGTTCCAAATATAAGAAGGGCTTTGAAAAATACCAAATATTAATACCAGTTGCTTGCGATAAGGTATAAGAAGTGGAAAGGACAAATAAACAGTGATTATGGGTTGAGCCAATATAATGAATGGCTAAATAACTATATATCACATGAAGACAACCTAGAAATACACGGTAACTATACCACCTTGTGTAAGGAAACTACTAAACTGGCAAATGAATGGAATTAAGTGTAACTATAATTGGACATGATTTACCTGTGGCATAATGTGCACGTGGAAGACCCTGGCGTTCCTCTGCACCAAGTGTTTATATGAAAGGGGACTTGTGACTGTAATACCCTCAGGAGAGTACTGTATGGTGACCTAGACAGCACTCAACTCTGCTCCCAGCAAATTCATAGGGGTATTGTCACTAACAATAAGTTTGTAAGCACTTCTTGGCGGTCTCGTGATTCTAGTCTTATTTGTTTAGTCATAGGGGCTTCAGTCGCTTGTCCTTCTAAACTCACGCATTCCACAGTCTCGTCAGTAATCATGTCTGGCGTGCAAGTTTTTGTGTACCACAGTTCCGGCTGCCCCAGTGTCAGTCAAGAATTCTGTCTCTTTCTCTCCCGGCATTGGTATGGTGGTCATCAAGGCAGGACCAGATCCGGAAGGGACAAGTACAGGGCACACATTTGTCACTGGGTTGTCAGTTTCCTAGTCTGAAGGTGAAGGAGGTGGAAGATTGGTCTGAGTGTCCACTTTCTCCACAATTCCAGCACTTTACTGTTTCTAAGTCCTTAGGTCCCTTACTACGTCTCTACTGTTTTCCTTGTACTCCAGCATACATGACACATCTTATTGTCCTAGTTTGTTCAACTCCTTTAGCAACCTTCAGGAGATCTTTTGGATCTACATTTCTCCATTCAGGTCTGGCTCTCTGTATTTACGTCTCGTAAGTCTTTGGACATACCGTCAATGAATGTATTTACCAATATTTTAACATCAAGTGGGTTTATGGGACTGTACCCCATGTCTGCCCATTTCAGCTGTAACTGTCCAAAGTACATTTCTACACTCTCTCCTTTTGTCACATCTGTATGTGTCTTAATTATGTGTCCTAGCACGTCACCTGCTTTTGTGCTCACTAACTACCTAGGCCTGCCCAGGTGCACTTATACGTCCATCATCCATCGTCTTTATCTTTTTGTCTCTAAAATGGAAAAGGTTGGTTCTCAGGATCAGCCAATTGTTTTAGCGTGGCTAGCTAGTCAGAGGGCCTCCAGGGATAATACTCCTGTATCTGTCTTACCCTACCTGAAGTGGTTGGTTCTCTGGTGGTGGGGGTGACTAGATGACCAGTTGGGGGTGACTAGACATGCTGGTCTACAGCTCCTTCCCAAAAGGATTACTGTCAGCCTACTCCCAAAAGTTAATGTCCCCACTATCCATCAACCACAATCCTGTGTCAGCTTCTTATGTCACTACATGTGATCTTGTCTGGACAGGATTCAGTGTAATTCTCTTAGGTCGGGTTGCAGCACAGATCATACAAGTATTTCTCCAGTCTGGGTTTTTCTGACCACGGTCCATCTGTCTTGTCTGGGTCTCTGGTTATACAAAGGTATGACCGTAGCAGTAATATGTCGGTCATAGTCAGACTTTTAAGCATCAAAACATTCATAATACACCTTACTTTCATCCTGCTGCACTCTCTCAGACGCCATTTATTCACTTGCTATTTTCCTCCTTTGTCTGTGCCTTTTTGAACAACCAAACATCCACACACTGTCATTTTTGCCTTTTTCAATATTGGTTTCACATTTTTCACTGCTTCCTTTTTCAATCTGTACAGCGGTTTTTGGATCCCATTGGGGGCCCTGACTGCACACAGAATAAGTTGCCCATGGCTTCAACTTATCCGCTCAGACAACTCACCTGCAGTGTGAGTGTCAAGATTTAGAGGGAAGGTTATGCCACCTCTCACCCAGTAAACCTAAAGGATGTAACGAGAAGGCTAAAACTGCCTCTCACCCGTTAGATCAACTGGCTAGAAAAGGAAGGCCCAGATGTGTTAGGCCTCTGACCCACTAGCTCAGTTCCATGGACGGGAAGGTTATGCCACCTCTGACCCGTAAATTCACTGTAGAAGGAAGGCCCAGATGTGTTAGGCCTCTCACCTACTACATCAACCGTGCAGTTGGCTACCTCCTCTGTTGATCCTCAATTTGCTATATCAATCAATTAACTTGAAGCAGGTGAATCTTTTACCAATCTTTTCAATCGCTTACAAGTTTTCCTCTAAAATAGGCACAGTTCTTTTTCACTTTCAATTTCATACAGTACTTATTGCTTTAAACACAAATCTCTCAGCGTGTACTAAACCAAGAACAGAGAAACTTAGAATGCAATACATGGCCCCCCTTCCTCTGGCCCACAGTGCAAAGGGGAGAAATCTCGAGCAAGTCGCGCAGGGGTCCGCTGCCCTCCTCCCATCTGGTATTCCGCGCAGATAAGAGCTCGGTGTCTCACACACAAACAGATTGCAGCAGTTTTCAGACTTATTCTCTATAAAACATTCAAACATTCATCCTCTCGGAATTAAAAACAGTTTCTCTATACAGGCAAATCACTGCACAACTTGAATAAGCTGATTCTGACCGCGTCTGGCCAAAACACACATAGACACACATAGAAACCTATCCAATGTCAAACCATATATAACACAGGTTTCACTGAATCTCAGATGTAATTAAATGTACATTAAAAATATCCACAACTCATTCATCCTGGACCCTCAGCAACAGTTAGATAAGTAATGATACTTACGTGATCACTCATTCATACATGCTCATTCAGGGATTTTTGTTTTTTTTTCCCTTTCACCCTTCAGTTGATTTTTACAAGAAGAAAATCCCTTATCTCAATCAGAGCTTCTCATAGACATACATACAAGGCTCACACAGCCTGCCTATTTTGCACTTTGGAATTAACACAACTCTATATAAATAAAACTGCAGCAGTGTCCACTGACACTCTGAAAACACTTTAAGGCCAAACAACAAAAACCACGGCCTTATACAAAATGCAGCTTCATATAATGTACTGCTAATCCAAAATGACCAAAATAACAACACTGCACAGAGCCTATCCCAGCTCTTGTATTACACACACTAAACAAATACACAACCAATTAGGATATTGAAAAATAATACAGATAACAATTATCACAATTATCATCTTATTACTCTATTATTCAACTCTCATACGGACATAAACAGACAAAACAAACACAAAACTCACTGGTGATGTGGGTTCTTTGAACTGTGTTTACAGCCTTTTACCCAGAGGTATGGAGAAATCCGGAAGAGAGATTGCAGGTGCAAAACAATTGTAAGAATAACATTTCTCACCTTGCTGCAGCTGTTGTTTGCATTTCCAATCTCTCGGGAAGCTCCCACATACGGATTCTGAATAGGTAAGCTGGTTACACGGCCCCACGTTGGGCGCCAAACTGTCGTAGCTTTTTTCATTCTGACCAAAATGTCAGCTGACAGATCACCAGTGAGGCCTAATTGTGCATTTACGCCCTTAATTGACAAGCGCTTGGAGACAAAAGACACCTCACACGTATGCTGTGAGCAAGTCACTTTTATCTGATATATTAAAAGCCAAGCAACGCTTTATACCATTTACATCAAATGCATTTCAATGTAACTCATGTAGCCCCCACCATCACCCAGGGTCATATTCTATTTACCATAGCTCAGAACATGTTGTGACTGACTATTGAGAACATACATGATAAGAGGCGTAGTCTCCTTGAAGGGGAGACCATCAGACTACTGCGTCAACAGATTCTAGTAATCCTAACACTTAAAGGCAAGAGGCACTTAAAGGCAAACTATTAACCCTTCTATAACAATTTCCCCCTTTTGTAAATGGTATAACCTTTGCTACGGGATCAGCAGATGTCCACAAAGGAGCTACTGTCTCATGGGTCTCGTACCCACAAGGGGGTTTTCTACCTGCTTCGCCCATCCACCCTCAGTGTGGACACTCACCTCCCCCATCAGCAGTGGCCATACGGGGCTTATGATACACTACAGAAGGTTCAGCCTTAGGTAATACATATATTAGCGCTTTTACGGCTACATAAAACAATAGGAAAGCAACAAAATTTGCATACGAGTCTGAAAAATACCAAAAATAATCCATCCTGCTAGGCCGCTAAGCCATAGATTTACCTATTAGATCTCTGATCATTATGAGGTGATTACTAAGAGTCATAATACTAAGAACTATTTTAAAATTCCGTAAAAAAAATGACCATCTATTGGGCAAGTTAATCCAAAAGCTCAGAAAGCAAAACTGTCTCAAACAGCTGAGACAAGTGAACAATGCGAGTCCTGGCTTGAAAGGAAATGGATGAGACAGGCTGAATCAAAGCATGCGGAAACATCTGAACAATGGGAATGTCGTCTTCATGAGAATTGGATGACACACCCTGAATCAGGGGATGCAGAAATATCTGAACAAAAGGATTAATGTTGTCAAAATGACGAAGGAAGCTGACTTGAGTTTGGAAGCGTTTCACTACGACCCAATTCATGACTATAGGTCACGTCGTAAAGTCATAATGTGCAAAATGGACGTAATATGAGAATATTGTCAAGCAAAAATGTTTAACTTTAAATCGCCTGGTGTGTGGTGGTGAATGGTGAAGTCAATTTGCCACCTTTATCTCTACCTCCGGAACAACTTTCTTCATACATGTTGGGAACAACTCATGAGCCTAAGCATTTTCTGCAGATTATTAGGAGATACAGTTCATCTTTCCAGATTACATCCTTTGGTAAGACAGCTGGACTAAAGGAAGAAGATTTATGCCAACTTTTAAAGTCCAGGGACAAAAATATTACAAAATAGTTTGATACTTCCTGTAGCAAATGAAAATCTAAAATATTTCCAACTTTACTTTTTGTGAGACGAACAGCTACAAGCTGATCGACGTTTTGAAGCTATACCTGAGACAAAAAAGACATTGTTTTGAATTTGCAAAGATTTGTCCAGCAACACAATCAGTTAGTAAACCTTTAGAAAACAGCCTTAGAAAGTATGTCAAGTGCGGAATATCAGGGTGTAATAAGAGCAGATAAGACATCGGTTGGTGAGCCCAAATGGAGATTTACTTCTCCCAGTGTTAATGAAGTACCTGTCACTCTCCAGAAGGAGAAACGTTACCCCTTAGACCCCAGTCCAGAGCCTCTCACCCAGCCAAATCAGTTCTTATGCTTCGCACTGACGAGGGCCAACAGCTCAAAACACCGTGTCTGCGAATTGGGATACTGATTTGGCTTTTATCCTAAGTCATATTGCACAACTCGTTAAAGGGTTGCTTGTGACTTGTAGGATCGCTACTTCCAACAGGTGGCGCTATAGAGTTTAAGTCCTCTTTTTCTCAGAAGAGGCAATTTGAAGTAGCTATTGTAATGCTTGGATGGGACTTTCTAAGCCGAGATATAATGATTCAGTGACGAAGTGAAAATCTTCAGCTTATTACAGAAACACATAGATCATATAATGCTCTACAATAGTGCAGCGCCCCCACCGCCGCAGGGCCGAGGGGTACCCAGTACCGGGCCTCTCTGAGTCAGTTCTAGGGTTGTCATGGTGGCTAGACCCGGCCCGTGGCCCTGCCGAGGGGGCGTCTAGTGAAGGGATAGCAGAGTTCGGTGTGGATGGTGGTGAAGATGTGATGGTGCGGTGAAGTGCCGGTCGCAGTAAATAATGAGGACACCAGGTTGCAGTCTCTTTACCTCTTTACTGAAGGTCTCTAGGTCCTCAGTCCGGAACACGGTTAACCAGGCTGCGCAAGTCCGGCCGGTCCAATGGCACCTCCAGAGTTCTCTTTGCAGGTGGAAATCTGTGCCTTCATGCTAGCGCTGTGTGTTGTGGTCCTCCCCTGCTGTGCTTACGGGATAGTCCCCACAACTGTTGTGTCTGTTTCTCATGTTCCCTCACAACTCGATTAGATGATGTTCTGCTAATCCGTCCCTTCCAGATGTCACTGTTGGGACGCACCCGTATGACGGGTAGGCTCGGAGCTCTTCCGGGACCCTAGAGTCGCCCCTCTCCACAGGTTGCCCCCTATGTCTGCTTAGGTGTTTAAGGTGAGACAGCCCGCCTATGACTGACTGTCCTGCCATTGGTTTGAAGTATGGCCTGGAGCACTGTACTTCCTCGGCGTTCCGGCTGCCGGCTGTGCGCCTCAGTAGGATGTTGCCTCGGTCTTACAGCATGACTCCTACCGGTATTCTCCTTCTTGCTTTGATCTCGTTTCTCACTCAGCACAATAAATCTCGCTTCTTGTCCTTTCTTAGGGCACCGCCGCTATACTGTGCAGGCACGGTCCCGTAACGTTCTCTCTCGTTGCCAGGCCTCTGTCAGGATCCCACCCCTGACAGGGACCCTACTGAATCTTCCCCCACAACACCCTCTGCCACAAGGTGTTGCCTGGTTCCAACCCAGTCAGCTTCTCTTCTAACTTCCTGCCTGACCCCCAGTTTTACCAGACTGTGAGGAGTGGCCTAAGTACCCTTAGCTCCCCCTGGAGGCCCGACTGTGAAATGTATTGGTGTATGTGATACCTGGTCAGATGAACTCCTTCAGTGCCATCAGACGTACCATAGCTCCCCATAGTGGCAGGGCCACAGTACTGCAACGACCAGGACTCTGGGGCGCTGCACTACCCCCCGGTTAAATTCAGTACTCCTGGACTGGGAAGAAAACAACAATACATGTCAGCAAAAAGACATACAATTTTAAAATGCAATAAACTTTAACAGGGCTTCCCTTTATGGGAGGTGAGAACACTTGAACGTTACAAACAGAGTTAAATATTATAGATAACAGTTTATAAACTAGATGGGTATTTCCTGGAGGAACTATAGATAGTGCTTTGGAATGGTGCCCGGGCTGCCCCTGCAAGACTTTCACACTTGGGTGCCCCTCAGGCGCTGGTTTGGTAGTTGTAGCCCCTCAGGGTTGAGGCCACTCTGGGTCCGATTTGGTGGGCCGGGTCACTCTGGGTCCGATTTGGTGGGCCGGGTCACTCTGGGTCCGATTTGGTGGGCCGGGTCACTCTGGGTCCGATTTGGCGGGCGGCGCCACACTGGGTCCGATTTGGCGGGCGGCGCCACCCTGGGTCCGATTTGGCGGGCGGCGCCACCCCGGGTCCGATTTGGCGGGCGGCGCCACCCCGGGTCCGATTTGGCGGGCGGCGCCACCCCGGGTCCGATTTGGCGGGCGGCGCCACTCCGGGTCCGATTTGGCGAGCGGCGCCACTCCGGGTCCGATTTGGCGGGCGGCGCCACCCTGGGTCCGATTTGGTGGGCGGCGCCACTCCGGGTCCGATTTGGCGGGCGGCGCCACTCCGGGTCCGATTTGGCGGGCGGCGCCACTCCGGGTCCGATTTGGCGAGCGGCGCCACTCTGGGTCCGATTTGGCGGGCGGCGCCACTCTGGGTCCGATTTGGCGGGCGGCGCCACTCTGGGTCCGATTTGGCGAGCGGCGCCACTCTGGGTCCGATTTGGCGGGCGGCGCCACTCTGGGTCCGATTTGGCGAGCGGCGCCACTCTGGGTCCGATTTGGCGAGCGGCGCCACTCTGGGTCCGATTTGGCGGGCGGCGCCACTCTGGGTCCGATTTGGCGGGCGGCGCCACTCTGGGTCCGATTTGGCGGGCGGCGCCACTCTGGGTCCGATTTGGCGGGCGGCGCCACTCTGGGTCCGATTTGGCGGGCGGCGCCACTCTGGGTCCGATTTGGCGGGCGGCGCCACTCTGGGTCCGATTTGGTGAGCGGGACAATAATTATAATAAGACTACAGATAGTGCTTTGAAATTGTGCTGTGCTATCACTTTAAGAGCTGATATTATCTGGCAAAACTGTGCTGGTGTGGTCATGTACAGTTCGCAGGCGTTGACATAGTAACTGGGCCTGACTGCGCATATCAATGAGCTAAGCAGCCAGGTGGCAGGTACATTTCAAATTGCCTCAGAAACCCGGCCATTGTAACCTATGGGAAAATTTCCCTATTGAAATGCATTACAATGAGGGGAAAAAACATTTTCAAACGCAAATTGCGCCAAAACTACAAATCCGATCGACACGAAAAATACTTAGCACACCTCTTGGGGACGCTGGCTTCGAAATGACACCTCACTGGAGTCTGTGAGTGAAGCGGTTCGGGCCGCATTACGTGCGGACTGAATAATAATAAGAATAATAAGAATAAGAAGAAGTTTACCACGATGGAATAAGAGTATAGTGCTTTGTTCCAAAGCACTATAATAACTTCCTTTTACCCAACCGGGTATTCTACTTAGTGCAAATTTAGAACAATAATTTAACATTGCCTTTAAGGACGTACACGCTCAATCCACTAAAGACCTACTATAAAACTAACTTCTCCTTTAAGGGCGTACAAGCTAAACCCACTAAAGAATTATTCTTAAACATTATAATACTAATTAACTTTTCTTGCAATCTCCTACTTGATGTCTGCAGGACCGCCTGTCCTAACTGCTCCAGACCTACTGCCTCTCCTTTCTATGCAGGACCGCCCCTTTCCGCCCGGGCCTACTGCCCTTCCACTACTATACTCAGTATAGAACGTATCATCCAACTTTCAATTTGAAATCACTAAGCCATCTCTACATGGCTCCTAGGAGGACTCACCACTAACCCCCACGGGTTCTCTTCCTGTCCTCATTCTTCTATCAACAATTTTAAACATTTCTAACAATCAACTAGTTTTCTACATATAACTTTTACATATCAGCATTATTACTCTCTCTCTTGAAACATTATTGCCACTTTTCAGTCTTTAAGCAATACTTCTCGCAAGTGCAACAGGTGAACATCCCCTTTAAGAGGGGACCAAGTCTCTATGAGGTAGTGCAACTTCTCAAGCTGTAAGTCCGTGTACAATAAGGACTCCGATGCTGTTTCCAGGAACAGTTTCTTCGCAAAGAGTCCTTCTTTTACGTAAAACCAGTAGAGAGCACCTTTAAGAAGGTGCAAACTATATACAAGTTTGTAATCATGCATTGTTCATGATTCAGCAGTTCTTGATAACAGGGACAAAAATAGAAAACAACCAAAAAGCAATAGGGATCCCGGGTCAACAAAGGGATCCCTTTAAGAGTTAACCCTGAACGGGTAGTAGTAGCAGAAACACATGGAGAGACAAACAGTTAACTATATACATTCTCGGGGTTCCGAGGTTTATTCTTGTAGTAGGTTGCAAGGCATCAGTTGGTAGCGAACACTTCCTGGCCTGGGAAGATCCGTGTTCGACTTCTCATTCGATGCGGTATCAATGTCACTAATCGGTCTTTCGGGTATAATCTGGGTTCGAATGTCAATTTTGGTAGTAAGTTCAGTGGTAGAGATAATGCACTCTGTAGTAGTAGTGCTGGGACTCGTCGGTTCAGAGGTAGTCTTAGTCAGGGCAGCAGGTAGCGCTGCTGCTAGATCAGTCACTGGAACGGAGTCAGTAGCGGTGGCACTAGCAGTCACTGGAGTGGTGTCAATCATCAGGGCAGGGTCGTTCTTCCTACCTGCTTCAGATGCGGTTCCTCCGGTGCCGGTCTGCTCTGCCTCCGCTGGGGTCTGGAACGCTGGTTGCGGGGCCTTGTGCTGCGACGCCGTCATCTCTGCTTGCAGCATCTCGCTTTCCGGCGGGGCCTTGCTTTCTGGCTTCGGAGCGCTGGAACTTCTTTCTTGCTCCGGACCAGACGAGGCTGCCGACAGACGTCTGGTGAGGCTCCCGATGATGGTCTTCTTCCACCCGGCCTCAGTGCTCAGCTGCGTCTGCAGGGGTTGGTGGATCAGCCCGTCCGCTCCGGTCTGCAGGAGGTCAGCGTCAACTGTGGAGGTCTGGCTGCGGTGCCTCTCCGGGTAGCTGGGGGAGTCCTCGGCTCCGACCCCACGCTCCGGCTCCGGGCGGCTGGCCATGGCGTCCTCCATGTCGCTGGCTTCTTCTTCCTCCTTTTCCCGCTCTCTCCTTCGCGGGCGGTTCCGTTTCTTCTTTCTCCGCCCACCATTGAGGATTAGGAGGCGGATCTCGGACGCTGACGGACACGTCCTCACGGTGCAGAAATATTTAGACTGGGCGGCCATTGTCTTTCGCGCTCTTCAGCTTGGTCACGCCCACTTCCACGCCTCTCTTCTTCTCCTGCGCTCTCCTTAGCGCTGTAATGGCGGCGCTTTTGGCGGCAAATGGCAATCCACAGTCTCTCCAATAAAGCACAGTCCAAGCACAAGTAAATCACAGTTCCAAGGCACACGACCTGATTCTTCAGGCTTAAGTAGATCCTGTTCGTGACGCCAAGTTGCAGCGCCCCCACCGCCGCAGGGCCGAGGGGTACCCGGTACCGGGCCTCTCTGAGTCAGTTCTAGGGTTGTCACGGTGGCTAGACCCGGCCCGTGGCCCTGCCGAGGGGGCGTCTAGTGAAGGGATAGCAGAGTTTGGTGTGGATGGTGGTGAAGATGTGATGGTGCGGTGAAGTGCCGGTCGCAGTAAATAATGAGGACACCAAGTTGCAGTCTCTTTACCTCTTTACTGAAGGTATCTAGGTCCTCAGTCCGGAACATGGTTAACCAGGCTGCGCAAGTCCGGCCGGTCCAATGGCACCTCCGGAGTTCTCTTTGCAGGTGGAAATCTGTGCCTTCCTGCTAGCGCTGTGTGTTGTGGTCCTCCCCTGCTGTGCTTACGGGATAGTCCCCACAACTGTTGTGTCTGTTTCTCGTGTTCCCTCACAACTCGATTAGATGATGTTCTGCTAATCCGTCCCTTCCAGATGTCACTGTTGGGACGCACCCGTATGACGGGTAGGCTCGGAGCTCTTCCGGGACCCTAGAGTCGCCCCTCTCCACAGGTTGCCCCCTATGTCTGCTTAGGTGTTTAAGGTGAGACAGCCCGCCTATGACTGACTGTCCTGCCGTTCGTTTGAAGTATGGCCTGGAGCACTGTACTTCCTCGGCGTTCCGGCCGCCGGCTGTGCGCCTCAGTAGGATGTTGCCTTGGTCTTACAGCACGACTCCTACCGGTATTCTCCTTCTTGCTTTGATCTCGTTTCTCACTCAGCACAATAAATCTCGCTTCTTGTCCTTTCTTAGGGCACCGCCACTATACTGTGCAGGCACGGTCCCGTAACGTTCTCTCTCGTTGCCAGGCCTCTGTCAGGATCCCACCCCTGACAGGGACCCTACTGAATCTTCCCCCACAACACCCTCTGCCACAAGATGTTGCCTGGTTCCAACCCAGTCAGCTTCTCTTCTAACTTCCTGCCTGACCCCCAGTTTTACCAGACTGTGAGGAGTGGCCTAATGAATAGTACCCTTAGCTCCCCCTGGAGGCCCGACTGTGAAATGTATTGGTGTATGTGATACCTGGTCAGATGAATTCCTTCAGTGCCATCAGACGTACCATAGCTCCCCATAGTGGCGGGGCCACAGTACTGCAACGACCAGGACTCTGGGGCGCTGCAATAGCCTATAATATTATGGAATGGCCAAGATGGCGATCACTATAATCTAACGGACTGATCCCCACACTGCGAGGCCGACCAACAAACCAACCAATAAAATATATCAGCTATCGATTTCTGCGCCTACCAAATAATGATCAGACAACAATGGAGGTAACTTTCTCATCAATGTATAGTAGATCTGTATGCTAAGGTGGGATGCGAGCGTCTTCTGTACATACAACTGAACAAACAAACACAGGTAAGCCATGCCCAAAGCGTGGCCTGATGGAGGATGGTCCACACTGGGACCTGACATTGCAGGAGGCGTCCCTCACTCGCTTTCCACCTCATCTTCTAACCTGCTCCCTATAATACCTACAACCTGTGCACCTTCCAATCCCCGGGCTCTGTGGGACAAATACACAGAATATCCTAGAGGAGATATCCATAGAGAGCACAGGAGAGGTCATCCGGACTTAGCCATAAATGTCACTGCCGACAGATCCACCACAGTCCTCCTGACTCCAGAAGAAAGGAGCCAATGTGTCAGTAGTGACCCTCTAATAGCATCAGGTTACCGGCACCAGCTCCACCAGCCTTTGTGTTATGGGCAGAGATATTCTGGGAGAGAAAAGCCAGGATTTGGGGAAGATGAGGGGATTTGTCCCAGTAAATAAGCCTCTTCTGGTTGATGACCACAGATCGGGGTATTTGACAATCATGGCTCAGATTCCGGGTGGAAATAGGAGACGGTTTTCCTTGATGCCCCAGGAGGTTCCGGTAAAACATTCTTATTAATCTGCTGCTCTCAGAAATTCCCTCCATCAATAACATTGCTCCGGCCGCTGCATCGTCTGGGGTTGTGGCCGCTCTCTTAGATGGAGGCGCACGGCTCAGTCAGCACTAGGATTACCCCTGAATCTAGCGCTCTTGGAATCTCCCGTCTGTAATATCACTAAGATCTATGAAAGATCTGGGCGGATCCAATCACTTAATGGGGGGAATTGTTCTACTTTTAGCAACGTTACCTGTTCTTAAAGGAGCAGCACCAGCAGAGGAGCTGAATACACTGAGGCCCCTGATCATGTGACCCCTGACTCCTCCCCCATGTGACCTCATCATCACAGGTCCTATGCGCACACAACAGCCATACATGTGGAGTGCAGCTCTGCGGTGGAGGTAGGTGCTGGAGATTCTCCATTACTGGGCGTGGGGGATATTAACCCCTTCAGCACTGAGAAGACTCTTTTGGGGTCCCTGTGTGGTGTGAGCAGTGACATAACCGCTGTGGACAGAATGCGGCTTCGCTGGTTCCACATTAGCCCCAGTCAGACACCTGCAGGATGAGCGGACAGAAGCCCAGAGAAGTTCTCCCACAATGCGATGATTCCTCTCCCGGCTCCAGCACAATAATGTAGATACTAGTGATGAGTGAGCCGCTCTCCACTACTTGCTCCGGCAGCGGGAGCTCGGACAAGCTTGTTACTGGGTTATCGCAGGTGATGGAGCGCCGTGCTCGAGTTCCCAGCCAGTAAACATGCGGGGAGTACCTGCCATACACGGTGATGCTGCAGCCATGTTGGCTCCTGGCATTACTGCGACTGTCCGGCCGCATCACGTTATCGGGTTTATAGATGACCCAGTGGCGCTATGCTCGGCCCACCGTCCTCAGGAAGCCGGTCTGTTATAGGAGGGAGCGCTTAGATTATTGTCAGCCCCCTAAGGATTATAAAGTTGTATCCTTTAGGCTACTTTCACACACAGCATATTTGCTGCGTATTTTTACGCGCGCGTATTTTGCTGCTGCTTTACCTGCGTTTTTTTACGCAGGCAAAAAACGCAGCTGCTTTCACACACAGCGTTTTTTGCAGCTGCGTTTTTTGCAGCTGCGTTTTTTTCAGCATTGTGTACTGAAAATAAAGTTTGTTTGAAAAAAAAAAAAGGGGAAAAAAAAAAGAGTAATTGAGGTCATTTCCTGTCTTTATGACTCAGAATACAATACACACTGGAGTTAACATCATGTCGATTCTGCCAGCTGCAATGGCCTTGAGCCAAAGACGCCTCAGCAAGCGGAACAGACATCAGCTGGGGTTTACTAACCCCACTGTCACTAACCCCAGGTTATTAGGGCAGGCGTCAGTCAGACGCCCCCCCTCGTAACCCTGTACGGTAAGGGTATGTTCACACGATCCTGATTTCAATCCTTTTTTTTCAGGACAAAAACCGCAGCTCTTGGCAGAAAACCCAGGTGCGTTTTTGATGCGGTTTTTGATGCGGCTTTTAGTGCGGTTTTTTATGCAGTTTTCTCTGCAGATTGTCTGTGTTTGACACAAATAAAGCTTTAACTGCAGTGGGGGAAAAAAAAAAAGAAATGATGTCATTTCCTTGTCCAACCCTTTTCTTCTTCCATCCTCCATTTTGGGACTAAACACCAAAATGAGTGGACGTGTTTTGAATGACAGCGCTCCGCAGAGTGCTGAGCGTAGGCCAGATCACAGCCCGCGGATCCAGCTCTATCCAGCTATTTAAGTCTACGTTCACATTTGCGGTCTGCGCCGCAGCGTCGGGCGCCGCATGCGTCATGCGCCCCTATATTTAACATGGGGGCGCATGGACATGCGTCGCACTTGCGTTTTGCGCCGCATGCGTCACTGCAGCGCACGCATCCGGCCGCAGAGGACGCAGCAAGTTGCATTTTTGCTGCGTCCAAAATCAATCAAAAAAGGACGCATGCGGCGCACAACGCAAATGTGAACATAGCCTAAGTGCCACGTATTTAAGTGCCACGTATTTAAGTGCCACGTATTTAAGTGCCACGTATTTAAGTGCCACGTATTTCTTTGCCACGTATTTCAGTGCCACGTATTTCAGTGCCACGTATTTCAGTGAAACGTATTTCAGTGCCACGTATTTCAGTGCCACGTATTTCAGTGCCACGTATTTAAGTGCCACGTGCCACGTATTTAAGTGCCACGTATCAAAGTGCCACGTATCAAAGTGCCACGTGCCACATATTTCAGTGCCACGTGCCACGTATCAAAGTGCCACGTGCCACGTATTTCAGTGCCACGTGCCACGTATCAAAGTGCCACGTGCCACATATTTCAGTGCCACGTATTTAAGTGACACGTGCCACGTATCAAAGTGCCATGTGCCACATATTTCAGTGCCACGTGCCACGTATCAAAGTGCCACGTGCCACGTATCAAAGTGCCACGTGCCACATATTTCAGTGCCACGTATTTAAGAGACACGTGCCACGTATCAAAGTGCCACGTGCCACATATTTCAGTGCCACGTATTTAAGTGACACGTGCCACGTATCAAAGTGCCACGTATCACGTATTTCAGTGCCACGTATTTAAGTGACACGTATCACGTATAAGTGCCACGTGTCACGTATTTAATTGCCACATATTTAAGTGCCACGTATCAAGATTTTCCATGGAGAACAGACACATCCAGAGATATGTCTGCTCTCCACGGCTGCAGCAACACACTGACAGGAGCCATAGTTCCTGTCGGTGTGTCACTGCGCATGCGCGAGCGAGTTTACCGGCGGTCATTGACCCCGGCACTCTCGCTTAACGGCAGTGCTGCGTGGGAAAGTTCAACGCAGCTGTACTGCTGTTAACCGAGACGCCGGAGTCATTGAACTCCGGAACAGTACGCGATACACTGCTAGGAGCTTCGCTCCTGGCAGTGTATCGCCGGAGAGCAGCCGATCGGCGTGGGACACTCGTTTTATGGATTCTGCGGACAGGGAGTATGAATTTGGTTTATTATTTTTTGGATTTTTTTCCTGGAGGATCGAGGGCTTCGCCTACAAGTGTGCTGTTGGTGAGTATATACTCTGTGTTATATGTTGTATGTACTGTGTGTCATGTATGTGTATTGTGTGTAGGTGTTTTGTGTAACTTTACAATTGTGCTAAGTCGCCGGACACAGGGACAACTCTCCCATCCTAATACCGGATGGGAGTAGTAGTCCCATACGGCGACTTAGCACAATGGTGGCACTAGCGTCGCATGGGGACACACACACGCACACACACGCACACACACGCACACACACGCACACACACAGAAGGACTCCATGCTGCTTCACTGGGGGGCGGGGGCTTCCCTCTTCCTGTCCGACGTCACGTCCGGTCCTGGGTGTCAACCCCTCCGTACAAAGACGCCGACACCCAGGACAAAGGCGCTGTGTGTGGAAGGTAATATGGGGCCCTAGGGGAATATGCAGACACGCCGCTGCGTAAAGAATTGACATGTCAATTCTTTTTACGCCGGCGTGTTTGCAGACAAAAGCGCCGCGTTTTTTTGCGGTGTGTCTGAACGGCAAAGTGAATTTCTCATTCACTTTGCCGGCAGACGAAAATGACATTGCGCATTTTTGAAAAGCGCCCGCAAAATAGCGCTCAAAAATGCGCTATGTCTGAAAGTAGCCTTAGTGTCTTTCATGTGGCGCTATAGGGTGAATTTAACCCCTTCACCCCGAAGCCTGTTTCCACCTTCCTGACCAGGCCAATTTTTACAATTCTGACCACTTTTTTATGAGGCAATAACCCTGGACACTTCAATGGATCCCACTGATTCTGAGAAATTTTCTCCTGACTTATTGTACTTGATGTCAGTTGTAAAATTTCTTTAATATGACTTACGTTTATTTGTGAAAAAATCAGAAATTAGGTGAAAATTTTGCAATTTTCAAAATGTTAATTTTTATGCCCTTAACCCCTTAACGACCGCCGATACGCCTTTTAACGGCGGCCGCTAAGGGTACTTAAACCACAGCGCCATTAATTAACAGCGCTGTGGAAAAAGTGTATAGCGCCCCCCAGAGTCGGATTTTCTCTGGGGTTTCGGTTGCCGAAGGTAGCCGAGACCCCAGAGAACATGATTCGGGGGGTTTTTACAGATTCCCGAGTTGCGATCGCCGGTAATTAACCGTTTACCGGCGGTCGCAACAAAAAAAAACGCAATTTGCCATTTAATTTCTCTGTCCTCCGATGTGATCGCACATCGGAGGACAGAGAAATAGGGTCCCCGATAGCCCCCAATAGCCCCCCAATACTTACCTATCTCCCCCGGTGCTCCTCGTGCCTTCCGATGGGCGCCGCCATCTTTTTTCCGGGAAAAAATGGCGGGCGCATGCCCAGTGTGCCCGCCGCCTGGCACCCGGAAGATCTTTGGGGTCTCGGCTGCCGGGGGTAGCCGAGACCCCAAAGAACATGATCGGGGTCGGTTTGCACCAACCCCTGTTTTGTGATCGCCGGTAATTAACAGTTTACCGGCGACCGCAAAAAAAAAAAAAAAGCGATCTGTCATTCTCTGTCCTCTGATGTGATCGCACATCAGAGGACAGAGAAATAGGGGGATTTGGGGACCCTATCATACTCACCCGGTGTCCCTGGGTCCTCCTGCGTCTTCTCCTGCCGGCCTCGGGAAAGAAAATGGCGGGCGCATGCGCAGTGCGCCCGCCATCTGCTGCCATCTGCCGGCCGGCAGGAGAGATGAGTTGGGGCTAAAATTAGGGTTAGGGTTAGGGCTAGGGTTAGGGTTAGGGCTAGGGTTGGGGCTAAAATTAGGGTTAGGGTTAGGGTTGGGGCTAAATTTAGGGTTAGGGCTAGGGTTAGGGCTAGGGTTAGGGTTGGGGCTAAATTTAGGGTTAGGCTACTTTCACACTAGCGTTTTTTGGCTTCCGTCGCAATGCGTCGTTGGAGAAAAAACGCATCCTGCAAAAGTGCTTGCAGGATGCGTTTTTTCTCCATTGACTTGCATTAGCGACGCATTGCGATGGATTGCCACATGTCGCATCTGTCGTGCGACGGATGCGTCGTGCTTTGGCGGACCGTCGGCACAAAAAAAGCTACATGTAACTTTTTTGTGCGACGTGTCTGCCATTTCCGACCGCGCATGTGCGGCCGAAACTCCGCCCCCGCCTCCCTGCACCTCACAATGGGGCAGCGGATGAGTTAAAAAAACAGCATCTGCTGCACCTGTTGTGCGGCGTTTACAATGCTAGCGTCGGTACGTCGGCCCGACACACTGCGATGGGCCAAGTACGACGCTAGTGTGAAAGAAGCCTTAGGCTTCTTTCACACTTGCGTCGGTACGGGGCAGTCGCAATGCGTCGGCCCGACGTACCGACGCACGTTGTGAAAATTGTGCACAACGTGGGCAGCGGATGCAGTTTTTCAATGCATCCGCTGCCCAGTCTATGTTCTGGGGAGGAGGGGGCAGAGTTACGGCCACGCATACGCGGAAATGGCGGACGCGACGTACAAAAAAAAGGTTACATAGAACTTTTTTTGTGACGACGGGGCTAAAGTTAGGGTTAGGGTTGGGGCTAAAGTTAGGGTTAGAGTTGGGTTTAGGGTTAGGGATTGGATTAGGGTTGGGATTAGGATTACGTTTGGGATTAGGGTTGGGATTAGGGTTAGGGGTGTGTTGGATTTAGGGTTTTGATTAGGGTTATGGTTAGGGTTGAGATTAGGGCTGTTTTGGGGTTAGGGTTGTGATTATCGTTAGGGTTGTGATTAGGATTATGGATCGGGTTGAGATTAGGGTTAGGGGTGTGTTGGAGTTAGGGTTGGAGTTATAATTTGGGGGTTTCCACTGTTTAGGTACATCAGGGGGTCTCCAAACACGACAGCCAATTTTGCGCTAAAAAAGTCAAATGGTGCTCCCTCCCTTCTGAGCTCTGCCGTGCGCCCAAACAGTGGTTTACCCCCACATATGGGGCATCAGCGTACTCGGGATAAATTGAACAACAACTTTTGGGGTCCAATTTCTCCTGTTACCCTTGTGAAAATAAAAACTTGGGGGCTAAAAATCTTTTTTGTGGGAAAAAAAAAATATTTTTTTATTTTCACTACTCTGCATTATAAACTTCTGTGAAGCACTTGAGCATTCAAAGTTCTCACCACATATCTAGATAAGTTCCTTAGGGGGTCTAGTTTCCAAAATTTGGTCACTTGTGGGGGGTTTCTACTGTTTAGGTACATCAGGGGCTCTGCAAACGCAACATAACACCCACAGACAATTCTATCAAAGTCTGAATTCCAAAATGGCGCTCCTTCTCTTCCGAGCTCTGCTGTGTGCCAAAACAGTGGTTTACCCCCACATATGGGGTACCAGCATACTCAGGAAAAATTGGACAACAACTTTTGGGGTCCAATTTCTCTTGTTACCGTTGTGAAAATAAAAATTTGGGGGCTAAAAAAATCTTTTTTGTGGGAAAAAAAAATATTTTTTATTTTCACTACTCTGCATTATAAACTTCTGTGATGCACTTGGGCATTCAAAGTTCTCACTACACATCTAGATAAGTTCCATGGGGGGTCTAGTTTCCAAAATGGGGTCACTTTTGGGGGGTTTCTACTGTTTAAGCACATCAGGGGCTCTCCAAACGCGACATGGCGTCCGATCTCAATTCCAGTCAATTTTGCATTGAAAAGTCAAATGGCGCTCCTTTGCTTCCGAGCTCAGCCATGCGCCCAAACAGTGGTTTACCCCCACATATGGGGTGTCGGCATACTCAAGACAAATTGTACAACAACTTCTGGGGTCCATTTTCTCCTGTTACCCTTGGTAAAATAAAAATTTGGAGGCAAAAAGATAATTTTTGTAGAAAAAATGCGATTTTTTTATTTTCACGGCTCTACGTTATAAACTTCTGTGAAGCACCTGGGGGTTTAAGGTGCTCACCACACATCTAGATAAGTTCCTTAAGGGGTCTAGTTTCCAAAATGGTGTCATTTGTGGGGGGTTTCCACTGTTTAGGCACATCAGCGGCTCTCCAAACGTGACATGGCGTCCGATCTCCATTCCAGCCAATTCTACATTTAAAAAGTAAAACGACACTCCTTCTCTTCCAAGCTCTGCGGTGCACCCAAACAGTGGTTTACCCCCACATATGGGGTATCGACGTACTCAGGAGAAATTGCCCAACAACTTTTGTGGTCTAATTTCTCCTGTTACCCTTGTGAAAATAAAAATTTGGGGGCAAAAAGATCATTTTTGTAGAAAAAATGCGATTTTTTATTTTCACGGCTCTACGTTATAAACTTCTGTGAAGCACTTGGGAGTTTAAAGTGCTCACCACACATCTAGATAAGTTCCTTAAGGGGTCTAGTTTCCAAAATGGTGTCACTTGTGGGGGGTTTCCACTGTTTAGGAACATTAGGGGCTCTCCAAACGCGACATGGCATCCGATCTCAATTCCAGCCAATTCTGCATTGAAACAGTCAAACGGTGCTCCTTCACTTCCAAGCTCTGCGGTGCGCCCAAACAGTGGTTTACCTCCACATATGGGGTATCGGCGTACTCAGAAAAAATTGCACAACAAAATTTGTGGTTAAATTTTTGTTTTTACACTTGTGAAAATAAAAAAAAATGGTTCTGAAGTAAAATGTTTGCAAAAAAAAGTTAAATGTTCATTTTTTCTTCCACATTGTTTCAGTTCCTGTGAAGTACGTAAAGGGTTAATAAACTTCTTGAATGTGGTTTTGAGCAGCTTGAGGGGTGCAGTTTTTAGAATGGTGTCACACTTGGTTATTTTCTATCATATAGACCCCTCAAAATGACTTCAAAGGTGTTGTGGTTCCTAAAAAAAACATGGTGTTGTAAAAATGAGAAATTGCTGGTCAACTTTTAACCCTTATAACTCCCTAACAAAAAAAAAAATTGTTTCCAAAATTGTGCTGATGTAAAGTAGACATGTGGGAAATGTTATTTATTAACTATTTTTTGTGACATATCTCTCTGACTTAAGGGCATAAAAATACAAAGTTTGAAAATTGCAAAATTTTAAATTTTTTTGTCATATTTCCATTTTTTTCATAAATAATCGCAAGTAATATCGAAGAAATGTTACCACTAACTTGAAGTACAATATGTCACGAAAAAAAAAATCTCAGAATCAGCGGGATCCGATAAAGCGTTCCAGAGTTATAACCTCTTAAAGTGACACTGGTCAGAATTGTAAAAATTGGCTCGGTCATTAAGTACCAAATTGGCTCTGTCACTAAGGGGTTAAGTCAGAAAGTCATGTCACACAAAGTGGTTAATAAATAACATTTCCCACATGTCTACTTTACATCAGCACAATTTTTGAAACATAATTTTTTATATTATAAGGGTTAAAATTTGACCAGCGATTTCTCATTTTTACAACAAAATTTGCAAAACCATTTTTTTTTAGGGACCACCTCACATTTGAAATCAGTTTGAGGGGTCTGTATGGCTGAAAGTACCCAAAAGGGACACCATTCTAAAAACTGAACCCCTCAAGGTGCTCAACACCACATTTAAGAAGTTTATTAACCCTTCACAATGCTTCACGGGAATTGAAGCAACATGGAAGTAAAAAAATTTACTTTTAACTATTTAATCACAAAAATGATCTTTTAGCCCAATTTCTTATTTTCACAAGGGTAACAGGAGAAAATGGACCATAAATGGAACACCACTGCTTGGGTGCATGGCAAGTCTCGGAAGGGAAGGGGAACCGTTTGGCTTTTTGAACGTAAAATTGCCTAGAATTGAGAGCGGACGCCATGTCACATTTAAAGAGACCCTGATTTTCCTATACAGTTGAAACCCCGCACAAGTGACCCTATTTTGGTAACTGGATCCTTCAAGGAACTTATAAATCTATATGCCAAAATTATATAGCCAGTGGTGTAGTAAGAAATGTAGTTCTTAATTAAATACGATAAAATGAAGTCAATAAGAAAAAAATAATAGCAAGCTAAGGCGACAAATGACAGCAGGTGAAGATGTACAGCAGATTTACACAGGATTACACAACAGGTAAGTGTACAGGTTTAGGGTAAAAGTATCCCATGTGATACCTTAAACCTGATATGCAGAGGTCCTAAGCTAGTACAGTGTATAAAGACAAATATATGTAATAAAGATGGACAGAAGAATACCTGTGGTCATCTCCTCCTGCTGGATTGGCGCCAGATCCCAACAGTTGTTTTGGCACGTGGCCTTTGTCACACCCCCTTGTGTAATCCTGTCATTGTCATGCCATATGGAATACCAGTACTAGAGTATATCAGTACTCGATGAATGGGCCATTTTTATTTTATTTTTCAAAACCCTGGGAATGTGCGTGCAAGCGTTACTTTGTACGTGTAATGTGTGGGGCTTGTGTATAGGATACTATCTATTATAAAAAGTAGAGTGAAAAAAATAGAAGAAAACGCTTAGAAGAAAAAATTTAAAAGAAAAATCAGATGTAAAAAACGTTTGTGTAAAAAGAATTAGAGACCTTCACTGCACTCATGCCTTCCATATAAATTTACCCGGCGCTAAGCATTCTTTATATTTTTTGCAAAACAAAAATGGACTTCACCAACAAAACAACGTACGCTCCTCTAATGCACTACCTAAGGGGTAAGGGTATAAAAGTTGCAGATTTCCTGCGGATCCGCAGCATTCTTTTCCGTGTAGAAACGCTGCAGATCCGCAAGTGATTTACAGTACAATGTAAATCAATGGAAAAAAAAATGCTGTGCTAATGGTGTGGAAAAATCTGAATGGAAACGCAGCAGATTAAAAAAAAGAACCATGTCAATTCTTCTTGTGGATCTGCTGCGTTTCTGCACACATTTCATAATAGAAATCCACAGGGGTAAAAAAAGGAAGAAATCAGCACAAGAAAATGCACAAAATCCGCAAAACAAAGCGCAGATTCTGACCTGCATTTTCTGCCAAGAAATGCAGAATCTGCACAGAAAATTCCACTGTCAAAACCACAATGTGTGCATATAGCCATAACATTTACTCAATGCAAATACAGTGGGTACGGAAAGTAGTCAGACCCCTTTGAATTTTTCACTCTTTGTTTCATTGCAGCCATTTGGTAAATTCAAAAAAGTTCATTTTTTTCTCATTAATGTACACTCTGCACCCCATCTTGACTGAAAAAAAACAAAAATGTAGAAATTTTTGCAAATGTATTAAAAAAGAAAAACTGAAACTATCACATGGTCATAAGTATTCAGACCCTTTGCTCCTACACTCATATTTAAGTCACATGCTGTTCATTTCCTTGTGATCCTCCTTGCTGCCAGATGATGGATCATCTTTACTTCCAAGACCATATTGGACAAGCGCCGTGTCAGCTGTTGTTGGCACCATCACCTCTTCTGGGATGACCACATCTTGATAAACATGTGACAGGATAAGTTAACTCCCCAAGAAATGTTAATTGCCTTTTCCACTGTTTCTTGTCCCCTGCATCTTATCCAAATTGTTGAACTGCCTACCCAACCCCCCCGAGTTAACCTTTAATCTCCCTGCGTGGAGTAGCCCTGTGTTAAGTAAAATTGTTAACCCTTGCTCTGTCTCGTGTCCGTCACTGCATCCCGCAGCATGCTCACAGTTCCACAAGGTCAACTATCTCTGCAGCCATCCACCAGTCGGGCCTTTATGTCAGAGTGGCCCAACGGAAGCCTCTCCTCAGTGCAAGACATATAAAAGCCCATATAGACTTTGCTGAAAAACACATGAAGGAATTCCAGACTTTGAGAAATAAGATTCTCTGGTCTGATGAGATGAAGATATAACTTTTTGGTGATAATTCTAAGTTGTATATGTGGAGAAAACCAGCGACTGCTCATCACCTGCCATTACAATCCCAACAGTGAAACATGGCGGTGGCAGCATCATGCTATGGGGGTGCTTTTCAGCTGCAGAGACAGGATGACTGGTTGTCATTGAAGGAAACATGAATGCGGGCAAGTACAGAGATATCCTGGATGAAAACCTCTTCCAGAGTGCTCTGGACCTCAGACTTGGCCGAAGGTTCACCTTCCAAAAAAAGACAATGACCCTAAGCACACAACTAAAATAACAAAGGAGTGGCTTCAGAACACCTCTGTGACCATTCTTGACTGGCCCAGCCAGAGCCCTGACGTAAACCCAATTGAGCATTTCTGGAGAGACCTGAAAATGGCTGTCCACCAACGTTCAGCATCCAACCTGACGGAACTGGAGAGGATCTGCAGGAAGAATGGCAGAGGATCCCCAAATCCAGGTGTGAAAAACTTGCTGCATTACTTCCAAGAAGACTCATGGCAGTACTAGCTCTAAAGGTGCTTCTACTCAGATCTGAGCAAAGGGTCTGAATACTTATGACCATGTGATTTTTCAGTTTTTCTATTTTAATAAATTTGCAAAAATTTCTACACTTCTGTTTTTTCACTCAAGATGGGGTGCAGAGTGTACATTACGAGAAAAAAATGAAATTTCTTTTGAATTTACCAAACGGCTGCAATGAAACAAGAGTGAAAATTTAAAGGGGTCTGAATACTTTCCGTACCCACTGTAACTCTTTTTTTGTGCAAAAGAAAAAGGAACGTCGCTAACAAAGTAACGTACGCTCGGTTAATTGACTAGCAATTACCCGGCCATAGCAATTTTTTTTAATGCAAAAGAAAGACCCTACCTCCCTACCTATACATCTACTCTGTACAATTTTTTTCTTCTCTAAAACAAAATCGGACGTGACCAAATACTGTGATGCCCGCTACACTAGCATGCAACCTATAAAACTCTTGTGTACGATTTTTTTTTTCTTAAAATCAGACATCAACAAACACTGTGACACCCGCTACACTAATGTGCTACCTCCCTAATTATGAAACTACTCTGTACAATTTTTTCTTCCCTAAAACAAGATTAGACGTCACCAAACGCTGTGACGTCGGCTACATTAACACGCTACTCCTCTACCTATGAAACTACACTGTACTATTTACTATTATGTTTTTTTTTCTAAAAAAAAAATCAAAAGTCGCTTACACTGTGAAGTCTGCTATGCTCAGTATCTAATAAAAGTCCCTTGGCGCAATCCCTGATCAGTAGCGATACTGACTAGAGCGATGCGGACGCAGGAAGAGCATGGATGCTCACCGGAAAACGCCATGGAAAAACAAAAAAAGGTGCAAAAAAGTGCACTAAAAATTCATTCTGGAGGAGAGAGGGCATGTGGGGACTGGAACTGGTATGGTGTGGACTGGGATGGGGGAGTTGCTGCTGCTGTTATGATCACAGATGAGTCACATTATCAAGGGCACAGCACAGCAGTCAGATCACAGGAGGATCTCGCATAGGAATGCGCAGCACCCGGAGGCACAGATCGCAGGGGGAATCACACTGGCCACCAATGAAACAGCATGTGACTTGTTTTTTTTTTGTTTTTTTTTCAACTATATTGACACATTACATCAAATAATATAACTGCCTAGAGAAATGACATGCTTCCCAAAGGCTAAGAATACATCAAAAAGAATTGAAGCAATTAATCATTAAAAATTTAACAAATTTTATTGGAATATTCTAAAAACAGTTACATTTAAATACGTTCACTAAAAAATAGAAAATGGGGGAAAAATATACAAAAACCGCCAAACATTGCATAGGTAAAAAGATTACATTTAGTAAAAAATATTCACCATAACATGCGCTGAGCCCCAAGGACTTATATCCCTAGAGAGTAATGTGCTTTATGTAAGATAGAATACTTATTTAGGTGACCTAAAGTAAATGAGGCTCAAGCTCCCCTATGCTAGAAGTATAAACCAAGTGGTTTCTATTAATACATTAGGGGATCTAGATGATAGTCAGCCTAAGTTGGCAAATGCAGCATGAGAGGGAGTAATGAATGTGATTACCTGCGGTTGCTGGCGGTGGCCCGGACGCGCGTTTCGCGTGTGGCTTCGTCTGCGGGAGGGTGTGTAATGACAGATATGGTAAGTTGCTTAAATAGTGTTGGTTGTCATGCGGGGGCGGCAGCTGTATAACGGCGCTTCCGCCGGCTATCCCGCTCCGTGCCGCCGCTGATCGGCGCCATGTGACACCTGGTCACTTCCCCTCTCGACGCGTCAGAGAGGGGAGTGAGTCAGGAGCCGGTGCTGACGCGTCTCCACAGCAACACTGTAGCGGGCAGCCTGCGCAAGCGCACACTGCATAAGAAGGAGGTGAATAACTGAATGCATGTAATGTTTGCAAGAACGAGTGTGAGAGAAAAAGTGGATCAATGGGGGAATAAATACCTTCATATCTTTCTATATATAAATACCGCAGGCGCACTAGGCATCCACAGAGGTACATATCTAATTAAAAGGCCCCCATTTCTTCCAATATTCAAAGAGAAAATATACATAATAACATAAGTAAAAAGATGTAAAAGCTGTGACAAATATATAAAGAATGTGCATTTATATAAAATTATTTCTATAGATCACACATTATGCACATGGGTGAAAAAGTGAAAAAGTGACAAAGTGACAAGAGCACAAATATACAAATACCCCAGAAGGATATAAACTTATACATACATAAATGTATTTACATGTGCCAACACATATACACATATATATATATATATATATATACACACACATATATATATATACATATATATATACATACACACATACATGAGAAAAGTGATTCTAGTGCTGAATAGCATGCTTTGACAATGTCAAAACCGCGTGCTCATTTGTTGATAAAAAAAACTCTAAGTGAAACTATAAAGAATTTTTTCATATATATATGTATTAGTGTATAAATACTAAATTAATTATATAACAAGATAAGAATACCAGATTAATCTCACACTCTTAAACATAAAAAGATATATCAATTATACCAAAGCACAAAATTAAATGCATTTTGAAGATATCCTTCTTATGGTATCATTTCTTCGTGAAATACAGTCATTAACAAGGGCCCCTATGCGGGCAAGGAACCAAGTAGAGTGATGCAGCCGTCCCAATCAACATCTTATGGATTCATGATATATGAAGAAGGGTTAGGATATACTAAAGAGATATATAAAAAAATGAAGTTAAAATCAACCAAATAACATTTAAAAGCATACTAAAAAGGATATAACACCATAAGTCTACAAAAAGGGGGCAAAACTAAGGACCTCATTAAGACCTGCTGGTTGGACCGAGCCAACCCTAAAAATCCACTGGGCCTCTAGCTGGGCCAATTTCTTTCTCCAATTACCTCCCCGAGTATCAATATACACCTTGTCTATGCCGATTACTGATAGCAATGTGGCATCACAGCCGTGACAGTTTTTAAAATGCCTTGGTATGGGCTTTAGTAAAGTCATATCCTTTTCACCAGCAGCATTAGTGATGTCTCGAAAATGCTCCCTTACTCTAATTTTAAGGGACCTGGATGTAAGCCCCACATATAATTTGGGGCAGGTACAGGATGCAAGGTATACCACCCCTATAGTATTACATGTGATATGTTGTGTGATGGTGAACTCCTTCCTGCCATCACTAGATTGAAAATCGGTCGCACGCAACATATTGGGGCAGGCAATACATTCACCACAAGGGTAAAAGCCCCATTTGGGGCCTGTAGATGTAAAAGACTTACCCGGATGTATACCCTTATAGTAGCTATGAACCAATTGGTCTTTTAAATTGGGTGAGCGTCGGAAGGTAATTGATGGTTGATGTGGAAGATGTTTGACCAAAGTACGGTCATTTGTAAGGATGGGCCAGAATTTTCTCAGGGCTTCCCTCATTTCAAACCATTTGCCATTATAAGAGGAAATGAATCTCACAGTTGATTCAGCAGTGGTTTTTTTACGCGGCTGCAAAAGATCGGAACGTTTTGCTTCCTTGGCTCTCCTAAATCCCTTCTTAATGCTTCTTCTTGAGTAGCCACGTTCCTCAAACCGGTTTCTTAATGCTTCGGCTTGCCTCTGAAAAGATGCATTGTCCGAACAAATACGTCTTGCCCTCAAAAATTGCCCGGTAGGGATGCCATTTATCAAGGGCCTGGGATGTGATGAAGTGGCATGAAGGAGGGTATTTACAGCAGTCTTCTTCCGGTGGACGTCAGTTTCTAGAGTGGCGCCTTGGTTTCCTGTGATCTGGATATCCAGAAACTCAATATCGGTCTGACTATGCTTTGAAGTCAGTTTAATATTTAGAGAGTTGTCATTCAAAATCTTCACAAAATCGAGGAGGTCCTGTTCCGGACCCTGCCAGATGACCAAAATGTCATCTATATAGCGGGTCCAGAACAGGACTCCCTCGATATGTGCCACCGGATTAGTGAAAAAAATCCCTCTTTCCCACATACCTAAAAATAAATTTGCGTATGACGATGCAAAGGCCGCACCCATGGCGGTGCCTTGCCTTTGCAGGTATATGCTCTCTTTAAAGATGAAAAAATTGTGTTCCAAGGCAAAGGTTAATAAAATGATCAGAAATTCAACAAATTCAGGTTCGTATTCCGTCATGGCTAAGAAAGTTCTCACCGCCCGTATGCCGTCTTGATGGTGAATAGATGTATATAAAGACTCAACGTCCATTGACATGAGCCACATGTCCTCTTCCCACGGTATTCCCTCAATTTTCCTCAAAACGTCACTAGTATCTTTGGCATAGGACGGGAGGTCCCATACCAAAGGTTTGAGATGGAAATCTAGGAACTTTGATATAGTCTCACAAAGGTTTCCATTGCCTGAGACTATGGGCCGCCCTGGGGGGACTATTGGATTCTTGTGGATTTTGGGGATGAAGTAGATGCAAGACATCCTAGGATATGTTGGAACCAGATGGTTTTGAAGGTCTTTGGTAATAAGTCCCTTGTAAAATGCCACATCTAAGATGCCTTGTAGTTCCTGCTGATATTTTAATGTAGGATTAAATGTCAACCTCCTATAGCAGGTTTCATCCCGCAATTGTCTAAATGCCTCCCTTTCGTACATTTGTGTTGGCCATATTACCACATTACCCCCCTTGTCAGCGGGTTTAATTACTACCCCCTTAATACCTTTAAGTTCTTTCAGGGCTATCCTATGCTCTCTGGACAAATTGTGATTAGAAATTGATGTATCAATTTTCTCAAATTCCTTAGTGACCAATTTGACGAATAGGTCTATGTCAGAGTAAAGATTAAGTGAAGGGAACTTTTTAGGAATGGGAGGGAAGAATTTACCTGCATTTGTCTTGGGATTTTGCGACGGTTGTTCACCCTCCAATTCCTCCAATGTGGCTATAATCTGTAGGTCCATATCCGTCAGGGCACTTTCTGCCGGCCTATCATGTAATTTCTTTAGGACCAATTTACGGGCAAAGAGTTGTAAGTCTTTTACCGCTAAGAAAGAATTGAAGGGTGAGGTTGGTGAGAATGACAGACCCAAACTTAAAACCTCCATTTGTGGTATGCTAAGTTTTAGATTAGATAAATTAATCACCTGCAGTTTTGATGTTGAGGTACCCTCATCGTCACGCCTCTTATTGCGTCTAGTGATGTCATTCCTTCTTCTATAGTTTGTTCTACGAAGATTGTACAGACGCTTATGGTTTTCCTCCCCCTCTCTGGAGGATATAGATGAGAGTGAGGATGAGCGTGATATGTCCATCTGACCAACAGTGCTGGGTTGCCACTTGTAAACAGTACCGTTTTTAAAATCCTGTAGATCCCTCTGGAATTTCTTGGCCTTATTTTCCTTGGTTTCCTTTTCCCAAACATTAAGTTGGGTTTCAATTTCCTTGTTTAAGCCCTCCATCTCAGATATGGATAATGTCTCATTCAATTTTTTCTGCATGTTTTCTATATCCGTATCCAATTTATCCAGACTTTGAGAGAGGGCATGTGGGGACTGGAACTGGTATGGTGTGGACTGGGATGGGGGAGTTGCTGCTGCTGTTATGATCACAGATGAGTCACATTATCAAGGGCACAGCACAGCAGTCAGATCACAGGAGGATCTCGCATAGGAATGCGCAGCACCCGGAGGCACAGATCGCAGGGGGAATCACACTGGCCACCAATGAAACAGCATGTGACTTGTTTTTTTTTTGTTTTTTTTTCAACTATATTGACACATTGCTGATGTGGAGGTGTACAGACCCCCCCGGGACAACGTGCAGGGATGGTCTGCTGTCCCATCTTAACCTGGTCACCGCACGATGCAGCGCTGTGCTTAGAAATAGCGGCACCGTATATATACTTCGCTTTGCGGGAACCAGCTCCCGCAGAGCAGTATACATACGGCGCATGTTAAGGGGTTAACTTTTTTAAACCTATATTATATAATTAATTTTAAAAAAGCCCCTTTCGAGCCTAAAAATGCCAGCCCACAGCAGCCCCAAAATTGGCGCATTACATTAGATGCATCAATCCTGGCATTTTGCCTAGCTTTTTCCGGGTGCACGGGCAATCAGGGTAATATTTTGGAGGGTTGATGTCAGCTGTGTAGTTATCAAAAATGGAAAAAGACCCCATGTGATTTTTTACATTATTTATTTAGTAACCAGTCTGATATGTGTCCAGGCATCTTCACCATGCTGTTCCCATTCCATTTGAATAGTGATTCCAAACATTTCAGGATTTTCCTGCCTCCCCAGCCCTCCTGCTGGGGTCTTCTGGTAAAATGCTTTCCCATTGACTTTATAGTCGGTACTCGAGTCCAAGCATCCAACCTACTTGATTCCTGTAGCAAGCAATCAAGCATTTTAGTTCTCGCTCATCACTAGTGGATGCAATTGATAACACTTCAGGGAATTTGCAGGAATATGTGGCGAATACTTGATGGATCTTCTGCTTTCTGGACCGGCTCCTTCTGTAAGTCCTATTAAACAATCCAGGAGAAGATCTTGTCAGAAACGTGATGTGAGATCTCTCAACTGTCGGCATAAACAGCGTTTTATGGAGACATCATGAAAAGGGAGTTAAAGTGTGAAAACGCACCTGTTACCACGTTCTGGGGTCGGACGCCTTTTTTTAAGCATGTGTCATGATTCCCAATGGCAGGGACATAAGCAAAAACAGGACTAGCTCTAGGATGATGGAATCTAAGCTGACCGCGATGCTGAACCTAACGCACAACTAGCAATAGCCGGGGGGCGTGCCTGCGTTTTATCCCTAGACGTCTCGCACCAGCCGGAGGTCTAGCTACCCCTAGTAGAGGAAACCCAGACCTGGCTTGCCTCCAGAGAAACCCCAAAAGATGATAGTGGCCCCCAACATATAATGACGGTTAGTGAAGAGGAAAACACATACGTAGTATGAATACAGGTTCAGCAAAGAGAGGCCCACTAACTAGATAGCAGAAAATACAAAAGAGGACTTCGCGGTCAACTCAAAACCCTACAAAATACCATCCTGAAATAACCTTAAACTCCGATATCAACTCATGACACCTAAGTGGTCATTTCAGTTCACTAGAGCTTCCAGCTGCAAGATTCACATAAATGCACGCTGGACAAAAACATACAAAAATACAAATGATCCAACTTAGCTGAATCAGCAGACTTTGGAGCAGGTAACAAGCAACAGAGGAGCTCTGATAACATTGTTCGCCGGCAACAGAATGACAAAGGAACCAGGTTAAATAAGGAACTCCCACTTCCTGATGGAAACAGATGGACTGGAGACCGCAAATCACATAAGTGTTGTGATTCGGTTCGTGGGCTCCCCCGGTGGTCTCTTGTGGTACTGGTGTCCTGCAAGCTTTGCCTTCTCAGTTCACCTGTTCCTATCAGGATGTGGGAGTATCCTATTTAACCTTGCTCCTCAGTCATTCTAATGCTGGCCATCAATGTATCCAGAGTGATTCTGTTGCATGTTCCTGCTCCCAGTTTTCTGCTCAGCTAAGTTGGACACTTTAGTCCTTAAGTCTATTTTTGTATGTTTTGTCCAGTTTGCACTTATGTGAATCTCTGCAGCTGGAAGCTCTTGTTGGGCTGAAATTACCACTCCGGTGTCATGAGTTGTCACATGAGTTAAGGTAATTTCAGGATGGTGTTTTGAAGGGTTTTGCAGCTGACCGCGAAGTCCTCTGTTGTATCTTTCTGCTATTTAGTTAGCGGGCCTCTCTGTGCTAAATCTGCTTTCATACTACGTGTGTCTTTTCATCTGCTCTCACCGTTATTATATGTGGGGGGCTGCTATCTCCTGTGGGGACATTCTCTGGAGGCAAGCCAGGACTGTGTTTTCTTCTACCAGGGGTAGTTAGTTCTCCGGCTGGCGCGCGGCATCTAGAGACAACGCAGGAATGCCCCCTGGCTACTTCTAGTGTGGTGTGTAGGTTTAGCATCGCGGTCAGCTCTAGTTTCCATCACCCGAGAGCTTGTCCGTTTATTCTATGCTTCTGATGTTTCCTTGCCATTGGAAACCATAACAGTATGGCCAGCCGCCAAAATGTTTAATCTATTGGCTGAAGCAGGAGAGAAAAGGAACTGTGTGAAACCTTTTTTTTTTTTTTTCCTTCCTCTGAAGTTGCACTCCAGCTCTAATTGCAGTCTCCTGTTTTCCTCTCCTCTTAACCCCTGAATGGCTCAGACTTTATCTGTTGAAATATGGATCCCCAGAGTCTGGCTACCAATTTGAATAATCTTGCCTCTAAAGTTCAGAATATACAAGATTTTTTGTTACATGCTCCTCGGTCTGAACCTAAAATTCCTATACCGGAGTTTTTTTCTGGAGATCGATCTTGTTTTCTAAATTTTAAATACAATTGTAAATTGTTTCTTTCGCTGAGATCTCATTCTGCTGGAGATCCTGCCCAGCAAGTAAAAATTGTTATTTCTTTACTGCGGGGTGACCCCCAAAATTGGGCATTTTCATTGGCACCAGGGGATCCTGCGTTGCTCAATGTGGATGCGTTTTTTCTGGCTTTGGGGTTGCTTTATGAGGAACCAAATTTGGAGATTCAGGCTGAGAAAGCCCTAATAGCCCTCTCTCAGGGGCAAGATGAAGCCGAAATATATTGCCAAAAATTTCGAAAATGGTCTGTGCTTACTCAGTGGAATGAGTGCGCTCTGGCGGCAATTTTCAGAGAAGGTCTCTCTGATGCTGTAAAAGACGTCATGGTGGGGTTTCCTGCGCCTACTGGTCTGAATGAGTCCATGACAATGGCAATTCAGATTGATCGGCGTTTACGGGAATGCAAACCTGTGCACCAGTTGGCGGTGTCTTCTGAAGGGGCACCACAGAGTATGCAATGTGATAGCTTTCTGTCCAGAAGCGAACGACAGATTTATAGGCGCAAAAATCATTTGTGCTTCTATTGTGGAAATTCTACTCATGTTATATCAGCATGCTCTAAACGAACAAAGAAAGTTGATAAATCCTCTGCTATTGGCACTTTGCAGTCCAAGTTTATTTTGTCTGTGACTCTAATTTGTTCGTTATCTTCTATTGTTGCGGATGCGTATGTGGATTCTGGCGCCGCTTTGAGTCTTATGGATTGGTCCTTTGCCAGGCGCTGTGGGTTTGATCTAGAGCCTCTGGAAGTTCCTATACCTTTAAAGGGTATTGATTCTACACCATTGGCTAGTAATAAACCACAATACTGGACACAAGTGACTATGCGTATGACTCCAGACCATCAAGAGGTGATTCGCTTCCTTGTACTGTATAATCTACATGATGTGTTGGTGCTGGGATTGCCATGGTTGCAAACTCATAACCCAGTCCTTGACTGGAAAACAATGTCTGTACTAAGCTGGGGATGTCAGGGAAATCATGGGGACACATCTTTGGTCTCCATTGCTTCATCTATTCCCTCTGAAATTCCTGAGTTTTTGTCTGATTATCGTGAGGTTTTTGAGGAATCTACTCTTAATTCTCTTCCTCCTCACAGAGATTGCGATTGCGCCATAGATTTGATCCCTGGCAGTAAATTTCCTAAGGGTCGTCTATTCAATCTGTCTGTACCTGAACATGCTGCCATGCGAGAGTATAATAGGGAGTCCTTGGAAAAGGGACATATTCGTCCTTCTTCGTCTCCTCTTGGAGCGGGGTTCTTTTTCGTAGCTAAAAGCGATGGTTCTTTGAGACCTTGTATTGATTATAGACTCTTGAATAAGATCACAGTCAAGTATCAGTATCCTTTGCCATTGCTGACAGATTTATTTGCTCGCATTGAGGGGGCGAAGTGGTTCTCTAAGATTGATCTTCGCGGTGCGTATAATTTGGTGCGAATTAAGCAGGGGGATGAGTGGAAAACCGCATTTAATACGCCCGAGGGCCATTTTGAGTATTTGGTGATGCCTTTTGGTCTGTCAAATGCCCCTTCGGTCTTTCAGTCTTTTATGCACAATATTTTCCGTGAATAACTGGATGAATTTATGATTGTGTATTTGGACGATATCTTGATTTTTTCGGATGACTGGGAATCTCATGTTCAACAAGTTAGGAGGGTTTTTCAGGTTTTGCGGACCAATTCTCTGTTTGTTAAAGGTTCAAAGTGTGTTTTTGGGGTTCAGAAGATTTCTTTTTTGGGGTACATTTTTTCCCCCTCTTCTATTGAGATGGATCCTGTGAAGGTTCGGGCTATTTGTGACTGGACGCAACCGACTTCTCTTAAGGGCCTTCAGAAATTTTTGGGCTTTGCTAACTTTTATCGTCGATTCATAACTGTTTTTTCTAGCGTTGTCAGGCCTTTGACTGATTTGACTAAAAAGGGTGCTGATGTTGCAGATTGGTCTCCTGCTGCTGTGGAGGCCTTTCGGGAGCTTAAGCGCCGTTTTTCTTCTGCTCCGGTGTTGTGCCAGCCTGATGTTTCTCTTCCTTTTCAGGTGGAAGTTGATGCTTCCGAGATCGGAGCGGGGGCGGTTTTGTCGCAGAAAAGTTCAGATTGTTCAGTGATGAGACCTTGTGCGTTCTTTTCTCGAAAATTTTCGCCCGCCGAGCGAAATTATGACGTCGGTAATCGGGAGCTTTTGGCGATGAAGTGGGCATTCGAGGAGTGGCGTCATTGGCTTGAGGGTGCTAAACATCAGGTGGTGGTCTTGACTGATCACAAAAATTTGATTTATCTTGAGTCGGCCAGACGTCTGAATCCTAGACAGGCGCGCTGGTCGTTGTTTTTCTCCCGGTTTAATTTTGTGGTTTCCTATCTGCCAGGTACTAAGAATGTGAAGGCGGATGCCCTTTCTAGGAGTTTTGAACCTGATTCCCCTGGTGATTCTAAACCTACGGGTATACTTAAGGATGGGGTGATATTGTCTGCTGTCTTCCCAGACCTGCGACGTGCTTTACAAGAGTTTCAGGCGGATCGGCCTGATCGTTGTCCGCCTGGTAGATTGTTTGTGCCGGATGAGTGGACCAATGGAGTCATCTCGGAGGTTCATTCTTCTGCGTTGGCAGGTCATCCGGGAATTTTTGGTACCAGAGATTTGGTGGCTAGGTCCTTCTGGTGGCCTTCCCTGTCTCGGGACGTGCGTACTTTTGTGCAGTCTTGCGATGTTTGTGCTCGGGCCAAGCCTTGTTGTTCTCGGGCTAGTGGGTTGTTGTTGCCCTTGCCTGTTCCTAAGAGGCCTTGGACACACATCTCTATGGATTTTATTTCTGATCTCCCTGTTTCTCAGAAGATGTCCGTCATTTGGGTGGTGTGTGACCGCTTTTCTAAGATGGTTCATTTGGTGCCCTTGCCCAAGCTGCCTTCCTCATCTGAGTTGGTGCCCCTGTTTTTTCAGAATGTGGTTCGGCTGCATGGTATTCCGGAGAATATCGTTTCCGACAGGGGATCCCAGTTTGTGTCCAGATTTTGGCGGGCGTTTTGTGCCAGGATGGGCATTGATTTGTCTTTTTCGTCTGCATTTCATCCCCAAATGGCCAGACGGAACGTACTAATCAGACCTTGGAGACTTATTTGAGGTGTTTCGTGTCTGCTGATCAGGATGACTGGGTCTCCTTTTTGCCGTTGGCTGAGTTTGCCCTTAATAATCGGGCCAGTTCTGCCACTTTGGTCTCCCCTTTCTTTTGCAATTCAGGGTTCCATCCTCGTTTTTCATCTGGTCAGGTGGAGTCTTCGTGTTGGGGACTTGGTGTGGTTGTCCTCCCGTTTTGTCCCTATGAGGGTCTCTTCTCCTAAGTTTAAGCCTCGGTTCATCGGTCCTTATAAGATTTTGGAAATTCTTAACCCTGTGTCTTTTCGTTTGGACCTCCCAGCATCCTTTGCTATCCATAATGTCTTCCATCGGTCATTATTGCGGAGGTATGAGGTACCACTTGTGCCTTCTGTTGAGCCTCCTGCTCCTGTGCTGGTTGAGGGTGAATTGGAGTACGTGGTGGAGAAAATCTTGGACTCCCGTGTTTCCAGACGGAGACTTCAATATCTGGTGAAATGGAAGGGCTACGGTCAAGAGGATAATTCTTGGGTTACAGCTTCTGATGTTCATGCTTCTGATTTGGTCCGTGCCTTTCATAGGGCTCATCCAGGTGCCCCCTCCTTAAGGGGGGGGTACTGTTGTGATTCGGTTCGTGGGCTCCCCCGGTGGTCTCTTGTGGTACTGGTGTCCTGCAAGCTTTGCCTTCTCAGTTCACCTGTTCCTATCAGGATGTGGGAGTATCCTATTTAACCTTGCTCCTCAGTCATTCTAATGCTGGCCATCAATGTATCCAGAGTGATTCTGTTGCATGTTCCTGCTCCCAGTTTTCTGCTCAGCTAAGTTGGACACTTTAGTCCTTAAGTCTATTTTTGTATGTTTTGTCCAGTTTGCACTTATGTGAATCTCTGCAGCTGGAAGCTCTTGTTGGGCTGAAATTACCACTCCGGTGTCATGAGTTGTCACATGAGTTAAGGTAATTTCAGGATGGTGTTTTGAAGGGTTTTGCAGCTGACCGCGAAGTCCTCTGTTGTATCTTTCTGCTATTTAGTTAGCGGGCCTCTCTGTGCTAAATCTGCTTTCATACTACGTGTGTCTTTTCATCTGCTCTCACCGTTATTATATGTGGGGGGCTGCTATCTCCTGTGGGGACATTCTCTGGAGGCAAGCCAGGACTGTGTTTTCTTCTACCAGGGGTAGATAGTTCTCCGGCTGGCGCGCGGCATCTAGAGACAACGCAGGAATGCCCCCTGGCTACTTCTAGTGTGGTGTGTAGGTTTAGCATCGCGGTCAGCTCTAGTTTCCATCACCCGAGAGCTTGTCCGTTTATTCTATGCTTCTGATGTTTCCTTGCCATTGGAAACCATAACACATAAGTCCTCCAGTACCACCAGCAGCCACCAGAGGGAGCCCACAAACAGAATTCACAACAGTACCCCCCCCTTGAGGAGGGGGCACCGAACCCTCATGAGAACCACCAGGGCGATCTGGATGAGCCCTATGAAAGGCGCGGACCAAATCAGAGGCATGAACATCAGAGGCAGTCACCCAAGAATTATCTTCCTGACCGTAACCCTTCCATTTAACTAAATATTGAAGTCTACGTCTGGAAACGCGAGAGTCCAAAATCTTCTCCACAACATACTCCAATTCACCCTCCACCAGCACAGGAGCAGGAGGCTCAACAGAAGGAACAACCGGTACCTCGTACCTCCGCAACAACGACCGATGGAAGACATTCTGAATAGTGAAAGATGCTGGTAGGTCCAAACGAAAAGATACAGGATTAAGAATCTCCAAAATCTTATAAGGACCTATGAACCGAGGTTTAAACTTAGGAGAAGAGACCTTCATATGGACAAAACGAGAAGATAACCACACCAAGTCCCCAACACGAAGACGATGACCCGCACGACGACGACGATTAGCAAACTGCTGAGTCTTCTCCTGAGACAACTTCAAATTGTCCACCACATGACTCCAAATCCGGTGCAGTCTATCCACCACCGTGTCCACTCCAGGGCAATCCGAAGATTCCACCTGGCCAGATGAAAAACGAGAGTGAAACCCCGAATTGCAAAAGAAAGGAGAAACCAGAGTGGCAGAACTAGCCCGATTATTGAGGGCAAACTCTGCCAACGGCAAAAAGGCGACCCAGTCATCCTGATCAGCAGACACAAAACACCTCAAATAAGTCTCCAAGGTCTGATTAGTTCGCTCCGTCTGGCCATTCGTCTGAGGATGGAATGCAGACGAAAAAGACAAATTAATGCCCATCCTGGCACAGAACGCCCGCCAAAATCTAGACACAAATTGAGATCCCCTGTCAGAAACTATGTTTTCCGGGATACCATGTAAACGCACCACATTCTGAAAAAATAGAGGAACCAACTCAGATGAAGAAGGCAATTTGGGCAAGGGTACCAAATGAACCATTTTAGAAAAACGGTCACACACCACCCAGATGACGGACATTTTCTGAGAAACCGGGAGATCCGAAATAAAGTCCATAGAGATGTGCGTCCAAGGCCTCTTCGGAATAGGCAAGGACAACAACAATCCACTAGCCCGAGAACAGCAAGGCTTGGCCCGAGCACAAACATCACAAGACTGCACGAAAGTACGCACATCCCGAGACAGGGAAGGCCACCAGAAGGACCTGGCCACCAAATCTCTGGTACCAAAGATTCCAGGGTGGCCTGCCAACGCAGAAGAATGAACCTCCAAGATGACTCTACTGGTCCACTCATCTGGAACAAAGTCTCCCAGGCGGACAACGATCAGGCCTATCCGCCTGAAACTCCTGCAAAGCACGTCGCAAGTCAGGGGAGACAGCAGACAATATCACCCCATCTTTAAGGATACCCGTAGGCTCAGAATCAACAGGGGAGTCAGGCTCAAAACTCCTAGAAAGGGCATCTGCCTTCACATTTTTTGAACCAGGTAGGTATGAAACCACAAAATTAAACCGGGAGAAAAACAACGACCAGCGTGCCTGTCTAGGATTCAGACGCCTGGCAGACTCAAGGTAAATCAGATTCTTGTGATCAGTCAAGACCACCACCTGATGTCTAGCACCGTCAAGCCAATGATGCCACTCCTCAAATGCCCACTTCATAGCCAAGAGCTCCCGATTACCAACATCATAGTTTCGCTCGGCGGGCGAAAATTTTCGAGAAAAGAACGCACATGGTCTCATCACTGAGCAATCGGAACTTCTCTGCGACAAAACCGCCCCCGCTCCGATCTCGGAAGCATCAACCTCGACCTGAAAAGGGAGTGAAACATCAGGCTGGCGCAACACAGGAGCCGAAGAAAAGCGGCGCTTAAGCTCCCGAAAGGCCTCCACAGCCGCAGAGGACCAATTGGCAACATCAGCACCCTTCCTCGTCAAATCAGTCAGAGGCTTAACAACACTTGAAAAACCAGTTATGAATCGACGATAGAAATTAGCAAAGCCCAAGAATTTCTGAAGACTCTTAAGGGAAGTAGGTTGCGTCCAATTGCAAATAGCCCGAACCTTGACAGGATCCATCTCAATAGAAGAAGGGGAAAAAATGTACCCCAAAAAAGAGATCTTCTGAACCCCAAAAATACACTTTGAACCCTTTACAAACAAAGAATTGGCCCGCAAAACCTGAAAAACCTTCCTGACCTGTTGAACATGCGACTCCCAGTCATCAGAAAAAATCAAAATATCATCCAAATACACAATCATAAATTTATCCAGATATTCACGGAAAATATTGTGCATAAAGGACTGAAAGACTGAAGGGGCATTAGAAAGACCAAAAGGCATTACCAAATACTCAAAATGGCCCTCGGGCGTATTAAATGCAGTTTTCCACTCATCTCCCTGCTTAATCCGCACCAAATTATACGCACCCCGAAGATCAATCTTAGAGAACCACCTTGCCCCCTTAATACGAGCAAATAAATCAGTCAGTAATGGCAAAGGATACTGATATTTGACTGTAATCTTATTCAACAGCCGATAATCAATACAAGGCCTCAGGGAACCATCTTTTTTTACCCACGAAAAAAAAACCTGCTCCTAAAGGGGACGAGGATGGACGGATATGTCCCTTTTCCAAGGACTCCTTAATATATTCTCGCATAGCAGCATGCTCAGGCACTGACAGATTGAACAAACGACCTTTCGGGAATTTGCTGACAGGAATCAAGTCTATAGCACAATCACAATCCCTGTGAGGAGGGAGCGAACTAAGTTTAGGCTCCTCAAAAACATCACAGTAGTCCGACAAAAATGCCGGAACCTCAGAGGGAATAGATGAAGCAATGGAAACCAAAGGTACGTCCCCATGAACCCCCTGACATCCCCAGCTTAACACAGACATCGTTTTCCAGTCAAGGACTGGATTATGAGTTTGCAACCATGGCAATCCAAGCACTAAGACATCATGCAAGTTATACAACACAAGGAAGCGAATCACCTCCTGATGGTCTGGAGTCATACACATAGTCACTTGTGTCCAGTATTGTGGTTTATTCCTAGCCAGTGGTGTGGAGTCAATACCCTTCAAAGGGATAGGGACTTCCAGAGGATCCAGACTAAACCCACAGCGCCTGGCAAAGGACCAATCCATAAGGCTCAGGGCGGCGCCAGAATCCACATAGGCATCCACGGTAATAGATGATAACGAACAAATCAAAGTCACAGACAAAATAAACCTAGACTGTAAAGTGCTAATTGCAAAAGACTTATCAACCTTTTTTGTGCGTTTAGAGCATGCTGATATAACATGAGCAGAATCACCACAATAGAAGCACAACCCATTTTTACGCCTGTAATTCTGCCGTTCACTTCTGGACAGAATTCTATCACACTGCATATTCTCCGGCGCCCGCTCAGAAGACACCGCCAAATGGTGCACAGGTTTGCGCTCCCGTAAACGCCGATCAATGTGAATAGCCATTGTCATGGACTCATTCAGACCTGAGGGCGCAGGAAACCCCACCATGACATCTTTAACGGCATCAGAGAGACCCTCTCTGAAATTCGCCGCCAGGGCGCACTCATTCCACTGAGTAAGCACAGACCATTTTCGAAATTTTTGACAATATATTTCAGCTTCATCATGCCCTTGAGAGAGGGCTATCAAGGCTTTTTCAGCCTGAATCTCCAAATTAGGTTCCTCATAGAGCAACCCCAACGCCAGAAAAAACGCATCCACACTGAGCAGCGCAGGATCCCCTGGCACCAATGCAAATGCCCAATTCTGGGGGTCACCCCGCAGCAAGGAAATAACAATCTTAACCTGCTGAGCGGGGTCTCCAGCGGAGTGAGATCTCAGAGAAAGATACAATTTACAATTGTGCTTAAAATTCAAAAAACGAGATCTATCTCCAGAAAAAAACTCTGGTGTAGGAATTTTAGGTTCAGACATAGGAGCATGTATGACAAAGTCTTGTATATTTTGAACCCTAGAAGCAAGATTATTCAGATTTGAAGCTAAACTCTGGATATCCATTTCTCAACAGCTGAGATCTGAGCCATTCAGGGATTAAGAGGAGAGGAAAGCAGCAGACTGCAATTATGGCTAGACTGAACTTCAGAGTAAAAAAAAAAAAAAGGTTTCAGAAACTTCTTTCCTCTCTTTCTTCAGCCAATACATTTAACACATTGTGGGCCGGCGATACTGTCATGATTCCCAATGGCAGGGACATAAGCAAAAACAGGACTAGCTCTAGGATGATGGAATCTAAGCTGACCGCGATGCTGAACCTAACGCACAACTAGCAATAGCCGGGGGGCGTGCCTGCGTTTTATCCCTAGACATCTCGCACCAGCCGGAGGTCTAGCTACCCCTAGTAGAGGAAACACAGACCTGGCTTGCCTCCAGAGAAACCCCAAAAGATGATAGTGGCCCCCAACATATAATGACGGTTAGTGAAGAGGAAAACACATACGTAGTATGAATACAGGTTCAGCAAAGAGAGGCCCACTAACTAGATAGCAGAAAATACAAAAGAGGACTTCGCGGTCAACTCAAAACCCTACAAAATACCATCCTGAAATAACCTTAAACTCCGATATCAACTCATGACACCGGAGTGGTCATTTCAGTTCACTAGAGCTTCCAGCTGCAAGATTCACATTAATGCACGCTGGACAAAAACATACAAAAATACAAATGATCCAACTTAGCTGAATCAGCAGACTTTGGAGCAGGTAACAAGCAACAGAGGAGCTCTGATAACATTGTTCGCCGGCAACAGAATGACAAAGGAACCAGGTTAAATAAGGAACTCCCACTTCCTGATGGAAACAGATGGACTGGAGACCGCAAATCACATAAGTCCTCCAGTACCACCAGCAGCCACCAGAGGGAGCCCACAAACAGAATTCACAACAGTCATGTCCCTTATATAGTGATTATCACATGACAAGAGGATACCAAATGTCAGAACCAATACACAAATGTGACATAAAGATAATAAATGACACAAGAAACAACAAAGGGAAAGAACAAATGGGTCCCTGAAAAATGCACACAGGAAAATTGCCCACAGGAAAAATGCCCACAGGAAAATTGCCCACACAGAAAATTCCCCACACGGAAAATTCCCCACATGGAAAATTCCCCACACGGAAAATTCCCCACACGGAAAATTTCCAATTACAGCATCACAAAAGTTTCAGATCTATATTTCAGGTGCAAGGTGAGGATGTTCACATAATATGTGATCAACTTGTGATTTACAGTTGACCTAGTGCAAAACTGCAAAAATGATGATCTGTGGTTTGCAGCAGTCTGTCATTATCAGCACTAGATAGATCTAGTCTGCTCTCTTCTCTCACTGATTCTGCCTTACTCCTCCCACCAGCCCAGAGCAGCAGCACAGGCAGAACCAGCAGCAGTGTGATCCAGAGGAGCCATCACTGCTATCAGTGCTCACAAAAGTATCACTGCTGCTGGCAGAGATAGTTGGTCTGTGAGAATCTGTCACTTGCACCACTTTGTGTTCTTGCTGAGAATGAATTATATGCTTTTGCAGTGGAGTCCGATGGGCCCCAGTGCGAAATTAGGCCCTTCCCCCACACACACGGTCAGATGTATGGGCCCCTGTAGTGTTCTAAATTCTATAAAGACGTATGAATTGCCCCCCCCCCCCTTCATTATGTAGTAATGTCCCCCATACTGGTATATATGCCCATCATCCTGGTGAATATGTCTGCATCCTGGTATATATGTCCTAATGCTGGTATATATGTCCCTATCCTGGTTTACATGGTCCCCAATCCTAGACTATGTGCACACGTAGGAAATGTGGTGCAGAATTTTCTGCACTAAATCTTCATCTCCTGGCAGAATCCACAGGTGCGTTTTTTATGCGTTTTTAGTGCATTTTTTGTGCGTTTTTTATGCGTTTTTTGTGCAGATTTTACCACTGCAGATTTCTATTAATGGAGGGGTGCAGAAACGCTGCAGAAACGCACAAAAGAAGTGACATGCACTGCTTTGAAATCTGCAGCGTTTCTGCGCAGATTTTTCTGCACCATGTGCACAGCTTTTTATTTTTCACATTGATTTACATTGCACTGTAAATCACAGTGCAGTTCTGCACCAATTCTGCACTAAATCTGCATCGTGTGCACATACCCTATTTATGTGTCCCCGTTCTGACCCTAATGCATAATTAAACACAATATTGGGGACCATGTAAACCAGGATAGGGACATATATACCAGAAAGGAGGCATAAATACCAGGATGGAGATCATGTGGACCATACATACTAGGATGGGGACCATAGATACCAACATTAGGACATATATACCAGGATGCAGACATATTCACCAGGATGATGGGCATATGTACCAGGATGGGGGACATTACTACATAATGAAGGGGGAGGGGGGCAATTCATACGTCTTTATAGAATTTATAACACTACAGGGGCCCATACATCTGACCAATGTGTGTGTGTGTGTGTGGGGGGGCGAAGGGCCAAATTTCGCACTGGGGCCCATTGGACTCCACTGCAAAGGCACATCATACATTCTCAGCAAGAACACAAAGTGGTACAAGTGACAGAATCTCACCTTCCTGCTGTGCCTTCTGGGCTTCCAGGACCAAATATCTCTGCCAGCAGCAGTGATTCTTTTGTGAGCACTGATAGCAGTGATGGCTCCTCTGGATCACACTGCTGCTGGTTCTGCATGTGCTGCTCTGGGCTGGTGGGAGGAGTAAGGCAGAATCAGTGAGAGAAGAGAGCAGACTAGATCTATCTAGTGCTGAGAATGACAGACTGCTGCAAATCACAGACCATCATTTTTGCAGTTTTGCACTAGGTCAACTGTAAATCACAAGTTGATCACATATTACGTGAACATCCTCACCTTGCACCTGAAATATCATAGATCTGAATCTTTGTGATGCTGCAATTGGCAATTTTCCATGTGGGGAATTTTCCTGTGTGCATTTTTCTGGTAACCGACAACCAGCACAGCAGAGTCCTGCATACACTGAGGCCCCTGATCATGTGACCCCTGACTCCTCCCCTCCTGTGACCTCATCACAGGTCCTGTGCGCACAGAACAGCCGTATATGTGGAGTGCGGCTCTGCGGGTGGAGGTAGGTGCTGGAGGCCCCATTATTCTCTATGTGGAGTGCGGCTCTGCTGGTGGAGGTAGGTGCTGGAGGCCCCATTATTCTCTATGTGGAGTGCGGCTCTGCTGGTGGAGGTCGGTGCCGGAGGCCCCATTATTCTCTATGTGGAGTGCGGCTCTGCGGGTGGAGGTCGGTGCTGGAGGCTCCATTCTCTATGTGGAGTGCGGCTCTGCGGTGGAGGTCGGTGCTGGAGGCTCCATTATTCTCTATGTGGAGTGCGGCTCTGCGGGTGGAGGTCGGTGCTGGAGGCTCCATTATTCTCTATGTGGAGTGCGGCTCTGCGGGTGGAGGTTGGTGCTGGATGCTCCATTATTCTCTATGTGGAGTGCGGCTCTGCGGGTGGAGGTTGGTGCTGGATGCTCCATTATTCTCTATGTGGAGTGTGGCTCTGCGGGTGGAGGTCGGTGCTGGAGGCCCCATTATTCCCTATGTGGAGTGCAGCTCTGCGGGTGGAGGTCAGTGCTGGAGGCTCCATTATTCTCTATGTGGAGGGCGGCTCTGCGGGTGGAGGTCGGTGCTGGAGGCTCCATTATTCTCTATGTGGAGGGCGGCTCTGCGGGTGGAGGTCGGTGCTGGAGGCTCCATTATTCTCTATGTGGAGTGCTGCTCTGCGGGTGGAGGTCGGTGCTGGAGGCCCCATTATTCTCTATGTGGAGTGCGGCTCTGCGGGTGGAGGTCGGTGCTGGAGGCTCCATTATTCTCTATGTGGAGGGCGGCTCTGCGGGTGGAGGTCGGTGCTGGAGGCTCCATTATTCTCTATGTGGAGTGCGGCTCTGCGGGTGGAGGTCGGTGCTGGAGGCCCCATTATTCTCTATGTGGAGTGCGGCTCTGCGGGTGGAGGTCGGTGCTGGAGGCTCCATTATTCTCTATGTGGAGGGCGGCTCTGCGGGTGGAGGTCGGTGCTGGAGGCCCCATTATTCTCTATGTGGAGTGCGGCTCTGCGGGTGGAGGTTGGTGCTGGAGGCTCCATTATTCTCTATGTGGAGTGTGGCTCTGCGGGTGGAGGTCGGTGCTGGAGGCCCCATTATTCTCTATGTGGAGTGTGGCTCTGCGGGTGGAGGTCGGTGCTGGAGGCTCCATTATTCTCTATGTGGAGTGCGGCTCTGCGGGTGGAGGTCGGTGCTGGAGGCCCCATTATTCTCTATGTGGAGTGCGGCTCTGCGGGTGGAGGTCGGTGCTGGAGGCTCCATTATTCTCTATGTGGAGTGTGGCTCTGCGGGTGGAGGTCGGTGCTGGAGGCCCCATTATTCTCTATGTGGAGTGTGGCTCTGCGGGTGGAGGTCGGTGCTGGAGGCCCCATTATTCTCTATGTGGAGTGCAGCTCTGCGGGTGGAGGTCAGTGCTGGAGGCCCCATTATTCTCTATGTGGAGTGCGGCTCTGCGGGTGGAGGTCAGTGCTGGAGGCCCCATTATTCTCTATGTGGAGTGCGGCTCTGCGGGTGGAGGTCGGTGCTGGAGGCTCCATTATTCTCTATGTGGAGTGCGGCTCTGCGGGTGGAGGTCGGTGCTGGAGGCTCCATTATTCTCTATGTGGAGTGCGGCTCTGCGGTGGAGGTCGGTGCTGGAGGCCCCATTATTCTCTATGTGGAGTGTGGCTCTGCGGGTGGAGGTCAGTACTGGAGGCTCCATTATTCCCTATGTGGAGTGCGGCTCTGCGGGTGGAGGTCGGTGCTGGAGGCCCCATTATTCTGTATGTGGAGTGCGGCTCTGCGGGTGGAGGTCGGTGCTGGAGGCCCCATTATTCTCTATGTGGAGTGCGGCTCTGCGGGTGGAGGTCGGTGCTGGAGGCCCCATTATTCTCTATGTGGAGTGCGGCTCTGCGGGTGGAGGTCGGTGCTGGAGGCCCCATTATTCTGTATGTGGAGTGCGGCTCTGCGGGTGGAGGTCGGTGCTGGAGGCCCCATTATTCTCTATGTGGAGTGCGGCTCTGCGGGTGGAGGTCGGTGCTGGAGGCCCCATTATTCTCTATGTGGAGTGCGGCTCTGCGGGTGGAGGTCGGTGCTGGAGGCTCCATTATTCTCTATGTGGAGTGCGGCTCTGCGGGTGGAGGTCGGTGCTGGAGGCCCCATTATTCTCTATGTGGAGTGCGGCTCTGCGGGTGGAGGTCGGTGCTGGAGGCTCCATTATTCTCTATGTGGAGTGCGGCTCTGTGGGTGGAGGTCGGTGCTGGAGGCTCCATTATTCTCTATGTGGAGTGCGGCTCTGCGGGTGGAGGTCGGTGCTGGAGGCTCCATTATTCTCTATGTGGAGTGCGGCTCTGCGGGTGGAGGTTGGTGCTGGAGGCTCCATTATTCTCTATGTGGAGTGCGGCTGCGGGTGGAAGGATGTGGAGATTCCCCATTACTGGCGCATTAATACTAGAAATATATTGCACAGGGGATATCGCAGCCAATTCCCACAAGAAGAATCCTGGAAACACAGAACTAGAAATGATTCTTTCTTCACAGTTTCTATAGGACTTAATACATTCCTGATTCCGGAGAGTAATAGAAATACGGGAGAAAACAGAGGAAGAAAGTTCGGAAGAAGCTTCATAGAAAGACATTGAAGTTACAGACGCCATTTAACCCTTTGGGAGAAAGTGATTCCAGCACTTTACCGAGTGAATCCCACCAGAACTGTAGCAGGTAAAGACCCCAATATCCACAGGTGTCCCTTCTAATTGGGGGGGAAACTATCACCTCTAATAATCCTCAGACAGTTCTGTTCTGACAAACACGGAAAAGTGCCCCTTTATGGAGGTGACAGAAAGTCTGTTTAGTCACTTTAGCTTCATAGTATCAGCTCTAATCCAATGGTGAGAGAGCGATTTACCCTGAAGAGTCACAGATTGTGGGGTTGTTATAAAATGTTATATTTAGGGGGTTTGTGTTGTCTCCTTATAAGAATCATAATGGTTTTGTTCCTTTTCCGCTGATAGATACAAACGACCCAACTATGAAAGACGGGAACCAAGGAAACCGTTATTACTGTCATAGTACGGGGCCTCTTTTTTGGCCCTCCGGACACAATGTTCCCACACTACCACCATCTTCCACACACATTATACTAATACAAGAAGCCCCACTCAATCTGCTTCCACCCAAACCACTAGATAATAATAAATCCTCCCTTATCCCCATTCTTGATGCCTTACAGTGCCACTTTCTTGGTTCCCCCAGTACATCCATCCACTATTTTATTTTTTGGTGTTTTTCATGTAATACCGTATATAATCGTGTATAAGCCAAGGTTTTTAGCACATTTTTTTTGTGCTGAAAGCGCCCCCCTCGGCTTATACACAAGTCACGGTCCCAGAAAGCCGGAGGGGGAGTGGCGGAGCAGCGGGTCACAGAGGCAGGAGCCGGCTTCCAGTCACACATCATACTCGCCTACCGGCGCTTTGTCTGTGCTGGCACTGCATCTCGTATCTGCCGCCAACGCCTGGAGCTCTTCCTGCCGAGTAATCACGTGGCACCGCTCATTAAGGTAATGAATATAGTTACATAGTTATTAAGGTTGAAGGAAGACTGTAAGTCCATCTAGTTTAACCCATAGCCTAACCTAACATGCCCTAACATGTTGATCCAGAGGAAGGCAAAAAATCCCATGTGGCAAAGAGTAAGCTCCACACTGGGGAAAAAAATTCCTTCCCGACTCCACATACGGCAATCAGACTAGTTCCCTGGATCAACGCCTTATCAAGGAATCTAGTGTATATATAACCTGTGATATTATACTTTTCAAGGAAGGTATCCAGTCCCCTTTTAAATTTAAGTAATGAATCACTCAGTACAACATCATACTGCAGAGAGTTCCATGGTCTCACTGCTCTTACAGTAAAGAATCCGCGTCTGTTATTATGCTTAAACCTTCTTTCCTCCAGACGTAGAGGATGCCCCCTTGTCCCTGTCTCAGGTCTATGATTAAAAAGATCATCAGAAAGGTCTTTGTACTGTCCCCTCATATATTTATACATTAAAATAAGATCACCCCTTAGCCTTCGTTTTTCCAAACTAAATAGCCCCAAGTGTAATAACCTATCTTGGTATTGCAGACCCCCCAGTCCTCTAATAACCTTGGTCGCTCTTCTCTGCACCCGCTCTAGTTCAGCTATGTCTTTCTTATACACCGGAGACCAGAACTGTGCACAGTATTCTAAGTGTGGTCGAACTAGTGACTTGTAAAGAGGTAGAATTATGTTCTCCTCAGGAGCATCTATGCCTCTTTTAATACATCCCATTATTTTATTTGCCTTTGTAGCAGCTGCCTGACACTGGCCACTGAATATGAGTTTGTCATCCACCCATACACCCAGGTCTTTTTCATTGACGGTTTTGCCCAGAGATTTAGAATTAAGCACATAGTTATACATCTTATTACTTCTACCCAAGTGCATGACCTTACATATATCCCCATTAAAGCTCATTTGCCATTTATCAGCCCAAGCTTCTAGTTTACATAAATCATCCTGTAATATAAAATTGTCCTCCCCTGTATTGATTACCCTGCAGAGTTTAGTGTCATCTGCAAATATTGAAATTCTACTCTGTATGCCCCCTACAAGGTCATTAATAAATATGTTAAAAAGAAGAGGGCCCAATACTGACCCCTGTGGCACCCCACTGCTAACCGCGACCCAGTCCGAGTGTGCTCCATTAATAACTACCCTTTGTTTCCTATCCCTGAGCCAACTCTCAACCCACTTACACATATTTTCCCCTATCCCCATTATTCTCATTTTATGTATCAACCTATTGTGTGGCACCGTATCAAAAGCTTTTGAATAGTCCATATACACTACGTCCTCTGGGTTCCCTTGGTCCAGTCCAGAACTTACCTCTTCATAGAAGCTGATCAGATTTGTCTGACATGAACAGTCCCTAGTAAACCCGTGCTGATACTGGGTCATAAGGTTATTCCTCTTCAGATACTCCAGTATAGTATCCCTTAGAATGCCCTCCAGGATTTTACCCACAGTAGAGGTTAAACTTACTGGCCTATAATTTCCTAGTTCAGTTTTTGTCCCTTTTTTGAATATTGGCACCACATTTGCTATACGCCAGTCCTGTGGTACAGACCCTGTTATTATGGAGTCTTTAAAGATTAAAAATAATGGTCTATCAATGACTGTACTTAATTCCTGCAGTACTCGGGGGTGTATCCCATCCGGGCCCGGAGATTTGTCAATTTTAGTTATTTTTAGATGCCGCCGTACTTCCTGCACATCTTTTCACTCCCATAGGTGTCCCCCTGAAGAAGGATTGTACCGAAACGCGCGTCGGGTGGGTTGGAGTCAGCGTGGTCTCCTGCGTACACTGGTATGTTTACACTGAGGTTCCGTATGGTATTTTCCCAACTTGGATTAATTGTTATTTCATTGCTGTCAGTATGGATCCTTGTATGCACTTAGCTTGATGCGCTCTACCTGGCATTACGTACTCAGGTCATACACAGAGTTTACCTCCCTGCTCCTTGCTTTCATGCTGTATGCTGCCACGTACCCCCTGTTTTTATGTCCATATTCTTTGTTGTTTTTTGTATTTATAGTAAACTTTCTATGACTTGCATATATCTTGGACTATGGCACTAATTTTATTTAGTCTTTTCGCTTGTAGTAAGTAATAGTGTGTCCTACACATCTCCATTTACAGGCCCGATACATGGGATGTTTTCCTATAGTAGCATGACTTTCTATTTGTATTATTGCCTGTTTTGTTTGCTTTATTTTCCATAGGTGTGGGCGCATATTCATTACCTTAATGAGCAGGGCCACGTGATCGTTCAGTACAGGAAGAGTCATTCACACTAGGACAGGGACTGGGGAGCCACGCATACCCAGCTTCTACTCAAGTCAATAAGCTTACCCAGTTTTTCGTGTCAAAAGTAGGTGCCTCTGCTTATACTTGAGTATATACGTTATATGGAATCCAAAGCAAAAGTGCTAAAAAATCAAAACACTGTACATGGAGACAACTGTCTTGTTGTTCTTACAAACAATCTTTTATAAAAGCCTCAAACTTCTGTGTGTGAATCAGAGCTGAGATCTAACGTGATAGAAGATTCCAGTGCGGGGAAGACGGGAAACCTCCATATAGAGGCCGGTGGGGATGGAGTCAGTGACCGACTCTGGACACATCTGTTCCTAGAGCCGCAGTAGGAGATGGAGATGTCGTCCTCATCATGAAGTCGTTATTTCTCCTGTCACGTGTAATGAATATCTCCTGCAGTATTACTAATGCCGATTCCAGGGTCGGGAAATGAGACGAGAATTAGTGTTATGGAAGATGAGTCTATGAGGAACGTATTCAGCTGCCGACTCCGAGGAAGAAACTGCTTGTTGTCTGTGGCCGAAATATATAGGTTTTATTAGTAGATGGAAAGAAGGAAACTAAATACTGTAAAATAATAAATCTCCTCATATGTTTCCCTTATTATCTCCAGTAATTGTATTATTACACCGGATTCTTATGATGTTACATCGGCTCATCTTCTTCTCATTCAGGTCTCTACAATATCGGATCCTCTCAGTGAAGATCTTCTACATAAGAGAATTTCCTGATTTACCCATCAAGGATGGATATGGACAGAGACAAGATGGCGGAGAGGATATTACACCTCACCCTAGAGATCCTCTTCCGGCTTACTGGAGAGGTTAGAGATTCTGAGGACGTCACATTACATCATTCTTATCTGTGGGAATAAGAGATGGACAGAACTGGAGAGGTGAGGACTCTGGAAATGTCTGTAGTGAGATTTATTAATGTGTCTCTCCATAACCAGGATTACACAGTAGTGAAGAAGACCTCTAGTGAGCGCTGTCAGGACCCTGTGTCTGAGGGATGGGGAAGACCCCTGAGCCCAATCACGGGGCCTCCACCTCACCCCCTGATACATGAGGACATCAATGACCAGAAGATCCTAGAACTCACCTACAAGATGATTGAGCTGCTGACAGGAGAGGTGACACTGCTGGGAATGCTGGGACATTATACAGTAACGCTATGAAGGGATCGGGGTGATGACGGTATCATTGTATGTGTCAGGTTCCTATAAGGTGTCAGGATGTCGCCGTCTATTTCTCCATGGAGGAGTGGGAGTATTTAGCAGGACACAAAGATCTGTACAAGGACGTCATGATGATGGAGGTTCCCCAGCCCCTCACATCACCAGGTAATAGACAGGACTAAATACACACGGCCTATAATTATCTGTATGTAAAGAATGAATTCAGTCCCTGTATGTGTTTCCTCCAGATCTATCCAGTAAGAAGACAACACCAGAGAGATGTCCCCGTCCTCTTCTTCCACAGGACTGTAAACAAGAAGATCCCAATGTTCCTCAGGATCATCAGGTAGATGGAGAGAAGATGTCATGAGATCTCCCCTATGATGTGTAGACGGCTGTGAAGGTCTTGTGTTCAGTCTTGATTTATCCCCAAGTATTATATATTTTATACTTGTGTAATGAGAACGGTGGAGACTGCAGGATTAGAGCTGATCATAGATGTGACTTCTCCATCTGTCTGTGACTTTTACAATATTTATTTCAGGGTGAAGATCTGACCCATATTAATACTACAGAGACATATGTGAGGGGTGATGAGCGGTGTAAGGAGGAGATTCCTACATATGACTACCCAGGTGAGTAGTGACCACTAAATGCAGAGAAGTCACAGATTCTTTTCAGTCACCGGCTGTGGCTGCTTTATCGGTGGTGTAGTCCAGCTGTATTACCATGATCACCATTTTGCCTCTACACCGTAACATTCTCCTCCACCCAAAACTGTTAAAATCACTTTGGGCATTAAAAGCCCTTTTCTATAGAACGTATAGCCTGGAGGATCCACCTACCCCCTTGGTTTAGGAGACGCTGACTTATCTGCCCAGATCTGTAAACTATAAAGCCAAACTGCGTACGTAGAAAGTTTTGACAAGTTAAGGTACCTTCACATTAAGCGACGCTGCAGCGATACAGACAACGATGCCGATCGCTGCAGCGTCTCTGTTTGGTCGCTGGAGAGCTGTCACACAGACCGCTCTCCAGCGACCAACGATGCCGAGGTCCCCGGGTAACCAGGGTAAACATCTGGTTGCTAAGCGCAGGGCCGCGCTTAGTAACCCGATGTTTACCCTGGTTACCAGTGTAAAATGTAAAAAAACCAAACACTACATACTCACCTTCGCGTCCCCCGGCGTCCGCTTCCCTGCTCTGACTGAGCGCCGGCCCTAACAGCAGAGCAGTGACGTCACCGCTGTGCTGTACTTTCACTTTACGGCCGGCGCTCAGTCAGTGCAGGAAGCGGACGGCGGGGGACGCGAAGGTGAGTATGTAGTGTTTGTTTTTTTTACATTTTACACTGGTAACCAGGGTAAACATCGGGTTACTAAGTGCGGCCCTGCGCTTAGTAACCCGATGTTTACCCTGGTTACCAGTATAAAACATCGCTGGCATCGTTGCTTTTGGTGTCAAACACGACGATAAACGCCGGTCTGACGACCAAATAAAGTTCTGAACTTTCTTCAACGACCAGCGATATCAAAGCAGGATCCTGATCGCTGCTGCCTGTCACACACAACGATATCGCTATCCAGGACGCTGCAACGTCACGCTAGCGATATCGTTTAGTGTGACGGTACCATTAGAAAATCACTTGAGGAAAATTATTATAATAGGCCTGTAAGATAAAGCGGAGGGTAATGATGCTTTTGGCTTCCTAGATCTCTGATATCTTAGATTCATCCAATAACTTCTCTCCCTCCTGTGCTGCTGAATGTGCTCATATGGTCCCTACAAGACCAGGTCCAGTGTTTCTGGACAAACTTCGCTTTTATGATCAACAGCATTAAATGTGCAGTGAGGCCAAGTGTGAATTCCTGTACAACAGAGTTTCCCTTTCTCCTGACTTTTTAATTTCTTTTAAAACCATTACACCTGTGCCATGATGTATCTCTAAGCTGTGCGTGGCTGATGGCTGTAATATACATTCATTCACCCCTGCAGGAGATGTGTTGGCTCGAGCCCTGGTTTCATGGATTCACTCCACATCATAAATGACATTATGTTTTCGATCCTGTGGAATTCAGATTACTGCACAATCTCTCCTAAAATGGGAGCACTAATAATTTCTCTACTCTTCTGTTAAGGACTCATAGTGGCTCCAATGGTCCACCATAAATGAGTGCAACTCTGGTTTACTGTTGGAGTTCTCCCCTCATACATACATTATTGTTGGGGATGTATTAGAATACAAAAATATGTATTTTCTTTAAATGTTCATCTGTATGATATTTTGATTGTGGTCGGATCACCCTGCCTCAGTTATGAGTCTTTTACTCCGTGGTAGTCCTTAACCCCTTTGTGACATTAGACGTACTATCCCCTCGAGGTGACCTGGGCCCGTATGACCATCGATGGGATAGTACGTCATATGCGATCAGCCGAGCTCACGGGGGATCGCGGCCAGGTCTCACCTGATTATCACAGCTGACATCCGGCACTATGTGCCAGTAGCGGTCACGGACCGCTCCTGGCACATTAACCCCTGGAACACTGCAATCAAACAAACACCGCTGAAAGCATCATCTTGTCCTGCAAAAAAAACGAGCCGCCATCAGCTAAAAAATAAGCTATAGCTCTCAGAATATAGCGACGCAAAAACAATTACTTAATAAAATAGTTTTTATTGTATAAAAGCGCCAAAACACAAAAAAATGACATAAATGGAGGTGTCGCTGTAATCGTACTGACCCGAAGAATAAAACTGCTTTATCAATTTTACCAAAGGTGGAATGGTATAAATGCCCCCCACAAAAGAAAAAAAATCGGAATAAAAAGCGATCATGTGCCCGAAAATGGTAGCGATAAAAACGTCAACTCGTTCCACAAAAAACAAGACCTCACATGACGCTGTGGACCGAAATATGGAAAAATTATAGCTCTCAAAATGTGGTGACGCAAAAACTATTTTTTGCAATAAAAAGCGTTTTTTAGAGTGTGACAGCAGCCAAACATAAAAACCTGCTATAAATAGTAAATCCAACCACTCTTTATAACCCCCTTAGTTAGGGAAAAATAATAAAATTAAAAAAAGTATTTATATCCATTTTCCCGTTAGGGTTGGGGCTAAAGTTAGGGTTGGGGTTAAGGATTGGATTACGTTTACGGTTGGGTTAGGGTTGGTATTAGGGTTAGGGGTGTGTTGGGGTTGGGATTAGGGTTAGGGATGTGGTTAAGGTTATCGTTAGGGTTGGGATTAGGGTTAGGTTAGGGGTGTGTTGGGTTAGGGCTGGAGTTAGAATTGGGGTGTCCACTGTTTAGGCATATCAGGTGCTCTCCAAACTCGACATGGCGTCTGATCTCAATTCCAGCCAATTATGCATTGAAATAGTAAAATGGCGCTCTTTCCCTTCCGAGCTGTGCCATGCACCCAAACAGTGGTGTACCCCCACATATGGGGTATCGGCGTAGTCAGGACAAATTGGACAACAACTTTTGCTGTCAATTTCTCCTGTTACCCTTACCCTTAATAAAACAAATTGGATCTCAATTACCGTATATATATACTCCAGTATAAGCCGAGAATTTCAGCCTATTTTTTTTTTTTATATATATATTTTTAGGCTGAAATTGCCCCTCTCGGCTTATACTCGAGTCATACCCAGGGGTTGGCAGGGGAGGGGGTGCGGCAGCTGTGTTATAACACTCACCTGCTCCTGGCACGGTCCCTGCACGTCCCTGGTTCCCTGGCGCCACAGCTTATTCCTATAGTGAGCGGTCACATGGTACCGCTCATTACAGTAATGAATATGGACCCGACTCCACTCCCATAGGGTTGGAGCCGCATATAGATTACTGTAGTGAGTGGTACCATGTTGCTCACTACAGGAAGAAGCTGCCGGCGTCGTGGAACAGGGGTGCAGGGACCGCGCCAGGAGCAGGTGAGCATAACGCAGTGCGCGATATTCACTTGCTCCCCGTTCCACCGTCGGCACCGCTTCGCCTTCCCCGTCCTCTGCAGTGACGCTCAGGTCAGAGGGTGCGATGACGCGATTAGTGTGAGCGCCGCCCTCTGCCTGAACAGTCATTGTGGAGGACGGGGAAGACACAGCGGCGCTCAGCAGTGGAACAGGGAGCAGGTGAATAGAGCAAGTGCCGGGGGCCTGAGAGGTGAGTATGTAATTTTTTATTTTTTTAATCGCAGCAACAGCATATGGGGCAAATATCTGTATGGAACATCTTATGGGGCGATGCTGCGCATTATATGGGGCAATTATCTGTATGGAGCATCTTATAGGGCCATGTGCAGCATTATATGGGGCAAATATCTGTATGGAGCATCTTATAGGGCCATGTGCAGCATTATATGGGGCAAATATCTGTATGGAGCATCTTATAGGGCCATGTGCAGCATTATATGGGGCAAATATCTGTATGGAGCATCTTATAGGGCCATAATCAGCATTATATGGGGCAAATATCTATATGGAGCATCTTATGGGGCCATAATCAGCATTATATGGGGCAAAAGTGTCTATGGAGCCATAATCCGCATTTGTGCAGCATTGTATGGGGCATATTTTAATATGGAGCATCTTATGGAGCCCATCATAAACAGTATGGAGATTAAATGGGGTGTATTTTGTATGGAGCATCTTATGGGGCCCATCATGAACTGTATTGAGCATTATATGGGGCTCCTGATTCAATATGGATATTCAAAAACACTTAACCTACTGATGTCTCAATTAATTTTACTTTTATTGGTATCTATTTTTATTTTTTAAATTTACCAGTAGCTGCTGCATTTTCCACCCTAGGCTTATACCCGAGTTATTAAGTTTTCCCAGTTTTTGTGGCAAAATTAGGGGGGTCGGCTTATACTCGAGTATATACGGTAATTTTTTTATATTTATTTATTTATTTTTTTTTAATGTCCGTTGTTGGTTGTTTTTTTTTAAACATTCCAAAAATTTCTGTGCAGCACCTGAAGGGTTAATAAACTTCTTAAATGTGATTTTGAGCACCTTGAGGGGTGCAGTTTTTAGAATGGCGTCACTTTTTGATATTTCTATCATATAGACCCCTCAAAGTGACTTCAAATGTGATGTGGTCCCTAAAAAAAAAATGTGTAGTAAAAATGAGAAATCGCTGGTCAAATTTTAACCCTTAACTCCCTAACAGAAAAAAAAATTTGATTCTAAATTGGTATCAATCAATTTGGTATCACACAATCAACAGAGCTAGAGTATAGTAAACCATTCCAAGACCCTTATTTAGGCAAAAATAAGAAAGGTCCATATATAATCCACCACACAAAGGATAAAATAGTCCAGAATTCGAATGCAGTTCAGTAAGAAGACAAAAGCCCTGGGAGATGAGAGTCCAACAATCCAGCAGAGGATAACAGTCCATATATGCTTCTTTCTCTCTCAGGTGCTGTCTTCACATCATGGTTACACACAGGACTGACTGTGTGTCACCTACGTGATATTTACAAGTCCCCCTCCTCATTCACAAGTTACAGGGGTGGGTCGCAAGGGCTCAGTGTTTCAACAAGCTAGTTCAATATGTCATTAGCATATTAGCAAACATTATTCACTGACCCTGGTGAAAGATAACAGTACAGGACTGTGGGGGGAATATCAGATGGCAAATAACAGCAATTCATCAATAGGCAAATAACTCCTCCTACAAGAGAACACCATGATAATCAATAAAATGTAAATATACACAAAATGATACCCACATAACACATCCTACCTTCACAGTTAGTTTTTAAGTATTTTGTTACAGGAAAGGAATATATCTGGGTACCGTGTTAGCCAGTAGATTGAAAAATATTTAGAATTGAGTCCTCAGTGGTTGATACCTTTTAATGGCTAACTGAAAAGATGGTAACCAATTGCAAGCTTTCGAGACTACACAGGTCTCTTCATCAAAAATTGGAGTTGGATCCTACACAGGATTATTACAAGGAACTAAACAAGTTGGTATCTTGTCTGCCCGACGTATCCATAAGAGCCAATGACCTGATACCAGAAAGTCCAAGAACAGGGACATTCTACATGCTTCCCAAAATCCACAAATCTGGAAACCCAGGAAGACCAATTATTTCATGTGTGGGCACCCTTACTGAGCAGGTATCTGGATGGGTAGAGGGTATTCTTAAACCCCTGGTAAAGGATACACCCAGCTTCATTCAGGACACAACTGACCTATTGAATAAACTATCAGCAATAGATCCTCTACCAGAAGGAACCATCCTGGCCACCATGGATGTGGAATCTTTGTACTCCAATATCCCACACCAGGATGGATTAAATGCCTGCAAATTCTTCCTGGAAAACACAGGGACTGATGCAAATTCTGTGGTGAAACTTATAAAATTCATCCTCACCCACAATTACTTTGAATTTGACAAGAAGATCTATCTACAGGAGACTGGCAGAGCAATGGGAAGTAAAATGGCCCCACAGTATGCAAATCTTTTCATGGCCAAGCTTGAAAGCGACTTTTTGTCCTCATGTCCCACCAGGCCTCTGGCGTACTACCGCTACATTGATGACATTGTAATCATCTGGACGGAGTCTGAGCCACAGCTAAAGACGTTCCATGAACAGTTTAATCAATTTCATCCTACCATCAACTTGACACTCAACTACTCCTGCACTGAAATTAACTTTTTGGACACCATCATTAAGCTGCAGAACAATAAAATAGAGACATCCCTGTATCAGAAGCCAATCGACCGTCCAACATACCTTAAATGGGACAGTTTCCATCCAAAACACATAAACTCTATTGTCTACAGCCAAGCCATCAGATACAATCGTATATGTTCCAACCCAATGGATAGGGATGAACACCTTGGTCGCCTCAGAAAGACCTTTTTGAATCAGGGCTACCATCCAAGAACAATTGAAAACCAGATTACAAGAGCCACCAGAATATCAAGGAATCACCTGCTACATTACAAAGCTAAAGAAGAAAATAACCGGGTACCTCTAGTAGTCACCTACAATCCAAATCTGGAGGTGCTAAGGGGAGCTGCACGGAAATTACAACCTTTACTGCAAAAAGATGCCCGCTTACAATCCATTTTTCCAGACCCCCCACTACTGTGTTTTAGGCAGCCCCCAAATCTAAGAAGCATCATTGTCAAGAGCTCCATGTCCTCTCCAACAGCTGCAGGAACCTTTCCTTGCAACCAGAAAAAATGTAAAACCTGTCCATTTATAATGACCACGGACAAGATAAAGATCCCCAACTCACATCAGGACTACAAGATACCAGGTACTTTCAGCTGCGTCACTTCTAATGTGGTGTACCTAATTATTTGTACTAAATGTCCAACTGGGGGTCTGTATGTGGGGGAGACAGGGCAAAAGCTTAGAACAAGAATGAATTCTCACCGCCACACAATAAGAGAAAAAAGAATGGATCTACCTGTGGCAATACATTTTTGTCTCCCAAATCATAACACTATGGACATGAAATTACTTGTGTTAAAAGGTAGCTTCAAATCCCAGAGAGACAGAAGAGTCTGGGAATATAAACTGATGACGACCTTTGACACTCTAAATGCAGGAATGAATGTGTCGCATGGATTTATGTCTTTTTACATCAACTAACTACAACTAAGGAACTTGCCCCTCAGACCATGTGGGGTCATCACAGCAGAACGAGACCCCAATAAAACAATCCTTATCTAAGAACTGCTAAGAACTGGCCCAATATTTATGGACGTAACTGTTTATCACCCATGGTAATTCTGCTTCATGTCACCTGTCTTATCCATGGTTTTTCCCTTTTTTTTCTATGCTGTTGTGCATAAATATGGGATTCTTCAGAATTTGTTTTAGTCTTTGCCTGATGAAGAGACCTGTGTAGTCTCGAAAGCTTGCAATTTGTTACCATCTTTTCAGTTAGCCATTAAAAGGTATCAACCACTGAGGACTCTCAATTCTAAATATTTTTTTAAGTATTTTGTGTAACATATCTCTGTGATTTAAGGGCATGAAAAGTCAAAGTTATAAAAATGCGAAATTTTCGCCGAATTTCCATTTTTTTCACAAATAAACGTAAGTAATATCAAAGACATTTTACCACTGTCATGAAGTACAATCTGTCACGAGAACACGTTGTCAGAATCACTGGGATCCATGCAAGCGTTCCAGAGTTATAACCTCATAAATGGACAGTGGTCAGAATTGTAAAAATTTGCCCCGTCATTAACGTGCAAACCACTCTTGGGGGTAAAGGGGTTAAAAAAAAAAATCTCCATTGCCTCTTCCAAATGCTTAAAATCTAAATTTATCACACGTCAGCTCTGCACTATTATAAATAGTTCTATTTAAAAGTATATTTCTTGTTGAAACTCTGATAGAAAATATTGGCCTTTACGACAGCTTATACACTCACTGGCCACTTTATTAGGTACACCTGTCCAACTTCTTGTTAACACTTAATTTCTAATCAGCCAATCACATGGCGGCAACTCAGTGCATTTAGGCATGTAGACATGGTCAAGACAATCTCCTGCAGTTCAAACCGAGCATCAGTATGGGGAAGAAAGGTGATTTGAGTGTCTTTGAATGTGGCATGGTTGTTGGTGCCAGAAGGGCTGGTCTGAGTATTTCAGAAACTGCTGATCTACTGGGATTTTCACGCACAACCATCTCTAGGGTTTACAGAGAATGGTCCGAAAAAGAAAAAAAATCCAGTGAGCGGCAGTTCTGTGGGCGGAAATGCCTTGTTGATGCCAGAGGTCAGAGGAGAATGGGCAGACTGGTTCGAGCTGATAGAAAGGCAACAGTGACTCAAATCGCCACCCGTTACAACCAAGGTAGGCCTAAGAGCATCTCTGAACGCACAGTGCGTCGAACTTTGAGGCAGATGGGCTACAGCAGCAGAAGACCACACCGGGTACCACTCCTTTCAGCTAAGAACAGGAAACTGAGGCTACAATTTGCACAAGCTCATCGAAATTGGACAGTAGAAGATTGGAAAAACGTTGCTTGGTCTGATGAGTCTCGATTTCTGCTGCGACATTCGGATGGTAGGGTCAGAATTTGGCGTAAACAACATGAAATCTTTGGGATGTGGTGGAACGGGAGATTCGCATCAGGGATGTGCAGCCGACAAATCTGCGGCAACTGTGTGATGCCATCATGTCAATATGGACCAAAATCTCTGAGGAATGCTTCCAGCACCTTGTTGAATCTATGCCACGAAGAATTGAGGCAGTTCTGAAGGCAAAAGGGGGTCCAACCCGTTACTAGCATGGTGTACCTAATAAAGTGGCCAGTGAGTGTACACTGTGTTCAGAATTATTAGGCAAGGATTATTTTTATTGTAGATCAACAACTATGTTCTCAATCAACTCAAAAGACTCATAAATATCAAAGCTTAATATTTTTGGAAGTTGGAGTGTTTTTTTTTTTAGATTTAGCTATCTTAGGAGGATATCTGTTTGTGCAGGTAACTATTACTGTGGAGAATTATTAGACAACTTAGTAAAAACCAAATATATTCCCATCTCACTTGTTTTTTTCACCAGGTAAACCAATATAACTGCACAAAATTTAGAAATAAACATTTCTGACATGCAAAAACAAAACCCCAAAAAACTAGTGACCAATATAGCCACCTTTCTTTATGATGACACTCAACAGCCTTCCATCCATAGATTCTGTCAGATGCTTGATCTGTTTACGATCAGCATTGCGTGCAGCAGCCACCATAGCCTCCCAGACACTGTTCTGAGAGGTGTACTGTTTTCCCTCCCTGTAGATCTCACATTTTATGAGGTACCACAGGTTCTCTATGGGGTTCAGATCAGGTGAAGAAGGGGCCATGTCACTATTTTTTCTTCTTTGAGACCTTTATTGGCCAGCCACAATGTGGAGTAGTTGGGAGCATGTGATGGAGCATTGTCCTGCATGAAAATCCATGTTTTTCTTGAACGATATCGATTTCTTCCTGTACCACTGCTTGAAGAAGTTGTCTTCCAGAAACTGGCAGTAGGTCTGGGAGTTGAGCTTCACTCCATCCTCAATCCAAAAAGGTCCAACAAGTTCATCTTTGATGATACCAGCCCTTACGAGTCCCCCACCTCCACCTTGCTGGCGTCTGAGTAGAAGTGGAGCTCTCTGCCCTTTACTGATCCAGCCTCTGACCCATTCATCGGGCCATCAAGAGTCACTCTCATTTTATCAGTCCATAAAACATTTGAAAAGTCAGTCTTAAGATAATACGTCAAGACTGGGCCAAGTAATATCTTATGTTTCTTGTTCAAAGGTGGTCGTTTTTCAGCCTTCCTTACCTTGGCCATGTCCCTGAGTATCACACACCTTGTGCTTTTTGTTACTCCAGCTCTGAAATATGGCAAAACTGGTGGCAAATGGCATCTTGGCAGCTTCATGCTTGATTTTCCTCAATTTTGCGCCTTTTTCGCCCAGCACGCTTCTTGCGACCCTGTTTTACACCTGATTTACTTAATTGGTAGTTGGCTCTCAAGCCTGAACAGATTTGAGTAGGACAACATGTATAAAAAGTATCATGTGATCAAAATACAACTTGCCTAATAATTCTGCACACAGTGTATTGCCCAGAGCCACTGATACCCACACTCTAATAACCCCTAAGAGGTTTTACCATTAGTTAAACTTTTTTAATATACTTTAAAAAGACTGTTCAGCTTGATTATTTCAGTAGATGTGTTATTGTCTATAGTCACAGTTTTGCCTATCATCCTTTAACTTCTTTAACCCCTCTACATCTGGACTTACACACAGATCCCTAGGCTTGGGCCACATTGAAACTTGCTTTTCTGTAGTATGAGATGGCAAGAAGAATAGTCAGGTAGTCTGGCCGCATCTGGGAGGGCAGAGAAAATATACAAAATCAGAAGACTCAAGAGTAGTCAGTAAACGGGCCAGGGTCACAACAGGAAACAAATGCACAAGCTGGGAGCTAAGTACAGAGGACAGAACCAGAGGAGAACAAGCCTTTATCTCACAGCTTCCGGCAAAATGTTTCAAGCTTTAGTAGGGTGCGGTGATTTCCAATTGGCTGAAGTAGGGAGCAGATTATTTTAACTGGACAGCGTACACACCCAAACTGCCAGAATGGATGGTACCACAGGTCGCAGGCACCTTAATCTTAGTGGCTGCACAGAGTCTGCACCCCCAGAGCTTCTGGTTGTGATGTCTCCTCCATTACCAGCACCCCCTGCAGAATAAATATGCAGACGTCCTATCCCAGAGGAGATGGGACACAGCATTTGTAAAAGCCCTAATATGACAAAATGTCAGAAAATCAGAGCAATAGAAATCCCTATAAAGTGACTCCATTTTGGACAGTCTAACCCTCAGTGAGTTAATCTATAGGAGTAGTGACAATTTTGACTCCACAGCCACTTTCCGGTAATTAGCACGCAGTGGATATTGGAGAGTAAAAATTGAAAATATACCACTTTATTACTCAACACACAGTGCCCAGATTGTGCTCCAGAAACACACGCACCATAAATTTAAGTGGGTTCTTCTCGCTATATTATTGCCAAATACATTAAAATAGTAGAACTCCGGCACACGATAGATACATTTTTAACGTTTTATTGTGCTGAAACAAGAAAATACACAATTTTGGATAATGGACCCATATGAATACAGATGCGTTTAAATCATCAACTTTTCGGTGCGAATCTGCCTTTCTAAAGTTACATCTGTTTTTACAGGTTCAGGGTTCCCGAATGGTGCAGTGGCTAGGCTCACATTTGCGGTTGAGTCCGCAGCGTTTCGTTTGTAAATGCATGGCAAAACACATGATTACGCTGCGTTTTTTTATCCACATCAACTTACGCATGACGGATAAAAAAACGCAACGTTTGCATGTGTTCACATGTTTTTTGCACATGCGTTTGATAGGAAAAATGTTTTCAAGGAGAATTTCTGTGACACAAGCCACTCACATTGGGCGTGGCTCATGGGATTTCTGTATATAAACCCTTGTACGGCTGAAATCCTCACATTTTGCTCCCGTGTCAAGATGGATCTTTGCATGGAGAGTTTCTATCGGAATCTGGATTTGGATGTCAACTTGTTTCTTTCCTTTGCATTTGCTTGTGAGCAAGAATAGAAAAGAGAAAAACGGAGAGGAAGGCGTCGGCACATTTGTTAGCACTCGATTGTTGAACTCCGACAGAGCCATGGAGCCTACCACTCCTTATTCAGTGAGCTCTGTGAAAACCCAGAGAAATATTTTGAGCACACTAGGATGTCTCAAGACAGCTTCATGGAATTGCTGAATCGTGTACAAGGAGCCATCAGCAGGAAGGACACCCAGCTCTGTAGAGCAATTCCTGCTGGTGACACTAAGGTAAATAATATTTAAACATTAACGCCTGTCATAATTATTATTGTTCGGCAATGTACTTACCGTATTTTCCGGCGTATAAGACGACTGGGCGTATAAGACGACCCCCCAACTTTTCCAGTTAAAATGTAAAATCTTCTTAAAAGTCGGGGGTCTTCTTATAAACCGTGTCGTCTTATAGGGCCGGTGACTTTTGTGCCTTTTGGGGGGGGGGAGTGGGCCTGATGACGACGAGGGGGCGTCTCACAGGAAAGTGAGTATCCCCCATTACCTCATTGTATCGCTGCAGCGTGGGGTCTCTGCTGGGAGCGGCGGCTGTGCTGTGGGGCGGCGGCTCCTCTTCTTCAGTGTGGGGCCTCTGTGCTGCTGGGCGTCGGCGGCGGCTTATCTTCAGGCAGTCGGGGCTCCTCCGGTATCTCCTTAAAGCCCGGAGGCCCCGCTGGCAGCTTACTTCAATGCGGTGGCCTCCGGGAACATGGCCGCTGCTCAGATTCAGATCTCGTCCCTAGATCTCGGGAGACGAGATCTAAATCTGAGCAGCGGCCATTTTCCCGGAGACAGCTCCATTGCTGCTATGCGGTGACCTCCGGGAAAATGGCCGCTGCTCAGATTTAGATCTCGTCTCCCGAGATCTCGGGACGAGATCTGAATCTGAGCAGCGGCCATGTTCCCGGAGGCCACTGCATTGCACCGATGGAGTTGCCGGCAGGGCCTCCGGGCATTAAGGAGATACCGGAGGAGCCCCGACTGCCTGAAGATAAGCCGCCGCCCAGCAGCACAGAGGCCCCACACTGAAGAAGAGGAGCCGCCGCCCCACAGCACAGCCGCCGCCGCCGCTCCCAGCAGAGACCCCACGCTGCAGTGATACAATGAGGTAATGGGGGATACTCACTTTCCTGTGAGACGCCCCCTCGTCGTCATCAGGCCCACTCCCCCCCACCCACCATATACACCCGGCAAGGCGATACCCGGCGTATAAGACGACCCCCGACTTTTAAGAAGATTTTCAGGGGTTAAAAAGTCGTCTTATACGCCGGAAAATACGGTAATATTTTTCCCTTTTTTTCGTTTTCTAAAATTCTGTGCTTAATATTATTGTTATAAAAGCCATATTCTTTCTTTTTCTTTTTTTTTCTTTCTTTGTTTAGCAAAACCCCAGTCATAAATATTATTGTTCTGATTTATTTTTTTCTTTCTCTGTTCGGCAGATTCCTGGCTACCGGAGAGAGCCTATCATCGCTCCATTTCCAGTTCCGGATAGGAATTTCAACACTATCTGGGATTGTCGCAGACACCTGCCAGGCTTTCTGGAATGTTCTCTGTGCGTAATTTATCCCCTTACCCACCACGGAAATCTGGCAGCAAACTGCAGAATTTTTTTTTTAATTCAGTCGCCATGACAGCACAGACGAGAGAGAGGGGATCTGCCAATCAGGGACAGGAAACCTACAGACATAAAAGGGCGGTACCTCTCTCCCGCCTCAGTTGGTTTCCTGTCCCTGACAAGGGACCCTGCAGGCTTACCTTAAGAAAAAGGTGAAGACAAGAAGTGATACCCAGGATCGGCAGGCCGGTTCAGGAAGCGGGAGCACCCCTTCCGCGGTCAGGTCCGATATACTGGAGGTGCCACACCACAGACGGCTGTGGGGGTGGGCAGCAGCAGGGAAAAGCAGCCTTCAAGGGGAGTGCTGACTTGGGCGTCCTTTTCCGTTACCGGTATGTATAGCCATGGGGGGCCCTGCTCTCCGGGACCGTCTAGTCGGGTGCTGTGCTTGCTGGCTAGCGTCGGTATGCCGGCGGGGTGCATGCCGACGTGACATGGGAGCCGGCGTGATACTGTGAAGCTAGCGGCGGGTGTCGGGTGCGGGCCGGCGTGGCGCGCATATCGGGTGGCATGCCGACATGATGACTAGCAACGTTACACACTCCATAATTCGGGCGGGGGAAGTGACGCGCCGGAAGGGGCGCTCCCTCACGAGTGGCGCGGTTTGATGATGCGTCGAGCATGCGCAGTACGGGCCGCGGCGGTGAACAGGAGGAAGATCCAGGCGAGACATCACAGATGACCGGCGAGAAATCGGGCGCTGACGCGGTTGCGATGTGCAGGTGATACGGCGGGCAGACCTCTGATTGGGTGGCGGGCTCGGGGGGAGGGGGCCTCCCAAAAGGCAGGAGTACCAAAATGATGAGATTGGAGGAACCTGCTGTCCCGGGCTGGGGGAGGTACCTAAGGGGGTTTAAGGAATCCTGACGAGCGACACATATTTCCTATCCATCATCATCTCTCGCCTTGACTACTGCAACCTCCTGCTCTGTGGCCTCCCCTCAAACACTCTCGCACCCTTCCAATCTATTCTAAACTCTGCTGCCCGACTAATCCACCTGTCCCCCCGCTATTCTCCGGCCTCTCCCCTCTGTCAATCCCTTCACTGGCTCCCCATTGCCCAGAGACTCCAGTACAAAACCCTAACCATGACGTACAAAGCCATCCACAACCTGTCTCCTCCTTACATCTGTGACCTCATCTCCCGGTACTTTCCTACACGCAACCTCCGATCCTCACAAGATCTCCTTCTCTACTCCCCTCTTATCTCCTCTTCCCACAATCGTATACAAGATTTCTCTCGCGTATCACCCCTACTCTGGAACCCTCTACCACAACACATCAGACTCTCGCCCACCATCGAAACCTTCAAAAAGAATCTGAAGACCCACCTCTTCTGACAAGCCTACAACCTGCAGTAACCACCGATCAACCAACCGCTGCACGATCAGCTCTATCCTCACCTACTGTATTCCCACCCATCCCTTGTAGATTGTGAGCCCTCGCGGGCAGGGTCCTCACTCCTCCTGTACCAGTTATGACTTGTATTGTTCAAGATTATTGTACTTGTTTTTATTATGTATACCCCTCCTCACTTGTAAAGCGCCATGGAATAAATGGCGCTATAACAATAAATAATAATAATAATAATATCCATAATGGAGTCACAGGAGCAAGAGCTGGTACAGCTACAGCAGCAGGATCAGCCGTTGGAGAAACCCCAAGTAAGGGATACTCAGCGGCGATCTAGTGATAGTAGTCGGCTGGTAGGAGACAGTTGCTGAATGTGGAGTTCCTTTCCCGGATGACCACATAAAGAAGCTATGTGGACCATGCATTCAATGTTTAATAGCGGAGGAGACGCCAGACTTCACATCCAGCCTAAGGGCTCATTTCCACATGCGAGTCACACGTCCGTATCTCGCATGTGGAAACCAAGCTGTGGAGCCGGCACTCAGGAGCAGGGCTGTGCAGCTCCATGTGTTCCTATGCGGTCGCACGCTCCGCTCCTGAGTGCTGGCTCCACAGCTTGGTTTCCACATGCGAGATACGGACGTGTGACTCGCATGTGGAAATGAGCCCTAAGGCACATGATCAGACAAGAGGTCGGGTTCAGTTAAATCCCTGTCTCAGGATAGAGAAAGTAGGGGAAGAGAGCCTAGATCCCCGATTTCAGTTGAGGACAGTGACTCAGGAGAGATAAGATCAGATTCCTCTCAGTCATCATCATCATCTTCTGACACTGAAGCCGGTCATTCTTGTTTTTTTTTTTTGACCGGATAGACCGACTGGTAAAAGCGGTAAATAATACCATGGGGATTGAAGAAACCCAATCGGAGAAGTCTATGCAGGATGTCATGTTTAAGGGGCTAGACCGGAAAGCTCGCAGATGTTTTCCATTGGTAGACAAAGTGAGCTCTCTTATCACACGAGAATGGAAGAAACCTGAGAGGAGAGGTTCTCTTCCACCATCTTTTAACAGGAGATATCCTTTTGAAGAAGCGGCATCTTCAGCATGGGATAAAGCCCCAAAACTCGATGCTGCAGTGGCTAAGGCTTCCAAGAAATCCTCGCTACCTTTTGAGGATTTGGGAACTTTAAAGGACCCGCTGGACAGGAGAGCTGATGTATTTCTAAAGGGAGCTTGGGAAACATCAGCGGGGGCTCTCAGACCATCAATTACAGCCACCTGCACAGCACACGTTCTATGATGGTTTGGCTGGACAGCTTAGAGGATCAACTTAAGAACAAAACTCCGAGAAATGAGATTTTAGCCTCCCTTCCTATGATTCAGGGAGCAGCAGCCTACCTTGCGGATGCATCGGCAGACTCTGTGAAGCTAGCGGCCAGATCTGCAGCCCTTTCTAATTCAGCCCGTAGGGCCATTTGACTAAAATGTTGGCCGGGCGATATGCAGGCCAGGTCAAAACTGTGCAATATTCCGTGTGAAGGGGCGCATTTGTTCGGTCCAGTTCTGGATGAGCTTCTGGAAAAAGCGGGAGATAGTAAGAAGCGTTTCCCTTACCTGGGTAGGCCCTTCTATAGACGGGGTCAGGGCTGCCACTAGAAATTTCGGGGCCCCATACTGGCAAAATTTTCGGGGCCCCCTTGAGACTCTGCCCAGGCTCCACCCCAGCCCCGCCTCCACGCTCCACCCCTCGAACTGTCCACAGTCCCACTGCTCTCTCTTGGAAAAACTCCACTTCACCAATCACACATTGAGGGTACGTGTCCACCTTCAGGATGGCCGGCGGTTGCGTCGGAGCGGCAAACCCGCTCGGCGCTAAGCCCCGCCCCTACTGTGACGTGATGATGCCGGATGTGTTCATTGCACACATCCGTGAACGTCACACCCCACACATAGGGCCCTGTGTTACAGCTTGCGGCGGCGCAGCTGCCGCAAGGAACACGGACATGCGATCTTAAAAGAAGCGCCGCATGTCCGGAGTCGCAGGGCCGCCAGGTGCGTGTTACCACGCATAGTGGAGATGGGATTTCATAAAATCCCCTTCACTATGCTGGAACATCTGGACGCTGCGTGTTTGACGCTGTGGCCCCATGCAGCGTCAAACACGCAGCGTTTACTTAACGTGGACACATACCGTAACAGTTCCCATCACCAGATCACACATATAGCCGGCAGCTTTTGTTTTGGCCAAAAGATTTTGTAAGCCGCCACCATAACACGGTAGACTCTTTTGGTGAGGCCCTACTCTGCTGTAACCTACTAAATATTTGTTAAAATATGCAAAACAATTTAGGTATATTTTTAATTATTTTTAAAATGACCAATAATATCACATAAAAAACAAATACCGCTACACCATGACCAGATGGCATATTACCACCACAGTGATCGAATAATATCACATACAAAGAACAAATACCGCTACACCATGACCAGATGACATATTACCACCACAGTGATCGAATAATATCACATACAGAGAACAAATACCGCTACACCATGACCAGATGACATATTACCACCACAGTAATCGAATAATATCACATACAAAGAACAAATACCGCTACACCATGACCAGACCGCATATTACCACCACAGTGATCGAATAATATCACATACAAGGGACAAATACCGCAACACCAGGTCCAGACCACATATTACCACCACATAGTGACTGAATACTACAATTCTGATCAGTAATAAAAAAAAAAGCACCACACTATCACCATAAGTGCCATTATACACAGGAGATCTGTACTTAGTATGCAGTGTCTGTGTACAGGTAATACAGAGATCACTGGTGAAATTATACACAGGAGCTCTGTATATAGTATACAGTGTATAGGTAACACTGACTTACCTGTGACGTCTCTAGGTGAAGTCCTTCATCTTTCATCCAGCACAGACCGCCATCATGTCTTCCAGCCAGGACTCGTCTCTGCAGGAAATAACAGAGTTATCTCGAGCTCTGCTTGTAGAACACATTACTTAATTTTTCCCAACTTCTACATTACACCACATGAAGAAAAAGAGGCGACATAGTGTCACTCTACACAGTAACAGGACCGCCCCCTCATTTAAAACAGTGTCCTCAAAAAATAAATACATCACTGCAGTAATAATATCCCTTAATTAGTTCCTATGGTAATAATATTCCCCATCCTGGCCCCCGTGTGTCTCATTCCTGGCGTCAGCCATATGTTCTCCCATCCTGCCCTCATGAGTATCCTTTCTGCACCATATGATCTCCCCATCCTGCCCCATCTGTCTCCATCGTATCCATCCTGCCCCATGATCCTGCACAATCTGTCTCCAATCCTTCCCCATCTGTCTCCAGTCATGCCCCCATGTCTTTCATCATACCCCATATCTCCATTCTGCCCGTGTCCAGCATCATTCATAGCCCATGTCCAGCATCTCAGCCCCTGTGTCCAGCATCTCAGCCCCTGTGTCCAGCATCTCAGCCCCTGTGTCCAGCATTCTGCCCCTGTGTCCAGCATTCTGCCCCCTGTGTCCAGCATTCTGCCCCCTGTGTCCAGCATTCTGCCCCCTGTGTCCAGCATTCTGCCCCCTGTGTCCAGCATTCTGCCCCGTGTCCAGCATTCTGCCCCCTGTGTCCAGCATTCTGCCCCCTGTGTCCAGCATTCTGCCCCCTGTGTCCAGCATTCTGCCCCCTGTGTCCAGCATTCTGCCCCCTGTGTCCAGCATTCTGCCCCCTGTGTCCAGCTTCCTGCCCCTGTGTCCAGCTTTCTGCCCGTGTGCAGCTTTCTGCCCCAATGTCCAGCGTTCTGCCCGTGTCCAGCGTTCTGCCCGTGTCCAGCGTTCTGCCCCTGTGTCCAGCGTTCTGCCCCTGTGTCCAGCTTTCTGCCCCTGTGTCCAGCTTTCTGCCCGTGTCCAGCTTTCTGCCCGTGTCCAGCTTTCTGCCCCTGTGTCCAGCTTCCTGCCCGTGTCCAGCTTTCTGCCCGTGTGCAGCTTTCTGCCCCAATGTCCAGCGTTCTGCCCGTGTCCAGCTTTCTGCCCGTGTCCAGCTTTCTGCCCCTGTGTCCAGCTTTCTGCCTCTGTGTCCAGCTTTCTGCCCCCGTGTCCAGCTTTCTGCCCCTGTGTCCAGCTTTCTGCCCCCGTGTCCAGCGCTCTGCCCCCCGTGTCCAGCGCTCTGCCCCCCGTGTCCAGCGCTCTGCCCCCCGTGTCCAGCGTTCTGCCCCCTCCTGTGTCCAGCGTTCTGCCCCCTCCTGTGTCCAGCGTTCTGCCCCCTCCTGTGTCCAGCGTTCTGCCCCCTCCTGTGTCCAGCGTTCTGCCCCCCTTGTGTCCAGCGTTCTGCGCCCTCCTGTGTCCAGCACTCTGCCCTGGACCCCCCCCCCCCCCCCCCCGGATCGCCGCTCTCAATGAAAAAAAAAAAAAAAAGTTCTACTTACCTCCAGCGCTCCTGCTCTCTGCACGCAGCTGCAGCGCGCACTCGCCGGCGACTGACAATGACGTCAGACGCCGGCGACATGCACGCTGCGGCTGACGTCAGCTGCCAGCCTCAGATTGGCTGGCGGCTGTTAACTATTGACGTGCGGGCGCGGGCCCGCACTTCAATAGCGCTGCAGCGCCGGCCGCAGCTAAGGGCCCGGTTCAGCCTGCGGCTGCCGGTAGGGGCCCGATGGGCAGATGAGACGGCCCACCGGGCCCCATACGCCAGTCACGGCTGTCATGCCCTGATGGCGGCCCTGGACGGGGTACTAACAGAAGATGGTTTGACCGTCAAAGATCTAACAGAGATAGACCCAGATATGATGCCAGTAAGAAAAGAGGTAGAGGATTTATGTTCAACTCCTTCCGGGACAAGAAAAAACCACAATGACTGCCGGACCGGGTGGGAGGCAGGCTCTTAGCCTTCTATCCGGCTTGGATAAAAATTTCCAATAGTCCTAAGCATTATTAGGTCAGGACTAAAATTTGATTTTCATGAAATTCCTCAGAATAAGTTTCTTTTAACGCCTATCCGTTCTTCACCTACAGAACAGCTGGCGTTAGAATCTGAGGTGCAAGAACTCCAACACAAAGGTGTATTGGTAAAAGTTCCGGAAGCACAAAGAGGTAAGGGGTTTTATTCCCCCCTCTTCTTGATTAAGAAGCCAGACAATTATTTTCGAACTATTATCAACTTTAAGGGCTGGAATAAATTCTTACTGGTTCAATCATTCAAAATGGAGTCTGTAAAAACAGCAATAAAACTATTATTTGACAAGTGTTTCATGGTCGTCTTAGACTTGAAAGACGCTTATTATCATGTTCCCATACATATAGACCACCAAAAGTTCTTAAAGATAGCAGTTTCACTGGGGGGATAATAGAACACTTTCAATATAGGGCACTCCCCTTTGGAGTTGCTGTGGCCCCTCGTGTGTTTACGAAAATAATGATGGAAGTCATGGCGCATCTTCATGAACAGGATATTCTAGTGGTACCATATCTGGATGACCTGTTGATCGTAGGACACTCAGATTCACACTGCTCAAACCAACTAGCCAAAGTAATCTCAACCTTACAGAATTTAGGTTGGATTATTAATTTCAAAAAGTCACGTTTACAACCGTTAAAATTACAGGAATTCCTAGGGCTCATCCTAGACTCGGGGTTACAAGAATGTCGTCTGCCAGACGCAAAAGTAGAAAAAATTAATCGGCAAACACTCAAAGTAGTCAATATTCCATCAGTCACATTAAGAGGTGCAATGTTGCTGCTGGGCTCACTCACGTCATGCATCCCAGCGGTACTTTGGGCCCAGTACCACACCAGAGTCCTACAGTGGGATGTACTGTACAATACTCGTCGGTTAGATGGCCACCTTGATAATAAATTTTCCCTGACTGAATCTTCTATACATTCCCTACGTTGGTGGTTACACTTACCAAACCTGCGTACAGGGGTTCCCTGGACAAATAATATATCTCGAGTACTGACGACAGATGCCAGCCCTAAGGGCTGTGGGGCACATATGGATGATATGTGGGTCCAGGGGAGTTGGTCACATTCTGAACAAACCTTATCTTCCAACCTTAAAGAGATTTTAGCAGTAGAACGAGCTCTAAGTCATTTCCTTATGTCCCTACAGGGCCGACAAGTCAGGCTATTCTCAGACAACCAGGTAACAGTAGCATACATTAACCATCAGGGGGGAACTCGGTCCAGATCTTTAATAGAAGTGGCGGGTCGTATTTTTCAGATAGCAGAGGCTCATCTACTGTCACTCACATCTCTTCATATAAGGGGAAAACACAACATCATAGCCGATTATCTAAGTCGCAGAAAACTCGGACAAGGAGATTGGGTTCTCAATCAGACCATCTTCAATCAGATCAGACTTCTATGGGAATGTCCAGACATAGACCTCTTCGCCAGCAGAGAAAAAAAAAAGACTCACCGGTTTTGCTTCCTAAACCCCAGAGAAAATCCGTATGCAGTGGACACACTCTTAATCCCATGGCAGTTCAATCTAGCCTATGCGTTTCCTCCATTGAACTTGATTCCGTTAGTTCTGAGGAAGATTCGGGAGGACAAAGCTCGAATAATTTTGATAGCGCCATTCTGGCCCAGGAGGCCGTGGTTTCCTTGGCTGAGGAAGATGTCCGTTTCTCAGCCTTGGATTCTCCCAGAACTTCCAGACCTCCTCTCACAAGGTCCAATCCTCCATCCACGAGTGTCCAATTTACATCTAGCGGCGTGGAATTTGAAGGGGCATTACTAAAAAGGTTTTTCGCAGGAACTAGTTAATACCTTAATGAGAAGCAGGAAGCCTTCTACAACAAATATTTGTTAAAATATGGAAGAAGTTCTTGGCTAATTCAGGATTAGAGATTGGCCAAAAGCTCTGTATTACTAAGATTCTAGAGTTCCTGCAGAGAGGTCTAGAAATGGGTCTTGCTACAAGCACCCTTAGGGTCCATGTGTCGACCTTGGGAACGCTATATAATCGTAATTTAGCTAGTAATTATTGGATCGCTAGATTCAGACCCATGGTTAGGAAAAGAATAGCTCCGTGGGATTTAAACTTGGTGCTTACAGCTTTGACTGAAGCCCCATTTGAGCCGATTGATTCTGCTCCTATAAAAGTTCTGTCCTTTAAAACAGCACTGTTAGTCGCCCTCACATCAGCAAGGAGGGTTAGTAACCTACAGGCCCTCTCTAGACAACCCCCATACATTCAGTTTAGAGATGATAGAGTAATATTATAGACTGATCCTCTGTACCTTCCAAAGGTAGCGTCAAAATTCCACAGACTGCAGGAGATAAATCTCCCCACCTTTTGTCCTAATCCCACAAATCAGAAAGAACTCAAACTACATTCATTAGATGTTAAAACATGTCTGCTTAGATATATTAAGGTAACAGACCCTTGGAAAAAGGATAGTTCTTTATTCATGTCTTTTCAGGGAGTCCGAAAAGGATTTAGGGTGTCTAGGAATACCTTAGGTAGATGGATTAGGGAAGGGATATCTTTGGCTTACTCAGCAGGTGGCCTAGAGATTCCGGAAGGTATAAGAGCCCATTCTACTCGAGCCATGGTGTCGTCCTGGGCAGAAAGATCGGAGGTGTCGATTGACGACATATGTAAGGCGGCCACATGGTCATCTCCATCTACTTTCTTTAATCATTACAGACTAGACCTGGGTGGCTCCTCAGATCTCACGTTTGGTAGAAGGGTGCTGGAAGCAGTAGTCCCTCCCTAGGATTCTCTTTCTCTGTAAATCTCTCGTCTGTGTTGTCATGGCGACTGAATAAATACTCAAGCTACTTACCGGTAGCGGTGTTTTTCAGGAGCCATGACGGCACCCTTATATTCCCTCCCTTTATACTATTATGGCTTGACATCACTGTTTTATATAGAAATCTTTCTTTTAAGTTTAGTCACATGGGTGAAATGTGTAAATTATTTATGTACTAACTAACCGGGGTGGTCCTCTCATGCTCTGTAATCCAACTGAGGCGGGAGAGAGGTACCGCCCTTTTATATCTGTAGGTTTCCTGTCCCTGAAGGGCGGATCCCCTCTCTCTCATCTGTGCTGTCATGGCTCCTGAAAAATACCGCTACCAGTAAGTAGCTTGAGTATTTTAAGTTTGTAATTTCCCCAACTGTTTGGGAGCAGTGGATGGAAAACATATCCGGATTACTAAATCGGCTGGAACTGGATCCGAGTACTTTAATTATAAAAAAAATATTTTTCCAAAGCTGCAGTGTAAAGCACATAAAGAGAGGCAATAGATTGTGTCATGGAGCTATGAGGTGGCACAAAACCAAGTGTGTGTACACAGCGACGTGTGTTGTCGGCGCGCGGTGTGTGTGTACACAGCGACGAAAGAGACAAAGATGAAGCAGTGATTGGGGGAAAACATCACAAATTTATTTAAAATAAAAAATTAACTTTTGCTAACGGATGAGGGGGAAATGTTATGGACCTGAGGGGTGTGGAGCTGGGAGGATTGGCTACGGGTGGACGATGAAGGGGTTCCAGGGGAAGGAGTAACTAACCTTGTGGGGTCTGGGAGGTCAAGGATGGAAGTAGACAAATTAGGAGTAGAAGCATGAGATGGGAGAGACGCATTGGAAAGGACAGGAAAAACTGGACAACACACACACATTGGGAGGTGATGGTGGAGGTAGCACGACACTTCTGCTGCCACGAGTCCTTTAGCCTTTCTGTCCAGATTTATGCGGCAGCTTGCTTTTTTTGTCTTCTTGGGAGTGGTGGGGTCAGCAGGTCGTTCACAATGTTAGCCTGGTGGTGGCGGTAGACAGCCATGCAGGATCTTCAGGTGGTCTATTTGTTGTGGCATTGGACAGCCGTGCAGGATCTTCTGGCTGTCTGGTGGCGGTGGTCAGCCATACAGGAGTAGGACTCGGTAAAGTGGTGGAGTGGTTTTGAGCAACACCCAGCATGGTGGTGGTGGTGTAGTGGTGTGTGGCAGAACTGGGCATGGTGGTGGCCATACAGTGGTATGCAGAACTCGGTATTGATGTTAAGTGTGTAATTTGTGGCACAGGTGGAAATACCACCTGTGGCTGGTGGAAGTACCGAGTCTGCTGCATAGCCTGAACGTAAGCAGCATTGCAGGCCTGCATCACGTTGAGCTGGAGTTCAGGCGTAAGGTGTTCTGATATGCCCTGCTCTATCTTGTTAAAAAAAAAATGGTGTGCTGGTCTCTGGAGGTCGGCTTCCAGACGGTTAAGTCCCCCATCAGAGCTTGGGTCACCTCAGTCCACAACCGCTGAATCACCACAGCGTCCGAGTGCTGATGCTCCCGGGTGTCCCACAACGGAGCTCGCTCGTGCACCAAGGTGATGAGGAGGTCATTGTCTATAAAATCCTCCTCCTGTTGTGGGACCTAGAATTGAAACTAAGACATTAATGTTGTAAAGATGAAACACTTAAAACAAAACAGTCAAAAAGAAAAAAAAAAGTCAAGAATAACTAAAAACAGTCAAGAATACTTACACGCCATCATGCCACCGAAACTTTGGCCCGAACCTGCTGCTCCTGTTCTTCTGCACTGGAATGGTTCTGTAAAAAGAAAAATAAATATTTTGCCACATGTGTAAAATAGTGACAGTGAATACTTACCAATCAGGAGCAAATGTACTCACTACAGTCTCCTACTATGTGGGCTCTGGTCTTCAGTGGAGGACATGATGAGGAATGCTGCAAGAGAGACAGAAATGATTAAAGTCTGCAGGGAGAAAAACAGGCAGACATATAGCTTGTATACTTACATTTTGATAGTCTTCCAAACTTGATGCTGCAAGGCCTGTATCACTTCCAGAATCTTGAGTACTAGACTTCCACTGCCCACACCTTCTTTTATAAGCTTTGTTTGGGAGGTGGCTTAAAACAAGTTCCTAGACATGTTTACTCATAAAATCGCATGCGTACGTAAACGCAATCGTATGCATGTCCGTGCGTGCATGCGTTCCCATAGACTGTAATGCGTTTATTTGACGCACTCCTTCCGCAAGCGTCCGCGTGCATATGGCGAGGGAAATTTGCTGCCACAAAATATTAACATGGTGCGTCAGCCGTGCCCAGCCGCACCGCAAAAATACGCATGCGTAACCAAATGCGGGCGAACGCATGTACCTGCGTCTACAATGTTAAAGACATGACATCAAGACACATGCAGCTGTATGCGTCAAAAACGCTGCGGACACAACCGCAAATGTGAAACCAGCCTAAGGTGTCCATCTGCATTGGTGTCCACATGGCACATGGACACCTTACTCCACCACTCGGGGACCCTGAATTTGTAAAAACAGATGTATCTTGAGAGAGACAGATTCGCACCAAAATATCGATGATTTAAACACATCTGTATTCATATGTGTCTATTATCCGGAATTGTGGATTTTCTTGTTTCAGCACAGCAAAACGTTAGATATATTTTAATCGTGTGCCGGAGTTCTACCATTTTGATCTATTTACTTTTTACTCCAGAGCACCCATTCAACAGTGAGCACTCCATTTCTAGAATGTAAATGCCAAATACATTGATGCTAAAGGTGGTTTGGGTACACTGCAAGACTCTGAAGCAAGGGGGAAATTTGACTTTAGGAGAGCGGATTTTGCTGAATTGGTTTATGGAAGCTATGTTGCTTTCTAAAAAGCCATTGAGCCAGTAATAATGTAGAAACCTCTGTTTTTTCCATTGACAGTTGATGGACCTGAGTGGGGACTTGTGTTTTTTGTAAGATGAGTAGAAATTTTTATTGGTAGTATTTTTTTCTGCATAACATTGTTTGGTGGCTCTTTATTCCATATTTGGGAGGCAGAATGATGAAACAGTTGAATATCATGCTCTACTGGTTCATCCTATGAGGTTTTCTATTAGAAGAACTGTCACTTTCTGGGTGAATAATTCAAATGTTTTACATAATTTGCCATTTCCACTGACAGTTTAAATAGAAATGTTTTAAAATATTAAGTTTGAGGATATTTATTGAAAAATAATTGGTTTTATTTTTGGCAGATAACTGTACCAGGAGATCAGAGGGACAGCTGACATCTTCAATTTTTAAATCAGATAATCTTGAAATCCCACAGGATACAATTGAAGTGAATGCCATTACTCCAGATATACCATCATCCCTTCACAGCAAAGATCTGTCATCTGATCCTTTGAAACAGGTCCTGTCTTTTGATTCATTACCGACTACTAAGGAACAGCAAATTAGTAAAATAAGCATTAAAAAACGAACTGCTCCTAAATCAAAAAAGCCGTTTTCACCTTCAGAATATGGAAATAGCTTTCCCCTCGAAAAGTCTTTTCTTAAACATCAAATAATTCACACAGCAGACAATAGATTTTCTTGTTCCAAGTGTGGGAAATGTTTTAACCAGAAATCAGATTTGCTTAAGCACCAGAGAACTCACACAGGTGAGAAGCCTTTTTCCTGTTCAGAATGTGAGAAATGTTTTAACCGTAAAACGCATCTGGCTAGCCACCAGAGAACTCACACAGGTGAGAAGCCTTTTTCCTGTTCAGAATGTGGGAAATGTTTTAACCGGAAATCGAATCTTGTTACACACCACATGACTCACACAGTGGAGAAGCCTTTTTCCTGTTCAGAATGTGAGAAATGTTTTAACCGAAAATCGGTTCTTGATTACCACCAGAGAATTCACACAGGGGAGAAGCCTTTTTTCTGTTCAGAATGTGGGAAATGTTTTAACCGTAAAACGCATCTGGCTAGCCACCAGAGAACTCACACAGGGGAGAAGCCTTTTTCCTGTTCAGAATGTGGGAAATGTTTTAAACAGAAATCATATGTGCTTATGCACCAGAGAACTCATACAGGTGAGAAGCCTTTTTCCTGTTCAGAATGTGGGAAATGTTTTAACCAGAAATCAGATTTGCTTAAGCACCAGAAAACTCACACAGGTGAGAAGCCTTTTTCCTGTTCAGAATGTGGGAAATGTTTTAACCGTAAAACGCATCTGGCTAGCCACCAGAGAACTCACACAGGGGAGAAGCCTTTTTCCTGTTCAGAATGTGGGAAATGTTTTAACCAGAAATCACATCTTGTTATACACCACATAACTCACACAGGGGATAAACCTTTTTCCTGTTCAGAATGTGGGAAATGTTTTAACCTGAATTCAGATTTGCTTAAGCACCAGAGAATTCACACAGGGGAGAAGCCTTTTTCCTGTTCAGAATGTGGGAAATGTTTTAACCGGAAATCGAATCTTGTTACACACCACATGACTCACACAGGGGAGAAGCCTTTTTCCTGTTCAGAATGTGAGAAATGTTTTAACCGAAAATCGGTTCTTGATTACCACCAGAGAATTCACACAGGGGAGAAGCCTTTTTCCTGTTCAGAATGTGGGAAATGTTTTAACCATAAAACGCATCTGGCTAGCCACCAGAGAACTCTCACAGGGGAGAAGCCTTTTTCATGTTCTTAATGTGGGAAATCTTTTAAACTGAAATGGTATTTTCCTAAATGGGTTGTTTTCATGTTTGGCCTTGTTAAAATAAAAGAAAAATCATCTTCACCTTCCGTGCCACTGCTGTTCCAGCGATATCGGTAATCGCGTTCCTGGGGCTCATATGAGGTTGTTGCATCAAATGAGGCCTGTGCCCAATCAGTCCCAGCTTCACTGTCACTGCCCTCAGACGTATTGAACATCAACAGAAAGCGAGGGCTACAACTTCTCTTTGACTTACACTTATTGTTCGATTTTGTCTGAAGGTGAGAACAGTGAAGCCAGCGCTAATTGGAAGCAGGGCTCACATGACATAATAACCTGAGCCCCCAAAACGCAAGTGCTGACACCTCTGGATCTGCGCCAGCATGGGAGGTTTTGTCAAGGTACCATAAATATGCCATATTATGAGTATACTTCTAGAAGGTTCCATGGCTTTACCGACACACACTGTGGGCTTTCTGACTCCCCTCTCTTCCCCCCAGCTGCCTGTGGGTGAATACACTTCTCTGCGTGTCAGCTCTGTGTAATTCAACCACTGTGTAATTTAAACCAGTCATCCCCCTCCCTCCGGATGCAGCTGGTTGAAGGCAGTTGTAGAAACGTACTCTTTTGTTCATGTAAAAACTTAATAGTAGGGAATAACTTGACCACAATTAGTGATAGAGATATAACAGTTACATATTCTGAATGTTGACCAATAGTCTTACACACCAGTGCGTTTTCTAATTTCCGGTACCAACAGAATCCGAGATATAGATTTCTACTTAATCGGATCATACTCCTACTTGATGTTTAGACTTAAATGGAAGCTAACCTTGTGAGAAGACATGTAATACTTTTGTCGTCTCTCTACAAGGTTTTCAGCGTAAGCTATGAGGGATATGAGTTTTAATAAAGTTCTGAGTCTCTTTGGAAAGTAGAAGTGCAGTCCATAAATCAGCCCACTCAGTGATTTCATGACCAGGGGTATAAGACGGTGCAACCTCATTTTGCTTCAGTCTTTGCCCAGGGAGCTAGCTAAGAGACTCTCTGTGATGCATTGTGATGTATCTCTCCTCCCCCACACCGCATGGCCAGCCATGATATAAGACAAATGTAAGTTTATTTTCATCTATAATCCCTTTTATTGTGTAATTCTCTGTACATACGATAATTGTCTCATTATATAATACTTTATATACTTTTGTAAACACTGCCTAATTTTTTTTGGAGTAAAAGTTATATTTACTAGTGTTGTTTTCCTTGCTCTAAAACGTACCCTAAGTCCTCCGACCTAAGCCAGTGCTACTGATTATGTTGGCTCCTGACCCGCTATTAATCGTAGTAATAGGAGCTGGGGGAAGCAGAAGTGTCCTGAGCGTTTGGGGAAACTGGCAGCGACGGACAGTGTTGATAATTATTTTTCCCACTTGAGTGGGAGTAGTTCTTGCCCTCGCTGCAGTGTGCCCAAGAGCCAGTACATAGCAAGGCAGCCTCACTGGCGACTAATTATCCTAGGTGCAATTCCCTGTCTGACCTGAGGGTAAAGGGGGCGCCAGAGAGCTGCAAGTTCCAAAACGGAACTGGGAAGAGGGATATAAATAAATCCCCTAAAGAAAGGAATTGGGAGCAACCAAACGCCACCGGTTCATTACAGGTATCCAGAAGTGTTTTGTTTGTTTGTTTTTTTTACAGGACCAAACATGAGGAATTAGAAGTCAAAATTCCACACAGAGGAGAAGACATCATACATAGAGTGTGAAATATGAATTACTGGAAAATATGTTGTTGACCATCAAAAATAACTCAGAGTAGCAATATATGTTATTGACAAATTGTACAAAAACATAGAACAGCCAGACTTATTATTGAATAAGAAAGTGAAATTATTTTAGAATTTAAAATCAGATTTCTTGGACTATAAGACACTTTTCCATTACGTCCCTTCAGACAGCACCGTAGAGGTAGTCCTTCCTTGACCTGTAGCGGGACAGGATTGTAGAGAGTTTAAAAGGCCCCTCCATGCTCCACCCTCCAGGTTTTTTTTTTCCTGTCCTTACAGGGGATGGTTGTATGACAGGTTGCTCCCCCCCTCCACCCTCCAGGGTTTTTTCCTGTCCTTACAGGGGATGGTGGTATGAGAGGTTGCTGCTAGAGTGAAGATAGTCTGTACAACCAGGGCTGTGGAGTCAGTAAGCCAAACCTCCAACTCTGAGAGTATGTGTCCACGTTCAGGATTTGGTCAGGATTTTACGCAGGTAAAATCCTGGCCAAATCTGCACCTGAGGTCACTGGCAGGTCACCGGCGTTTTTCTTGCGTTGTTTCAGCAATGTAAGGACATGCTGCGTTCTTAAAAGGAAGCGCCGCATGTCCGTTTCTGCGGGTATGCCGCATGCTTCTTTTAATGCATAGTGGAGACGGGATTTCATGAAATCCCCTCCACTATGCTGTAACATCTGGACACTGCGTGTTTGACGCTGCGGCTCTACGCAGCGTTTCCTGAACGTGGAAACAAACCCTGACTCCTCAGTTTCCATGACTCCGATTCCACGACTTTGACTCGCTCATACATGGCTCATGTTTAAGTGATAAATTTACTGTAGTAAAATGGTAACATCAGGCTTTTAATAATTCTGATACAATAATCAAACCATTTAGATAGAACGTAAAATATATTTATAGGAATACAACTTTAGAACACAAAAAATGTTACATATTTTTAATATATTATACACTATGAAGTAAGTGGGAAAAAAACAGTTTTCAACAAAAACGTACTGAATAACATTTGTGCAGTCTATTTGTTCTTTGAAATAGTATCACCTCCATCAGATCCTCCTTCATAGATTACCTCAAATCTGACTGAATTAATTTAAGGCTAGAGAACAACCTCTCTACACTAACTTGGGTTGGTGGCAAAGCAGTAACCACATGGGCAACATCTCTAACAATTTCAGGGTATAAAGGAATTGCCTCATACACAGTCAGTTTTGATGAACGATTGAACTCTTCTACTTCTTTGAGAGCAAATAAAAAATTTTGCTGAACTATGGTCAATCGTTTTCTATGGGAGTGTAACCTTTCCATGTCATCCAAATACTTGTCGAAATCAAACTCCTCATCTGATGAGGATGAAGGAACAGAAGCACTGGCAGGATCTGATTCCTCTTGCTCTTGGCCGTCCTGTAGCCCACTCATCCTAACTGCTACCTCAATAAGAGCTTCTTTTCCTTTTGTAAGCTGTTGATCATCCTGCAATATGCGATGACTCGGGTCCACATAAACAGACGCCAGAATAATTTTCTTTTCTAATAGCAGCGTCTCTCTGTTTCATTGAAACAGCAATGCCATCTGCGATTAGACCTCTTTGTGACAGGCAAAACCACAAGTTCTTCCACTCCTTTATAAAATGCCAGGAGTTAAATGCTCAGCTTGTAATTTTTTAGGCTATGTTCACATTCGCGTCTTTGGATGCAGCGTCGTCGACGCAACGCACGACGCATGTAAACGCATGCAAAAAACATGTTTTTTTGACGCATGCGCTCAACGCATGCGTCGGAAAACGCTGCGTTTTTTTGTAAAATCTTTGCGTTTTTGCAAAAAAAAGCAGCGTTTTCCGGCGCAAGCGTTTTCCTACAGTGATATCATTCTTAACACAATGGCACAAAATAAAGCCCCAATTAGTGTCTAGACACTAGATAAAGACCACCAATGGCCAGAAGAGGGTGGGTGTAATGTAATTGTGTATATATACACTGGCAGAGATGAATTCCTCAGATTTTGCTTGTGTTTCCAGCATCATGATGGAGCTTCCCATGGAGAGTATCTACATGAATATGGAGTTGGATTTTGCCTTGGCTAATGCCTATGCTATTGCCTATTACGAGCGAAGGAAAAGAGATAAACGGAGAAGGAGTCATCGGCGCTTTTGGCTACACCCTATCATGGAAGTCCGGGAGAGCCGTGGAGCCTACCATTGCTTGTTTGGTGAGCTAAATAACAACCTGGAAAAATATTTTGAATATACCAGGATGTCTCAAGACAGCTTCCGCTATCTGCTGCGTCTTGTGGAAGGAGCCATTACCAGGCAGGACACACAGCTCCGGAGATCAATTTTTGCAGAGGACTGCTGGTGACTACGGTACGTAATGTAGCTCTTTGAATGACAGTGATATGTTCTGCCCTTTTGCCTTTTTTTTATTTTGTAATTTTTTGGGATTGGGTATGGTAAATGTATTTATTTTTATTACAATGTACTTTAATTTAATTTCTTTATTTTTCTTCTTGGCAGTTTCCTGGCTACCGGAGAGACCTTAAGATCCCTGCATTTCCAATTCAGGATTGGAGTCTCCACACTTGCGGGAATTATTGCCGACACATGCCACGCTTTGTGGGATAATCTCCGGGATGAATTTTTACCCCTCCCTACAACTGAAATATGGGAGGCCAACAGCAAGAAATTTGAACAACTGTGTTCTTTCCCTAACTGTATTGGAGCTGTGGATGGGAAGCACATTAGGATTACAAAGCCTGCAAGAAGTGGATCTCTGTTTTTTAATTACAAAAAATACTTTTCCACCGTGCTCATGGCAATTGCAGGTGCGGACTGCAGGTTTCTTGCCGTGGACATTGGAGCGTTTGGCCGTGCAAATGACTCACGGACATTTAAGGAGTCTGATATGGGCCGAAGATTATATGAGAACAATTTTAATTTCCCCCAGCCACGACCTCTTCCCAACACCGAAGGCCCGGCAATGCCATTTGTTGTGGTTGGGGATGAGGCATTTCAAATGTGTGCCAACCTACTGAAACCCTACTCCAGTCGAGGCTTGGACCACACAAAAAGTATTTTCAATTACAGACTGTCCAGGGCCAGAAGAACTGTGGAGTGCGCCTTTGGCATCCTTGTCTCCAAATGGCATATATTAGGATCCGCCATTAATCTGAAAATTGAGATAGTGGATGAGGTGGTGAAGGCTTGTTTGGTTCTCCACAATTATATTATGGCCAAAGAGAGACTGAACGTGGAACTCGATGAACCCATACCAAACCCATTGCCCGATTACCAAAATGATCCTCTGAGGACAAGTGTTGAAATTGCGCAGATGAGGGATCGATTTGCTTCCTATTTTGTTTCAGATGTTGGCCGTGTGTCATGGCAAGATACAATGGTGTAGTGTTTATGTTTTACTGTTGTACTTTATTCTGGTTTTAACTACAAATATAAATACCTTTACTGTGCCTGTGCTAAAAATATAATATAATGACAATAAAATATTTCTACAGTATTATGTGCAATAAATTTCATCAGTTTAGGTTCCTAATGTAATGTTATTTCAAATTTGGCATCTACCTATACTTTATAAATGTTTGTGTTTTGACTAAACTTACTTTAATGTGCCCTAACATATAAAAACTTGCTACCCTTTTTTTAAAATGTTGTTGTTTAATAAAAAATAATTTAAAATTTTCTACACTTCTCCAAACTCCATTTTCCTATCAACTGCGCTAAAACGGTGTACCACCCAAAATGTAGGTGATCACCAGCTCCCAAATGGACTCAGCAAAACCACCACATTTTTGTTCACATGGCCGTGTGTTCGATAGTTGAGCGAACATGATCGTCTCCCTCCTTGGCAAACTGTCAAGCTTCCAGACTAGTTGCATGTGGAACACGGCTTCATTGAGCGCGCTGGCTGATCATAAATTTTCACCCGCCGCAGCTGCATGGGCCGCGGCAGTGTGACTGGCACCACACCATGGCGATGCCAACAAATAGGCTTCGGTTGTGCATGGGTTGTGCCACTCACACAGCCTTGGAACATGCGGCTGTGGTGCCGGAAAAAAGCAGATCATCAACCGCACACCAGGAAGCCGGGTCCATATGCAAGTATTTGGAAAGTGTTCAGCTTGCCAAGGAGGAGGCCGATCTTGTTCGCTCCACTCTTGCGAGTCTAAACTATTGAAGTCAGGATGCAGAAATACATCCTGATTCAAATAGTGTCGACACTTGGCCACGTGACCATTGCAACCACCTCACTGGAGCCCTGACCTTATTCTATGTATACAATCTATGTTATAATCCTGTTTGTGTTTGTAAACACCTCATAGAGCATTGAGAGACACCCAAAAAAAGGCGAAATAAAAATTGTTAAAATAGTGTCTGACATTGCATATATATGAGGTGTTTAAAACACAAAATATGTGTAGACGGCGCACGGTGTGAGTTGCCGATAACTATACTGCACAATAAAAACAAATGTTGCTTGAAAAATAAAAGTTTTAATAGGGGAAACAAACAAAAGGGGGAAATAGAACTATGGGGTATCAACCTCAGCTACCAGGGGTGAGTGGTAGCTCTCTGCTTGGGAGTGGGGAGAGGAAGAGGAGGATGATGTGGAGCCGTAATCCAAGAGACTTGAGGGCAATTCAAAGCCCTCTGTGTATGCCGGCGAAGATACAGCCACCTCTGCAGGGGAGGGAGGAGGCAACACAAGTCTGCCACTTGTTCTTGACTGGCTCTGGCTGCTCCGGCTCGACCCCAGCCGAGATCTTGGTGTCTGTGTTGGAGCAGCCAGAGCCGCAGCAGCTGTTCTTGTAGTCTTCCTCCTCTTTTTTTGTCCCTCGGCGCCTTCCCCAGCAGGACGGGTTCAGGAGGTTGAGGGCCTAGCAGGAGCAGGACTCGGCGGCTCTGTGTGATGGTGTTGGTGGTGGCGTCCCTCGGCACCCGGACCTCGGTAGAGTGGCTCGGCAGCAGGAGTCGGAGTCATGCTAGCCAGCGATGGTACTACGGGCATTGTAGTTGCTGACTGCATGATCCGAGCCTGCTGCAGAGCACTCACGTAGGCATTGTTGCAGGCCTGCATCACCGAAATCTGGAGTTCCGGCGTAAGATGTTCCACCATGCTCTTCGCAATGGCACTAAAAACATGATTTGCCGGCCTCGAGAGCTCGGATTCCATTGTTTCAAGGCGCCGGTCGATATTGGACAGAGCAGTGTCCATTCTATCGCCCAGCGCCTTGAAACAATTCTGGAAGACCGTGCCCAAATGCAAAAATTCGGGCATTAGCGGCCTGTCTGAGGCCCGCTGACGCTGTCAGGAATACCGGAAGGAAGGAGCACCAGTGGCCTCGGCCAGGGGACCACCAGATGGACTGACTGCCGGTTCTCCAGATGGTGGTGCATGCCTGCTCTCGCTGTGGGATGGCTGTGACGGGTCAGATGGCGATTCATGAAGGACCGCTCCAGATGGCCGAACAGGCTCAAGGGTGCTGCTGTGTGTTCTGTGAAAAGATAAGTAAAACATTAGTATTACAAAAATAACATATCACATACGCCAAGTCCTGTAATATAATAAAGTTAACATTACATAACCCAACACTAAAATATTTTAAAATATATATCTCCGTCTGTCTGTCAGTCTGTCTGTCCTTAACTTATCATTTGCTGATTGTTCTCGCCAGCTGCCTGTCATGGCTGACGCGACCAATCAGCGACGGGCCCATTGCAGAAGAAAATGAGCGCTCCTTCCCGCAGTCAATGCCTGTCGCCCGCATACTCACCACTGTGATCGCTAACGGCCGGCGTTAATGCAAAAATTTTTTGGACTAAAAACATTGGTGTCAGCAACTCTTTAGTATTGACGCTGCCTATGCCGCATGAATATTAAAAAATTTTAAGTTAACAATTTGATTTGAAAAAAAAAAAAGCCCTCTGTTGGCGTTTGAGACGACCGACCGCCATCTTTTACGATGATCGCAGGACCTGCCATGACGTTATTGTCATGTGACTGAGACGTCATCACAGTTCCTGCGATCAGAACTACCCTGGCTCGGAACGGAACCTGTCGTGAACTACAAGGACTCACGTGGTAATAAATAAAAAAAAGCCACAAAACTGGATAGGCAATATACCATGGCACTAGTGAAAATGTAACGTGGCTGGCCAATATACAACGTGTACTACGTGGAATGGCCAACATACAACGTGGATGGACAATATGCTATGTGGCTCAGATAATGTTCTATGTGGCTGGGCAATATACTATGTGGATGAGAAATATAATACGTGGCTAGGACATGTACTATGTGGCTGGGCAATATGATATGTGGCTGTGCAGTAAACTAAGTGGCTTGGCAACATACTATGTGGATGGGCAATGTAATACGTGGCTTGGCAATGTACTATGTGGCTGGGCAATTTGCTATGCGGACATGCAGATTTTGCAGTACCCGATGCTTTGCACCAATACTTACTCTCAGCGGCCAAGGACCGGTCTCAGAAACTGCAATGCCCTTGTATATTTGTATGTGGATGTCCTTGCCGCAGCAGCACCACTTCGAGCCTGCTTCTCCTCCTTCCGCAGGCCCCGATTGAAACGGTCCTTCATGTATCGCCATCTGGTCTTCAACTTTTTGACTGTGAATGCAAACAAAAAAAAGGTTAGATAATGTACATTTCCAAATGATAACACAGCTGTGTGCGATGCAACAAAGTTGAAGGCGTTGATCACATCACACATGGTTGTGTTATCCTGGACTGATGGGTCTGAGCGGAGTTTCAGAAATACTTACCAAAGTTTGATTTGTCCACAGTGGATGCGCTGTCAAAGCCATCCCACAGTGATTTTGCCACCTCCGCCCACATCTGCCTCAACACAACCTGGTCTGCGTGCCGGGGGTCATGGCTGTCCCACAACGGGCCACGCTCCTGTATGCTGGAAATAAGGAGATCGACATCTATACTCTTGCAGCGCCCCAGAGTCCTGGTCGTTGCAGTACTGATGCTCCGCCGCTAAGGGGAGTGATGGTACGTCTGATGGCACTGAAGGAGTTCATCTGACCAGGTATCACAGACACCAATACACTTCATAGTCTGGCCACCAGGGGGAGCAAAGGGCGCTATGTATTAGGCCACTCCTCACAATCTGGTAAAACTGGGGGTTAGATAGAAAGTTAGAGAGAAGCTGACTGGGGGGAACCAGGCAACATCCTGTGGCAGAGGGTGTTGCGGGGGGAAGATTCAGGTGGGTCCCTGTCAGGGGTGGGATCCTGACAGAGGCCTAGCAAACAGGAAAGAACGTTAAGGAACCGCGCCTGCACTACATCGCGGCGGTATCTCAAGAAAGGACAAGAAGCGAGGTTTATTGTGGAGAGTGAGAAACGAGATCAAAGCAAAAAGGAGATAAAGCCAGTAGGAGTCGTGCTGTAAGATCGAGGCAACATCCTACTGAGGCGTGTAGCCGGTGGCCGGAAACGCCGAGGAAGTATTAGGCTCCAAGCAATACTTCAAACCAACGGCAGGACAGTTAATTATAGGTTTGCGGTCTCACCTAAATCACCTAAGCAGACATAGGGGGCAACTGTGGGAGAGGAGCGTCACTAGGGTCCCGGAAGAACTCCAGGCCTACCTGTCATACGGGTGCGTCCTATCCAAATCATCTGGGGGACGGAGAAGAACATCAGAACAGACATAAGTTGTGAGAAATAACATCAGAAAAGAGACACAACAGTTGTGAGGACTATCCCGTGGTGCTCAGCAGGGAAGTACTACAACACACAGGCCCTAGAAGGTAGGCACAGATTTCCACCTGCAAAGGGAACTCTGAAGGTGCCATCAGACCGGCCGGTCTCAGACAGCCCTGTTAACCGTACTCTGGATTGAGGATCTTGAAGCCTTCAGCAAAGAGGTAAAGAGACTGCAACCCTGTGTCCTCGTTATTCATTGCGACCTGCACCACACAGCACTATCTACAACTTCTACTGGGCGCCCCCCTGTTGCAGAGCCATGGACCGGGTCTAGCCACTGTGACATCCCCAGCACCGAGACAGAGAGGCCCGGTACTGGGTACCCCACGGCCCTGCGACTGGGGGCCGCTGCACTCTCATCGCGGTCCCGTTGTGAAACCTAGAATAATATAAAATCATTAATGATAAAGTTTTGAACAAATTGCCAACAACCACCAACACCACCCACCAGGCCCCCCCCCCTCCACCTGGAAAAAAAAGGAAATAAAAATAAAAAACATTCCTTTTGTTTTGAAAAATACTTGCTCGCCGTCTTGCCGCCACAGCTTGGCCCCGAGGTCGCTGCTCCTGCTAAGTCCTTTCCTCCTCACTTCCAGAAGCCTGTAATTGTTTACAAAATAAATTAGTGCCAAGTGTACAAATGACAGCAAATAGTAAGCAACTGTACATAATTAACTCACCGAACTCCCCTGCGCCGTGTGGCTCGATGAGTCGGTCGCCATTCTACCTTGAGAATTCTGCAAGGAAAAATGTAAAAAAAAATTTAAAGGAAAAGCACAAAAACACAGCCATATAAAAGAAAATAGCAAAAAATAAAAATACATCATTACTACCACAGCGGACTGTTCACTCATAGGACAATGCCAACTCAGCAAGCGCTGATCAAACCACAACGCCATACATTGCAATAAAAATCAATGGCAGATACGACACAATGCAGAGTATAGCAAAAGCTGAATTCAGTTCCAGAAAAGATTTAAAAAAAATTCAGCAACAACAGCCCCCTATGTAGAAATCAAAAAAATTAGACACATATACCTTTTTGGTTTAACAAAAAAAAAATTACAAAGGGCAAAGAAAAGGCAAACTAGCATAAACCGCCATACTTTACATTAAAAAACAGCAAGACATGACCCAAGAAAACGCCATACGGTTACCCCCAGAAATAGAAACCAGAATTAAAACCACATAAACCAGAAATTAAACAAGAAAATCCTTAAAAACACAATGGAACAACCGCATGACAACAGAAGAACCCAAAATAAAATTAAAACCAATCCAAAAACAAGCAATGCCGGAGACAAGAAAACGCCATCAATGTAACGCCAGAAATACATCAGAACCAGATGTAAAAACACAGATTTTCAATAAAAACCCACAGTGGCATAGCCGTTATAAAGTATAGACCAAACATTGCACAAATTGAATTCAAAATGAAGAAATAAAACACAGAAAAGAAATGCAATGAGAAATTATATACTTTAAACCACAAATTAAACAAGAAAATCCTTAAAAACACAGTGGAACAACCGCATGTCAACTGAAGAACCCAAAATACATTAAAACCAATCCAAAAACAAGCAAGGCCGGAGACAAGAAAACGCCATCATATAACGCCAGAAATACATCAGAACCAGATGTAAAAAAAAAGATTTTCAATAAAAACCCACAGTGCCATAGCCGTAACCAAACATTGCACAAATTGAATTCAAAATGAAGAAAAAAAACATAAAAAAATCCAATGAGAAATTAGATACTTACAGCTTTTGAAAGCAGATCTTAGGTGTTCAGGTGTTGTCTGTCTTCTGTATTGCTGCTGGCAAATGAAAGACAATGCCAACCCCTTTTTTTATATTTATAGGGTGTTTTGTCAGTGTGTAGACACTGTCTAGACACTTTTCTTGTTTTTTTTTTTGTTCAAAAGACGCATGCGTTGTACAACGCACTGCGGCGCAAGTACTTGCGTCGCCTGCGTTGTCAATAGACTTCAGTGGGGTTTTATGGCGCATCGACGACGCAAACACAACGCATGCGGTTTTTTAAAAATTTATGACGCCGAAAAACTGCAACATGTTGCATTTGCCGCGCCCTTCCAGGTGCTCCGAAATGACGCATGGGTCGCAAAACGCACCAGAACGCAAGACAACGCATGTCCATGCGCCCTCAATGTTAAAGATAGGGGCGCATGACGCATGCGTCGTTATGCGTCGACGACGCTGCGCCCAAAGGCGCAAATGTGAACATAGCCTAAATGTACCTTCACACTGAGCGACTTAACAACAATATCGCTAGCGATCCATGACGTTGCAGCGTCCTGGATAGCGATATCGTTGTGTTTGACACGCAGCAGCGATCTGGATCCTGCTGTGACATCGTTGGTTGGAGTTAGAAGGCCAGCACCTTATTTCGTCGCTGGATCTCCCGCAGACATCGCTGAATCGGCGTGTGTGACACCGATTCAGCGATGTCTTCACTGGTAACCAGGGTAAACATCGGGTTACTAAGCGCAGGGCCGCGCTTAGTAACCCGATGTTTACCCTGGTTACCATTGTAAATGTAAAAAAAACAAACAGTACATACTCATATTCCGGTGTCTGTTCCATCGCCGTCAGCTTCCCGCACTGACTGTGAGCGCCGGCCGGCCGTAAAGCAGAGCACAGTGGTGACATCACCACTCTGCTTTACGGCCGGCCAGCGATGAGACATTGCAGGGAAGCTGAGGCCGGGGGACAGACACCGGAATGTAAGTATGTACTGTTTGGTTTTTTTTACATTTACAATGGTAACCAGGGTAAACATCGGGTTACTAAGCGTGGCCCTGCACTTAGTAACCCGATGTTTACCCTGGTTACCAGAGGACTTCGGCATCATTGGTCGCTGGAGAGCTGTCTGTGTGACAGCTCTCCAGCGACCACACAGCGATGAAACAGCGACGCTGCAGCGATCGGCATCGTTGCCTATATCGCTGCAGTGTCGCTTAATGTGACGGTACCTGTTGTGATTTCTGCTCTTGGGCTCCCTCCGGTGGTTATAAGTGGTACTGCTGCTGTCTTTGGATCGCAGTATTCATCAGGTGTGTCCACTTATTACCAATTCTGACTGGGCTATTTAGTCTGGTTGGATCCTTTAGTCAGTGCCAGTTGTCCATTGTTTTTGGAGTATTCACATCTCTGCCTGGTTTCTCCTGCTATGCTGTCCAAATCAACAAAGATAAGTTCTGGCTTTGTTTTTGCAGTCCACATGCTGTGGGCCTTATAGTTCTGTGCATTTCTATGTTTTTTCTTGTCCAGCTTTGTCTGTGTAAGGATTTATTCAGCCAAGCTGGAATCTCTGGAGATGCAGAAATACCCCCATATCTTTAGTTAGATGTGGAGATTTTGTATTTTCTGTGGTGGATATTTTCTAGTGTTTTAATACTGACCGCATAGTACTCTGTCCTGTCCTTTAGCTAGAGTGGCCTCCTTTGCTAAATCCTGTTTTCAGTCTGCGTATGTTATTTCCCTCTCCTCTCACAGTCAATATTCATGGGGGGCTGTCTATCCTTTTTGGATTTTCTCTGAGGCAAGATAGTTTTCCCGTTTCTATCTTTAGGGGTATTTAGTCCTCCGGCTGTGTCGAGGTGTCTAGGCCGTGTTAGGTACATCCCACGGCTACTTCTAGTTGCGGTGTTAAGTTCAGGGGCTGCGGTCAGTACAGGTACCACCTTCTCCAGAGTACATCTCATGCTGCTCCTGGGCCACCAGATCATAACAGTACAACTGGCCAACAATGAGTTAAATGCATCTCAGAAGAAGGGAAGAAAAGTGCTGAGCCATTTTTTTTTCTGTAGCCTGTTATGTCTTTTCTTCCCTCTTTGCCTCTGGGTGGCGTAGGAGTTTGGTGCTGGCATGGATGTTCAGGGATTGGCTTCTCGTGTGGATCAACTTGCTGCAAGAGTACAGGGTATTTCCGATTATATTTGTCAGACTTCGGTTTTAGAGCCTAGAATTCCAACTCCTGATTTGTTTTTTGGAGACAGGTCCACATTTTTGAGCTTTAAAAATAATTGTAAACTGTTTTTTGCTCTGAAACCACATTCCTCTGGTGATCCCATTCAGCAGGTTAAAATTGTCATCTCCCTGCTGCGTGGTGATCCTCAGGATTGGGCATTTTCCCTGGAATCTGGGAATCCGGCTTTGCTTAATGTAGACATCTTTTTTCAGGTACTAGGGTTATTGTATGATGAACCTAATTCTGTGGACCATGCAGAGAAGACCTTGTTGGCCCTGTGTCAGGGTCAAGAAGCGGCAGAATCGTATTGCCAGAAATTCAGAAAATGGTCTGTGCTGACTAAATGGAATGAGGATGCTTTGGCGTCAATTTTCAGAAAGGGTCTTTCTGAAGCCGTTAAAGATGTTATGGTGGGGTTCCCCACGCCTGCTGGTCTGAGTGATTCTATGTCTCTGGCCATTCAGATTGATCGGCGCTTGCGCGAGTGCAGAGTTGTGCACACTATGGCGTTGTCCTCCGAGCGGAGTCCTGAGCCTATGCAGTGTGATAGGATTTTGTCTAGAGCTGAACGACAAGGATTCAGACGTCAGAATAGGTTGTTTTTACTGCGGCGATTCTGCTCATGTTATTTCTGATTGCCCTAAGCGTACAAAGAGAATCGCTAATTCAGTTACCAGCAGTACTGTACAACCTAAATTTCTGTTATCTGTGACCTTGATCTGCTCATTATCGTCATTTTCTGTCATGGCATTTGTGGATTCAGGCGCCACTTTGAACTTAATGGACTTGGAATTTGCCAGGCTTTGTGGTTTTCCCTTGCAGCCTTTGCAGATTGCAGAATCCTATTCCTTTAAGGGGCATTGATACTACACCTTTGGCTAAAAATAAACCTCAGTTTTGGACACAGCTGACCATGTGCATGGCCCCAGCCCATCAGGAAGATTGTCGTTTTCTGGTGTTGCACAATTTACATGATGATATTGTGCTAGGTTTTCCATGGTTACAGGTACATAATCCGGTGTTAGATTGGAAATCTATGTCTGTGACTAGTTGGGGTTGTCAGGGGGTTCATAATAACGTTCCTTTGATGTCAATTACCTCTTCCCCCTCTTCTGAAATTCCTGAGTTTTTGTCAGATTTCCAGGATGTATTCGATAAGCCCAATGTTGTGAATTCCGTTCTCGGGCTCCCTCCTGTGGTCATGAATGGTACTTTGGTGAATTCTGTTTGTAGACTCCCTCTGGTGGCTTTGAGTGGAACTGCTGGTCTTTGAGCTGGGCTCTCAGCTGCCCTCGTTTTCTGCTATGCTGGCTTCCCTATTTAACTCCACTCAGATCGTTACTTGATGCTAGCTGTCAATGTATTCAGTATTGGTTCAGATCTCTCTGGGACTTCTCTGATGACCTGTCTACTCCAGCAGAAGCTAAGTCCATGCTAGTTCATTTGTTGCTCATTGCTATTGAATAATATTTCTCAGTATATGATAAGTTCAGTCCAGCTTGCTTATATGCTATTTTCTTGCTAGCTGGAAGCTCTGGGGGTGCAGAGTTGCACCCTCGCACCGTGAGTCGGTGTGAGGGTATTTTTGCATACTCTGCGTGGTTTTTTGAAGTGTTTTTGTACTGACCGCACAGTTCCCTTGCTTTCCTCTGACTATTTAGTATTAGTGGGCCTCCTTTGCTAAAACCTGTTTCATTCCTATGTTTGTATTTTCCTCTTAACTCACCGTCAATATTTGTGGGGGGCTGCCTTTTACTTTGGGGAATTTCTCTGAGGCAAGGTGAGGCTTTGTTTCTCTTTAGGGGTAGTTAGCTCTCAGGCTGGGTAGAGGCATCTAGGGAGAGTTAGGAACGCTCCCCGGCTGCCTCTAGTGTGTATGATAGGATCAGGGTTGCAGTCAGTAAAGTTCCCACTTCCCCAGAGCTTGTCCTATATTTCAGGTTTACCCATCAGGTCATTCTGTGTGCTCCTAACCACCAGGTCCATAACAGTACAGCTGGCCAAAAAGTGTTAATGCATCTCAAAAGAGGGATAAGAGAAGTCCTGAGCTCATTTTTTTTTCTCTGCAGTGTGTTTTGTCTTTCTCCTCCCCTTAATCTCTGGGTGGTTCAGGACTCAGTTGCAGACATGGATATTCAAGGTCTGACCTCTTGTCTGGATGAGCTCACTGCAAGGGTACAAAGCATTCAAGATTATGTAGTTCAGAATCCTATGTTAGAGCCTAGAATTCCAGTTCCTGATTTGTTTTCTGGAGATAGATCTAAGTTTCTGAATTTCAAAAATAATTGCAAATTGTTTCTTGCTCTGAAACCCCACTCCTCTGGTGACCCTATTCAGCAAGTTAAAATTGTTATTTCTTTGTTACGTGGTGACCCTCAAGATTGGGCATTCTCCCTGGTGCCAGGAGATCTTGCATTGCTTAATGTAGATGCGTTTTTTCTGGCGCTTGGATTGCTCTATGATGAACCAAATTCAGTGGATCAGGCAGAGAAAATTTTGCTGGCTCTGTGTCAGGGTCAGGATGAAGCGGAGGTATATTGTCAGAAGTTTAGAAAGTGGTCTGTGCTTACTCAATGGAATGAGTGTGCCCTGGCAGCAATTTTCAGAAAGGGTCTTTCTGAAGCCCTTAAGGATGTTATGGTGGGGTTCCCCACGCCTGCTGGTCTGAATGAATCAATGTCCTTGGCCATTCAGATTGATCGGCGTTTGCGCGAGCGCAAACTTGTGCACATCTGGCGGTGTCCTCTGAGCAGAAGCCTGAGTTGATGCAATGTGATAGGACTCTGACCAGAACTGAACGGCAAAATCACAGACGTCAGAATGGGTTGTGTTTTTACTGTTGTGACTCCACTCATGCTATCTCTGATTGTCCTAAGCGCACTAAGAGGTTCGCTAAGTCTGTCACCATTGGTACTGTAGAGCCTAAATTTCTCTTGTCTGTTACTTTGATTTGCTCTCTGTCATCCTACTCTGTTATGGCTTTTGTGGATTCGGGCGCTGCCCTGAATTTGATGGATTTGGAATTTGCCAGGCGCTGTGGTTTTTTCTTGGAGCCTTTGCAGTTCCCTATTCCACTAAGGGGAATTGATGCTACGCCATTGGGCAGGAATAAGCCTCAGTACTGGACTCAATTGACCATGTGCATGACTCCTGCACATCGGGAGGATATTCGCTTTCTGGTGTTGCATAATTTGCATGATGTTCTCGTGTTGGGTTTGCCATGGCTACAAGTTCATAATCCAGTATTGGATTGGAAATCAATGTCTGTGTCTAGCTGGGGTTGTCAAGGGGTACATGGCGATGTTCCTTTGGTGTCAATTGCTTCTTCTACTCCTTCTGAAGTCCCTGAATTTTTGTCGGATTACCTGGATGTATTTGATGAGCCCAAATCCAGTGCCCTACCTCCTCATAGCGATTGTGATTGTGCTATAAATTTGATTCCTGGTAGTAAGTTTCCTAAGGGTCGACTTTTCAATTTATCTGTGCCAGAACATGCCGCTATGTGGAGTTATATTAAGGAGTCCTTGGAGAAAGGGCATATTCGCCCGTCCTCGTCACCATTGGGAGCAGGGTTCTTTTTTGTGGCCAAGAAGGATGGTTCTCTGAGACCCTGTATAGATTACCGCCTTCTTAATAAAATCACGGTCAAATTTCAGTACCCTTTGCCTCTGCTGTCTGATTTGTTTGCTCGGATTAAGGGGGCTAGTTGGTTCACCAAGATAGATCTTCGAGGGGCGTATAATCTTGTGCGTATAAAACAGGGCGATGAATGGAAAACAGCATTTAATACGCCTGAAGGCCATTTTGAGTACCTGGTGATGCCATTTGGGCTTTCTAATGCCCCTTCTGTGTTTCAGTCCTTTATGCACGACATCTTCCGAGAGTATCTGGATAGATTCATGATTGTATACTTGGATGATATTTTGGTCTTTTCTGATAATTGGGAGTCTCATGTGAAGCAGGTCAGGATGGTATTCCAGGTCCTGCGTGCTAATGCCTTGTTTGTGAAGGGGTCTAAATGTCTCTTCGGAGTTCAGAAGGTTTCCTTTTTGGGCTTCATTTTTTCCTCTTCTACTATCGAAATGGACCCTGTTAAAGTTCAGGACATTTTTGATTGGACTCAACCTACATCTGTGAAGAGTCTTCAGAAATTCCTGGGCTTTGCTAATTTTTACCGTCGCTTCATCGCTAATTTTTCTAGTGTGGTTAAGCCTTTGACTGATTTGACCAAAAAAGGTGCTGATGTGGTGAATTGGTCCTCTGCGGCCGTTGAGGCCTTTCAGGAGCTGAAACGCCGATTTACTTCTGCCCCTGTGTTGCGTCAGCAGGATGTTTCTCTTCCTTTTCAGGTTGAGGTTGACGCTTCTGAGATTGGGGCAGGGGCCATTTTGTCTCAGAGGAATTCTGATGGTTCCTTGATGAAACCATGTGCCTTCTTTTCTCAAAAGTTTTCGCCTGCCGAGCGTAATTATGATGTTGGCAATCGGGAGTTGTTGGCTATGAAATGGGCATTTGAGGAGTGGCGACATTGGCTTGAGGGAGCCAAACATCGCGTGGTGGTCTTGACGGATCACAAGAACTTGACTTATCTCGAATCTGCCAAGTGGTTAAATCCTAGACAGGCTCGATGGTCGCTGTTTTTCTCCTGTTTTGATTTTGTGGTCTCTTACCTTCCGGGCTCTAAGAACGTGAAGGCTGATGCCCTTTCTAGGAGTTTTGTGCCTGATTCTCCGGGAGTCCCTGAGCCGGCTGGTATCCTCAGAGAGGGGGTGATTCTGTCTGCCATCTCCCCTGATTTGCGGCGGGTGCTGCAGGAGTTTCAGGCCGATAGACCTGACCGTTGTCCACCGGAGAGACTGTTTGTTTGTCCCTGATAGATGGACCAGTAGAGTTATTTCTGAGGTTCATTGTTCGGTGTTGGCTGGTCATCCTGGAATTTTTGGAACCAGAGATTTGGTGGCTAGGTCCTTTTGGTTGCCTTCCTTGTCGCGGGATGTGCTGTTGTGATTTTGCTTTTTGCTCCCTCTAGTGGTCATTAGTGATTTGACTCTGGAGCTTCTGTCTTTTCCTATATCCTCACCTGGGCCGTTAGTTCAGGGGCGTTGCTATATAAGCTCCCTGGACCTTCAGTTCAATGCCTGGCATCGTTGAAATCAGAGCTAATCTGTTGTGCTCTTGTCCTATGATCCTGGATCCTGTATTTCAAGCTAAGTCTGCTTCTTTGCTTTTTGCTTTTGTTTTGTTTGGTATTTTTGTCCAGCTTGTTCCAATCTGTATCCTGACCTTTGCTGAAGCTCTAGGGGGCTGGTGTTCTCCCCCCGGACCGTTAGACGGTTCGGGGGTTCTTGAATCTCCAGCGTGGATTTTTATAGGGTTTTTGTTGACCAGATAAGTTATCTTGCTATATTCTGCTATTAGTAAGCTGGCCTCTCTTTGCTGAACCTGGTTCATTTCTGTGTTTGTCATTTCCTCTTACCTCACCGTTATTATTTGTGGGGGGCTTGTATCTTGCTTTGGGGTCCCTTTCTCTGGAGGCAAGAGAGGTCTTTGTTTTCTTCTCCTAGGGGTAGTTAGATTCTCCGGCTGGCGCGAGTCATCTAGCTATCAGTAGGCATGATCCCCGGCTACTTCTAGTGTTGGCGTTAGGAGTAGCTATTTGGTCAACCCAGTTACCACAGCCCTATGAGCTGGATTTTTGAATCTCGCAGACTTACACGTTCCTCTGAGACCCTGTCCACTGGGGTCATAACAGTATGCCAGGCCAGTATTAAATGTTTAATGCATTGCAGAAGTGGGATTATAAGAAAGAAAATTTTGAGTTTTTTTTTCCCTCTCTCATTTTTTTTTTTTTTTTTTTTTTCTTTTCCCCTTTACCTCAGAGTGGCTTAAGCTTGCTGCAGACATGAATGTCCAGACCTTGATTACAAGTGTGGACCAGCTTGCCGCTCGTGTGCAGGGTATACAAGATTATGTTACCAGAAATCCTAGGTCTGAACCCAAGATTCCGATTCCTGAACTGTTTTCAGGAGACCGATTTAAGTTTAGGAATTTCAGGAATAATTGTAAATTGTTTTTGTCCCTGAAACCTTGTTCGTCTGGAGACTCTGCTCAACATGTTAAAATTGTTATTTCATTCTTACGGGGTGACCCTCAAGATTGGGCTTTTTCGTTGGCGCCAGGAGATCCGGCATTGGCTGATATTGATGCGTTTTTTCTGGCGCTCGGTTTACTTTATGAGGAACCCAATCTTGAGATTCAGGCAGAGAAAGCCTTGCTGGCTATGTCTCAGGGCCAGGACGAGGCTGAGGTGTATTGCCAAAAATTTCGGAAATGGTCCGTGCTGACACATTGGAACGAGTGTGCACTGGCCGCTAATTTTAGAAATGGCCTTTCTGAGGCCATTAAGAATGTTATGGTGGGTTTTCCCATTCCCACAGGTCTGAATGATACCATGTCCCTGGCTATTCAAATTGACCGGCGGTTGCGGGAGCGCAAAACCGCAAATTCCCTCATGTTGTTGTCTGAACAGACACCTGATGTGATGCAATGTGATAGAAAAACCGCAAATTCCCTCATGGTGTTGTCTGAACGGACACCTGATTTGATGCAATGTGATAGAATCTTGACTAGAAATGAGAGGAAAATTCATAGACACCGGAATGGCTTGTGCTACTACTGTGGTGATTCTACACATGTTATCTCAGCATGCTCTAAACGTATATCTAAGGTTGTTAGTCCTGTCACCGTTGGTAATTTGCATCCTAAGTTTATTCTGTCTGTAACTTTGATTTGCTCACTGTCATCTTATCCTGTCATGGCGTTTGTAGATTCAGGTGCTGCCCTGAGTCTTATGGATCTCTCATTTGCTAAGCGCTGTGGTTTTATTCTTGAACCATTAGAAAATCCTATCCCTCTTAGGGGTATTGATGCTACGCCATTAGCAGAAAATAAACCGCAGTATTGGACACAGGTTATCATGTGCATGACTCCTGAACACCGCGAGGTGATACGTTTTCTCGTTCTACATAAAATGCATGATTTGGTTGTTTTGGGGCTGCCATGGTTACAGACCCATAATCCAGTCCTTGACTGGAAGGCTATGTCAGTGTCTAGTTGGGGCTGTCGTGGTATTCATGAGGATTCCCTGCCTGTGTCTATTGCTTCTTCTACGCCTTCGGAAGTTCCGGAGTATTTGTCTGATTATCAGGATGTCTTTAGCGAGTCTGTCATGATTCTCAATGGCGAGAGAACATAGCCCAGCATATATGAGAACTAGCTCTTGGAAGATGGAAACTATACTGACCATGAACTAAACCTGCCGCACAACTAGAAGTGGCCGGGTAGCATGCCTACGTTTTTTAACCCTAGATGCCCAGCGCCAGCCGGAGAACTACCTAATCCTAGCAGAGGAAAAGACAGTCCTGGCTCACCTCTAGAGAAATTTTCCCAAAAGGCAGACAGAGGCCCCCACATATATTGGCGGTGATTTAAGATGAAATGACAAACGTAGTATGAAAATAGGTTTAGCAAAATCGAGGTCCGCTTTCTAGATAGCAGGAAGACAGAAAGGACACTTTCATGGTCAGCAGAAAACCCTATCAAAACACCATCCAGAAATTCCTTTAAGACTCTAGCATTAACTCATAACACCAGAGTGGCAATTTCCGATCACAAGAGCTTTCCAGACACAGTAACGAAACAGCAGCTGTGAACAGGAACAAAATGCAAAAACACACAAGGACAAAAGTCCAACTTAGCTGGGAGTTGTCTAGTAGCAGGAACAAGCACAGAAGGCTTCTGATTACATTGTTGACCGGCAAGAAACTGACAGAGGAGCAAGGTTATATAGCGACTCCCACATCCTGATAGGAGCAGGTGAACAGAGGGGATGATGCACACAAGTTCAATTCCACAAGTGGCCACCGGGGGAGCCCAGAATCCAATTTCACAACAGTACCCCCCCCTCAAGGAGGGGGCACCGAACCCTCACCAGAACCACCAGGGCGATCAGGATGAGCCCTATGAAAGGCACGGACAAGATCGGAGGCATGAACATCAGAGGCAGTGACCCAAGAATTATCCTCCTGACCGTATCCCTTCCATTTGACCAGATACTGGAGTCTCCGTCTGGAAACACGAGAGTCTAAGATCTTTTCCACAACGTACTCCAACTCACCCTCAACCAACACCGGAGCAGGAGGCTCAACGGAAGGCACAACCGGTACCTCATACCTGCGCAACAATGACCGATGAAAAACATTATGAATCGAAAAGGATGCAGGGAGGTCCAAACGGAAGGACACAGGGTTAAGAATCTCCAATATCTTGTACGGGCCGATGAACCGAGGCTTAAACTTAGGAGAAGAAACCCTCATAGGGACAAAACGAGAAGACAACCACACCAAGTCCCCAACACAAAGCCGAGGACCAACACGACGACGGCGGTTGGCAAAAAGCTGAGTCTTCTCCTGGGACAACTTCAAATTGTCCACCACCTGCCCCCAAATCTGATGCAACCTCTCCACCACAGCATCCACTCCAGGACAGTCCGAAGATTCCACTTGACCGGAGGAAAATCGAGGATGAAACCCCAAATTACAGAAAAACGGGGACACCAAGGTGGCAGAGCTGGCCCGATTATTGAGGGCGAACTCCGCCAAAGGCAAAAAAGCAACCCAATCATCCTGATCCGCAGACACAAAACACCTCAAATATGTCTCCAAGGTCTGATTAGTCCGCTCGGTCTGGCCATTAGTCTGAGGATGGAAAGCAGACGAAAAAGACAAATCTATGCCCATCCTAGCACAGAATGTCCGCCAAAATCTAGACACGAATTGGGTCCCTCTGTCAGAAACGATATTCTCAGGAATACCATGCAAACGAACAACATTTTGAAAAAACAGAGGAACCAACTCGGAAGAAGAAGGCAACTTAGGCAAGGGAACCAGATGGACCATCTTAGAGAAACGGTCACACACCACCCAGATGACAGACATCTTCTGAGAAACAGGCAGATCCGAAATAAAATCCATCGAGATGTGCGTCCAAGGCCTCTTCGGGATAGGCAAGGGCAACAACAATCCACTAGCCCGAGAACAACAAGGCTTGGCCCGAGCACAAACGTCACAAGACTGCACAAAGCCTCGCACATCTCGTGACAGGGAAGGCCACCAGAAGGACCTTGCCACCAAATCCCTGGTACCAAAGATTCCAGGATGACCTGCCAACGCAGAAGAATGAACCTCAGAGATGACTCTACTGGTCCAATCATCAGGAACAAACAGTCTACCAGGTGGGCAACGATCAGGTCTATCCGCCTGAAACTCCTGCAAGGCCCGCCGCAGGTCTGGAGAAACGGCAGACAATATCACTCCATCTTTAAGGATACCTGTGGGCTCAGAATTACCAGGGGAGTCAGGCTCAAAACTCCTAGAAAGGGCATCCGCCTTAACATTCTTAGAACCCGGTAGGTACGACACCACAAAATTAAACCGAGAGAAAAACAACGACCAGCGCGCCTGTCTAGGATTCAGGCGCCTGGCAGACTCAAGGTAAATTAAATTTTTGTGGTCAGTCAATACCACCACCTGATGTCTGGCCCCCTCAAGCCAGTGACGCCACTCCTCAAAAGCCCACTTCATGGCCAAAAGCTCCCGATTCCCAATATCATAATTCCGCTCGGCGGGCGAAAATTTACGGGAAAAAAAAGCACAAGGTCTCATCACGGAGCAGTCGGAACTTCTCTGCGACAACACCGCCCCAGCTCCGATTTCAGAAGCGTCGACCTCAACCTGAAAAGGAAGAGCAACATCAGGCTGACGCAACACTGGGGCGGAAGAAAAGCGGCGCTTGAGCTCCCGAAAGGCCTCCACAGCATCAGGGGACCAATCAGCAACATCAGCACCCTTCTTAGTCAAATCAGTCAATGGTTTTACAACATCAGAAAAACCAGCAATAAATCGACGATAAAAGTTAGCAAAGCCCAAAAATTTCTGAAGACTCTTAAGAGAAGAGGGTTGCGTCCAATCACCAATAGCCTGAACCTTGACAGGATCCATCTCGATGGAAGAGGGGGAAAAAATGTATCCCAAGAAAGAAATCTTTTGAACCCCAAAAACACACTTAGAACCCTTCACACACAAGGAATTAGACCGCAAAACCTGAAAAACCCTCCTGACCTGCTGGACATGAGAGTCCCAGTCATCCGAAAAAATCAGAATATCATCCAGATACACAATCATAAATTTATCCAAATAATCGCGGAAAATGTCATGCATAAAGGACTGGAAGACTGAAGGGGCATTTGAAAGACCAAAAGGCATCACCAAATACTCAAAATGGCCCTCGGGCGTATTAAATGCGGTTTTCCACTCATCCCCCTGCTTGATTCGCACCAAATTATACGCCCCACGGAGATCAATCTTAGAGAACCACTTGGCCCCCTTTATACGAGCAAACAAATCAGTAAGCAGTGGTAACGGATATTGATATTTAACCGTGATTTTATTCAAAAGTCGATAATCAATACACGGCCTCAAAGAGCCGTCTTTCTTAGACACAAAGAAAAAACCGGCTCCTAAGGGAGATGACGAAGGACGAATATGTCCCTTTTCCAAGGACTCCTTTATATATTCTCGCATAGCAGCGTGTTCAGGCACAGACAGATTAAATAAACGACCCTTAGGGTATTTACTACCCGGAATCAAGTCTATGGCACAATCGCACTCCCGGTGCGGAGGTAGTGAACCAACCTTGGGTTCTTCAAAAACTTCACGAAAGTCAGACAAGAATTCAGGAATCTCAGAGGGAATAGATGATGAAATGGAAACCAAAGGTACGTCCCCATGAGTTCCTTTACATCCCCAGCTTAACACAGACATAGCTCTCCAGTCGAGGACTGGGTTATGAGATTGCAGCCATGGCAATCCCAGCACCAAAACATCATGTAGATTATACAGCACCAGAAAGCGAATAACCTCCTGGTGATCCGGATTAACACGCATAGTCACTTGTGTCCAGTATTGTGGTTTATTACTAGCCAATGGGGTGGAGTCAATCCCTTTCAGAGGTATCGGAGCCTCCAGTGGCTCCAAATCATACCCACAGCGTTTGGCAAAGGACCAATCCATAAGACTCAAAGCAGCGCCAGAGTCGACATAGGCGTCCGCGGTAATAGATGACAAAGAACAAATCAGGGTCACAGATAGAATAAACTTAGACTGTAAAGTGCTAATTGAAACAGACTTGTCAGGCTTCTTAGAACGCTTAAAGCATGCTGATATAACATGAGTTGAATCACCACAATAGAAGCACAACCCATTTTTTCGTCTAAAATTCTGCCGCTCGCTTCTGGACAGAATTCTATCACATTGCATATTTTCTGGCGTTTTCTCAGTAGACACCGCCAAATGGTGCACAGGTTTGCGCTCCCGCAGACGCCTATCGATCTGAATAGCCATCGTCATGGACTCATTCAGACTCGCAGGCACAGGGAACCCCACCATAACATCCTTAATGGCATCAGAGAGACCTTCTCTGAAAATCGCCGCCAGGGCGCACTCATTCCACTGAGTAAGCACAGACCATTTGCGGAATTTTTGGCAGTATATTTCAGCTTCATCTTGCCCCTGAGACAAGGACATCAAGGCCTTTTCCGCCTGAAGCTCTAAATGAGGTTCCTCATAAAGCAACCCCAAGGCCAGAACAAACGCATCCACATTGAGCAACGCAGGATCCCCTGGTGCCAATGCAAAAGCCCAGTCTTGAGGGTCGCCCCGGAGCAAGGAAATTACAATCCTGACCTGCTGTGCAGGGTCTCCGGCAGAGCGAGACTTCAGGGACAAAAACAATTTGCAATTATTTTTAAAATTTTGAAAGTGAGATCTATTCCCCGAGAAGAATTCAGGCAAAGGAATTCTAGGCTCAGACATAGGTGCATGAACAACAAAATCTTGCAAATTTTGTACCTTTGTGGCGAGATTATTCAAACCTGTAGCTACACTCTGAAGATCCATTTGAAACAGGTGAACACAGAGCCATTCAAGGATTAGAAGGAGAGAAAGAGAGGAAGGCTGCAGTATAGGCAGACTAGCAAGTGATTCAATTAAGAGCACACTCAGAACTAGAGGGAAAAAAAAAAAAAAATTGTAGCAGACTTCTTTTTTCTCTCCTTTCTCAGCCAGTAATTTAACCCTTTTTTGGGCCAGTCAAACTGTCATGATTCTCAATGGCGAGAGAACATAGCCCAGCATATATGAGAACTAGCTCTTGGAAGATGGAAACTATACTGACCATGAACTAAACCTGCCGCACAACTAGAAGTGGCCGGGTAGCATGCCTACGTTTTTTAACCCTAGATGCCCAGCGCCAGCCGGAGAACTACCTAATCCTAGCAGAGGAAAAGACAGTCCTGGCTCACCTCTAGAGAAATTTTCCCAAAAGGCAGACAGAGGCCCCCACATATATTGGCGGTGATTTAAGATGAAATGACAAACGTAGTATGAAAATAGGTTTAGCAAAATCGAGGTCCGCTTTCTAGATAGCAGGAAGACAGAAAGGACACTTTCATGGTCAGCAGAAAACCCTATCAAAACACCATCCAGAAATTCCTTTAAGACTCTAGCATTAACTCATAACACCAGAGTGGCAATTTCCGATCACAAGAGCTTTCCAGACACAGTAACGAAACAGCAGCTGTGAACAGGAACAAAATGCAAAAACACACAAGGACAAAAGTCCAACTTAGCTGGGAGTTGTCTAGTAGCAGGAACAAGCACAGAAGGCTTCTGATTACATTGTTGACCAGCAAGAAACTGACAGAGGAGCAAGGTTATATAGCGACTCCCACATCCTGATAGGAGCAGGTGAACAGAGGGGATGATGCACACAAGTTCAATTCCACAAGTGGCCACCGGGGGAGCCCAGAATCCAATTTCACAACACGAGTCCAGGTCCAGTGCATTGCCTCCTCATAGGGAATGTGACTGTGCAATAGATTTGATTCCAGGCAGTCAATTTCCTAAGGGAAGACTGTTTAATCTGTCGATACCTGAACATACCGCTATGCGTTCATATATCAAGGAGTCTCTGGAGAAAGGACACATCCGTCCGTCTTCTTCCCCTCTTGGTGCGGTTCTTTTTTGTGGCTAAAAAGGACGGATCTTTGAGGCCTTGTATTGACTATCGGCTTTTAAATAAGATCACTGTCAAATTTCAGTATCCTTTGCCGCTGTTGTCTGACTTGTTTGCCCGGATTAAAGGTGCCAAGTGGTTTACCAAGATAGACCTTCGTGGTGCGTACAACCTTGTGCGCATTAAGCAAGGGGATGAATGGAAAACCGCATTCAATACGCCCGAAGGTCATTTTGAGTACTTGGTGATGCCTTTTGGGCTCTCTAATGCCCCTTCAGTTTTTCAGTCCTTTATGCATGACATTTTCCGGAACTATCTGGATAAATTTTTGATCGTTTATCTGGATGATATTCTGGTTTTTTCTGATAATTGGGACTCGCATGTGGAGCAGGTCAGGATGGTCTTTAAAATTTTGCGTGAAAATTCTTTGTTTGTCAAGGGCTCAAAGTGTCTTTTTGGTGTACAGAAGGTTCCCTTTTTGGGGTTCATTTTTTCCCCTTCTGCTGTGGAGATGGACCCAGTCAAGGTCCGAGCTATTCTTGATTGGACTCAGCCCTCGTCAGTTAAGAGTCTTCAGAAGTTCTTGGGTTTCGCTAACTTCTACCGTCGTTTTATCGCTAACTTTTCTAGCATTGTGAAACCTTTGACGGATATGACCAAGAAGGGCTCCGATGTGGTTAATTGGGCTCCTGCTGCCGTGGAGGCTTTCCAGGAGTTGAAACGTCGGTTTACTTCGGCGCCTGTTTTGTGCCAGCCTGATGTCTCGCTTCCCTTTCAGGTTGAGGTGGATGCTTCAGAGATTGGAGCAGGGGCCGTTTTGTCGCAGAGAGGCCCTGGTTGCTCTGTTATGAGACCTTGCGCCTTTTTCTCTAGGAAGTTTTCGCCTGCGGAGCGAAATTATGATGTGGGCAATCGGGAGTTGTTGGCCATGAAATGGGCATTTGAGGAGTGGCGTCATTGGCTCGAGGGTGCTAAGCATCGTGTGGTGGTCTTGACTGATCACAAAAATCTGATGTATCTCGAGTCTGCTAAACGCCTGAATCCTAGACAGGCCCGCTGGTCATTGTTTTTCTCCCGTTTTGACTTTGTTGTCTCGTATTTACCAGGTTCAAAAAATGTGAAGGCCGATGCTCTTTCCAGGAGCTTTGTGCCTGATGCTCCTGGAGTCGCTGAACCTGTTGGTATTCTTAAGGATGGTATTATCTTGTCAGCTATTTCTCCTGATCTGCGACGTGTGTTGCAGAGATTTCAGGCTGATAGGCCTGATTCTTGTCCACCTGACAGACTGTTTGTGCCTGATAAGTGGACCAGCAGAGTCATTTCCGAGGTTCATTCCTCGGTGTTGGCAGGTCACCCAGGAATTTTTGGCACCAGAGATCTGGTGGCCAGATCCTTTTGGTGGCCTTCCTTGTCTAGGGATGTGCGGTCATTTGTACAGTCCTGTGGGACTTGTGCTCGAGCTAAGCCTTGCTGTTCTCGTGCCAGCGGGTTGCTCTTGCCCTTGCCTGTCCCTAAGAGACCTTGGACACATATCTCCATGGATTTCATTTCTGATCTTCCGGTGTCTCAAGGCATGTCTGTTATCTGGGTGATATGTGATCGCTTCTCCAAGATGGTCCATTTGGTTCCTTTGCCTAAGCTGCCTTCCTCTTCCGATCTGGTTCCTGTGTTTTTCCAGAACGTGGTTCGTTTGCACGGCATCCCTGAGAATATTGTGTCAGACAGAGGATCCCAGTTCGTTTCCAGATTCTGGCGATCCTTTTGTAGTAGGATGGGCATTGACTTGTCGTTTTCGTCTGCTTTCCATCCTCAGACTAATGGACAGACGGAGCGAACTAATCAGACTTTGGAGGCTTATTTGAGGTGTTTTGTCTCTGCTGATCAGGACGATTGGGTGACCTTCTTGCCGTTGGCTGAGTTTGCCCTTAATAATCGGGCTAGTTCTGCCACCTTGGTTTCGCCGTTTTTCTGCAACTCTGGTTTCCACCCTCGTTTTTCTTCGGGTCATGTGGAACCTTCTGACTGCCCTGGGGTGGATTCTGTGGTGGATAGGTTGCAGCGGATCTGGAATCTTGTGGTGGACAACTTGAAGTTGTCACAGGAGAGGGCTCAGCGCTTTGCCAACCGCCGCCGCGGTGTGGGTCCCCGACTACGTGTTGGGGATTTGGTGTGGCTTTCTTCCCGCTTTGTTCCTCTCCCAAATTTAAACCTCGTTTTATTGGTCCTTACAAGATATTGGAAATCCTTAATCCTGTATCCTTTCGCCTGGATCTTCCTGTGTCGTTTGCTATCCACAACGTGTTTCATAGGTCCTTGTTGCGGCGGTACGTTGTGTCTGTGGTTCCTTCTGCTGAGCCTCCTGCTCCGGTGTTGGTTGAGGGCGAGTTGGAGTACGTGGTGGAGAAGATCTTGGATTCTTGTCTCTCCAGGCGGAGGCTTCAGTACCTGGTCAAGTGGAAGGGCTATGGTCAGGAAGATAATTCCTGGGTGGTCGCCTCTGATGTTCATGCGGCCGATTTAGTTCGTGCCTTTCACGCCGCTCGTCCTGATCGCCCTGGTGTTCGTGGTGAGGGTTCGGTGACCCCTCACTAAGGGGGGGGTACTGTTGTGATTTTGCTTTTTGCTCCCTCTAGTGGTCATTAGTGATTTGACTCTGGAGCTTCTGTCTTTTCCTATATCCTCACCTGGGCCGTTAGTTCAGGGGCGTTGCTATATAAGCTCCCTGGACCTTCAGTTCAATGCCTGGCATCGTTGAAATCAGAGCTAATCTGTTGTGCTCTTGTCCTATGATCCTGGTTCCTGTATTTCAAGCTAAGTCTGCTTCTTTGCTTTTTGCTTTTGTTTTGTTTGGTATTTTTGTCCAGCTTGTTCCAATCTGTATCCTGACCTTTGCTGAAGCTCTAGGGGGCTGGTGTTCTCCCCCCGGACCGTTAGACGGTTCGGGGGTTCTTGAATCTCCAGCGTGGATTTTTATAGGGTTTTTGTTGACCAGATAAGTTATCTTGCTATATTCTGCTATTAGTAAGCTGGCCTCTCTTTGCTGAACCTGGTTCATTTCTGTGTTTGTCATTTCCTCTTACCTCACCGTTATTATTTGTGGGGGGCTTGTATCTTGCTTTGGGGTCCCTTTCTCTGGAGGCAAGAGAGGTCTTTGTTTTCTTCTCCTAGGGGTAGTTAGATTCTCCGGCTGGCGCGAGTCATCTAGCTATCAGTAGGCATGATCCCCGGCTACTTCTAGTGTTGGCGTTAGGAGTAGCTATTTGGTCAACCCAGTTACCACAGCCCTATGAGCTGGATTTTTTAATCTCGCAGACTTACACGTTCCTCTGAGACCCTGTCCACTGGGGTCATAACAATGTGCGTTCTTTTGTGCAGTCCTGTGGGACTTGTGTTCGGGCCAAGCCTTGCTGTTCTCGTGCCAGTGGGTTGCTTTTGCCTTTGCCTGTCGCGAAGAGGCCCTGGACGCATATTTCCATGGATTTTATTTCGGATCTTCAGGTCTCTCAGAGGATGTCTGTCATCTGGGTGGTTTGTGATTGCTTTTCTAAGATGGTCCATGGTTCGTTTGCATGGCATTCCTGAGAATATTGTGTCCGACAGAGGTTCCCAGTTTTTTTCTAGGTTTTGGCGGGCCTTTTGTGCTAGGCTGGGCATTGATTTGTCTTTTTCTTCCTCATTTCATCCTCAGACAAATGGCCAAACCGAGCGAACTAATCAGACTTTGGAAACTTATTTGAGATGCTTTGTGTCTGCTGATCAGGATGATTGGGTGGCTTTCTTCCCATTGGCTGAGTTTGCCCTTAATAATCGGGCTAGTTCTGCTACCTTGGTTTCACCCTTCTTTTATAATTTTGGTTTTCATCCTCGTTTTTCTTCAGGGCAGGTTGAGCCTTCTGATTGTCCTGGTGTGGATTCTGTGGTTGACAGGTTGCAGCAAATTTGGGCTCATGTGGTGGACAATATGGTGTTGTCTCAGGAGGAGGCTCAGCGTTTTGCTAACAGTCGTCGGTGTGTTGGTTCCCGGCTTCGGGTTGGGGATTTGGTCTGGTTGTCTTCCCGTCATGTTCCTATGAAGGTTTCTTCCCCTAAGTTCAAGCCTCGTTTTATTGGTCCTTATAGGATTTCTGAGATTATCAATCCAGTGTCTTTTCGTTTGGCCCTTCCAGCCTCTTTTTCCATGCACAATGTTTTCCATAGATCTTTGTTGTGGAAATATGTGGTGCCCGTTGTGCCCTCTGTTGATCCTCCTGCCCCGGTGTTGGTTGATGGGGTGTTGGAGTATGTGGTTGAGAAGATTTTGGATTCTCGTTTTTCGAGGCGGAAGCTTCAGTATCTTGTCAAGTGGAAGGGTTATGGCCAGGAGGATAATTCTTGCGTTTTTGCCTCCGATGTTCATGCTGACGATTTGGTCCGTGCTTTTCATTTGGCTCGTCCTGATTGGCCTGGGGGCTCTGGTGAGGGTTTGGTGACCCCTCCTCAAGGGGGGGGTACTGTTGTGAATTCTGCTCTTGGGCTCCCTCCGGTGGTTATAAGTGGTACTGCTGCTGTCTTTGGATCGCAGTATTCATCAGGTGTGTCCACTTATTACCAATTCTGACTGGGCTATTTAGTCTGGTTGAATCCTTTAGTCAGTGCCAGTTGTCCATTGTTTTTGGAGTATTCACATCTCTGCCTGGTTTCTCCTGCTATGCTGTCCAAATCAACAAAGATAAGTTCTGGCTTTGTTTTTGCAGTCCACATGCTGTGGGCCTTATAGTTCTGTGCATTTCCATGTTTTTTCTTGTCCGGCTTTGTCTGTGTAAGGATTTATTCAGCCAAGCTGGAATCTCTGGAGATGCAGAAATACCCCCATATCTTTAGTTAGATGTGGAGATTTTGTATTTTCTGTGGTGGATATTTTCTAGTGTTTTAATACTGACCGCATAGTACTCTGTCCTGTCCTTTTCTATTTAGCTAGAGTGGCCTCCTTTGCTAAATCCTGTTTTCAGTCTGCGTATGTTATTTCCCTCTCCTCTCACAGTCAATATTCGTGGGGGCTGTCTATCCTTTGGGGATTTTCTCTGAGGCAAGATAGTTTTCCCGTTTCTATCTTTAGGGGTATTTAGTCCTCCGGCTGTGTCGAGGTGTCTAGGCCATTTTAGGTACATCCCACGGCTACTTCTAGTTGCGGTGTTAAGTTCAGGGGCTGCGGTCAGTACAGGTACCACCTTCTCCAGAGTACGTCTCATGCTGCTCCTGGGTTACCAGATCATAACAGGTACCTTTAGTCACACTAAATGGGTGATGAAGCAATTCCTTCAATTCAGCCACCTGTGGCCATTGACCTTCATGTAGTGTTACCTGAGATTTGGTCATATCTACAAGGAAGGGTTTCACCTCAAGCAATTGCTCAGTCATTAAATAGGTGCTGCCCAACCGAGTGGCTTGAACCACAATTGCTCCTTGTTCAGCATGTCTCTTCAAGATGGAATCAATTTTAGGGGTTCTGGTAGCAATTGCCAAATTCCTCACTTTGCTAATCAGAGTTCCAGCATGTCCCTCTTGCAGCTATCTCTTATTGCCAGGTGCAGCGTGTGCACAACACAGAGCATGTGATGAATAGGAAAGAGGTGTGAAGCAGCTTCAACAAGATCATCTAATTGTAAAGAATTATTTTGCTGTTCTTCTGTAGTAATATCTGTTTGTTCCTCCATTATGGGAACAGGACTGTGGCCTTCCATCTCCAACATACTGAATGAAATGTTCTTCTAGCTGCTGGTCACCTTCATTATTCTCATTCATCAGTTTAATTGTACTTATCATGTTTGAAGCGTTATCAGTTACAATAGCAAGAACCTGTTCTTTTGTGAGTTCGTAATCTTGCACAACTTTTTCCCACTAAGGTCTGGAGAAACTGGTTGCTGTTATGAGCTATAGTATCTTTTACTGTCAGCGTCTCAGTAACAATTTTTTTGTTGCCACAAATATCGAATGTGGATAGCAAAATAGTTCACTCTGTGACATGTGCAAGCATCCATTTTAGGAAACACAAAGCATCTCTTGAGAGTTTTTTTAAGATCTTCCTTTTGGTTAACGGCTCCTTCAATCACTAATTTTCTAATACTTTCTCTTTCCAGAGATTTGCAAATTGCCTCTTTAGCGAAAAAGAGGACTTGAACTCTATAGCGCCACCTGTTGGAAGTAGTGATCCTACAAGTCAGAATCAACCCTTTATCGAGTCTTGCAATATGACGTAGGATATAAGCCAAATCAGTATCTCAATTTGCAGACACTGTGTTTCGGGCTGTTGGCCCTCGTCAGTGCAAGCATGAGAACTGATTTGGCTAGGTGAGAGGCTCTGGACTAAGGTCTAAGGGGTAAGGTTTCTCCTTGTGGAGAGTAACATACCAGCTCTGGCTTGTCAAGGTAAGGAGGCTTATTCGCTGTGCAATGCTCCTCTGGAAAAGGAACAGAGAAACACCAAGTTTGCGGGCCATTTCTCCAATAAGAGCTGTAAAAGCTGTTTGTGCAAATAATCATAATGGTACACTGTCCTTCACAACAACCTTGATGAGCTGTCTTTTAAACACATCTGCTGTCATTGTTACAGTAACTTTGTCACTTACAAAATATCTTGTAACTGATGTTTGAGACGCTCTTTCCTCTTCCTTTGCCTGGCAGGAAGTGCTGGTCTCTGGTTTCTTGGTGCTGCTGTGATCTTTTTCAATCACAGCCTCGTAAACTTCTGGGTGGCAGCGTTGTACTTGTATATTTAGATTGGATGCTCTTAAAGGAATATTTTTATCACTGCCGGAGTATGCAGTGATTTTGCCATCACAGTATGTTTTCATCTAGGTCACTTATACACTGACACACAAAATGTTTTTTTTATCTTGAATCACTGTGAAATTCTCAAATGCAGCTGACTTCAGAAGATGCTCCTTAGACATTTTGTAATGATGTAAATTCGTTCTAAAAATTAATTTTGTCCTGTAAAAAAATAAGATATATTGAAATTCTAGCAAGAATAGGGAATCATGCACTGTATAGTTTAGGATAGAAATAAAACAATCTTTGCATAAATCAATAGGACACATAAGTATAAAGTTTGTAAAATATGTTGTTAGATAGCTTTACTCTGAACTTTCAATGTCCGGTTTGTCTCAGGGTACAGCTCTCTAAATGCTTCACATCATATTTTCCCTTCCCTCATGACAGCACACCTGAGAGAGGGGATCCACCCTGTCAGGACAGGAACCCTACTGAAAAATAAAAGGGCAGTACCTCTCCCTCGTTTCAGTTGGGTTTCCTGTCCTGACACAAACCCTCGTGCTGAAGACGGCAGTCACAAGTCTACTTACCCACTCCTGTCCTGGCGTGGAAGAACAGGCAGGGCCTGTACGCTGGTCTTCGGGTGATGGAGGCGCTGTCCACAGGTCCCGTGGCCTCAGCATCCGAGCGGATGTGGGTGCAGCACGGTCAGGAGTCCAGGGCTCTTCCGTGGCTGCCGCGCCACCCTCCCCCTTTGCCGGTGTCCACGAGCTCCAGGAGGGGCGGCCACTTCCAGGTCATGCACGTCTAACGTCACGCGCAAGGCACGCTGGGAATGGGTGTGTCCGCGTGACATCGGGTGGGCATCGGATCCAAGATGGAGGCCCCCATGGAGAAAACGCCATCTGGCTAAAACTATCCTGGCGGCATGTTGGGGGGAGGGACAATCGATGGGCATCGGAGGAGGTGAGGAGTGCAGTGGATCCCTCATAAAGAGGGATGACCACAGAAGACACAGGCATCATGGAAGTGGGGCATCAAGAGCAACTGCAGCATGAGCTCTCACCAGATGCCTTGCCAAGCCACCAGCATACCAGGAGAAGTAGCAGCTTGAGTGGTAGGAGTGGCAGTCGTCCTGACCGGCAAGACTCCTCAATGTCCAGAAGGGACAATGTAGGTGCATCTGATCAGCTTCCGAAACCGGTACCCTAGACTGACAGCAGTGGTGAGTGATCTATGTGAATGTCACCCTTATGGTAACAGGGTCTATTTTTCTGCTTGATCACTAGGGGTTGAGGAAGTCTAGCTGTAAAACAAAGCAGAGAATGTGCCCTTTGCAAAAACCCGCTGGCAGTTCAGTGGCATAAAGATCTCTGTGCTGACTTTATCAATAAGACCATACGGGAATAAACTCCTGATTTCACTACTAGCTTTAGGGCTATAATACAGGCGGAAGTAAAAGGCTCCTTAAAGGAAGCCCTTAAAAAAGCTGAAAAAAGAAGCCGCAAGGTGCCTACTGATTCAGAGGCCTCTCTAGGGCAGGAAGGTTGGGAAAGATCCTGTCTCTCTCTGCCTCCTCCTCTCCCCAGGCCTCGGACAGTGATATAGCGGGCCGACCATGTTTCCCAACTGAGGATGTAGAGAGACTTGTCAAAGCAGTCAGGTCTACAATGGGCCTTAAGGAGATAAAAACACCTAGGTCATTAGAGGATGTTATGTTCTGAGGTGTGGAGGAAAAAAGGAAATGCACGTTCCCTGTCAATGCGAAAATAAAGGCATTAATTGATAAGGAATGGAAAAAGCCAGAGAGGTGGGGTACTTTACCTTCTTCATCAGAGGCGGTACCCATTTGAGGAGAAAGACTCCGAAGCTTGGGAAAAAAATCCCTAAAATTGGCTAGGTCTTCAAAAAAAATTATCCCTACCATTAGAGGACTCAGGCGTACTAAATGACCTGCTTGATAAAAAGGCAGATGGCTTTTTAAGACACATCTGGGAAGTGACAGCAGGGGGATTAAAACCAGCAATAGCTGGGATATGTACTGCCCATGCTCTCATGATCTGGCTACAGTAGATAGAAGATCAGCTGAGGGATAAAGTGCCAAGAGATGATATCCTAACAAATATGACCTTAGTGAATGGAGCAGCAGTTTCTTAGCAGATTCCTCAGCGGAATCTGCAAGATTAGCAGCCAGAGCAGCGGACTTGTCCAATGCGGCAAGGCGAACCCTGTGGATTAAAGGGTGTCCGGGGCATTTACCTTCCAAACATAGACTGTGTTCCATCCCGTGTGATGGTCAATTCCTTTTTGGTAAAAAATTTTACAATGACACCCCGAAGCAAGTCCCAGGAGGAACAACTGGCTCTGGAGACTGAGGTCTTGGGACTAGTACAGAAACAAGTTCTACAGGAAGTCCCGACTTAGGAGGAAGGAAGTGGATTTTACTCCCCCCTCTTTTTGATACAAAAACCAGATGGTTCTTGGAGAATCATAGTCAACGTGAAGAAGCTCAATCAGTGGGTAGAGAATTGCTCCTTCAAGATGGAGTCAATCAACACTGCAATAAAAATCTTGTTCCAGCACTGCTTCATGGTAGTGATAAACTTAAAAGATGCCTATTATCATATACCAATCTATTGGGAGTATCCGAAGTACCTGAGGGTAGCGCTCTATGTCCAAGGTCAGGTCAAACATTATCAGTATACAGCCCTTCCATTCGGCCTGCCTACAGCTCTCAGGGTCTTCACCAAAGTGATGGCCAAAGTAATGTCATACCTTCGATTCTAGGACATAGTGATCGTCCCATGCCTGGACAATCTCCTTGTGGTAAGGAGGTCGTAGGCCCACTGCACACATCAAGTAAGACAAGTGACATCAATTATAATAGAGTTAGAATGGATAGTAAATAAGTCAAGATTAGCACCAGAAAAGGTGCAATCCTTCCTAGGGTTAATACTGGATTCCGGGCAACAGCTCTGCCTCCTGCCAGAGAGCAAAATAATCAAGATAAGGGGCCTGGCTTGTACAGCAATACATCAGCCAGCAATGACACTGAGGAACGCAATGTCCCTACTAGGTTCGTTAACATGCCTACCAGCTGTAGGGTGGGCACAGTTTCACCTAAGACAGCTGCAGTGGGAAGTTCTGTCAGCACAAAAATCATTGAAAGGGCATTTAGAAGGAAAACCTTTCCTTGGCCGTAAGAGATTCCCTAATCTGGTGGACTGGAAAGGAGCATCTGATATCGGGGGTCCTGTGGCAAAAAACAGTCGAGGACATTATCACAACCGACGCAAGTGGTACAGGTTGGGGAGCACACCTGAGATCCCACTCAGTACAAGGAACCTGGTCCTCGCTAGAAAGGAATCACGGTTCGACTGTGAAAGAACTGTGGGCAGTGGAAAAGGCCTTGAGACATTTTCTCCCTTTGCTTCGGGGCTGCCATACTCGAGTCATGATGGACAATCAAGCAATGGTAGCTTATATCAACCACCTGGGGGCGAGATCCCGGGGCCTCATGGAGGTATCAGATCTACTATTCCAGTTAGCAGAACAACACCTGTTATCTCTCACGGCACTACATATAAGGGGCGTTGAAAATATACAAGCAGACTTCCTGAGTCGCAGAGACTTGAGATGGGGAATGGTCCTTAAACCCTCAGGTTTTCCAACAAATAGTGCAAGCTTGGGGCAAACCAGAGATAGCCCTGTTTGCCACCTCACACAACAGGTAAGTGAGAAAGTTCTGCTCCCTAAATCCAAGGGAACATCCATTTGCAGTAGATGCCTTACAAATAGCCTGGAAGTTCTCCCTGGCCTACATGTCCCCCCCCCCCCTGGTCGCAATGATTCCAACAGTAGTCCAGAAGATCAGTGAGTAAGCAAAAGTAAATCTCATAGCTCCGTTTTGGCCGATGAGGCCATGGTTCTCCCCTCTAAGGCAGATGTCAATTACAGATCCATGGATTTTGCCAGATGTTCTGGAGCTGCTTACCCAGGGACCAGTGGACCACTCCCAAGGGCTTCCATCTGGTAGCCTGGAATTTGAGAGGGCAATACTGAGTCGCCAGGGATTCTCACCAGGCTTAGTCTCCACCCTGATGAAGAGTAGGAAACCTTTCACATCCAGAATCTACGGTAGAACATGGAAAAAGTTCCTAGACTTCCTGAGGGAACGTTTAGGGGATGTAGCTCCAGTGGGACCTATCCTAGAATTTCTACGGGTGGGGTTGCAACTCGGGTTAGCAACTAGAACCCTCAAGGTTCAAGTTTCAGCCTTGGAGGCCCTATATAACTGCAACCTAGCATCCAATAGTTGGTTGTCCCAGTTCATAAAGTCTTGTAGTAGGTCTAGGCTGTCATTATCCCGAAGATCCATATCTGGGACCTGAATCTAGTCTTGAAGGCTTTAACCAGAGACCCCTTTGAGCCATTGCAGGAGTTATCACCAAAGTTACTCATACTTAAAACAGTATTGTTGGTAGCCTTAACATCGGCCCGTAGGGTGAGTGACTTACAGGCCCTGTCTATATTCCCTCCATATACTCAAATTTTTGAAGACAGAGTAGTTCTAAGACCAGATCTGGTCTATCTCCTCAAGGTAGTCCTTAAGTTCCATAGGAGTCAGGAGATCACCTTACCATCATTCTGCAATAATCCTAGGAACCTAGGGGAGCAAAAGTTCCATACGATAGATAGATTTATTGCAAGTTTAGGTATGCTTTAAGAAGTACTTAAGAAGTAATTCTGCTTTCCTGTTCACTCCAGAAATTCTGAGATGAATGTAGGCTTTCCTTCCCTGTGTGTTTATTTTTTTCCCTTATCTGTAGAGGAGGAGCTTCACTACTTATGAACATAAACTGCAGCACAGATTCATCTCAGCTAAAAGTGTAGACCTTAGATCAGGAATGGGACATTTCATAACTTTTCCAAATTCTTATGAAAAAAATATTCCCCACAAACCTGTATTGAACTACTTACCCAATTTATTATATATTTTAGGAGTGAGTCGGTCCATTTTATACCGATTCCAACTCCAACTCCGACTCCACAAAAACGGGCTCCGACTCCATGAATCCGACTTCACAGCCCTGCATACAACGTCCACAGGCTAAGGGAGATCTTGGCCTTCTCTTCCCCCTGTCAAGCGGGCCGTGGCCGAAACCTCTCTGAGAGATGTCCGACAGCCAGCCTGTGCATCATTGGCAGTAACGCAGCATTCCTGATGTGACGCAGCTTGCCTCCATGGTGGGCTCTCGGCATTACCAGCTCCCCCCGTTTTTCTAACGGGTGTAGAGCCAGCACCGGTAAATGCACGGTGGAATGTGTTCATGGCCTAGGCCTCTGGGCTAATGCTGGTCTCATGCCATTGTGCTGAAGCTGGGCCTAGAGCCTCATGTGCTAAGGTTTGATTTCACATATATGCAGCTAGGCCTAGGAACTCTAGGCTATTTTAAGGCCATATGTCCAGGCTAAATCTCACGATTTGACTTCAGTTAGTTGCATGTCATGTCTGCACAGGGCCTTATGATCGGGCTTCAGAGTGACTTGTGAAGCACGTTTCCCATTTTTTGGTTTAATAAACAAGTGCTTCACTGTTCTTTGAAACTTCACTATTCCAGCCATAGCAGAACACATGGTGTTAATGCAGCACATTGTCTTCATGAAGACTGCCCTCCAGCTGCAGCTCATTAATTAGCTCTTTCAGTTGGGGCCAGTCTGACAATTGAGATGTATTATTCAGAGTGGAGGATTATCCTGAATTCTGATATATTGCTCTCTTGGATGTAACTGTGGGCCTGGACTCTTGTTTCGCACCGTCAAGAATGGCCATAGTCTGTCTGTGCATCATATTGCATCATAGTGCACCATAATGCATCATAATGCCTCTGTGCTTCATATTGCTTCATATTGCTTCATAGTGCCTTTGTCCTTCATAGTGTCTTTGTGCATCAATTTGCACCTTAGTGCCTCTGCATCATATTGCATCATAGTGTCTCTGTGCATCATTTTGCATCATAATGTGTTATGAACTGGTGGTTTAGAAGCGACATGCGACGAGCTCTGAGCAGGTGGTAACTATACTGACCACAGTTCCTGAGCTTAACACAACACTAGAAGTAGCCGTGGGATGTTCCTGTCACTCCCTAGACACCTCGTCACAGCCGGAGAACTAACTACCCCTAAAGGTAGAAACAGGAAAGCTATCTTGCCTCAGAGAAAATCCCCAAAGGATAGGCAGCCCCCCACAAATATTGACTGTGAGTGGAGAGGGAAATGATATACGTAGAATGAAACCAAGATGTAGCAAAGGAGGCCACTTCTAGCTAGATAGATAGTACAGGACAGAATACTGTGCGGTCAGTAATAAAAACTAGAAAAATCCACCACAGAGATTACAAAAATCTCCACACCTGACTAAAGGTGTGGAGGGCAAATCTGCTGCCCAGAGCTTCCAGCTTAACTGAATAAATCCATACTGATAAGCTGGACTAGAAAGAAAAACATAGAATGTGCTGAACGATTAAGTCCACAACAAGTGGACTGCAAAAGAACAAAGCAAGGACTTATCTTTGCTGAACTGGTCAGAATATCAGGGAAATCCAAAAAGAGATGTGACTCCAAACAGGAACCATTGACAACTGGCACTGGCTGAAGGATAAGGCCAGACTAAAATAGCCGAGCCAGAAAGACAATCAGTGGAAGCAGCTGCTGATGCTAAATCCAAGGAGCAGCCATTCCACTTAAAACCACCGGAAGGAGCCCAAGAGCAGAACTCACAAAAGTGCCACTTACAACCACCGGAGGGAGCCCAAGAGCGGAATTCACAACAGTACCCCCCCTTGAGGAGGGGTCACCGAACCCTCACCAGAGCCCCCAGGCCGATCAGGACGAGCCAAGTGAAAAGCACGAACCAAATCGGCAGCATGGACATCAGAGGCAACAACCCAAGAATTATCCTCCTGGCCATAACCCTTCCACTTGACAAGATACTGAAGACTCCGCCTCGAAAAACGAGAATCCCAAATTTTCTCAACCACATATTCCAACTCCCCCTCAACCAACACCGGGGCAGGAGGATCAACAGAGGGAACAACGGGTACCACATATCTCCGCAATAAAGATCTATGGAAAACATTATGGATGGCAAAAGAGGCTGGAAGGGCCAAACGAAAAGATACCGGATTGATAATCTCAGAAATCTTATACGGACCAATAAACCGAGGCTTGAACTTAGGGGGAGAAACCTTCATAGGAACATGACGAGAAGGTAACCAGACTAAATCCCCCACCCGAAGCCGGGGACCAACACACCGATGGCGGTTAGCAAAACGTTGAGCCTTTTCCTGAGACAACGTCAAATTGTCTACCACATGAGTCCAAATCTCCTGTAACCTGTCCATCACAGAATCCACACCAGGACAATCAGAAGGCTCAACCTGCCCCGAAGAAAAACGAGGATGGAAACCAAAATTACAAAAGAAAGGCGAAACCAAAGTAGCCGAACTAGCCCGATTATTAAGGGCAAACTCGGCCAACGGCAAGAAAGCCACCCAATCATCCTGATCAGCAGACACAAAGCATCTCAAATAGGTTTCCAAGGTTTGATTAGTTCGCTCAGTTTGGCCATTTGTCTGAGGATGGAACGCCGAAGAAAAAGACAAATCAATGCCCATCCTTGCACAAAAGGCCTGCCAAAACCTAGAAACAAACTAGGAACCTCTGTCAGACACAATATTCTCCGGAATGCCATGCAAACGAACCACATGCTGAAAAAACAATGGAAGCAAATCAGAGGAGGAAGGCAATTTAGGCAAAGGTACCAAATGGACCATTTTAGAGAACCGGTTACAAACCACCCATATAACAGACATCTTCTGGGAAACAGGAAGATCCGAAATAAAATCCATGGAAATATGCATCCAGGGCCTCTCAGGGACCGGCAAAGGCAAAAGCAACCCACTAGCGCGGGAACAGCAAGGCTTGGCCCGGGCACAAGTCCCACAGGACTGCACAAAAGAACGCACATCCCGCAACAAGGAAGGCCACCAAAAGGTCCTAAAAACCAAATCTCTGGTACCAAAAATTCCAGGATGACCGGCCAACACCGAACAATGAACCTCAGAAATTACCTTACTTGTCCATCTATCAGGAACAAACAGCTTCCCCATTGGACAGCGGTCAGGTTTATCAGCCTGAAATTCCTGAAGCACCCGCCGTAAATCAGGGGAGATGGCAGAAAGAATCACCCCTTCCTTAAGAATGCCAACCGGCTCAAGGACTCCAGGAGAATCAGGCAAAAAACTCCTAGAGAGGGCATCAGCCCTAACATTCTTAGATCCCGGAAGATACGAGACCACAAAATCGAAACGGGAGAAAAACAGGGACCATCGAGCCTGTCTAGGGTTCAGCCGCTTGGCCGACTCGAGGTAAATCAGATTCTAATGATCGGTCAAGACCACAACGCGGTGCTTGGCTCCCTCAAGCCAATGTCGTCACTCCTCAAATGCCCATTTCATAGCCAACAATTCCCGATTGCCGACATCATAATTGCGTTCCGCAGGTGAAAACTTTCGGGAAAAGAAGGCACACGGTTTCATCAAGGAATCATCAGAATTCCTCTGAGACAAAACGGCCCCTGCCCCAATCTCAGAAGCGTCAACCTCAACCTGAAAAGGAAGAGAAACATCCGGCTGACGCAACACATGGGCAGAAGTAAATCGGCGTTTAAGCTCCTGAAAAGCCTCAACAGCCGCAGAGGACCAATTAGTCACATCAGCGCCCTTCTTCGTCAAATCGGTCAGGGGCTTAACCACACTGGAAAAGTTGCCAATGAAACGGCGATAAAAATTATCAAAGCCCAAAAATTTCTGAAGGCTCTTCACAGATGTGGGTTGAATCCAGTCATGAATGGCTTGGACCTTAACAGGATCCATTTCTATAGACGAGGGAGAAAAAATAAAACCTAAAAAAGAGACCTTCTGAACTCCAAATAGGCACTTAGACCCCTTCACAAATAAAGCATTATCACGAAGGATCTGGAATACCATCCTGACCTGCTTCACATGAGACTCCCAATCATCGGAAAAAATCAAAATATCATCCAAATACACAATCAAGAATTTATCAAGATAATTGCGGAAAATATCATGCATGAAGGACTGAAATACAGAAGGAGCATTAGAAAGCCCGAAAGGCATCACAAGGTATTCAAAATGGCCTTCGGGCGTATTAAATGCAGTTTTCCATTCGTCACCCTGTTTAATACGAACAAGATTATATGCCCCTCGAAGGTCAATCTTAGTAAACCAACTAGCCCCCTTAATCCGAGCAAACAAATCAGAAAGCAAAGGTAAAGGGTATTGGAATTTGACCATGATCTTATTAAGAAAGCGATAATCAATACAGGGTCTCAAGGAGCCATCCTTCTTGGCAACAAAAAAGAATCCCACTCCCAATGGTGACAAAGACAGCCAAATATGCCCCTTCTCCAAAGACTCCTTAACATAACTCTGCATGGCAGCATGCTCTGGCACAGACAGATTGAAAAGTCGGCCCTTAGGGAACTTACAGCCAGGAATCAAGTCAATAGCACAATCAAAGTCCCTATGTGGAGGAAGGCGAACTGGACTTGGGCTCATCAAATACATCCTGGAAATCCAACAAAAACTCAGGAACATCAGAAGAGGGGGAAGAGGAAATTGACATCAAAGGAACATCACTATGTACCCCTTGACAACCCCAACTAGTCACAGACATAGATTTCCAATCCAGCACTGGATTATGTACTTGTAACCATGGAAAACCCAGTACAACCACATCATGTAAATTATGCAACACCAGAAAACGGCAATCTTCCTGATGTGCTGGAGCCATGCACATGGTCAACTGAGTCCAATACTGAGGTTTATTCTTGGCCAACGGTGTAGCATCAATGCCCCTCAAAGGAATAGGGCTCTGCAAAGGCTGCAAGAAAAAACCACAGCGCCTGGCGAATTCCAAGTCCATTAAGTTCAGGGCAGCGCCTGAATCCACAAATGCCATGACAGAAAAGGACGATAATGAGCAAATCAGGGTCACAGATAGGAGAAATTTAGGCTGTACAGTACTGATGGTAACAGACCTAGCGACCCTCTTAGTACGCTTAGGGCAATCAGAAATAGCATGAGCAGAATCACCACAGTAAAAACACAGCCTATTCTGACATCTGAATCCCTGCCGTTCTGCTCTAGTCAAAATCCTATCACATTGCATAGGCTCAGGACTCTGTTCAGAGGACACTGCCATATGGTGCACAACTTTGCGCTCGCGCAGGCGCCGATCAATCTGAATGGCTAGAGACATAGATTCGCTCAAACCTGAACATCCATGCCCGCACCAAAATCCTGAACCACCCAGAGATTAAGAGGAAAAAAAGGACAAAACAGACTACAGAAAAAAAAATGGCTCAGAACCCTTTTTTTTCCTTCTTTTGAGATGCATTTAACTCATTTTTGTCCAGTTGTACTGTAATGAACTGGTGGTTTAGGAGCGACATGCGACGAGCTCTGAGCAGGTGGTAACTATACTGACCACAGTTCCTGAGCTTAACACAACACTAGAAGTAGCCGTGGGATGTTCCTGTCACTCCCTAGACACCTCGTCACAGCCGGAGAACTAACTACCCCTAAAGGTAGAAACAGGAAAGCTATCTTGCCTCAGAGAAAATCCCCAAAGGATAGGCAGCCCCCCCACAAATATTGACTGTGAGTGGAGAGGGAAATGACATACGTAGAACGAAACCAAGATGTAGCAAAGGAGGCCACTTCTAGCTAGATAGATAGTACAGGACAGAATACTGTGCGGTCAGTAATAAAAACTAGAAAAATCCACCACAGAGATTACAAAAATTTCCACACCTGACTAAAGGTGTGGAGGGCAAATCTGCTGCCCAGAGCTTCCAGCTTAACTGAATAAATCCATACTGATAAGCTGGACTAGAAAGAAAAACATAGAATGTGCTGAACGATTAAGTCCACAACAAGTGGACTGCAAAAGAACAAAGCAAGGACTTATCTTTGCTGAACTGGTCAGAATATCAGGGAAATCCAAAAAGAGATGTGACTCCAAACAGGAACCATTGACAACTGGCACTGGCTGAAGGATAAGGCCAGACTAAAATAGCCGAGCCAGAAAGACAATCAGTGGAAGCAGCTGCTGATGCTAAATCCAAGGAGCAGCCATTCCACTTAAAACCACCGGAGGGAGCCCAAGAGCAGAACTCACAAAAGTACCACTTACAACCACCGGAGGGAGCCCAAGAGCGGAATTCACAACAATAATGCCTCTGTGCTTCATAGTGCATTGTGGTGCCTCTTTGCTTCATACTTCCTCTGTGCTTCATAGTAACTCTGGCTTTGTGCTTTTTTGCCTCGGCTGTGGGCCTCTGGCTTAGATTCTGCCTTGTGGTTCATTACTTCGGCAGCATGGCCGCACCTTGTATCGTTGCCCTACCACTTCACATTTTGTTTCTGGCCTAAATTGCAGTTATAGAGTCCTTGTGTTTCTTGATCAAGATCCTTCTTCTGATGCTTCATTCTTTGCAACTGGGCTTGGCTAAGGGAACAGCTATGCTCAGATTGGCCTAGTAATTTAGTATTTCTTCTGTTTGGAACAGAAATCTCAAGTGAGCTACTGCCCTTGAGTGCTAAGGGCAGGTCTCTTTCATAGTTAGCTTTGAATGGAGACTTATGTCTTTTGGGATCCTGTTGTGAATTCCGTTCTTGGGCTCCCTCCGGTGGTTATAAATGGCATTTTTGTGAATTCTGCCCTTGGGCTCCCTCCGGTGGTTTTAAGTGGAACTGCTGCTCCTTGGATTTAGCATTAGCAGCTGCTTCCACTGATCGTCTCTCTTGGCTCTGCTATTTAGCCTGGCTCTGGTCTTCAGCCAGTGCCAGCTGTCAATGTTTCTTGGTTGGATTCAGATCTCTCCTTGGATTTCCCTGATAGTCTGTCCAGTTCAGCAAAGATAAGTCCTTGCTTGTTCATTTGTTGTCCACTTTCTGTGGACTTAATTGTTCAGCTCATTGTATGTTTTCTCTAGTCCAGCTTGTCAGTATGATATATTCAGTTTATCTGGAAGCTCTGGGGAAGCAGATTTGCCCTCCACACCGTTAGTCAGATGTGGAGATTTTTTGTAAACTCTGCGGTGGATTTTTCTAGCTTTTAATACTGACCGCATAGTATTCTTTCCTGTTCTGTCTATCTAGTTAGAAGTGGCCTCCCTTTACTAAATCCTGATTTCATTCTGTGTATGTCATTTCCCTCTCCACTCACAGTCAATATTTGTGGGGGCTGTCTATCCTTTGGGAATATTCTCTGAGGCAAGATAGCTTTCTGTTTCCATCTTTAGGGGTAGTTAGTTCTCCGGCTGTGACGAGATGTCTAGGGAGTGACAGGAACATTCCACGGCTACTTCTAGTGTTGTGTTAGGATCAGGAACTGCGGTCAGTACAGATACCACCTCCTCCAGAGCTCGTCCCATGTTGCTCCTTAACCACCAGGTCATAACAGGATCCTATAAAAGGATATACTACTGTTCTGGGAGCAGAAAATCCCACGAGATGGAAAGAAAGAAAAAAAAGAGATAATCCTTCCCGACTCCACATACGGCAATCGGACTAGTTTCCTTGATCAACATCCGGTAGACAGATTCTTGTCCCATAAGTATTATGTTTACCAGGGACGGCATCATGGCCTTCTTTGTACCTTGTCGCGAATCAGCAGCACTGCGTCATGTGGCTGAGGATCCCATACTCACTGCTTTTACAGCAGTCAGAGCTCCTAAGATAAAGAATCTGTATCCAGGACTCTTACAGTTGAGAACCCATAGTCCCACTGCCTCACAATAGATAATCACCGTCTGTGATGGAAAGAAACCTAATTTTCTCTAGCTATAGAGTAGAGTTCCTGGCACCATAGCAGGCTGGGTGTATAAATATCACAGAGAAGATTGCCTTTTAGGCCTTTATATTTTTTACCCCGGCTGAGCACAGATTGGATAGCCTGTCCTGGCTGTGTAAAAAAAATAAATAAATAATTGACACATATATAAACATATATAATGTCTGTACTAATGACTTGTACAGAGGCAGTTTCAAATAATCTCATGTCAACCTCCCTCCCCCACCACTTACTTTCATCAATTCCAGAGTCAAGTCTCCCTGTGTCTAACACAGGAGTGATGATCTACATTTCCCTTTCAGTGGTCCTAAAGAGAAGCCCGACATTGGTAATGGCAGGAGATGTAACCTGCTACACTGCATATTTCCTTAGTTTCCATAATATCCGCTCTTACTTGAGGCCCAGACATCTAAGGATGCGGAATAGAAGTTCAGAGTTTCTGTCCTGATTGTTTCCTTGTAGTATTGGTAAGCTGGTCTGTGATCAAGGTTTAATCTGAGCCCAGGAGAACCGATGAAAGAGCAGTCCCATGTTATTAAGCACATGCAGCCTATATTGATCTGTACAGTCCTCATTGTGTTGTGGTGATGGCTATCACCATACTTTTGCTGGGCAATAAGGTTTTTTAGGCCTATTTTGAGGCTGCAGTGTTTATAAGTACCATATTTTTCTGACTATAAGACGCACTTTTTCCCCAAAAAATTTGGGAGGAAAATGGGGGGTGGTGCATCTTATAGTCCGAACACAGGCTTGCTGAAGCTCAGTGTCTGTGGTGAGCAGTGAACAGTGCATCATTGGTCTCCCTGGGGCCATCTTCCTGAAGCCGTGGGCTGCCAGAGGTGGCGCATGCACGAATTGAGATCTCGGCTGACCTCTCACGCTACATTTTTCTGAGGCTATGTGCTTCAGGAAACTGACTGCTGGAGGTCGCGCGTGTGCATACTGCGATCTCGGCGGCCCTCGGCTTCAGGAAAATGGCCACCTGAGGCTGCACGAGCGCAGATTGAGATTTTGGCGGCCATTTTCCTGAAGCTGAGTGCCGCAGAGATCTTAATATGCACATTCGCGGCCTCAGGAAAATGGCAGCTGAGAAACCAATGATGCACTCGTCTCTGCTCGCCATGGACACCGGGCCACAGCATGGCCACATTTTTGTCGCCGGCATCCTGAGGAAGGGATCCTGCTCCATTATGCAATGCACTCTGCTCTGCCTTACCGCCAACACCAGACACGCAGCAACACACCACTTGGATACCCCCGGACTACAGCATTGCCCCACTTCTGTCACCGACTTCCTGAAAAAGGGACCATGCCTCCTCTAACACCACCAGCCCTCAGGTAAGATACCTTATATTCGGACAAAAAGACGGACCCCCATCTTATAAAAATCTTTTTTTTGCTGTTTTTCACCCCAAAATTTGGAGTGTGTCTTATAGTCCGAAAAATACGGTATCTATCAAAATAACTGCAATTACTCACTGCGGTTCATTATTGATGTTGGGGTACAACTGGTGTTTCACTCTCCGTCTCTGCTGCATAACTTGTTTACCACATTCATACTGAAGTTTGCCATTATAGAACTACAGCTCTGGCAAAAATTAAGAGGCCACTGCAAAATTTAAGTTTCTCTTATTTTTCTCTTTATAGGTATTTTTTTTAAATAAAATATACATTGATGTTTTATTCTATAAACTATTGAAAACATGTCTCAGAAACTTAACCCCTTAATGACCATCGATACGCCTTTTAACGGCAGCAGTTAAGGGTACTTAAACCACAGTGCTGTTAATTAATGGTGTGGAAAAAGTGTATAGCACCTCTAGAGTCTGATTATTTCTGGGGTCTCGGTTGCCTGGGGTAGCCGAGACCCCAGAGAACATGATTCGGGTCGGTTTTTCCGACCCCCGGGTTGCGATCGCTGGTAAATAACAGTTTACCTGCCGCAAAAAAAAAGCAATTTCCCATTTAATTTCTCTGTCCTCTGATGTGAGAGTAACAGCGTACTCAAGACTAATTGGGCAACAACTTTTGGGGTCCAATTTCTCATGTTACCTGTGGGAAAATAAAAAATTGGGGGCTAAAATAATCTTTTTTGTGGGGGGGGAAAATTATTTTCACGACTGCATTATAAACGTCTATGAAGCACTTGGCCTTTCAAAGTGCTCACCACATGTCTAGATAAGTTCCTTGGGGGCTCTAGTTTCCAAAATGGAGTCACTTGTGGGGGGTCTCTACTGTTTAGGTACATTAGGGGCTCTGTAAATGCAACATAACGCCCACAGACCATTCTATCAAAGTCTGCATTCCAAAACGGCGCTCCTTCCCTTCCGAGCTCTGCCATGCGCCCAAACAGTAGTCTCCCCCACATATGGGGTATCAGCATACTCAGCATAAATTGCACAATAAATTTTGGGGTCCAATTTCTCCTGTTACCCTTGTGAAAGTAAAAATTTGGGGGTGAAATGATCATTTTTGTGGAAGAAATATGATTTTTTTTCATGGCTCTACATTATAAACTTCTGTGAAGCGTTGGGGGTTCATAGTGCTCACCACACATCTAGATAAGTTCCTTGGGGGGTCTAGTTTCCAAAATGGTGTCACTTCTGGGGGTTTCTATTGTTTATGTACATCAGGAGCTCTGCAAATGCAACATGACACTCGCAGACCATTCCATCAAAGTCTGCATTTTAAAACGTCACTACTTCCCTTCCGAGCCCCGATGTGCGCCCAAACACTGGTTCCCCCCACATGGTATCATCGTATTCAGGACTAACTGGACAACTAATTTTGGGGTCCAATTTCACCTGTTACCCTTAAGAAAATAAAAAATTGTGAGCTAAAAAATCATTTTTGAGGGAAATAAAAGGATTTTTTATTTTCACGGCTCATTATAAATTTCTGTGAAGCATTTAGGGGTTCAAAGTGCTCACCTTACATCTAGATAAGTTCGGTAATGGGTCTAGTTTCCAAAATGGTGTCATTTGTGGGGGGTTTCTACTGTTTAGGCACATCAGGGGCTCTCCAAACACGACATGGTGTCCGATCTCAATTCCAGCCAATTCTGCATTGAAAAAGTCAAACGGAACTTCTTCTCTTCCAAGCTCTGCCGTGCGCCCAAACTGTGGTTTACCCCCACATATGGGGTATTGGCGTACTCAGGACAAATTTCCCAACAACTTTTGTGGTCTAATTTTTCCAGTTACCCATTGTAAAAATAAAAATTTGGGGGCCAAAATATCATTTTTATAGAAAAAATGTGATTTTTTATTTTCACGGCTCTACGTTATAAAGTTCTGTGAAGCACCTGGGCGTTTAAAGTGCTCACCACACATCTAGATAAGTTTCTTAAGGGGTCTAGTTTCCAAAATGGGGTCACTTGTGGGCGGTTTTCACTGTTTAGGCACATCATGGCATCCGATCTCAATTCCAGCCAATTCTGCATTGAAAAAGTCAAACGGTGCTCTTCCAAGCCCTGCCGTGTGCCCAAACAGTGGTTTACCCCCACATATGGGGTATCGACGTATTCAGGAGAAATTGCACAACAAATTTTGTGGTTCATTTTCTCTTTTTGCACTTGTGAAAATAAAAAAAATTGGTTCTGAATAAAATGTTTGCAAAAAAAAGTTAAATGTTCATTTTTTCCTTCCACATTGTTTCAGTTCCTGTGAAGCACGTAAAGGGTTAATAAACTTCTTGAATGTGGTTTTGAGCACCTTGAGGGGTGCAGTTTTTAGAATAGTGTCAAGTTTGGGTATTTTCTGTCATGTACACCCCTCAAAGTGACTTTAAATGTGAGATGGTCCCTAAAAAAATGGTTTTGTAAATTTTGTTGTAAAAATGAGAAATCGATGGTCAACTTTTAAACCTTATAACTTCCTAACAAAAAAAATATTTTGTTTCCAAAATTGTGCTGATGTAAAGTAGGCATGTGTGAAATGTTATTTATTGACTATTTTGTGTGACATATCTCTCTGATTTAAGGGCATAAAAATTTGAAAGTTTGAAAATTGTAAAATTTTAACATTTTTTGCCATGTTTCCGTTTTTTTCATAAATAATCGCAAGTAATATCGAAGAAATGTTACCACTACCATGAAGTACAATATGTCATGAAAAAACAGCCTCAGAATCAGCGGGATCCGTTAAAGCGTTCCAGAGTTATAACCTCATAAAGTGACAGTGGTCAGAATTGTAAAAATTGGCTCGATCATTAAGTACCAAATTGGCTCTGTCACTAAGGGGTTAAAGGTAAAAATGTTGTATTTATTTGCAGCAAATGAGAAATCAACAAAATAATAAAGAAACCATGCTTTTAGACCTCAAATATTGCAAAGAAAACAAGTTCTTATTCATGTAGAAGCAACAATACTAATGTTTTAACTCGGAAAGAGTTCAGAAATCAATATTTGGTGGAATAACCATTATTTTTAATCACAGTTTGCATGCTTTCCACCAGTCTTTCCCACTGCTTTTGGGTGACCTTATGCCACACCAGGCACAAAAATTTAAGCAGTTCTTCTTTGTTTGATGGCTTGTGACTATCCATCTTCCTCTTGATTACATTCCAGAGATTTTCAATGGGGTTCAGGTTTGGAGATTGGGCTGGCCATGACATGGTCTTGATGTGGTGCTCCTTCATCCACACATTGATTGACCTAGCTGTATGGCATGGGGCATTCTCCTGCTGGAAAACCAGTCCTCAGAGTTGGGGAATATTGCCTGAGCAGAAGTAAGCAAGTGTTTTTCAAGGATAACCTTGTATGCGGCTTGATTCATATGTCTTTCGCAAAGATTAACCTGCCCAATTCCAGCCTTGCTAAAGCATCCCCAGAACATCACCGATCCACCAACAATTTTCCCAGTGGGTGCAAGACACTGTGGCTTGTACGCCTCTCCAGGTCTCTGTCTAACCATTAGATGACCAGGTGTTGGGCAAAGCAGAAAATTAGACTCATCAGAGAAGATTACCTTATTCCAGTCCTCTATGGTCCAATCCTTGTGGTCTTTGGAAAACTTCAGCCTGGCTCTCCTTTGCTTCTCATTGATGAAAGGCTTTTGCTAGCTTTACATGACTTGAGGCCTGCCTCTAGGAGCCTGTTAAGAACTGTTCTTGCCATGCTCTTCACCCCAGCTGCCATTTGCCATTTCTTTTGTAGGTAACTTGATGTCATCCTGAGTGGTTGCTGAGTGACCTTCAAATAAGATAACGGTCAGCCCAGTCACTGGAGAGTCACTTTTGCCCTCTGTCGATCTGTATCTTTGTTGTCCTCAATGTCTGCTGCTTGACCTTGTAATGGACTGCCATTTTATAAATTTTAAGGATGGAGGTAACATGGCGCTCACTGTATCCCTCTGCTAGTAAAGCCAGAATTGAGCCCTTCTTTTCCTCACTCAAGACTTTTCAACTACTTTGACATGGTTAAAAGTTATTTTTTCATTCCTATTACTTTTGGGATATTACTAGTACTTGTTTTGCCATCCAGCTTGCTTATTGCAAGAGGAGTATGAACACCACAGCAGTGTTTTTTTTATATTTTCCTTCGTTAAATAAGATTTGGTTCAAGAGATCACCTAATCAGAAACACGTTAAGTAGAATGAGGTGTACTCTGGTTGGAATTCAACTGAAAATGGAATGGAATGGCTGTCAGACATGTAGAGATGGTGATTTTTAGAAAACTGTGCAGTGGTCTCTTAATTTTTGCCAGAGCTGTATATGAGACACTCACTTCGGTGATTTATCTTTTTGGATTTCTTTAGATATCAATATTTCTTTTGATCTTTCAGATCACTTCTATATCTAGCCTGGTTCTTGCTTGAACTTTGGTCCTTGGGCTTCTGTATCCACCCTGGGAACTTTTCTTTGGTATTCTCGATGGGGCTGTCTGGAGGGACGTAATGGAAAAAGGGAATTAGACCTACCGATAATTCTGTTTCCAGTCTCTCAGGACGGCACCCTTATTTCCCTCCCCTATGTTTGTCTTTAGGCTTACACAAGATCGATTTTCTGGCAGATTGTTCATCCAGCTTACAAACAAATAACCCCCGAAAAATGGAAATATTTATTAGATAATCCTCTAAAACCGAAAGAAAAACCCCTATCTAATAAATAAATATTACACAGAGTGACTCAGGGCGAAGCAAGATCCATAAAACACCTCTCGACGCGTTTCCCCCACATGCCTGGGTTCATCAGGAGAGTCAAAATAACATCATGGCAGTTGTAGATATACAGTCTATAGTATATCTACCCGCGCGTGGGGGAAACGCGGGGAAACGCGTCGAGAGGTGTTTTATGGATCTTGCTTCGCCCTGAGTCACTCTGTGAGCCACTACTCCTGGATACATGAGCAGCAGGGGATGTTAAATATAGCAGATGAGTATACCATGATCACTATCAATATATATCTTTGGTATTAATTACATTCCCCATTGAACTTTCTTTATCAATTTATGACAAGAGATATCTAAGTGTATGTGGTGGCGTTCTTTTGTTATTTACTGTATGGTAGGAGCATGATGTGTCATTGATTATCAGTCAGTGTATAACAGTGCTGGTGACACTTTATATATGCAGTGGTCGTTATTTGTCCTATGGTTGCAACTTTATTATTTTTGGTTTCTTATTTATTGATATCGTGATCAGGACATCTTTCCTTTATCTTACATCACATTGTGGGGGCTGGGCCTGAGCTGCTGTCTAATTGGCATCACATAGTTGTACAAGTTGTTATCAGCCACCTGGCCTTCTGTTTCAAACTCTATCCCTTATAGGGAGATAGTAGGAGACCAGGGACAGCCATCGTACGAGCGGGGGCGCTATTCTCGTTTTTTCTTTTAGGGTGCCAACCTCCGCATCTAGGTAGGATTGGTCCTTAGGGTTATAAATTGTTGTAGTTGGTAGGGATATTGCACCTGTATCCATACACCCCTACAGCTAAGTATTATATATCACGAGTGTTACATCACTTTTATAGGATATTTTAGTGACTTATGTGTGGTATCTTACCAGCATTGGTTGTCTAGAAATTTATCTAGGGGATTATATCCTTTCCCCTGTTATTTCGTGTAATATTTATTTATTAGATAGGGGTTTTTCTTTCGGTTTTAGAGGATTATCTAATAAATATTTCCATTTTTCGGGGGTTATTTGTTTGTAAGCTATTTGGTTTTTCCCTTGGTAATAAATGATTTTTTGTATAGTAAGCTCCAGATTGTTCATCCATCAAAAAACAGAAAAAAACTTGGCACTCATATAGCAATAAAGCGTGAAAAAAAGTTTCTTTTGTTGTGCATCCATAAAGTGAATAGTTGACAGTTTTTCGGTCCACATCTGGACCTTCATCAGAACTGGTTCAGTAGACAGAATGAAAACCTTGTGTGTTGTCGTATCAACAGTAATTTCAAGTTGCCTGGATCCCGGGATAGGTCCTGTTTATGTCAGCGCGCAGACTTGTGGGACCGAAGTCGCTGAAGATATCCTCCGTGACTTCGGTCACACAAGTCTGTGCGCTGAAATACACAGGACCTAGCCTGGCAACTTGAAATTACTGTTGATAAGACAACACACTTCAAGGTTTTCATTCTGTCTACTGAACCAGTTCTGATGAAGGTCCGAATGTGGACCGAAAATGTTCAACTATTCACTTTATGGATGCACAATAAAAAAACTTTTTCACGCTTTATTGCTATATGAGTACCAATTTTTTTTCTATTTTTGGATATTTTGGTCGGTATACCCTACTTGAGCGCCTTCGATCCCTTTTTATTGTATGAGTGCCGTCCCTCTCTATCTCAACTTGCTCATCCATCAAGTCAAATTGGCTCAATATTAATATGGAGTAGATAAAGGGTTTCTTACATAGATGTTTGTACGGGTGAGTTTAGACCATTTCCGTCCTTCCTTCTGCGGTACTTTGAAAAAACACTGGAGGGTGGAGGAGGGAGTGGCCTTTCAACCTCTCTGTGATCATGTCACGCTATAGGTCAAGGAAGGACTACCTCCATGGTGCTGTCCTGAGGGATTTCTGGAAACAGAATTACCAGTAGGTCGAATTCCTTTTTTTTTTTTTAAATAGATCATTTTTATTAAAATTACACAAAGTTTTTACAAAGAGACATCAGTAGAACATATATTTTGATATTTTCAGTTTTACATGGTATCATTATACACTGCTCAAAAAAAATAAAGGGAACACTGAAATACTACATCCTAGGTACCTCTGAATGAAATATTCCAGTTGCAAATTTTTATTCATTGCATAGTGGAATTTGTTCAGACCAATAAAACATAACAATTATCAAAGTAAATCAAATTGAATATCCCATGGAGGTCTGGATTTGGAATAATACTCAAAATCAAAGTGGAAAATCAAATTACATCCTGATCCAACTTCAGTGGAAATGCCTCATGACAAGTTAAAATGATGCTCAGTAGTGTGTGTGGCTTCCACGTGCCTATACGATCTCCCCACAATGCCTGGCCATGCTCCTGATGAGGCAGCAAATGGTCTCCTGAGGGATCTCCTCCCAGATCTGGACTAAAGCATCTGCTAACTCCTGGACAGTCTCTGGTGCAACATGAAGTTGATGGATGGAGCGAGACATGATGTCCCAGATGTGCTCAATCAGATTCAGGTCTGGGGAATGGGAGGGCTAGTCCATAGCTTCAATGCCTTAATCTTGCAGGAACTGCTGACACACTCCAGCCACATGCGGTCTGGCATTGTCCTGCATTAGGAGGAACCCAGGGCCAACTGCTCCAGCATATGGTCTCACAAGGGGTCTGTGGATCTCATCTCCGTACCTAATGGCAGTCAGGCTACCTCTGGCGAGCACATGGAGGGCTGTGTGACCCTCCAAAGAAATGCCACCCCACACCATTACTGACCCACTGCCAAACCGGTCATGGTGAAGTATGTTTCAGGCAGCAGATCGCTTTCCACAGCATCTCCAGACTCTATCATGTCTGTCACATGTGCTCAGTGTGAATCTGCTTTCATCTGTAAAAAGCACAGGGCATCAGTGGTGAATTTGCTAATCCTGGTGTTCTGTGGCAAATGCCAAGCGTCCTGCACGGTGTTGAGCTGTGAGCACAACCCCATCTGTGGACGTCGGGCACTCAGACCATCCTCATGGAGTCGGTTTCTAACCGTTTGTGCAGACACATGCACAATGTGGCCTGTGGAGGTCATTTTGCAGGGCTCTGGCAGTGCTTCTCCTTTTCCTCCTTGCACAAAGGCTGAGGTAGTGGTCCTGCTGCTGGGTTGTTGCCCTCCTACGGCCCCCTCCACATCTCCTGGTGTACTGACCTGTCTCCTGGTAGCACCTCCAGCCTCTGGATACTACGCTGACAGACACAGCAAACCTTCGTACCATTCTGGATGAGCTGCACTATCTGAGCCACTTATGTGGGTTGTAGAGTTCCTCTCATGCTACCACGAGTGTGAAAGCACAACCAACATTCAAAAGTGACCAAAACATCAGCCAGAAAGCATTGGTGCTGAGATATGGTCTGTGGTCCCCACCTACAGAACCACTCCTTTATTGAGTGTGTCTTGATAATTGCCAATAATTTCCATCTGTTGTCTATTCCATTTGCACAACAGCATTTGAAATTGATTGTCAATCAGTGTTGCTTCCTAAGTGGACAGTTTGATTTCACAGAAGTTTGATTTACTTGGAGTTATATTCTGTTGTTTAAGTGTTCCCTTTATTTTTTTGGAGCAGAGAACATTATTGTTATACATAAGATATAATAAAGTTGTCATCTTCCAAGGATTTGATTTTCTTTCATTCAATCTAATACACTCCCCCTCCCATAACACTCCAGAGAAATTTGTATTCATATTATTTTTTATAATGTGTATACATTAGAATATCTGCCGTTTAGTTATCATAATTAGTTTGCTTGTGTACTTCCCCTATTTATATAATTTGACCTGTATGGATCATACCACAAGACATCGCAGAAACAGTTCCCAAAGGGGATGTAGATAAAACTAGAAGGAGAAAAACAGTACAATAGAGTTTAATCGGAAGGAGATGAAGATGATAAATAAGGTTATGCTACCCTGATTAAGTTGTGTATAAACAACATTTCTATGGCTTATAAATCCAGCAGCTGCAGGTCCAACAGATCATCAGACCAAGAAATCACAGATAACGAGAATTTGTTTGATAATCTGCACTGCTATCACATATTATAGATCCAAGTCCAGACAGAAAGTATTTGCATTTTTTCCTTTATTCAGTCAGCGCATTTCAAAGTGCTGCAGTCTTCTTCATCAGGACTGTTGAAGGGGTCGCGCTAGGGTGTGATCTTAATTGTCTGTGGCCAAATTGTATCTCTGAGAGATATTTTACGCGCATGGAGAAAAACCACTCGTGATTGACGACACAGTCACTAGCAGCAAATCCGTTTATTGATCGGAAGGCACATCCTTTTATAAGTTATCAATGTAAATCTGTGGGTAAACCCCCAAGTCCTCCTTCTTTTGGGAGGGCTTTAGTTAATATTCATTGGCTTTTATGATTCTGTTTTTCTCCTAAGTATTACTTCATTCTTTATTAGCTGAGTGGACATGTTGTCATATCAGAGTCCACTTGAGTGTTATATAACCTGTTGAAAGGTATGATTTAGAGCACATACACACATTAATATCTGTGATTCTTATACATATTCAGCAATGCGTCCATTTTTGGATATCTTCAATCTTTACATATAGTTAACAGCCCCCCTTTGGAGATATGCAAAATCAAAACCCTAATCTCATCAAGCCTATCGATCTGTCCTAGTGCACAATGTATTTTTTTTATTGTTTTCTTCACTGCTTATGAGACGACCCATGTTGTGAATTCTGCTCTTGGGCTCCCTCCAGTGGTTATAAGTGATACTGCTGTGAGTTCTGCTCTTGGGCTCCCTCCGGTGGTTATAAGTGGTACTGCTGCTCCTTTGGATTTCAGCAGTTATCAGGTGCTGCCACTTATTAACAATTCTGACTGGGCTATTTAATCTGGCTAGATCCTTTAGTTAGTGCCAGTCGTCCATGGTTCCTGGACGGTCCACATCTCAGTCTGGTCTCTTCTGCTTGCTGTTCTTTGCAACAAAGATAAGTCCTGGCTTTGTTTTTGCAGTCCACATGCAGTGGGCCTTATAGTTCTGTGCATTTCTATGTTTGTCTTGTCCAGCTTGGTCTGTATAAGGACTTTCTCATCCAAGCTGGAATCTCTGGAGATGCAGATATACCCTCCATACCTTTAGTTAGATGTGGAGTTTTTGTAATCTCTGTGGTGGATATTTTGCTAGTATTTTAATACTGACCGCATAGTACTCTGTCCTATCGTTTCTATCTAGCTAGGATGGCCTCCTTTGCTAAGTCCTGATTTCAGTCTGTGTATATTTATTCCCTCTCCTCTCACAGTCAATATTTGTGGGGAGCTGTCTATCCTTTGGGGATTTTCTCTGAGGCAAGATAGTTTTCCGTTTCTATCTTTAGGGGTATTTAGTCCTCCGGCTGTGACGAGGTGTCTAGGGAGTGTCAGGAACATCCCACGGCTACTTCTAGTTGCGGTGTTGAGTTCAAGGTCCGCGGTCAGTACAGGTGCCACCTTCTCCAGAGTACATCTTATGCTGATCCTAGGCCACCAGATCTTAACAGTACGACTGGCCCACAATGAGTTAATTGTATCTCAAAAGATGGGAAAGAAAGTGCTGAGCCATTTTTTTTTCTCTAGTCCGTTGTGTTTTTTTTTTTTCTTTCTTCCCTCTTTACCTCTGGGTGGCTCAGGAGTTTGGCGCTGACATGGATGTTCAGGGATTGGCTTCTCGTGTGGATCAGCTTGCTGCTAGAGTACAGGGTATTTCCGATTATATCGTTCAGACTCCGGTTTTATAACCTAGAATTCCAGCTCCTGATTTGTTTTTTGGGGACAGGTTCAAATTTTTGAGCTTTAAAAATAACTGTAAACTATTTTTTGCTCTGAAACCCCGTTCCTCTGGTGAACCCATTCAGCAGGTTAAAATTGTCATCTCTCTGCTACGCGGTGATCCTCAGGACTGGGCCTTTTCCCTGGAATCGGGAAATCCGGCTTTGCTTAATGTAGACACCTTCTTTCAGGCGCTAGGGTTATTGTATGATGAACCTAATTCAGTGGATCATGCTGAGAAGACCTTGTTGGCCCTGTGTCAGGGTCAAGAAGCGGCAGAATCGTATTGCCAGAAATTTTGAAAATGGTCTGTGCTGCCTAAAGGGAATGAGGATGCCTTGGCGGCAATTTTCAAAAAGGGTCTTTCTGAATCCGTAAAAGATGTTATGGTGGGGTTCCCCACGCCTGCTGGTCTGAGTGATTCTATGTCTCTGGCTATTCAGATTGATCGGCGCTTGCGCGAGCGCAGAGTTGTGTCATGGTTCCCAATGGCAGGGACATAGGCAAAATCAGGACTAGCTCTAGGAAGATGGAATCTAAGCTGACCGCGATGCTGAACCTAACGCACAACTAACAATAGCCGGGGAACGTACCTGCGTTTTATCCCTAGACGTCTTGCACCAGCCGGAGATCTAGCTACCCCTATTAGAGGAAACACAGACCTGGCTTGCCTCCAGGGAAACCCCAAAAAGATGATAGTAGCCCCCAACATATAATGACGGTTAGTTAAGAGGAAAACACATACGTAGTATGAATACAGGTTCAGCAAAGAGAGGCCCACTAACTAGATAGCAGAAAATACAAAAGTGGACTTCGCGGTCAACTCAAAACCCTACAAAATACCATCCTGAAATAACTTTAAACTCCGATATCAACTCATGACACCGGAGTGGTCATTTCAGTTCACTAGAGCTTCCAGCAGCAAAATTCATATAGATGCACGCTGGACAAAAACATTCAATAAATACAAATGATCCAGCTTAGCTGAATCAGCAGACTTTGGAGCAGGTAGCAAGCAACAGAGGGACTCTGGTAACATTGATAGCCGGCAATTGAATGACTGAGGAGCCAGACTACACTCACTGGCCACTTTATTAGGTACACCATGCTAGTAACGGGTTGGACCCCTTTTGCCTTCAGAACTGCCTCAATTCTTCGTGGCATAGATTCAACAAGGTGCTGGAAGCATTCCTCAGAGATTTTGGTCCATATTGACATGATGGCATCACACAGTTGCCGCAGATTTGTCGGCTGCACATCCCTGATGCGAATCTCCCGTTCCACCACATCCCAAAGATTTCATGTTGTTTACGCCAAATTCTGACCCTACCATCCGAATGTCGCAGCAGAAAAGCAGAAATCGAGACTCATCAGACCAAGCAACGTTTTTCCAATCTTCTACTGTCCAATTTCGATGAGCTTGTGCAAATTGTAGCCTCAGTTTCCTGTTCTTAGCTGAAAGGAGTGGTACCCGGTGTGGTCTTCTGCTGCTGTAGCCCATCTGCCTCAAAGTTCGACGCACTGTGCGTTCAGAGATGCTCTTAGGCCTACCTTGGTTGTAACGGGTGGCGATTTGAGTCACTGTTGCCTTTCTATCAGCTCGAACCAGTCTGCCCATTCTCCTCTGACCTCTGGCATCAACAAGGCATTTCCGCCCACAGAACTGCCGCTCACTGGATTTTTTTTCTTTTTCGGACCATTCTCTGTAAACCCTAGAGATGGTTGTGCGTGAAAATCCCAGTAGATCAGCAGTTTCTGAAATACTCAGACCAGCCCTTCTGGCACCAACAACCATGCCACGTTCAAAGGCACTCAAATCACCTTTCTTCCCCATACTGATGCTCGGTTTGAACTGCAGGAGATTGTCTTGACCATGTCTACATGCCTAAATGCACTGAGTTGCCGCCATGTGATTGGCTGATTAGAAATTAAGTGTTAACAAGAAGTTGGACAGGTGTACCTAATAAAGTGGCCAGTGAGTGTATATAGGAAACTCCCATTTCCTGATGGGAACAGGTGCACTGGAAATAAGAGACAGAAGTCAGCCAGTACCACCAGTAGCCACCAGAGGGAGCCCACAAACAGAATTCACAACAGTACCCGCCCTTGAGGAGGGGGCACCGAACCCTCACAAGAACCACCAGGGCGATCTGGATGAGCCCTATGAAAGGCGCGGACCAAATCAGAGGCATGAACATCAGAGGCAGTCACCCAAGAATTATCTTCCTGACCGTATCCCTTCCATTTAACTAAATATTGAAGTCTCCGTCTGGAAACGCGAGAGTCCAAAATCTTCTCCACAACATACTCCAATTCACCCTCCACCAGCACAGGAGCAGGAGGCTCAACAGAAGAAACAACCGGTACCTCGTACCTCCGCAACAACGACCGATGGAAGACATTATGAATAGTGAAAGATGCTGGTAGGTCCAAACAAAAAGATACAGGATTAAGAATCTCCAAAATCCTATAAGGACCTATGAACCGAGGTTTAAACTTAGGAGAAGAGACCTTCATAGGGACAAAACGAGAAGATAACCACACCAAGTCCCCAACACGAAGACGATGACCCGCACGACGACGACGATTAGCAAACTGCTGAGTCTTCTCCTGGGACAACTTCAAATTGTCCACCACATGACTCCAAATCCGGTGCAGTCTATCCACCATCGTGTCCACTCCAGGGCAATCCGAAGATTCCACCTGGCCAGATGAAAAACGAGGGTGAAACCCCGAATTGCAAAAGAAAGGAGAAACCAGAGTGGCAGAACTAGCCCGATTATTGAGGGCAAACTCTGCCAACGGCAAAAAGGCGACCCAGTCATCCTGATCAGCAGACACAAAACACCTCAAATAAGTCTCCAAGGTCTGATTAGTTCGCTCCGTCTGGCCATTCGTCTGAGGATGGAATGCAGACGAAAAAGACAAATCAATGCCCATCCTGGCACAGAACGCCCGCCAAAATCTAGACACAAATTGGGATCCCCTGTCAGAAACGATGTTTTCCGGGATACCATGTAAACGAACCACATTCTGAAAAAATAGAGGAACCAACTCCGATGAAGAAGGCAATTTGGGCAAGGGTACCAAATGAACCATTTTAGAAAAATGGTCACACACCACCCAGATGACGGACATTTTCGGAGAAACCGGGAGATCCGAAATAAAGTCCATAGAGATGTGCGTCCAAGGCCTCTTCGGAATAGGCAAGGACAACAACAATCCACTAGCCCGAGAACAGCAAGGCTTGGCCCGAGCACAAACATCACAAGACTGCACAAAAGTACACACATCCCGAGACAGGGAAGGCCACCAGAAGGACCTGGCCACCAATTCTCTGGTACCAAAGATTCCAGGGTGGCCTGCCAATGCAGAAGAATGAACCTCCAAGATGACTCTACTGGTCCACTCATCTGGAACAAACAGTCTCCCAGGCGGACAACGATCAGGCCTATCCGCCTTAAACTCCTGCAAAGCACGTCGCAAGTCTGGGGAGACAGCAGACAATATCACCCCATCCTTAAGGATACCCGTAGGCTCAGAATCACCAGGGGAGTCAGGCTCAAAACTCCTAGAAAGGGCATCTGCCTTCACATTTTTTGAACCTGGTAGGTATGAGACCACAAAATTAAACCGGGAGAAAAACAACGACCAGCGCGCCTGTCTAGGATTCAGACGCCTGGCAGACTCAAGGTAAATCAGATTCTTGTGATCAGTCAAGACCACCACCTGATGTCTAGCACCCTCAAGCCAATGACGCCACTCCTCAAATGCCCACTTCATAGCCAAGAGCTCCCGATTACCAACATCATAGTTTCGCTCGGCGGGCGAAAATTTTCGAGAGAAGAACGCACATGGTCTCATCACTGAGCAATCGGAACTTCTCTGCGACAAAACCGCCCCGTCTCCGATCTCGGAAGCATCAACCTCGACCTGAAAAGGGAGTGAAACATCAGGCTGGCGCAACAGAGGGGCAGAAGAAAAGCGGCGCTTAAGCTCCCGAAAGGCCTCCACAGCCGCAGAGGACCAATTGGCAACATCAGCACCCTTCTTAGTCAAATCAGTCAGAGGCTTAACAACACTTGAAAAACCAGTTATGAATCGACGATAGAAATTAGCAAAGCCCAAGAATTTCTGAAGACTCTTAAGGGAAGTAGGTTGCGTCCAATCACAAATAGCCCGAACCTTGACAGGATCCATCTCAATAGAAGAAGGGGAAAAAATGTACCCCAAAAAAGAGATCTTCTGAACCCCAAAAATACACTTTGAACCCTTTACAAACAAAGAATTGGCCCGCAAAACCTGAAAAACCTTCCTGACCTGTTGAACATGCGACTCCCAGTCATCAGAAAAAATCAAAATATCATCCAAATACACAATCATAAATTTATCCAGATATTCACGGAAAATATTGTGCATAAAGGACTGAAAGACTGAAGGGGCATTAGAAAGACCAAAAGGCATTACCAAATACTCAAAATGGCCCTCGGGCGTATTAAATGCAGTTTTCCACTCATCTCCCTGCTTAATCCGCACCAAATTATATGCACCCCGAAGATCAATCTTAGAGAACCACCTTGCCCCCTTAGTACGAGCAAATAAATCAGTCAATAGTGGCAAAGGATACTGATATTTGACTGTAATCTTATTCAACAGCCGATAATCAATACAAGGCCTCAGGGAACCATCTTTTTTACCCACGAAAAAAAAACCTGCTCCTAAAGGGGATGAGGATGGACGGATATGTCCCTTTTCCAAGGACTCCTTAATATACTCTCGCATAGCAGCATGCTCAGGCACTGACAGATTGAACAAACGACCTTTAGGAAATTTGCTGCCAGGAATCAAATCTATAGCACAATCGCAATCCCTGTGAGGAGGGAGAGAACTAAGTTTAGGCTCCTCAAAAACATCACAGTAGTCAGACAAAAATGCCGGAACCTCAGAGGGAGTAGATGAAGCAATGGAAACCAAAGGTACTTCCCCATGAGCCCCCTGACATCCAAAGCTTAACACAGACATTGTTTTCCAGTCAAGGACTGGGTTATGAGTTTGTAACCATGGCAATCCAAGCACTAAGACATCATGCAAGTTATACAACACTAGGAAGCGAATCACCTCCTGATGGTCTGGAGTCATACACATAGTCACTTGTGTCCAGTATTGTGGTTTATTCCTAGCCAATGGTGTGGAGTCAATACCCTTCAAAGGGATGGGGACTTCCAGAGGCTCTAGACTAAACCCACAGCGCCTGGCAAAGGACCAATCCATAAGACTCAGGGCGGCGCCAGAATCCACATAGGCATCCACGGTAATAGATGATAACGAACAAATCAAAGTCACAGACAAAATAAACTTAGACTGCAAAGTGCTAATTGCAAAAGACTTATCAACCTTTTTTGTGCGTTTAGAGCATGCTGATATAACATGAGCAGAATCACCACAATAGAAGCACAACCCATTTTTACGCCTGTAATTCTGCCGTTCGCTTCTGGACAGAATTCCATCACATTGCATATTCTCCGGTGCCTGCCCAGAAGACACTGCCAAATGGTGCACAGGTTTGCGCTCCCGTAAACGCCGGTCAATCTGAATAGCCATTGTCATGGACTCATTCAGACCTGTGGGCGCAGGAAACCCCACCATGACATCTTTAACGGCGTCAGAGAGACCCTCTCTGAAATTCGCCGCCAGGGCGCACTCATTCCACTGAGTAAGCACAGACCATTTTCGAAATTTTTGACAATATATTTCAGCTTCATCATGCCCTTGAGAGAGGGCTATCAAGGCTTTTTCAGCCTGAATCTCCAAATTAGGTTCCTCATAGAGCAACCCCAGCGCCAGAAAAAACGCATCCACATTGAGCAGCGCAGGATCCCCTGGCACCAATGCAAATGCCCAATTCTGGGGGTCACCCCGCAGCAAGGAAATAACAATCTTAACCTGCTTAGTGGGGTTTCCAGCGGAGTGAGATCTCAGAGAAAGATACAATTTACAATTGTGCTTAAAATTCAAAAAACGAGATCTATCTCCAGAAAAAAACTCTGGTGTAGGAATTTTAGGTTCAGACATAGGAGCATGTATGACAAAGTCTTGTATATTTTGAACCTTAGAAGCAAGATTATTCAGATTTGAAGCTAAACTCTGGATATCCATTTCTCAACAGCTGAGATCTGAGCCATTCAGGGATTAAGAGGAGAGAAAAGCAGCAGACTGCAATTATGGCTAGACAGAACTTCAGAGTTAAAAAAAAAAAAAAAAAAAAGGTGTCAGAAACTTCTTTTCTCTCTTTCTTCAGCCAATACATTTAACACATTGTGGGCCGGCTATACTGTCATGGTTCCCAATGGCAGGGACATAGGCAAAATCAGGACTAGCTCTAGGAAGATGGAATCTAAGCTGACCGCGATGCTGAACCTAACGCACAACTAACAATAGCCGGGGAACGTACCTGCGTTTTATCCCTAGACGTCTCGCACCAGCCGGAGATCTAGCTACCCCTAGTAGAGGAAACACAGACCTGGCTTGCCTCCAGGGAAACCCCAAAAAGATGATAGTAGCCCCCAACATATAATGACGGTTAGTTAAGAGGAAAACACATACGCAGTATGAATACAGGTTCAGCAAAGAGAGGCCCACTAACTAGATAGCAGAAAATACAAAAGTGGACTTCGCGGTCAACTCAAAACCCTACAAAATACCATCCTGAAATAACTTTAAACTCCGATATCAACTCATGACACCGGAGTGGTCATTTCAGTTCACTAGAGCTTCCAGCAGCAAAATTCATATAGATGCAAGCTGGACAAAAACATTCAATAAATACAAATGATCCAACTTAGCTGAATCAGCAGACTTTGGAGCAGGTAGCAAGCAACAGAGGGACTCTGGTAACATTGATAGCCGGCAATTGAATGACTGAGGAGCCAGACTATATAGGAAACTCCCATTTCCTGATGGGAACAGGTGCACTGGAAATAAGAGACAGAAGTCAGCCAGTACCACCAGTAGCCACCAGAGGGAGCCCACAAACAGAATTCACAACAGAGTTGTGCACAATATGGCGTTGTCTTCCGAGCGGAGTACTGAGCCTATGCAGTGTGATAGGATTTTGTCTAGAGCTGAACGACAAGGATTCAGACGTCAGAATAGGTTGTGTTTTTACTGCGGCGATTCTACTCATGTTATTTCGGATTGCCCTAAGCGTACAAAGAGAATCGCTAGTTCCGTTACCATCAGTACTGTACAACCTAAATTTCTGTTATCTGTGACCCTGATCTGCTCATTATCATCATTTTCTGTCATGGCATTTGTGGATTCAGGCGCCGCTTTGAACTTAATGAACTTAGAATTTGCCAAACGTTGTGGTTTCCCCTTACAGCCTTTGCAGAACCCTATTTCTTTGAGGGGTATTGATGCTACACCATTGGCTAAAAATAAACCTCAGTTTTGGACACAGCTGACCATGTGCATGGCGCCGACCCATAAGGAAGATTGTCGTTTTCTGGTGTTGCATAATTTGCATGATGTTATTGTGCTGGGGTTTCCATGGTTACAGGTACATAATCCGGTGCTGGATTGGAAATCTATGTCTGTGACTAGTTGGGGTTGTCAGGGGGTTCATAATGACGTTCCTTTGATGTCAATTTCCTCTTCCCCCTCTTCTGAAATTCCTGAGTTTTTGTCAGATTTCCGGGATGTATTTGATGAGCCCAAGTCCAGTTCCCTTCCTCCGCATAGGGACTGTGATTGTGCTATTGACTTGATTCCAGGCTGTAAGTTCCCTAAGGGTCGACTTTTCAACCTGTCTGTGCCAGAACATACCGCCATGCGGAGTTATGTTAAAGAGTCTTTGGAGAAAGGGCATATTTGGCCATCTTCGTCACCATTGGGAGCGCTTTTTTTTTTGTTGCCAAGAAGGATGGCTCATTGAGACCCTGTATTGATTATCGCCTCTTGAATAAGATCACGGTCAAGTTTCAATACCCTTTGCCTTTGCTTTCTGATTTGTTTGCTAGGATTAAGGGGGCTAGTTGGTTTACTAAGACTGACCTTCGAGGGGTGTATAATCTTGTTCGTATTAAACAGGGTGACGAATGGAAAACTGCGTTTAATATGCCCGAAGGCCATTTTGAATACCTTGTGATGCCTTTCGGGCTTTCTAATGCTCCATCTGTGTTTCAGTCCTTCATGCATGATATTTTCCGCAATTATCTCGATAAATTCATGATTGTATATTTGGATGATATTTTGATTTTTTCCGATGATTGGGAGTCTCATGTGAAACAGGTCAGGATGGTATTTCAGATCCTTCGTGATAATGCTTTATTTGTGAAGGGGTCTAAGAGCCTCTTTGGAGTTCAGAAGGTTTCATTTTTTGGGTTTCATTTTTTCTCCCTCGTCTATAGAAATGGATCCTGTTAAGGTTCAGGCCATTCATGATTGGATTCAACCCACATCTGTGAAGAGCCTTCAGAAATTTTTGGGCTTTGCTAATTTTTATCGCCGTTTCATTGCCAACTTCTCCAGTGTGGTTAAACCCCTGACCGATTTGACGAAGAAAGGCACTGATGTGGCGAATTGGTCCTCTGCGGCTGTTTCTGCCTTTCAGGAATTTAAACGCCGATTTACTTCTACCCCTGTGTTGCGTCAGCCGGATGTTTCTCTTCCTTTTCAGGTTGAGGTTGACGCTTCTGAGATTGGGGCAGGGGCCGTTTTGTCTCAGAGGAATTCTGATGGTTCCTTGATGAAACCGTGTGCCTTCTTTTCCAGAAAGTTTTCGCCTGCGGAACGCAATTATGATGTCGGCAATCGGGAATTGTTGGCTATGAAGTGGGCATTTGAGGAGTGGCGACATTGGCTTGAGGGGGCCAAGCACCGTGTTGTGGTCTTCACCGATCATAAGAATCTGATTTACCTCGAGTCTGCCAAGCGGCTGAATCCTAGACAGGCTCGATGGTCCCTGTTTTTCTCCCGTTTTGATTTTGTGGTCTCGTATCTTCCGGGTTCTAAGAATGTTAAGGCCGATGCCCTCTCTAGGAGCTTTTTGCCTGATTCTCCTGGAGTCCTTGAGCCGGTTGGTATTCTCAAGGAAGGGGTGATTCTTTCTGCCATCTCCCCTGATTTGCGACGGGTGCTTCAGGAATTTCAGGCTGATAAACCTGATCGCTGTCCAGCGGGGAAACTGTTTGTTCCTGATAGATGGACTAGTAAGGTGATTTCTGAGGTTCATTGTTCTGTGTTGGCTGGCCATCCTGGGATTTTTGGTACCAGAGATTTGGTTGGTAGGTCCTTTTGGTGGCCTTCTTTGTCACGGGATGTGCGTTCTTTTGTGCAGTCCTGTGGGACTTGTGCACGGGCCAAGCCTTGCTGTTCCCGCGCTAGTGGGTTGCTTTTGCCTTTGCCGGTCCCTGAGAGGCCTTGGACGCATATTTCTATGGATTTTATTTCAGATCTTCCTGTTTCCCAGAAGATGTCTGTCATCTGGGTGGTTTGTGGTCGGTTTTCTAAGATGGTTCATTTGGTACCCTTGCCTAAGTTGCCTTCCTCTTCTGATTTGGTTCCGTTGTTTTTTCAGCATGTGGTTCGTTTACATGGCATTCCTGAGAATATTGTGTCTGACAGAGGTTCCCAGTTTGTTTCTAGGTTTTGGTGGTCTTTTTGTGCTAGGATGGGCATTGATTTGTCTTTTTCTTCAGCATTTCACCCTCAGACAAATGGCCAAACCGAGCGAACTAATCAGACCTTGGAAACTTATTTGAGATGCTTTGTGTCTGCTGATCAGGATGATTGGGTAGCTTTCTTGCCATTGGCTGAGTTTGCCCTTAATAATCGGGCTAGTTCGGCTACTTTGGTTTCGCCCTTCTTTTGTAATTTTGGTTTTCATCCTCGTTTTTCTTCGGGGCAGGTTGAGCCTTCCGATTGTCCTGGTGTGGATTCTGTGGTTGACAGGTTGCAGCAGATTTGGACTCATGTGGTAGACAATTTGACATTGTCTCAGGAGAAGGCTCAGCGTTTTGCTAACCGTCGTCGGTGTGTTGGTCCCCGGCTTCGGGTTGGGGATTTAGTCTGGTTGTCTTCCCGTCATGTTCCTATGAAGGTTTCTTCCCCTAAGTTCAAGCCTCGGTTTATTGGTCCTTATAACATTTCTGAGATTATCAATCCTGTGTCTTTTCGTTTGGCCCTTCCAGCCTCTTTTGCCATCCATAATGTTTTCCATAGATCTTTACTGCGGAGATATGTGGTGCCCGTTGTTCCCTCTGTTGATCCTCCTGCCCCGGTGTTGGTTGATGGGGAGCTGGAGTATGTGGTTGAGAAAATTTTGGATTTTCGTTTTTCGAGGCGGAAGCTTCAGTATCTTGTCAAATGGAAGGGTTATGGCCAGGAGGATAATTCTTGGGTTGTTGCCTCCGATGTTCATGCTGCCGATTTGGTTCGTGCTTTTCATTTGGCTCATCCTGATCAGCCTGGGGGCTCTGGTGAGGGTTCGGTGACCCTTCCTCAAGGGGGGGGTACTGTTGTGAATTCTGCTCTTGGGCTCCCTCCGGTGGTTATAAGTGATACTGCTGTGAGTTCTGCTCTTGGGCTCCCTCCGGTGGTTATAAGTGGTACTGCTGCTCCTTTGGATTTCAGCAGTTATCAGGTGCTGCCACTTATGAACAATTCTGACTGGGCTATTTAATCTGGTTAGATCCTTTAGTTAGTGCCAGTCGTCCATGGTTCCTGGACGATCCACATCTCAGTCTGGTTTCTCCTGCTTGCTGTTCTTTGCAACAAAGGTAAGTCCTGGCTTTGTTTTTGCAGTCCACATGCAGTGGGCCTTATAGTTCTGTGCATTTCTATGTTTTGTCTTGTCCAGCTTGGTCTGTATAAGGACTTTCTCATCCAAGCTGGAATCTCTGGAGATGCAGATATACCCTCCATACCTTTAGTTAGATGTGGAGTTTTTGTATTCTCTGTGGTGGATATATTGCTAGTATTTTAATACTGACCGCATAGTACTCTGTCCTATCCTTTCTATCTAGCTAGAATGGCCTCCTTTGCTAAGTCCTGATTTCAGTCTGTGTATGTTTATTCCCTCTCCTCTCACAGTCAATATTTGTGGGGGGCTGTCTATCCTTTGGGGATTTTCTCTGAGGCAAGATAGTTTTCAGTTTCTATCTTTAGGGGTATTTAATCCTCCGGCTGTGACGAGGTGTCTAGGGAGTGTCAGGAAAATCCCACGGCTACTTCTAGTTGCGGTGTTGAGTTCAGGGTCCGCGGTCAGTACAGGTACCACCTTCTCCAGAGTATGTCTTATGCTGCTCCTAGGCCACCAGATCTTAACAGACCCATCTCTAGTGGATAGACCCCCCTCTTAACAGACTTGTGCAGAAGCAAGTCAGATCCTACTCTCTCCCTCTTTGGCATGTTTCAGGCAGACATATTCCGGGAGAGGTGGATATGACATTCATCTCATGGTTTTGTAAGGAAACAGCAGGCACGTAGGAAGCAGTAACGGAACATAGTCAGAGCAAGGGTTAACAGGGGATTTAATTCTACAGTGGAAATTTTCTGAATACAAATTACTGTAAGTAGGAACACGGTAGTAAAACAAGTAACTAAGACAATACGTTCAGAGGAAACAGACTTATCAATCCGACGCAGTCCTCAGTGTAGTCCGTGGGTGCAAAAGGCGCCAAGGCAATGGTGAGGTGGAAATTCGGCATTGTCCTGGAGAGAATGGCGTCCTGGAGAAGATGGCGTCTTGGGTCCTGTTGGGCAATGTTTCCTTGTGGTCCTGATGCCGGCTTTGGGTCTGGAAGGAGAAGGAATACACAAGGCAATGTCTCTGTCCTGCACGGCGGTTTCCCCTATGTGGGGTCTGTTTAGAAGCTTATCAGTATAAAATTCACAACGGGTGATACGACTCTCCAGTCTGCATGGGCACGAAGCTATGTCCCATACCCCGGCCCTTTGTCTGAGTCAGCAGTGTCAGCGATATTGGTACAAGGCTCTGACGACAGTCTCCGTTTATCACCCTCTGGCCTTCAAGTCTTAGGCCTGCTCTCTCAGGATACTCCACATTAGGAGCTTCTACTCTGACCTCTTGAACGCTGCACATACACGCCGTAACTGTCAGATTATTCGCACGCTGCAGTTCCCTCAGCTTAACCACGCCTCCTTCTCGCAACTGCCGGGAACGGTCCAGGGCCTTAAGCTTTCCCCACTGCAACATATGTGACAGTCTCAATGGTTCTGGACCCGTCACAGAGGAAGTACGCCTAGCTGGATTCTTCTCCTTACAGTTTCACAACAGCATCTTTCATCTAGAAGATCATCGAAGTTGGTGTGTATGGTCATCACCATGGTTTCCTTGGTTTTTATCATAATTTTCTTAAGGCATGGAGCTATGCATCATAGAATTAAGGCTAATACAATCAAAATACATAGAATAGCTATTCTAAATTTTGTGAGTGCTTTTTGCCACCCATCCCACCACCCAAACCAGATGTTCTATTGATCCTTTACCCCTGAGTTTCTGCTAGTTCTTCTGATTCAGGTTAGTAAGGCCATTAAGTGTTCTGGATATGCTCCCATCTGAAGCTGTGTTGTTAGGTATGTAAGTGCAGGAGTTAGTATCCATCATTTTGCAGACTCCACTTTTTTCTACCAGGATGATGTCTTGGGCCATCCTGGTCTGGAAGGCCATGATGGATGTGGGCCTAGTTGCTCAATGAGTCCCCTTATAGCATACTAGTAAAATTAACAAACCTTTACCGATTATAGTATAGGTAGTTTATCCATTTTACATTCTTGTTTATCCCAATCATAGGAATGATTGATTCAAATCCAGCTGTTATCTCATTTCTGGCTTTGAACTCATTAGTAGGGTTGAGCGAAACGGATCGTTCATTTTCATAAGTCGCCGACTTTTGGCAAAGTCGGCGTCTCATGAAACCCGACCCGATCTCTGTGTGGGGTCGGCCACGCGGTACGCGAACTTGGCGCCAAAGTCGTGTTTCGTATGACGCGTTTAGCGCCATCTTTGCAGCCAATGAAGGAGCGGCAGAGTGATGACATAGGTGTCAGGGGGCGTACACAACTACCGGCATTTTTTCGCGTGTGTTGCAGCGATGTGCAAAGTGTAAAATCAGCGTTCGAGAGAGAGAGGAAAAGAAAAAAAACAAACAAAAAAAAAAAAACAAAAAAAAAAACTTTATTGGGTTTCATGTTTCGGCCGATCCCCTACTTTTAACGGTGGTCGGCCGATTTCACTCGGCTCGACTTTTAAGACAGTCGGGTTTCGAGAAACCCGACTCGACCCTAAAAAGATAAAAGTCGCTCAACCCTACTCATTAGGTATTCCCTGTGAGACTCCAATGGTGTCTATGTAGATATGGGGTCCCTCAGGGAGTATGTAGTTCCCTTTTACCTTCTGGGGTAGGTGGTCATCTCAGAGTACTTGATCCCAGCTGGGTAGATCAAATATATGGAAGGGCATAAGGGCTTTTATTATAGCACATCATCCTTTCCAAGGGGTCTACAGTCTGGGCCTAATTTTAATGTCATCACATAGCCAATACATGTCAAGCAATTTGTAAATTTGACCTACCAACAAGAAATCATTGCATGTGCTTCCTTCCTGAACCTGGATAACATGGTTACAGTAGTCAGTGTAACAATCCTGCCGGCATCACTGCATGGCCTCCCATCCCCTACCTGCCTTACACATCTACTTACCCATTACTCCGGGCCATGCTGTGAGTTCTGTCTTCTGCTGGCTCCATGCTGTGTGCCGCATGTCTCCTGCCTGCTCTTTACATACTTCCTGGCTGTGTGCATAGGTGGTCGGCGCCGGCACTTCCTGGTTCTTATAGAGTCAGTGTGCACCTTCCTAAGGTGTCCCCAGGCAATTGCCAAGAGGCCTCAGGTACATAAGGCATTCCCAGCCCTAGGGGAATGCCTGAGCAACGCTCTTTCCCAGTTAGTGTCTTGCTGCTGAGTTGCCAGGTCCTGTATTCCTGTGTCTCTTGTTTTAGCCACCCATAGGGGCTTCATACCCTGGCCTGTAGCTGTGTCTCTCGTTTCCGCCTCCAGGGGGCTGCATACCCTGGCTCATATTCTCTATCCTGAATCTGTTCCTGTACCTCACCTAATCTGAACTTAGTCCTGTACCTGTGACTCTTGTTTCCACCTCCAGGGGGCCGCATACCCTGGCCCGTACCCTCTATCCTGAATCTGTTCCTGTAGCTGTCCTAGTCTGAACTCAGTCCTGTACGTATGACTCTCAGTTCCGCCTCCAGGGGGGCTGCATACCCTGGCCCGTACCCTCTATCCTAAATCTGTTCCTGTACCTGACCTAGTCTGAACTCAGTCCTATACCTATGTGTACTTGTAACCTTGTCTGTCGCCTTTCCTACCCTGCTGGGTGTATCCTTGTCCTCCGCTCTCTGTGTTTACTTCTGCTTTGTTCGCTGCACACTGCGGCTTTGCTCTGCTCTCAGTTCCTCTCCTTGTGGTTCTGCCTTGCTCCTCTCCTTGTGGTTCTACCTTGCTCTACTCCTTGCGGTTCTGCCTTTCTCCGCTCCTTGCAGGTCTGCTCGTTGCTCCGCAACTAGCGGCTCCGTTCTACTCTCCACTCCGCAACCATGTGGTTCTGCTCTGCTCCTGTTCAGCACCCTGCAGGACCTCGCTTCTCCAGTCTGAACAGGTTTCTACCTGTTCCCATTAGTCACTCATTCCAGTCCATGTCTCTGTCCTTTCCAAGTCAGTCCCTGCTCCACCCCTTCCTGTATCCCACTCTTATCTGTCCATATTCCAGTCCCTCTTGTATCAGATCCTGCACCTCCAGTGTGAACAGGTCCTTATTAATTATGAGCGCGTATACTCGTTGCTCGGGTTTTACCGAGCACGCTTGGGTGGTCTCCGAGTATTTGTTAGTTCTCGGAGATTTAGTTTTAGCCACCTCAGCTGCATGATTTACGGCTGCCAGACAGCAACCAGGCAACCCCCACATGTACTCAGGCTGTCCAGCAGTCGTAAATCATGCAGCTGCGGTAACTAAAACTAAATCTCCGAGCACTAACAAATACTCGGAGACCACACGAGCAACGAGCATACTCGCTCATCACTAGTCCCTACCTGTCCCATATACCATGCATACCTGTCTATGTTCCTGACCTACCCGTACTGGTTCCAGTCCCGCTCGCTGTGCCGGCCTGCCTGTGTCTATACCTTGCCCGCTGTCCTGCCAGAGTCTCAGCCGTGCTCACCTGTCTTGCCAGGACTGTCTGCCAGTCCTGCCTGTTGACACTCGCCCGCACCGATCCGAGTGTTCAGTTTCCCAGTGGGATCAGCAGCCACAGCCAGACACCACCCTGGAGTGGTACCTGGCAGCTACCTACCGCACAAGCCTGACCTCACCATCATAGGCTCTAGCGAACACCAAGGTAGCTACTTAGTCACACCCCTTCCAGGGTAGTCTGGTTTGTGGCACAGTGGGACCACACACCCCACGCTCGTGCCAACCAGTCAGGCGCGAGCGTTACAGTTTGCTCAGGCCATGGTCCCCGCTGAGTCCCAAGGTCCTTTGCTCTCGGAGCAAGATAATTATTTTTTTTTTTTTTGCCAGCATGAGCAACTGAATGAATTTGTTTCCCCAATGGTGGTTCAGACTACTCCTGCACCTACCCGAATCGTAGTTTCTGATGTGAACTTCAATCAATTTCTGGCTTACAAAATCAACAAGCACACCGCTTTGGATCTGCCAAAGTACTATGGAGATCCTAAGGAGTGCCAAGGGTTCCTGGAGCAGTGTTTGCTGTTCATCGAATTAAATGCTTCCAGTTTCCCCTCTGATCGGGTCAAGGTGGGATTCCTTATTAGGGATGAGCAAGCATATTCGCTAGGATTCGGTACTCGGCGAGTAATGCGGTACTCGAATCCTAGAGAGTATTTCACCACTCGCCTTGCAATATTCGTATCTCCCCCCAGCACTAGCCAATCACAGTAATGCCGCAGCCTTCTTGGTTGTGGGTGGCATTACTGTGATTGTCTGGCTGCACAGCACCATAGATGAGTCATCATAGTAGGCTATGACTCATAAGCTCTATACATGCCCTGCCGGCGCTATTTTCTGCACGTTGCATCTGGAACACAGCTAGTGCTAGCATAGGGAGAGTGTGATGAGCTGCTAGGGAGAGTTGTGCTTTTGGAAATCATAGAGAAATCATCTAAAAAAAATGCAAAAGCTCTTGTGAGAGCTATTCTAGTAGTAGGTGACTGTAGTAGTACAGGGAGACAGGCAGGAGAGTTGCAGTACATACATAGAACCTCAATATCTCTGCTCTTGCTGAAAGTACTGTATAAGGTCAAGGAGTAGTGACAGTTTTCCCAGCTATTTTTGGGGTCACATTTACCTCTGCAGGCCAGTTTATTTGCTCTTGCGGTGCTGTTTGCACACTGAATAGCACGCACGTTACTGCACAACTGACACGCAGCCAGCTCCGCAGTCTTCTGTGGTGGCTGTCGAGCAAAATATTCGGCGTTAAACTCAGATCAATTTTTTGCCTTTACGGTGCTGTTTGAACACCGAATAGCAGGCATGTTACTGCACAACTGATATGCAGCCAGCTGTGTTGTCTTCTGTGGTGACTGTCGAACAAAATATTCGGTGTTAAACTCAGTTCAATTTTTTTGCCCTTGCGGTGCTGTTTGTAAAACACAAAACAGTACTAGGCTGTAGGGCTACCTTCCACAAAGCACGAACTGTTCCTTGTTCCCCAATATCTGCATCTGAACTTCTACAACCTCAAATTCCCCAAAAACCTGTTGTGAAGGGACAGGGACGTGGACGTGAGGTTGTCAGTGGTGCCTGACAAGGCGCTGAGTCAGGGAGACTGAACAAGGTTGATGCATCTATGTTCCTGCAGAAAATTCCTGGTCTGAAACATAAACGTGTCTGGAATCCAGAAGAGCAAGAGCAGATACCGTCTTGGATGGCAGATAAGGCCTCAATGAAATTTTCTAGTAGCACCCAATCCTCCACGACCACACAGTCTACTGTTGATACACAGAATGCTGGGTCATCCAATCCTCAACCTGTTCCTACTTCCCCCCCCCCAGCAGTCACAGGAAACATTTGACCCCATACTTGGCCACTACGATGATGTTTGGTACATATCCTTTGGTTGCATCTGGCCTCTCAATGCGCAACATTGAAGAGGAATGTGAGGAGGTATCGTCCATTCATGGCCAAATAATTGAAAACCCAGTGACCAAAGAAAGCCACTTTCAGCCACGTGCTGTACCGGCTCAAGAGGTGGAGGCTGATGATGAGACACAGCTGCCATCTGGCCAGCCGACAATGTCAATACAGAAGGAGGATGACTTGTACGACCAGGTGGTCGATGATGAGTCCACTGATTCTTCCTGGACCGTTGGTACGCATAGTCAACACAGCAGCACAGAGGAAGAAGGTGGATATGTAGCACCAACAAAGGCACCAAGGGCTACTGGTTTGAGCAGAGTGCGAAGTGTGTCAATGGTTGCCAAGAGCAATCCCTCTGTGCCCCAAGTGAAGGCAAGGTGGCATTCATCCTCTGTTTAGACATTTTTTTAAATAGTCCTTCTGAACCAAACCTTGCCATCTGTAGAATCTTCCATAGAAAGCTGAGCAGAGGCCAGGGAAAAGGCAACCAGAGCACCACCAGTATGCGTAAACACATGGCAGCCAAGCACCCTAATCGGCGGAACAACAGAGTACCAAATCAGTGTCTGAGTGTCAAACCACTGCCATGTCGCTTGTGATCCATCCTTCCCAATCTGCTGGCCAGGAAGCAGATGCTCATACCTCCTGCTCACAAGCTACGGTTGCAGAGACACAGGACACAACCATCCCATCCACTTGTTTGTCCTAGCCAAGAGTCTTGTTGTCCGTTCCCCAGATCTATGAAAGGAAGCGTAAATACCAACCCATGCACCCACAAGCACAAATACTAAACACGCACATTGCCAAGTTGTTAGCCGTGGAGATGTTGCCGTTTAGGCTTGTGGGGACAGTCTTTCCATGATCTCTTGGCTGTGGCTGCCCCATGGTACTCTGTTCCCAGCTGGCACTATTTTTCCTGGTGTGCCGTCCCTGCGTTACACCAGCACGTGTTAAACAATCTAAAGCGTGCTCTTACCAATGCCATAACCGGGAAGGTCCACCTAACAACAGACACGTGGACAAGTAGTTGTGAACAGGGATGATACATTTCTGTCATGGCACACTGGCTGAACCTGGTGGAGGGTGGGACAAAGTCACAAACTGGAACATCAGTTATCCTACCCAAGCCACGTATAGCGGGCACAAACTCGGTCATGGTTTCTGCATCGTTATATACGTCAAGTCTCCCCTCTTCCTCCTACTCCTCCACCTCCTCATCTTATCCTGAATTACCCTCCACATGACTCCTGTTGTGAATTCTGTTTGTGGGCTCCCTCTGGTGGCTACTGGTGGTACTGGCTGACTTCTGTCTTCTATCTCCAGTGCACCTGTTCCCATCAGGAAATGGGAGTTTCCTATATAGTCTGGCTCCTCAGTCATTCTCTTGCCGGCTATCAATGTTACCAGAGTCCCTCTGTTGCTTGCTACCTGCTCCAAAGTCTGCTTATTCAGCTAAGTTGGATCATTTGTACTTTTTGAATGTTTTTGTCCAGCATGCATTTATATGAATCTTGCTGCTGGAAGCTCTAGTGAACTGAAATGACCACTCCGGTGTCATGAGTTGATATCGGAGTTTAAGGTTATTTCAGGATGGTATTTTGTAGGGTTTTGAGTTGACCGCGAAGTCCTCTTTTGTATTTTCTGCTATCTAGTTAGTGGGCCTCTCTTTGCTGAACCTGTATTCATACTACGTACGTGTTTTCCTCTTAACTAACCGTCATTATATGTTGGGGGCTACTATCACTTTTGGGGTTTCTCTGGAGGCAAGCCAGGTCTGTGTTTCCTCTACTAGGGGTAGCTAGATCTCCGGCTGGTGCGAGACGTCTAGGGATAAAACGCAGGTACGTTCCCCGGCTATTGTTAGTTGTGCGTTAGGTTCAGCATCGCGGTCAGCTTAGATTCCATCTTCCTAGAGCTGGTCCTGATTTTGCCTATGTCCCTGCCATTGGGAACCATGACAGTATAGCCGGCCCAAATGTGTTAAATGTATTGGCTGAAGAAAGAGAGAAAAGAAGTTTCTGAAACCTTTTTTTTTTTTTTACTCTGAAGTTCTGTCTAGCCATAATTGCAGTCTGCTGCTTTTCCCTCCTCTTAATCCCTGAATGGCTCAGGTCTCAGCTGTTGAGAAATGGATATCCAGAGTTTGGCTTCAAATCTGAATAATCTTGCTTCTAAGGTTCAAAATATACAAGACTTTGTCATACATGCTCCTATGTCTGAACCTAAAATTCCTACACCAGAGTTTTTTTCTGGAGATAGATCTCGTTTTTTGAATTTCAAGCACAATTGTAAATTGTATCTTTCTCTGAGATCTCACTCCGCTGGAAACCCCGCTCAGCAGGTTAAGATTGTTATTTCCTTGCTGCGGGGTGACCCCCAGAATTGGGCATTTGCATTGGCGCCAGGGGATCCTGCGCTGCTCAATGTGGATGCGTTTTTTCTGGCTTTGGGGTTGCTCTATGAGGAACCTAATTTGGAGATTCAGGCTGAAAAAGCCTTGATAGCCCTCTCTCAAGGGCATGATGAAGCTGAAATATATTGTCAAAAATGTCGAAAATGGTCTGTGCTTGCTCAGTGGAATGAGTGCGCCCTGGCGGCGAATTTCAGAGAGGGTCTCTCTGATGCCGTTAAAGATGTCATGGTGGGGTTTCCTGCGCCCACAAGTCTGAATGAGTCCATGACAATGGCTATTCAGATTGATCGGCGTTTACGGGAGCGCAAATCTGTGCACCATTTGGCGGTGTCTTCTGAGCAGGCACCGGAGAATATGCAATGTGATAGAATTCTGTCCAGAAGCGAACGGCAGAATTACAGGCGTAAAAATGAGTTGTGCTTCTATTGTGGTGATTCTGCTCATGTTATATCAGCATGCTCTAAACGCACAAAAAAGGTTGATAAGTCTTTTGCAATTAGCACTTTACAGTCTAGGTTTATTTTGTCTGTGACTTTGATTTGTTCGTTATCATCTATTACCGTGGATGCCTATGTGGATTCTGGTGCCGCCCTGAGTCTTATGGATTGGTCCTTTGCCAGGCGCTTTGGGTTTAGTCTAGAGCCTCTGGAAGTCCCCATCCCTTTGAAGGGTATTGACTCAACACCATTGGCTAGGAATAAACCACAATACTGGACACAAGTCACTATGTGTATGACTCCAGACCATCAGGAGGTGATTTGCTTCCTTGTGTTGTATAACTTGCATGATGTCTTAGTGCTTGGATTGCCATGGTTACAAACTCATAACCCAGTCCTTGACTGGAAAACAATGTCTGTGTTAAGCTGGGGATGTCAGGGGGCTCATGGGGAAGTACCTTTGGTTTCCATTGCTTCATCTACTCCCTCTGAGGTTCCGGCATTTTTGTCTGACTACTGTGATGTTTTTGAGGAGCCTAAACTTAGTTCGCTCCCTCCTCACAGGGAGTGCGATTGTGCTATAGATTTGATTCCTGGCAGCAAATTTCCTAAAGGTCGTTTGTTCAATCTGTCAGTGCCTGAGCATGCTGCTATGCGAGAGTATATTAAGGAGTCCTTGGAAAAGGGACATATCCGTCCATCTTCATCCCCTTTAGGAGCAGGTTTTTTTTTCGTGGGTAAGAAAGATGGTTCCCTGAGGCCTTGTATTGATTATCGGCTTTTGAATAAGATTACAGTCAAATATCAGTATCCTTTGCCATTACTGACTGATTTATTTGCTCGTATTAAGGGGGCAAGGTGGTTCTCTAAGATTGATCTTCGGGGTGCGTATAATTTGGTGCGGATTAAGCAGGGAGATGAGTGGAAAACTGCATTTAATACGCCCGAGGGCCATTTTGAGTATTTGGTAATGCCTTTTGGTCTTTCTAATGCCCTTTCAGTCTTTCAGTCCTTTATGCACAATATTTTCCATGAATATCTGGATAAATTTATGATTGTGTATTTGGATGATATTTTGATTTTTTCTGATGACTGGGAGTCGCATGTTCAACAAGTCAGGAAGGTTTTTCAGGTTTTGCGGGCCAATTCTTTGTTTGTAAAGGGTTCAAAGTGTATTTTTGGGGTTCAGAAGATCTCTTTTTTGGGGTACATTTTTTCCCCTTCTTCTATTGAGATGGATCCTGTCAAGGTTCGGGCTATTTGTGATTGGACGCAACCTACGTCCCTTAAGAGTCTTCAGAAATTCTTGGGCTTTGCTAATTTCTATCGTCGATTCATAACTGGTTTTTCAAGTGTTGTTAAGCCTCTGACTGATTTGACTAAGAAGGGTGCTGATGTTGCCAATTGGTCCTCTGTGGCTGTGGAGGCCTTTCGGGAGCTTAAGCGCCGCTTTTCTTCTGCCCCTGTGTTGCGCCAGCCTGATGTTTCACTCCCTTTTCAGGTTGAGGTTGATGCTTCCGAGATCGGAGTGGGGGCGGTTTTGTCACAGAGAAGTTCCGATTGCTCAGAGATGAGACCATGTGCGTTCTTTTCTCGAAAATTTTCGCCCGCCGAGCGAAACTATGATGTTGGTAATCGGGAGCTCTTGGCTATGAAGTGGGCATTTGAGGAGTGGCGTCATTGGCTTGAGGGTGCTAGACATCAGGTGGTGGTCTTGACTGATCACAAGAATCTGATTTATCTTGAGTCTGCCAGGCGTCTGAATCCTAGACAGGCGCGCTGGTCGTTGTTTTTCTCCCGGTTTAATTTTGTGGTCTCATACCTACCAGGTTCAAAAAATGTGAAGGCAGATGCCCTTTCTAGGAGTTTTGAGCCTGACTCCCCTGGTGATTCTGAGCCTACGGGTATCCTTAAGGATGGGGTGATATTGTCTGCTGTCTCCCCAGACTTGCGACGTGCTTTGCAGGAGTTTCAGGTGGATAGGCCTGATCGTTGTCCGCCTGGGAGACTGTTTGTTCCAGATGAATGGACCAGTAGAGTCATCTTGGAGGTTCATTCTTCTGCGTTGGCAGGCCACCCTGGAATCTTTGGTACCAGAGATTTGGTGGCCAGGTCCTTCTGGTGGCCTTCCCTGTCTCGGGATGTGCGTACTTTTGTGCAGTCTTGTGATGTTTGTGCTCGGGCCAAGCCTTGCTGTTCTCGGGCTAGTGGATTGTTGTTGTCCTTGCCTATTCCGAAGAGGCCGTGGACGCACATCTCTATGGACTTTATTTCGGATCTCCCGGTTTCTCAGAAAATGTCCGTCATCTGGGTGGTGTGTGACCATTTTTCTAAAATGGTTCATTTGGTACCCTTGCCCAAATTGCCTTCTTCATCTGAGTTGGTTCCTCTATTTTTTCAGAATGTGGTTCGTTTACATGGTATCCCGGAAAACATCGTTTCTGATAGGGGATCCCAATTTGTGTCTAGATTTTGGCGGGCGTTCTGTGCCAGGATGGACATTGATTTGTCTTTTTCGTCTGCATTCCATCCTCAGACGAATGGCCAGACGGAGCGAACTAGTCAGACCTTGGAGACGTATTTGAGGTGTTTTGTGTCTGCTGATCAGGATGACTGGGTCGCCTTTTTGCCGTTGGCAGAGTTTGCTCTCAATAATCGGGCTAGTTCTGCCACTCTGGTTTCTCCTTTCTTTTGCAATTCGGGGTTTCACCCTCGTTTTTCATCTGGTCAGGTGGAATCTTCGGATTGTCCTGGAGTGGACACGATGGTGGATAGACTGCACCGGATTTGGAGTCATGTGGTGGACAATTTGAAGTTGTCCCAGGAGAAGACTCAGCAGTTTGCTAATCGTCGTCGTCGTGCGGGTCATCGTCTTCGTGTTGGGGACTTGGTGTGGTTATCTTCTCGTTTTGTCCCTATGAAGGTCTCTTCTCCTAAGTTTAAACCTCGGTTCATAGGTCCTTATAAGATTTTGGAGATTCTTAATCCTGTATCTTTTCATTTGGACCTACCAGCATCTTTCGCTATTCATAATGTCTTCCATCGGTCGTTGTTGCGGAGGTACGAGGTACCGGTTGTTCCTTCCGTTGAGCCTCCTGCTCCTGTGCTAGTGGAGGGTGAATTGGAGTATGTTGTGGAGAAGATTTTGGACTCTCGCGTTTCCAGACGGAGACTTTAATATTTGGTTAAATGGAAGGGATACGGTCAGGAAGATAATTCTTGGGTGACTGCCTCTGATGTTCATGCCTCTGATTTGGTCCGCGCCTTTCATAGGGCTCATCCAGATCGCCCTGGTGGTTCTCATAAGGGTTCGGTGCCCCCTCCTCAAGGGGGGGGTACTGTTGTGAATTCTGTTTGTGGGCTCCCTCTGGTGGCTACTGGTGGTACTGGCTGACTTCTGTCTTCTATCTCCAGTGCACCTGTTCCCATCAGGAAATGGGATTTTCCTATATAGTCTGGCTTCTCAGTCATTCTCTTGCCGGCTATCAATGTTACCAGAGTCCCTCTGTTGCTTGCTACCTGCTCCAAAGTCTGCTTATTCAGCTAAGTTGGATCATTTGTACTTTTTGAATGTTTTTGTCCAGCGTGCATTTATATGAATCTTGCTGCTGGAAGCTCTAGTGAACTGAAATGACCACTCCAGTGTCATGAGTTGATATCAGAGTTTAAGGTTATTTCAGGATGGTATTTTGTAGGGTTTTGAGTTGACCGCGAAGTCCTCTTTTGTATTTTCTGCTATCTAGTTAGTGGGCCTCTCTTTGCTGAACCTGTATTCATACTACGTACGTGTTTTCCTCTTAACTAACTGTCATTATATGTTGGGGGCTACTATCACTTTTGGGGTTTCTCTGGAGGCAAGCCAGGTCTGTGTTTCCTCTACTAGGGGTAGCTAGATCTCCGGCTGGTGCGAGACTTCTAGGGATAAAACGCAGGTACGTTCCCCGGCTATTGTTAGTTGTGCGTTAGGTTCAGCATCACGGTCAGCTTAGATTCCATCTTCCTAGAGCTGGTCCTGATTTTGCCTATGTCCCTGCCATTGGGAACCATGACAGACTCCCAAGTTGGGAACAGTGCAGCAGCGCATCGGCAAAGCGGCAATACGATCTGCTGAAGCTGATCTGTTTAGGTCAAACATCACACACTGCAGCAGAGCTGTGGAATGGAATAAAACAACAGACCGATCAGTGGCTCTCCCCACTGCAACTCGAACCCGGTCTGGTTGTCTGCGATAATGGGCGTAACCTGGTGGCGGCATTAAAGCTTGGGAAGCTGGTATACGTGCCTGCATGGCTCACGTGCTGAACCTAGTGGTTAAGAAATTTATCAAAACATACCTTGACTTGCCATACCTACTTGAGAAGGTGCGCTGTATTTGTGCCCATTACCGCCATTCCTCTACCGCTGTTGCCGATCTTGCAACGCTTGAAAAAAAATTTAGTTTGCCAAATGACCGACTCATTTACGACCTGCCCACACGGTGGAACTGAACATATATGTTGGCAAGGATTAGTGAGCAGCAGAGGGCACATAACTGTCGAGTGGGTGTGGATCGCTGACATTTGTGAGGTGCTTGATAACTTTCAGTACTGCACCAACCTTGTGATGATCAGGCTATTATCAGCGTTATCATCCCGATACTATGTACGTTGAAAGAATCACTGCATAATCTAAACATGGAATCTTTGAGTGCCCATCAGTAGGGTTGAGCGAAACGGGTCGGCAATTTTCAGAAGTCGCCGACTTCTGGCAAAGTCGGGTTTCATGAAACCCGACCCGACCCGTGTGGGGTCGGCCATGAAGTCGGCGATCTTCTGAATCTGGAATCGGAATTCCGATACCGATTCCTGATATGTTTAAGATATCGGGAACTGGTATCGGAATTCAGATTTAAGTGTAAAATAAAGAATTAAAATAAAAAATATCGCTATACTTACCCTCTGACGCAGCCTGGTACTAACCGGGAACCTTCCTTCCTTAGAATCAGCCTTCCAGGACCTTGCGGTTATGTCACGGTGACGTCGCGGCTTGTGATTGGTCGCGGCCGCCCATGTGACAAGCCGCGACATCACCGTGACATCACCGAAGGTCCTGGAAGGGCTGATTCTTAGGAAGGAAGGCTGCCGGAAAGAAGCAGGGCGCGTCCGAGGGTGAGTATATACCTAATAGGAATATACTCACCCTCGGCTTCTTTCCGGCAGCCTTCCTTCCTAAGAATCAGCCCTTCCAGGACCTTCGGTGACGTCGCGGGTTGTCACATGGGCGGCCGCGACCAATCACAAGCCGCGACGTCACCGTGACGTCACCGCAAGGTCCTGGAAAGCTGATTCTAAGGAAGGAAGGTGCCCGGTTAGTACCAGGCTGCGTCAGAGGGTGAGTATAGCGATATTTTTTATTTTAATTCTTTATTTTACACTTAAATCTGGATCCCAGGGCCTGAAGGAGAGTTTCCGCTCCTTCAGACCCTGGGAACCATTGGAAACCCAATGCACTGCATTGGGTTTCGAGTTTCGGCCGACCCCGACCCCGACTTTTTTATAGGATCGGCCGATTTCACTCGACCCGACTTTTGAAAAAGTCGGGTTTCGTGAAACCTGACCAGATCCTATAAAAGTAAAGGTCGCTCAACCCTACCCATCAGCAGTGTGTGGAGCAAGATTTCACACTGGGTGATCCTACCCAGCCCAACCAATATCATGATGAGGCAAGACTGGGTGATGAAGATGAGGAGGGAGAGGACTTATTTTTATGTGGTACAGAGGGGAGTCCCAACCCCAGCTTCAGGTCTGTCCAGCATGGGTTTGCTGGAGAGGAGGAGGAGGAGAGTCAGTGTGAGGAGATGATGGGTATTGTTCCTCCTTCTGGGGCCACAAAACATTTGCCTCAGTGCAGTTTGGCACACATGGCACAGTTCATGTCTAATTGTCTGTCCCAAGACCCTCACGTGATCCACATTTTCAACAGCAACCTATACTGGTTGGCCACCTTTGTTGATCCATGGTTCAAGGACAAATTTCCTTAGCTACTGTTGCAGTCACCAAGGGGTTTCACAGTTTAATCCATCAAGAGGGCTGTTGTTGGTCATTTGATGACAACATCAGACTCAGACACCGCTGGTAGGAGAGGTACCAGCTCTTTGCAACAGCATGCATTAATGCGGAGAGACACGCCCAGCAGGTACAAAAGAGGTGGGGGGGAAAATGTCCACAAGCTGGGCCATCTTCAATAAACCGGCTCATCAGCAAGGGCTATGTGGACCGGTAACAATGTAAAGCAGGCAGAAGTTGAACAACATGATCAATGAGTATCTAAGTGACAATACCTGTGTCCTTCCTCATGCTTCACTTCCATTTAATTACAGGGTATCCAAGCTGCACAGTTGTCCAGACCTCTCCTTATATGCCTTGGAGGTGCTGGCCTGACCTGCTGCAAGTGTGATGTCAGAGCGTGTTTTCAGTGCCGCTGGGGTGATCATCACAGTTACGCGCACACGGCTGACTACAGAGAATACAGACAGGATGACTCCCAGAAATTGGCTGGAAGCCATTTTTCAGGTGTAGTAATTATACTAAATAGCTCTGAACAACAAGATGAGGGCATTTAGTATATAATTGCTCCTCCCCTTTAAGAATGGGGGAGTGTGTGAACATGCGTACTAGGTGTGCTGCTGGGTGTTGCAGCGCTCATAGAAACGGGAAGCAGGAGAATGCAGATGATTGCTACAAGGATCCGGGGCAGTGAGTAAGCCGGCGTTCCTTCATGGAGAGGGAAGGGGACACCATGCAGTGGTTCTGGTAGTAGTGCTAAAAACACATTATGCCATCATGGATTAATATCTTTCAGGGCACACAAGCTCCTGCTGCTTACGCCAGAACATGTCAAGGCCCGTTAGAAGTTCACCAATGGCCATCTGGATGATCCAGAGGAGGCAATGTAGAAGGTCATGTGGTAAGATTGTTAGGGCACACGGGATGCGTGTGTTCTCATCTTCATTGTCTGCCGCCAAACTGGATATGAGGTTTTACAGCCGGAGAAATCAGGATACAAACGCAAGCAATTGTGTCTCAAAAGATTCCTGATCTTTATTGGTCGGACCGCTCTTTATATAATAAAAATCGGGCAGTCTCAGCACATTACATCATGGGTTTTTCCAACTTAATAATTATCACAAGTCACTTTTGATCTTACATGTTCTATGTTATTATCTTTATTACTATAGGACCATTATTCTAATGATTATTGCTTTTAGTCTATTTCTGTACCCTTATCGCCCTAATGGCTGCTTTAGGTCAGGCTGACATCTGTCTATGCATGTATTCTACTGATCTTTGGTTTATGGGGGATCAATTTACCTACGTGCAGGTAAAGGTACCGTCACACTAAACGATATCGCTAGCGATCCGTGACGTTGCAGCGTCCTCGCTAGCGATATCGTTTAGTTTGACACGCAGCAGCGATCAGGATCCCGCTGTGATGTCGCTGGTCGCTGAATAAAGTCCAGAACTTTATTTGGTCGTCCGATCGCCGTGTATCGTTGTGTTTGACACCAAAAGCAACGATACCAGCGATGTTTTACACTGGTAATCAGGGTAAACATCGGGTTACTAAGCGCAGGGCCGCGCTTAGTAACCCGATGTTTACCCTGGTTACCAGCGTAAAAGTAAAAAAAACAAACACTACATACTCACCTGTGCGTCCAGCGTCTGCTTCCTGCTCTGACTGAGATCCGGCCCTAAAGTGAAAGTGAAAGCACAGCGGTGACATCACCGCTGTGCTGTTAGGGCCGGAGCTCAGTCAGTGTCAGGAAGCAGACGCTGGGGGACGTGCAGGTGAGCATGTACTGTTTGTTTTTTTACTTTTACGCTGGTAACCAGGGTAAACATCGGGTTACTAAGCGCGGCCCTGCGCTTAGCAACCCGATGTTTACCCTGGTTACCCAGGGACCTCGGCATCGTTGGTCGCTGGAGAGCGGTCTGTGTGACAGCTCCCCAGCGATCAAACAGCGACGCTGCAGCGATCGGCATCGTTGTCGCTATCGCTGCAGCGTCGCTTAATGTGACGGTACCTTAAGTTTACTCTTGATAAGACTAGGGGATTTACACAGCCTTTTAATGTCCATCTTACCATTAGGTGTATCTTGCTACATCCTGGTACAGGGTAATAAACAGAATTAAGTCTTATAACAGTGCATCAGAAAACCTTAAAGTTACATGAATCTAATATTAAGCAAAGCGTCCATATAAGGCTACGTTCACATTTGCGTTGTTGGGCGCAGCGTCGGCGACGCAACGCAAAACGCATGCAAAACGCATGCACAATGCAGCGCTTTGTGACGCATACTTTCAATTTTGGCATGATTTTTGGCGCACAAAAACTGCATCATGCAGCGTCGTCTGCACCCTGACGCTTGCGCCAAAAATTACGCATGCGTCACAAAACGCTAGACAACGCATGTCCATGCGCCCCCATGTTAAATATAGGGGCACATGACGCATGCGCCGAGATGCGAACTCTGCTTCAGGAAAATGGCCGCCGCGATCTCCATCTGCGCACGTGCGGCATCCCGCGGCCATTTTCCTGAAGCCCCGAGCAGCAGAGCCCTCCATCTGCGCACACGCGGCCACAGGAAGATGGCCGCCCCCACCGATCACCAGGGGAATAGTGCAGATCGTGCTCTTTTTCCACACCTATGAAAGTGGATTCGGGCCTTGGGCATGCGCAAACCACTACGCCACCAACGGAAAAATAAGCAAGATCTGGGGGAAGGAACAGGGATGTCACCACACCCATTTGACCAGACCAGCCTGATTGACAGGCGAAAACGGCGACTTTGGTAACGTATTTCGGGAGCATAGGTGGGGAATCGGGGTCCCCCTATTTAACAGTATTTTTTATCTCATACGGAAAAAACGGGGTGACAGGTTCCCTTTAATAAACCATATTTCCCTCCCCCTTCTCATCCTTAAAGGGAACCTGTCACCCTGTTTTTTCGGTATGAGATAAAAATACTGTTAAATAGTGCCTGAGCTGTGCATTGCAATAGTGTATTTTGTGGACCCCGATTCCCCACCTATGCTGCCGAAATACGTTACCAAAGTAATCGTTTTCGCCTGTCAATCAGGCTGGTCTGGTCAAAAGGGCGTGGTGTCTTCCCCCAGATTTTGCTTAGTTTTTTGTTGGTGGCGTAGTGGTGTGCGCATGCCCAAGGTCCCGAAATCCTCTGCCAGGGGATTGAAAAGAGCGCGATGTTCGTTATTTCATTGGTGGTCGGTGGGCGCGGCCATCTTCCTTTGGCCGCGCGTGCGCCGAAGTGGCGCTCTGCTGGCCGTGGCTTCAGGAAAATGGCCGCGGGCATCCGCGCGTGCGCAGATGCATATCGCGGCGGCCATTTTCCTGAAGCAGAGTTCGCATCTCGGCTTCAGGAAAATGGCCGCCGCGATATGCATCTGCGCACGCGCGGATGCCCGCGGCCATTTTCCTGAAGCCGCGGCCAGCAGAGCGCCGCTTCTGCGCACGCGCGGCCAAAGGAAGATGGCCGCGCCCACCGACCACCAATGAAATAACGAACATCGCGCTCTTTTCAATCCCCTGGCAGAGGATTCGGGACCTTGGGCATGCGCACACCATTACGCCACCAACGGAAAACTAAGCAAAATCTGGGGGAAGACACCACGCCCTTTTGACCAGACTAGCCTGATTGACAGGCGAAAACGACTACTTTGGTAACGTATTTCGGCAGCATAGGTGGGGAATCGGGGTCCACAAACTACACTATTGTAATGCACAGCTCAGGCCCTATTTAACAGTATTTTTATCTCATACCGAAAAAACGGGGTGACAGGTGCCCTTTAACCCTTTCCCCTCTGTATTTTGCCTGCATCTTTCAACCCTTTATATTTCCCCTTTTTGCTGTTATTTGGTTCTTGTCTGTGTCTATATTACTGTGTATTTATAATCTGTCTCCTCCTTTTTCTTTACCAAATTTATGTCAAAAATCCTTAATAAAAACTCCTTTCACATAGAAGGCGCCTGCTGTGCCCCAAGGATGCGGCTGATCTGTGCGGTTTTGGGGCTTTTTTCTCTCATCTATGTGGAGCCTAATAAAAATACAGGTAAAAAAACTGCAGAAACGTTTTTAAGTGCAGAATCAAAGCTTTTCTGTACTATAAAAAGTGCATTAAAAATGCGGCTTCACATCTGCACAAAAATGCATCAAATAAGGGGGAGAAGATTGTTATTGTGGAGTTTGATCCTGCAGAAAACAAAAAATACACAGTATTTCTGCAACGTGTGAACACGGCCGTACAGACACAACAAAGCCGGATGTCGTATAGTGACGCTACATAAAGACGAGAAAGATCTGGAGGCTTCAACTGTGAATGAAGGAACAAACAATCCCCAGGTCCCACACACGCTGGACCAGAGACCCCTGAATCCACCTGCTCCTCTCTAGTCCCAACTGTCCCTGATACAGAGGACAGTCCCGGATTTGGGTCTACACCCTGCAGTCTCAGGCGTCTGCTGAATTTCCCTCTCTGACAACTCCTCTTCCTCCAGTGGAGAAGGAAGTGGTAAATGGGCGTGGATTGGGGTGTGGACAAAATTTGTTGCTATGTGCACCGTATGACCTGTGCTTCAAAAGTTGTGAGGTGTGCACAGTTACTTGGTGTAACACTGGTGGATGTGGACCCCCTGCAGAACGGGCCAGGCTTACCCTGGAGGGGTGTAACTAGATGTCCACTGTTGTGAATTCCGCTCTTGGGCTCCCTCCGGTGGTTGTAAGTGGCACTTTTGTGAGTTCTGCTCTTGGGCTCCCTCTGGTGGTTTTAAGTGGTATGGCTGCTCCTTGGATTTAGCATCAGCAGCTGCTTCCACTGATCGTCTTTCTGGTTCGGCTATTTTAGTCTGGCCTTATCCCTGAATCAATGCCAGTTGTCAATGGTTCCTGCTGGGAGTCACATCTCTTTTGGATTTCTCTGACATCCTGACCAGTTCAGCAAAGATAAGTCCTTGCTTGTTCTTTTGCAGTCCACTTGTTGTGGACTTAATTGTTCAGCACATTCTATGTTTGTTTTTCTAGTCCAGCTTATCAATATGGATCTATTCAGCTAAGCTGGAAGCTCTGGGCAGCAGACTTGCCCTCCACACCTTTAGTCAGGTGGTGGAGATTTTTGCATTCTCTGCGGTGGACTTTTTCTAGTTTTTATTACTGACCGCACAGTATTCCGTCCTGTACTATCTATCAAGCTAGAGGTGGCCTCCTTTGCTGCATCTTGTTTCATTCTACGTATGTCATTTCCCTCTCCACTCACAGTCAATATTTGTGGGGGGCTACCTATCCTTTGGGGATTTTCTCTGAGGCAAGATAGCTTTCCTGTTTCTACCTTTAGGGGTAGTTAGTTCTCCGGCTGTGACGAGGTGTCTAGGGAGTGATAGGAACATCCCACGGCTACTTCTACTGTTGTGTTAAGATCAGGAACTGCGGTCAGTATAGTTACCACCTGCTCAGAGCTCGTCGCATGTCGCTCCTAAACCACCAGTCCATAACAGTACAACTGGCCACAAATGAGTTTAATGCATCTCAAAAGAAGGGAAAAAAAAGAGTTCTGAGCCATTTTTTTTTTTTCTGTAGTCTGTCTTTTTTTTCCCTCTTAATCTCTGGGTGGTTCAGGATTTTGCAAAGGGCATGGATGTTCAGGGTTTGTTTTCTCGAGTGGATCAACTTGCTGCAAGAGTGCAGAGTATTCAAGATTATGTTGTCCAGACTCCGGCTTTAGAGCCCAGAATTCCTACTCCAGATTTGTTTTATGGGGACAGATCCAAGTTTTTGAACTTTAAAAATAACTGCAAATTGTTTTTTGCTCTGAAACCCGTTCCTCTGGTGATCCCATTCAGCAGGTTAAAATAGTTATTTCTCTGCTGCGTGGTGACCCTCAGGACTGGGCATTCTCCCTTGAGTCAGGGATCCGGCATTGCTTAATGTAGATGCATTTTTTCAATCGCTCGGATTATTGTATGATGAACCTAACTCTGTGGAGCATGCAGAAAAAACCTTGTTGGCCCTGTGTCAGGGTCAGGAAGCGGCAGAATTATACTGTCAGAAATTTAGAAAATGGTCTGTGCTCACTAAATGGAATGAGGATGCCCTGGCAGCAATTTTCAGAAAGGGTCTTTCTGAAGCCCTTAAAGATGTTATGGTGGGGTTCCCCACGCCTGTTGGTTTGAGCGAATCTATGTCTCTAGCCATTCAGATTGATCGGCGCCTGCGCGAGCGCAAAGTTGTGCACCATATGGCAGTGTCCTCTGAACAGAGTCCTGAGCCTATCCAATGTGATAGGATTTTGACTAGAGCAGAACGGCAGGGATACAGATGTCAGAATGGGCTGTGTTTTTACTGTGGTGATTTTGCTCATGCTATTTCTGATTGCCCTAAGCGTACTAAGAGGGTCGCTGGGTCTGTTACCATCAGTACTGTACAGCCTAAATTTCTCTTATCTGTGACCCTGATTTGCTCATTATCGTCCTTTTCTGTCATGGCATTTGTGGATTCAGGCGCTGCCCTAAACTTAATGGATTTGGAATTCGCCAGGCGCTGTGGTTTTTCTTTGCAGCCTTTGCAGAGCCCTATTCCTTTGAGAGGCATTTATGCCACACCGTTGGCCAAGAATAAACCTCAGTATTGGACTCAGCTGACTATGTGAATGGCTCCAGCACATCAGGAAGATTGCCGTTTTCTGGTGTTGCATAATTTGCATGATGTTGTTGTACTGGGTTTTCCATGGTTACAAGTACATAATCCAGTGCTGGATTGGAAATCTATGTCTGTGACTAGTTGGGGTTGTCAAGGGGTACATAGTGACGTTCCTTTGATGTCAATTTCCTCTTCCCCCTCTTCTGATGTTCCTGAGTTTTTGTCGGATTTCCAGGATTTATTTGATGAGCCCAAGTTCAGTTCCCTTCCTCCACATAGGGACTGTGATTGTGCTATTGACTTGATTCCTGGCTGTAAGTTCCCTAAGGGCCGACTTTTCATTCTGTCTGTGCCAGAGCACGGGGAGTTATGTTAAGGAGTCATTCGAGAAGGGGCATATTCGTCCGTCTTCGTCACCATTGGGAGCGGGATTCTTTTTTGTTGCCAAGAAGGATGGCTCCTTGAGACCCTGTATTGATTATCGCCTTCTTAATAAAATCACGGTCAAATTCCAATACCCTTTACCTTTGCTTTCTGATTTGTTTGCTCGGATTAATTGAGCTAGTTGGTTTACTAAGATTGACCTTCGAGGGGCGTATAATCTTGTTCGTATAAAACAGGGTGACGAATGGAAAACAGCATTTAATACGCCCGAAGGCCACTTTGAATACCTTGTAATGCCATTCGGGATCTCTAATGCTCCATCTGTGTTTCAGTCCTTCATGCATGATATCTTCCGGAATTATCTTGATAAATTCTTGATTGTGTATTTGGATGATATTTTGATTTTTTCCGATGATTGGGAGTCTCATGTGAAGCAGGTCAGGATGGTGTTCCAGATCCTTCGTGATAATGCTTTATTTGTGAAGGGGTCTAAGTGCCTATTTGGAGTTCAGAAGGTCTCTTTTTGGGGTTTTAGTTTTTCTCCCTCGTCTATAGAAATGGATCCTGTTAAGGTCCAAGCCATTCATGACTGGATTCAACCCACATCTGTGAAGAGCCTACAGAAATTTTTGGGCTTTGCTAATTTTTATCGCCGTTTCATTGCCAACTTTTCCAGTGTGGTTAAGCCCCTGACCGATTTGACGAAGAAAGGCGCTGATGTGACGAATTGGTCCTCTGCGGCTGTTGAGGTTTTTCAGGAGCTTAAACGCCGATTTACTTCTGCCCCTGTGTTGCGTCAGCCAGATGTTTCTCTTCCTTTTCAGGTTGAGGTTGACGCTTCTGAGATTGGGGCAGGGGCCGTTTTGTCACAGAGGAATTCTGATGGTTCCTTAATGAAACCGTGTGCCTTCTTTTCCCGAAAGTTTTCACCTGCGGAACGCAATTATGATGTCGGCAATCGGGAATTGTTGGCTATGAAATGGGCATTTGAGGAGTGGCGACATTGGCTTGAGGGAGCCAAGCACCGCATTGTGGTCTTGACCGATCATAAGAATCTGATTTACCTCGAGTCGGCCAAGCGGCTGAACCCTAGACAGGCTCGATGGTCCCTGTTTTTCTCCCGTTTTGATTTTGTGGTCTCGTATCTTCCAGGATCTAAGAATGTTAAGGCGGATGCCCTCTCTAGGAGTTTTTTGCCTGATTCTCCTGGAGTTCTTAAGCCGGTTGGCATTCTTAAGAAAGGCGTGATTCTTTCTGCCATCTTCCCTGATTTACGGCGGGTGCTTCAGGAATTTCAGGCTGATAAACCTGACCGCTGTCCAGTGGGGAAACTGTTTGTCCCTGATAGATGGACTAGTAAGGTAATTTCTGAGGTTCATTGTTCGGTGGTGGCCGATTATCCTGGGATTTTTGGTACCAGAGATTTGGTTGCTAGGTCCTTTTGGTGGCCTTCCTTGTCACGGGATGTGCGTTCTTTTGTGCAGTCCTGTGGGACTTGTGCCCGGGCTAAGCCCTGCTGTTCCCGTGCTAGTGGGTTGCTTTCACCTTTGCCGGTCCCTGAGAGGCCCTGGACGCATATTTCCATGTATTTTATTTAGGATCTTCCTGTGTCCCAGAGGATGTCTGTTATCTGGGTGGTTTGTGACCGGTTCTCTAAAATGGTCCATTTGGTACCTTTGCTGTCATGTTCTCAATGGCAAGAGAACATAGCATAAGCAAATATAGAAACTAGCTCTTGGAAGATGGGAACTGAGCTGACCATGAACTAAACCTAACGCACAACTAGCAGTGGCCGGGTAGCATGCCTACGTTGATTCTAGATGCCCAGCACCAGCCGGAGGACTAAATAATGCTAGCAGAGGAAAATATTAGTCCTAGCTCACCTCTAGAGAAATACCCCGAAAGGAGACAGAGGCCCCCCACATGTATTGGCGGTGAATTAAGATGAAATAACAAACGTAGTATGAAAATAGGTTTAGCAAATTTGAGGTCCACTTACTACATAGCAGAAGACAGAAAGGACACTTTCATGGTCAGCTGAAAACCCTATCAAAACACCATCCAGAAATTACTTTAAAACTCTGGCATTAACTCATAACACCAGAGTGGCAATTCCTGTTCACAAGAGCTTTCCAGACACAGTAACGAAACTACAGCTGTGAACTGGAACAAAAATGCAAAAACAAACATGGACAAGAGTCCAACTTATCTAGTAGTTGTCTAGGAGCAGGAACAAGCACAGAGAGGCTTCTGATAACATTGTTGACCGGCAAGCAACTAACAGAGCAGCAAGGTTATATAGCGACTCCCACAACTTGATGGGAACAGGTGAACAGAGAAGATGAAAACACCAGTTCAATTCCACCAGTAGCCACCGGGGGAGCCCAGAATCCAAATTCACAACAGTACCCCCCCTCAAGGAGGGGGCACCGAACCCTCACCAGAACCACCAGGGCGATCAGGATGGGCCCTATGAAAGGCACAAACCAGATCAGAGGCATGAACATCAGATGCATTCACCCAAGAATTATCCTCCTGGCCGTATCCCTTCCACTTGACCAGATACTGGAGTCTCCGTCTGGAAACACGAGAGTCTAAGATTTTCTCCACAACGTACTCCAACTCACCCTCAACCAACACCGGAGCAGGAGGCTCAACGGAAGGCACAACCGGTACCTCATACCTGCGCAATAATGACCGATGAAAAACGTTATGAATAGAAAAGGATGCAGGGAGGTCCAAACGGAAGGAAACAGGGTTAAGAATCTCCAATATCTTATACGGGCCGATGAACCGAGGCTTAAACTTAGGAGAAGAGACCCTCATAGGGACAAAACGAGAAGACAACCACACCAAATCCCCAACACAAAGCCGAGGACCAACACGACGGCGGCGGTTGGCAAAAAGCTGAGTCTTCTCCTGGGACAACCTCAAATTGTCCACCACCTGCCCCCAGATCTGATGCAATCTCTCCACCACAGCATCCACTCCAGGACAATCCGAAGATTCCACCTGACCAGAGGAAAATCGAGGATGAAACCCCGAATTACAGAAAAACGGGGACACCAAAGTGGCAGAGCTGGCCCGATTATTGAGAGCGAACTCTGCCAATGGCAAAAAAGCAACCCAATCATCCTGGTCAGCAGACACAAAACACCTCAGATATGTCTCCAGGGTCTGATTAGTCCGCTCGGTCTGGCCATTCGTCTGAGGATGGAAAGCGGACGAAAAAGATAAATCTATGCCCATCCTAGCACAGAATGCCCGCCAAAATCTAGACACGAATTGGGTCCCTCTGTCAGAAATGATATTCTCAGGAATACCATGCAAACGAACAACATTTTGAAAAAACAGAGGAACCAACTCGGAAGAAGAAGGCAACTTGGGCAGAGGAACCAAATGGACCATCTTAGAGAAACGGTCACACACCACCCAGATGACAGACATCTTCTGAGAAACAGGCAGATCTGAAATAAAATCCATCGAGATGTGCGTCCAAGGCCTCTTAGGAATAGGCAAGGGCAACAATAATCCACTAGCCCGAGAGCAACAAGGCTTGGCCCGAGCACAAACGTCACAAGACTGCACAAAGCCTCGCACATCTCGTGACAGGGAAGGCCACCAGAAGGACCTTGCCACCAAATCCCTGGTACCAAATATGCCAGGATGACCTGCCAACGCAGAAGAATGAACCTCAGAGATGACTCTACTGGTCCAATCATCAGGAACAAACAGTTTATCAGGTGGGCAACGATCCGGTCTATCCGCCTGAAACTCCTGCAAGGCCCGCCGCAGGTCTGGAGAAACGGCTGACAATACCACTCCATCCTTAAGGATACCTGTGGGCTCAGAGTTACCAGGCGAGTCAGGCTCAAAACTCCTAGAAAGGGCATCCGCCTTAACATTCTTAGAACCCGGTAGGTATGACACCACAAAATTAAACCGAGAGAAAAATAATGACCAGCGCGCCTGTCTAGGATTCAGGCGCCTGGCGGTCTCAAGATAAATCAAGTTTTTGTGGTCAGTCAATACCACCACCTGATGTCTGGCCCCCTCAAGCCAATGGCGCCACTCCTCAAAAGCCCACTTCATGGCCAAAAGCTCCCGATTCCCAACATCATAATTCCGCTCAGCGGGCGAAAATTTACGGGAAAAGAAGGCACAAGGCCTCATCACGGAGCAGTCAGAACTTTTCTGCGACAACACTGCCCCAGCTCCGATCTCAGAAGCGTCGACCTCAACCTGAAAAGGTAGAGCAACATCAGGCTGACGCAACACAGGGGCAGAGGAAAAACGGCACTTAAGCTCCCGAAAGGCCTCCACAGCGTCAGGGGACCAATCAGCAACATCAGCACCCTTCTTAGTCAAATCGGTCAATGGCTTAGCAATATCCGAAAAACCAGCAATAAATCGACGATAAAAGTTAGCAAAGCCCAAAAATTTCTGAAGACTCTTAAGAGAAGAGGGCTGCGTCCAATCACAAATAGCTTGAACCTTGACAGGATCCATTTCAATGGAAGAGGGAGAAAAAATATATCCCAAAAAGGAAATCCTCTGTACCCCAAAAACACATTTAGAACCCTTCACACACAAAGAATTAGACCGCAAAACCTGGAAAACCCTCCTGACTTGCTGGACATGAGAGTCCCAGTCATCCGAAAAAATCAGAATATCATCCAGATACACAATCATAAATTTATCCAAATAATCGCGAAAAATATCATGCATAAAGGACTGGAAAACTGACGGAGCATTTGAAAGACCAAAAGGCATCACTAAATACTCAAAGTGGCCCTCGGGCGTATTAAATGCGGTTTTCCACTCATCCCCCTGCCTGATACGCACCAAATTATACGCCCCACGAAGGTCAATCTTAGAGAACCACTTGGCCCCCTTTATGCGAGCAAACAAATCAGTCAGCAACGGCAATGGGTATTGATATTTTACAGTGATTTTATTCAAAAGCCGATAATCGATACATGGTCTCAAAGAGCCGTCTTTTTTTGACACAAAGAAAAAACCGGCTCCTAAGGGAGATGACGATGGACGAATATGTCCCTTTTCCAAGGACTCCTTTATATATTCTCGCATAGCAGCATGTTCAGGCACAGACAGATTAAATAAACGACCCTTTGGGTATTTACTACCCGGGATTAAATCTATGGCACAATCGCACTCTCGGTGCGGAGGTAATGAACCAAGCTTGGATTCTTCAAAGACGTCACGATAGTCAGACAGGAACTCAGGAATTTCAGAGGGAATAGATGATGAAATGGAAACCACAGGTACATCCCCATGAGCCCCCTTACATCCCCAGCTCAACACAGACATAGCTCTCCAGTCGAGGACTGGGTTGTGAGATTGCAGCCAAGGCAATCCTAGCACCAAATCATCATGTAGATTATACAGCACCAGAAAGCGAATAATCTCCTGGTGATCCGGATTAATACGCATAGTTACTTGTGTCCAGTATTGTGGTTTATTATTAGCCAATGGGGTGGAGTCAATCCCCTTCAGAGGAATAAGAGTCTCCAAAGGCTCTAAATCATACCCACAGCGTTTGGCAAAGGACCAATCCATAAGACTCAAAGCGGCGCCAGAGTCGACATAGGCGTCCGTGGTAATAGATGACAAAGAGCAAATCAGGGTCACAGATAGAATAAACTTAGACGGTAAGGTGCAAATGGAAACAGATTTATCAAGCTTTTTAGTGCGCTTAGAGCATGCTGATATAACATGAGTAGAATCACCACAATAGAAACACAACCCATTTTTCCGTCTAAAATTCTGCCGCTCGCTTCGGGACAGAATTCTATCACACTGCATACTCTCTGGTGACTTCTCAGTGGACACCGCCAGATGGTGCACTGGTTTGCGCTCCCGCAAACGCCTATCGATCTGAATAGCCATTGTCATGGACTCATTCAGACCCGCAGGCACAGGGAACCCCACCATAACATCCTTAATGGCATCAGAGAGACCCTCTCTGAAAGTCGCCGCCAGGGCGCACTCATTCCACTGAGTAAGCACAGACCATTTACGGAATCTTTGACAGTAAATTTCCGCTTCATCTTGCCCCTGAGATAGGGACATCAAAGTTTTTTCTGCCTGAAGCTCCAAATGAGGTTCGTCATAAAGCAACCCCAAGGCCAGAAAAAACGCATCCACATTGAGCAACGCAGGATCCCCTGGTGTCAATGAAAAAGCCCAGTCTTGAGGGTCGCCCCGGAGCAAGGAAATCACAATCCTGACCTGCTGTGCAGGGTCTCCGGCAGAGCGAAATTTCAGGGACAAAAATAATTTGCAATTATTTCGAAAATTCTGAAACCCAGATCTATTCCCCGAGAAAAATTCCGGCAAAGGAATTCTCGGCTCAGATACAGGTGCATGACAAAGTCTTGCAAATTTTGTACCTTCGTGGCGAGATTATTCAAACCTGCAGTTACACTCTGAAGATCCATTACAAACAGGTGGACACAGAGCCATTCAAAGATTAGAAGGAGAAAAAAAAAAAAAAAAAATTCTCAGCAGACTTCTTATATCTCTCCTTTCTCAGCCAAGGATTTTAACCCTTTAGTGGGCCGGTCAAACTGTCATGTTCTCAATGGCAAGAGAACATAGCATAAGCAAATATAGAAACTAGCTCTTGGAAGATGGGAACTGAGCTGACCATGAACTAAACCTAACGCACAACTAGCAGTGGCCGGGTAGCATGCCTACGTTGATTCTAGATGCCCAGCACCAGCCGGAGGACTAAATAATGCTAGCAGAGGAAAATATTAGTCCTAGCTCACCTCTAGAGAAATACCCCGAAAGGAGACAGAGGCCCCCCACATGTATTGGCGGTGAATTAAGATGAAATAACAAACGTAGTATGAAAATAGGTTTAGCAAATTTGAGGTCCACTTACTACATAGCAGAAGACAGAAAGGACACTTTAATGGTCAGCTGAAAACCCTATCAAAACACCATCCAGAAATTACTTTAAAACTCTGGCATTAACTCATAACACCAGAGTGGCAATTCCTGTTCACAAGAGCTTTCCAGACACAGTAACGAAACTACAGCTGTGAACTGGAACAAAAATGCAAAAACAAACATGGACAAGAGTCCAACTTATCTAGTAGTTGTCTAGGAGCAGGAACAAGCACAGAGAGGCTTCTGATAACATTGTTGACCGGCAAGCAACTAACAGAGCAGCAAGGTTATATAGCGACTCCCACAACTTGATGGGAACAGGTGAACAGAGAAGATGAAAACACCAGTTCAATTCCACCAGTAGCCACCGGGGGAGCCCAGAATCCAAATTCACAACACTTTGCCTAAATTGCCTTCCTCCTCTGATTTGGTTCCATTGTTTTTTCAGCATGCGGTTCGTTTGCATGGCATTCCGGAGGATATTGTGTCTGACAGAGGTTCCCAGTTTGTTTCTAGGTTTTGGCGGGCCTTTTGTGCTAGGATGGGCATTAATTTGTCTTTTTCTTCGGCGTTCCATCCTCAAACGAATGGCCAAACTGAGTGAACTAATCAGACCTTGGAAACCTATTTGAGATGCTTTGTGTCTGCTGATCAGGATGATTGGGTGGCTTTCTTGCCGTTGGCCGAGTTTGCCCTTAATAATCGGGCCAGTTCGGCTACTTTGGTTTCGCCTTTCTTTTGTAATTTTGGTTTCCATCCTCGTTTTTTCTTCGGGGCAGGTTGAGCCTTCTGATTGTCCTGGTGTGGATTCTGTGATGGACAGGTTACAGCAGATTTGGACTCATGTGGTAGACAATTTGACGTTGTCTCAGGAAAAGGCTCAGGGTTTTGCTAACCGCCGTCGGTGTGTTGGTCCCCGGCTTCGGGTGGGGGATTTAGTCTGGTTATCTTCTCGTCATGTTCCTATGAAGGTTTCTTCCCCTAAGTTCAAGCCTCGGTTTATTGGTCCTTATAAGATTTCTGAGATTATCAATCCAGTGTCTTTTCGTTTGGCCCTTCCAGCCTCTTTTGCTATCCATAATGTTTTCCATAGATCTTTGTTGCGGAGATATGTGGTACCCGTTGTTCCCTCTGTTGATCCTCCTTCCCCGGTGTTGGTTGAGCGGGAGTTGGAATATGTGGTTGAGAAAATTTTGGATTCTCATTTTTCGAGGCGGAGGCTTCAGTATCTGGTCAAGTGGAAGGGTTATGGCCAGGAGGATAATTCTTGGGTTGTTGCCTCCGATGTCCATGTCGCCGATTTGGTTCGTGCTTTTCATTTGGCTCGTCCTGATCGGCCTGGGGGCTCTGGTGAGGGTTCGGGGACCCCTCCTCAAGGGGGGGGGTACTGTTGTGAATTCCGCTCTTGGGCTCCCTCCGGTGGTTGTAAGTGTCACTTTTGTGAGTTCTGCTCTTGGGCTCCCTCCGGTGGTTTTAAGTGGAATGGCTGCTCCTTGGATTTAGCATCAGCAGCTGCTTCCACTGATTGTCTTTCTGGCTCGGCTATTTTAGTCTGGCCTTATCCTTCAGCCAGTGCCAGTTGTCAATGGTTCCTGTTTGGAGTCACATCTCTTTTTGGATTTCCCTGATATTCTGACCAGTTCAGCAAAGATAAGTCCTTGCTTTGTTCTTTTGCAGTCCACTTGTTGTGGACTTAATCGTTCAGCACATTCTATGTTTTTCTTTCTATTCCAGCTTATCAGTATGGATTTATTCAGTTAAGCTGGAAGCTCTGGGCAGCAGATTTGCCCTCCACACCTTTAGTCAGGTGTGGAGATTTTTGTAATCTCTGTGGTGGATTTTTCTAGTTTTTATTACTGACCGCACAGTATTCCGCCCTGTACTGTCTATCAAGCTAGAGGTGGCCTCCTTTGCTGCATCTTGTTTCATTCTACGTATGTCATTTCCCTCTCCACTCACAGTCAATATTTGTGGGGGGCTGCCTATCCTTTGGGGATTTTCTCTGAGGCAAGATAGCTTTCCTGTTTTTACCTTTAGGGGTAGTTAGTTCTCCGGCTGTGACGAGGTGTCTAGGGAGTGACAGGAACATCCCATGGCTACTTCTAGTGTTGTGTTAAGCTCAGGAACTGCGGTCAGTATAGTTACCACCTACTCAGAGCTTGTCGCATGTCGCTCCTAAACCACCAGTCCATAACCGTCCACCAGGTCTTCACAAGAGCCACTGGTGAAGAGGACAGGCTGGACAGCAGGTAGACACCAGGTACTACTCCAAGGTAACCAAGACTAGAGCAGCTGTTCGGGGGTCAGGGACATGAGTGTGAGGTACAACAGATAACACAACCCAACCACTAGCAGCATAAACTGCCTAGGAACCAACATTCAGCAGAGCGGTGGGTGGAGCTGCCTAATATAGGACCTGCCGGCACAGGATAGGCTGGGGAACCTAATCTCTGAAGGACACAGCAGGGATACTGTCATGGTTCCCAATGGCAGGGACATAGGCAAAATCAGGACTAGCTCTAGGAAGATGGAATCTAAGCTGACCGCGATGCTGAACCTAATGCACAACTAACAATAGCCGGGGAACGTACCTGCGTTTTATCCCTAGACGTCTCGCACCAGCCGGAGATCTAGCTACCCCTAGTAGAGGAAACACAGACCTGGCTTGCCTCCAGGGAAACCCCAAAAAGATGATAGTAGCCCCCAACATATAATGACGGTTAGTTAAGAGGAAAACACATACGTAGTATGAATACAGGTTCAGCAAAGAGAGGCCCACTAACTAGATAGCAGAAAATACAAAAGTGGACTTCGCGGTCAACTCAAAACCCTACAAAATACCATCCTGAAATAACTTTAAACTCCGATATCAACTCATGACACCGGAGTGGTCATTTCAGTTCACTAGAGCTTCCAGCAGCAAAATTCATATAGATGCACGCTGGACAAAAACATTCAATAAATACAAATGATCCAACTTAGCTGAATCAGCAGACTTTGGAGCAGGTAGCAAGCAACAGAGGGACTCTGGTAACATTGATAGCCGGCAATTGAATGACTGAGGAGCCAGACTATATAGGAAACTCCCATTTCCTGATGGGAACAGGTGCACTGGAAATAAGAGACAGAAGTCAGCCAGTACCACCAGAGGGAGCCCACAAGCAGAATTCACAACAGGATACATTCCTGTAGAGACTGGCCAATCCCCCTAAAACCAAATGGAAGCAACATACTGAGAAGCCGTGCTGTGACCATAGTGAGTAGAGAGGTGCTGAGAGGGCAGGTGAGGTTCCACCGTGACACCTGGTTAGGAGCCCACTCAGATGTTTCCCCCTGAGCTGAGCCCCTTGCTGCACCTCAGAACAAATGTAATATTATCTTCACAACCAAGTGGTAAAGAAATCAGTGACACCGGTGGGATAAAAATGCCCATTACACCCTGAGATGACTTCCCTGGTGGGTACAGTGTTCAAAATGGGGTCACTTTAGGGGGTTATCTGTCTTCACACACCTCGGGGGCTTTGTAATTGGCCCCCACAAGCGAGCACTGCCAAATTACTGCTCCAAAAGCAAAGCAGTGACTCTCCCCATTGGAGCCCGGCCGTGTGCAGTCATTTCTGGCCTCAGGTTTAGGTGAAATTTCCGTATAAATTGTGGCTCCATTTTCCTCTGTGAAACTGAAAAATTTGGACCCAAAACAACATTTTAGTGGAAAAAATAATTATTCCTCGACCAAAAATATAAAGATCTATGGAAGTGGTGGTAGAAAATGCCCCCCACCCTAGATGGATTCCCTGAGGACTGTCTATCTGAAATGGGGTCACTTTGGAGGGGGGGGGGGGGGGTCGCTGTTCTGGCCACTGCACATTATTCCAGACAAATGTACAATCCAAGAACCAAACAGTGATTCTTCCCTCCGGAGCCGCGGAAGCGAGATCTCCTGCCACATTCTGGGGGTCGCCTCATTCTCCAGAAATTGCTTTATAAATTGTGCAGCGTCCTATAAAATATTCCTGCCCGCAGCGCCCCCATCCAGCGAGTGTCTGAGAAGGGTCATTACACCGAAACGTCATGATGTTCTGATCCAAGGAGCAAGATCACATTTATCATTGCTGCGCACTGTGTACGGCATCAATGGAGGGAGCAGCGGAGATTCTCTTATCACTGGGATCCCACTCCACTCCTCACACTCAGCAAGTGTCTGCACTGCGGCCTATATACCCGAAGCCTCACACACGGCTCCGCTCTGTGCGCAGCGTACACCCAGTACTTCTGTTATATACAGTCTGCTCCGTACACCTCGTACACACACGGCTCCGCTCCGTACACCTTGTACACGCACGGCTCTGCTCCATACACATTGTACACACACGGCTCTGCTCCATACACATTGTACACACACGGCTCCGCTCCATACACATCGTACACACATGGCTCCGCTCCGTACACCCAGTGATGCTGCTATCATGAAGCAAGTTGAATGCTTTGCCTCCAGCGGTAGAGCATTCCTAAAGACAGGGGGCGGCAGAGCGGCAGCTAGAACATGTGGTGCACTGGTGCCGACTCTCCCTGCAATCCCTCGGAGTCTCTGACACTTGCAGACGGTGCAGTCAGTCAGCGACTGTGTCACACACACAAACAAGCTAATAATGTGCAGCGTGCCTGGCAGGTGACTCACTGTTACCACCCAGCTGAGGACGAGGTGCAGAGGGCGGCGTTGCTCAGTCTCCTGAGTCCTGACCTGCTGGCTGCTGTGCTGGGACTTAAAGCAGTAACCGGCATCTGCAGCAGCAGTAAGTAAAGACTGTAAAGTAACTATAAAAACATCTTTCACCCCCCATCCCCCACTGCTGCTCCTCACCCCCCACATGCTGCTTTTGAGCACAGCTCTGTCACTCACGGTCCACAGCCTCCCTCCATCAGATTATCAGACTCGGAAGTAGATAAGCTATGCTATGTGAACCAGCGGGGCTGTGTGTGGGGGTCTATATATATGTAGGCAGAAGGAATGGGATAGATAGATAGACATGGGATAGTCGAGATAGAAGGAATGAGATAAATATATCTATTCATATCTATCTATAGATATATCTATGCTATGGATAGATGTAGATAGATATCTATGTATCTATCCATATATATCTAACTATCCATATATCTATCTACATCTGTCCATAGATATATCTATAGATAGCTATATGAATAGATATATATATATCTATCTCATTCCTTCTATCTATCTCATTCCTTCTATCTCATTCCTTCTATCTGTCTATCATTCCTCCTATCTATCTCATTTCTTCTATCTATCTCATTTGTTCTATCTATCTATCTCATTCCTTCTATCTCATTCCTTCTCTCATTCCTTCTATCTCATTCCTTCTATCTATCATTCCTTCTATCTATCTCATTCCTTCTATCTCATTCCTTCTATCTATCTATCTATCTCATTCCTTCTATCTATCTCTCATTCCTTCTATCTCATTCCTTCTATCTATCTCATTTCTTCTATCTATCTATCTCATTCCTTCTGTCTCATTCCTTCTATCTATCTATCATTCCTTCTATCTATCTATCTCATTCCTTCTATCTATCTCCCATTCCTTCTATCTATCTCATTCCTTCTATGTATATATTTATCTAATTCCTTCCATCTATCTATGTATCTATCAAATTCCTTTTATCTCATTCCTACTATCTATATACTTATCTCATTCTTTCCATCTATCTATATCTATGTATCTATCTATCTATCTATCCCATTCCTTCTATCTATCTCATTCCTTCTATCTATATATTTATCTCATTCCTTCCATCTATCTATCAATCTATCCCATTCCTTCTATCTATCTAATTCCTTCTATCTATCTCATTCCTTCTATCTATATATATATCTCATTCCTTCCATCTATCTATCTATCTATCAGAAACAAGACCTCAGATACAGATAACATTGCCATAGAACACAGTCCCGTCTGGAATACGCAGGACTGATGGGGTAAATACCCTGAGATACTTCTACGAATATAAAAGACCAAAAGAAATGAAGTATAATAACTCAGAAAAAGTTTTTTATTTCGTATAAAAATTGAATGTTTATTAGTGCTAAATCAGCAACATTAAAAATTATATATATCGGAAACAACATATCCAGATATATAATAATGACACAATACAAAGACATTCGAATATTGAGAAAAGGGTGCAATAAAAACAATGTTACACCATAGATAAAGGCAAAAACAATGGGTTGGGGGGGGATTTTTTAGGGGGTCATGGGTATTTAGTAATATACAGTAGTAGCTGCTGCCTATAGTGGCGGATAAAGTGCACAGTGCTAAAGAAATCCCCTGGCAGCTACGGTATATCAGATGGGAGCATAATATCTAGTACCGGGCAAATGGCCCATAGCTCAGCAACACCCACAACAATCAAAGTGTACAATGACTAAACCCCTATCCCCATCTTACCCTTGTCCTTCTCCATGGTAAACAACACGCGCCCCTACGCGCGTTTCTCCCACAGCTTCGTCGGGCATAGTCAACATAGACTATGCGGGCCCCCCGACGAAGCTGTGGGCGAAACGCGCGTAGGGGCGCGTGTTGTTTACCATGGAGAAGGACAAGGGTAAGATGGGGATAGGGGTTTAGTCATTGTACACTTTGATTGTTGTGGGTGTTGCTGAGCTATGGGCCATTTGCCCGGTACTAGATATTATGCTCCCATCTGATATACCGTAGCTGCCAGGGGATTTCTTTAGCACTGTGCACTTTATCCGCCACTATAGGCAGCAGCTACTACTGTATATTACTAAATACCCATGACCCCCTAAAAAATCCCCCCCCAACCCATTGTTTTTGCCTTTATCTATGGTGCAACATTGTTTTTATTGCACCCTTTTCTCAATATTCGAATGTCTTTGTATTGTGTCATTATTATATATCTGGATATGTTGTTTCCGATATATATAATTTTTAGTGTTGCTGATTTAGCACTAATAAACATTCAATTTTTATACGAAATAAAAAACTTTTTCTGAGTTATTATACTTCATTTCTTTTGGTCTTTCATCTATCTATCTATGTATCCCATTCCTTCTATCTATATACTTATCTCATTCCTTCCATCTATCTATCTATCTATCTATGAATCTATCTATCTCATTCCTTCTATCTATCTCATTCCTTCTATCTATCTACACTCACCGGCCACTTTATTAGGTACACCATGCTAGTAACGGGTTGGACCCCCTTTTGCCTTCAGAACTGCCTCAATTCTTCGTGGCATAGATTCAACAAGGTGATGGAAGCATTCCTCAGAGATTTTGGTCCATATTGACATGATGGCATCACACAGTTGCCGCAGATTTGTCGGCTGCACATCCCTGATGCGAATCTCCCGTTCCACCACATCCCAAAGATTTCATGTTGTTTACGCCAAATTCTGACCCTACCATCCGAATGTCGCAGCAGAAATCGAGACTCATCAGACCAAGCAACGTTTTTCCAATCTTCTACTGTCCAATTTCGATGAGCTTGTGCAAATTGTAGCCTCAGTTTCCTGTTCTTAGCTGAAAGGAGTGGTACCCGGTGTGGTCTTCTGCTGCTGTAGCCCATCTGCCTCAAAGTTCGACGCACTGTGCGTTCAGAGATGCTCTTAGGCCTACCTTGGTTGTAACGGGTGGCGATTTGAGTCACTGTTGCCTTTCTATCAGCTCGAACCAGTCTGCCCATTCTCCTCTGACCTCTGGCATCAACAAGGCATTTCCGCCCACAGAACTGCCGCTCACTGGATTTTTTTTCTTTTTCGGACCATTCTCTGTAAACCCTAGAGATGGTTGTGCGTGAAAATCCCAGTAGATCAGCAGTTTCTGAAATACTCAGACCAGCCCTTCTGGCACCAACAACCATGCCACGTTCAAAGGCACTCAAATCACCTTTCTTCCCCATACTGATGCTCGGTTTGAACTGCAGGAGATTGTCTTGACCATGTCTACATGCCTAAATGCACTGAGTTGCCGCCATGTGATTGGCTGATTAGAAATTAAGTGTTAACAAGAAGTTGGACAGGTGTACCTAATAAAGTGGCCAGTGAGTGTATGTATCCCATTCCTTCTATCTATATACTTATCTCATTCCTTCCATCTATCTATCTATCTATGAATCTATCTATCTCATTCCTTCTATCTATCTCATTCCTTCTATCTATCTATGTATCCCATTCCTTCTATCTATATACTTATCTCATTCCTTCTATCTATCTATCTATCTATCTATCTATCTATCTATCTATCTATCTATCTATCCCATTCCTTCTATCTATATATTTATCTAATTCCTTCCATCTATCTATCAATCTATGCCATTCCATCTATCTATCTATCTATCTATCTATCTATCTATCTATCCATCCCATTCCTTCTATCTATCTCATTCCTTCCATCTATCTATTTTCTATCTATATTTATATCTATCTATTATCTATCATCTATCTACCTATTTGTGTGTGTAATGGAGTGCGGGTTGGACAAATGTAAAAGAGGAGATTGGACAAGAAATGACATCACAAATCTTTTTTGTTCAATAATACATCTTTATTTAGCTTTCAAAAATGCATAAAAAAAAATCAAAATACGCTTTAAAAGCACGCCAAAAAATGCATCAAAAACGCACCTGCGTTTTCTGCCAAGAGATGCAGAATCAGTGCCTGCAAAATACTTAAATCATCTTATCAAAAAAACTGGAGACCTCAATTAAAAATAGCAGACAAATCTTTATTATACACAATAAATATTCATCAAAACACAAAAATTATAAGGTAGTACATTTAGGCTATGTGCACACGTTCAGGTTATTTCGCTTTTTTTCGCGTTTTTTCACGCTAAAAACGCTATAAAAACTTAAAAAGGCATGCATTATGCATTCTATCATTTAGAATGCATTCTGCATGTTTTGTGCACATGGATGCGTTTTTTTCCGCGAAAAAAATGCATCGCGGTAAAAAAATGAGCATGTTCATTAATTTTGCGGATTTTCTGCGTTTTTCCCGCGATTCCCATTTACTCGCGTTAGGCGAGAAAAGAGTAAACCAGATTTATTTGTACTGATTTGACTACGTGGGTGGGGGGGGGCGCCGTTTTGCAGTTCGCCTCAGGCAGCAGAAAGGCTAGGTTCACCCCTGCGTACACCTCGTACATGCACGGCTCTGCTCCGTACACCTCGTACACTCATGACTGCGCTCCGTACACCTCACACACACCCGGCTCTGCTCCGTACACCTCGTACACACATGGTTCCGCTCCGTACACCTCGTACACACATGGCTCCGTTCCGTACACCTCACACACACCCGGCTCTGCTCCGTACACCTCGTACACACATGGCTCCGCTCCGTACACCTCGTACACACATGGCTCCGCTCCGTACACCTCGTACACACACGGCTCCGCTCCGTACACCTCGTACACACACGGCTCCGCTCTGTACACCCCGTACACACACGGCTCTGCTCTGTACACCTCGTACACACACGGCTCCGCTCCGTACACACACGGCTCCGCTCCGTACACCTCGTACACACATGGCTCCGTACACCTCGTACACACACGGCTCTGCTCCGTACACCTCGTACACACACGGCTCAGCTACATCCACACTGTAAACCCCTCCTGACCCCACACATAAACTTCCCCTCATCCAGCACCATGACAACCAGCACAGCACAGTCCTGCATACACTGAGGCCCCTGATCATGTGACCCCCTGACTCCTCCCCTCCTGTGACCTCATCACAGGTCCTGTGCGCACAGTGCAGCCATTCAGCTCCTCTGCTGGAGTTGCCCTTTAAGATCAGGTAACGGTTTGGCAGAAGTCTCCTGCAGAAAGTACAGTTCCCCCATAAGTGACTGGATCCTGCAGATCTCTGGAGGTGCAGATCTCGGGCCTTGGCCGCTTTCTTGTGCCCCGTGGTACATTAACCCTTCCAAGTGTGTGAGCCCTCAGTGATATTACAGAGCACTGGATTCAGGGCAGTCCTAGTGCTGACTGAGCCGTGCGCCTCCATCTATAGTTCTGTTGTGGTAGGTGGTGGAGCCGCTCTTTCCTCTGCATTGTTGGTAGTGAAATAGACTTGTCCATTGTCAGGATGGACGCTGAGATCCCTTGTAGTCGGTTGTGTGATGCAAGTCTGGCAGTGTGCTCCGGCCTATCACAGGGGCAGCATCTGCACGTCTGAAATCATCCTCAGACAATATTAACCCCTTTCTGATATGTGACATACTATCCCGTTGAGGTGGTGAGGGCCCATATGACCCCAGATGGGATAGTACATCATAGCGATCGGCCGCGCTCACGGAGGAGCGCGGCCGGGTGTCAGCTGACTATCGCAGCTGACATCCGGCACTATGTGCCAGGAGCGGTCACGGACCGTTCCTGGCACATTAACCCCCGAAACACTGCAATCAAACATGATCGCAGTGTTCGGGGGCATAGGGAAGCATCGCGCAGGGAGGGGCTTCCCTGAGACCCTTGGTACAATGCAATGTGCTCTCGTTGTACCGAGCATCTCCTCCCTGCAGGCCCCAGATCCAAAATGGCCGCGGGGCTGCATCCGGGTCCTGCAGGGAGGTGGCTGACAAGTGCCTGCTCAGAGCAGGGGCCCGGAAGCCTCTCTGCAGTGCACGTCAGATCAGCGATCTTACACTATAACATGAGGAGGTGACCCGTTCCCCTATTTCTTAGCTACCATCTCTACTCACATTTAGGTAAATATTTCATGGCTGCCTGATCTTTTGTTTCTGTGCAATTCTTTGATTTGGCTACTGCCTTATGTATTTAACTCCTTTCTGATAGTAGGCATTGCACTGCCATCTAGTGACCACTCTGGAGTATTCCATTCACCTCTTGTATAGGAGTGGGTTTTTTTTTTTGTTTTCTCCACCCTTTAGTCACAATCAGGCCGGCGTCACACTTGGCGTAAGACAATACGCCACGTATTATACGTCCGTACTACGGCCGTAATACGGAGAAATGTTCCCAAAATAGTGATCCGTAGTCAGGGTGTTTCAGCGTATTTTGCGCATGGCATCCTCCGTATGTAATCCGTATGGCATCCGTACTGCGAGATTTTCGCGCAGGCTTGCAAAACCGACATCTAATGGATTTATGTGCTCAAATGTTCGGGAAAACATATATACAGTATATATATATATATATATATATATGTCATTGTGACACATATATATATATTCTGTATTTAGATTTCAATCAGCGCGATATCTGTGAACAGCCGGTAATTCAATTGCCGGCTTTTCATTTCTCCTGCACAAACCCGACAGGATATGAGACATGGTTTACATACAGTAAACCATCTCATATCCCCCTTTTTTTTGCATATTCCACACTACTAATGTTAGTAGTGTGTATGTGCAAAATTTCAGCGCTGTAGCTGCTAAAATAAAGGGTTAAATGGCGGAAAAAATTGGCGTGGGCTCCCGCGCAATTTTCTCCGCCAGAGCGGTAAAGCCAGTGACTGACGGCAGATATTAATAGCCAGGAGAGGGTCCATGGTTATTGGCCCCCCCGTGGCTAAAAACATCTGCCCCCAGCCACCCCAGAAAAGGCACATCTGGAAGATGCGCCTATTCTGGCACTTGGCCACTCTCTTCCCACTCCCTGTAGCGGTGGGATATGGGGTAATGAAGGGTTAATGCCACCTTGCTATTGGAAGGTGACATTAAGCCAGATTAATGATGGAGAGGCGTCAATTATGACACCTATCCATTATTAATCCAATTGTAGGAAAGGGTTAAAAAACACACACACATGATTGAAAAGTATTTTAATGAAATAAACACAGCGGTTGTTGTAATAATTTATTGTTCTCTCAAATCCATTTGCAGTCCCTCGCTTGGCAACATAATAAACGCACAAGATACATACCTTCTGATGTACTGTCAGGTCCAACGATGTAATCCATCTGAAGGGGTTAACTAATATTACAGGCAGGAGCCCTGCTATAATGCAGCTGTGCTCCGTGCTTGTAATTCCCCTGCGAATGAATGAAATGTAGGTCATTGACCTACATTTCATTCATTCGCGGTGAGGCGCCCTCTGGTGGATGTTCTCATGAACTGCAGCCTGGGAACTTTTTCCCACGCTCCAGGTCATATGAGGACATCCACCAGGGGGCGCATCACCGCGACTGAAGGAAATGTAGGTCAATGACCTACATTTCATTCATTCGCCGGGGATTACAAGCACGGAGCACAGCTGCATTATAGCAGGGCTCCTGCCTGTAATATTAGTTAACCCCTTCAGATGGATTACATCGTTGGACCTGACAGTACATCAGAAGGTATGTATCTTGTGCGTTTATTATGTTGCCAAGCGAGGGACTGCAAATGGATTTGAGAGAACAATAAATTATTACAACAACCGCTGTGTTTATTTCATTAAAATACTTTTTAATCATGTGTGTGTGTGTTTTTTAACCCTTTCCAACAATTGGATTAATAATGGATAGGTGTCATAATTGACGCCTCTCCATTATTAATCTGGCTTAATGTCACCTTACAATAGCAAGGTGGCATTAACCCTTCATTACCCCATATCCCACCGCTACAGGGAGTGGGAAGAGAGTGGCCAAGTGCCAGAATTGGCGCATCTTCCAGATGTGCCTTTTCTGGGGTGGCTGGGGGCAGATGTTTTTAGCCACGGGGGGGCCAATAACCATGGACCCTCTCCTGGCTATTAATATCTGCCCTCAGTCACTGGCTTTACCGCTCTGGCGGAGAAAATTGCGCGGGAGCCCACGCCAATTTTTTCCGCCATTTAACCCTTTATTTTAGCAGCTACAGCGCTGAAATTTTGCACATACACACTACTAACATTAGTAGTGTGGAATATGCAAAAAAAAGGGGGATATGAGATGGTTTACTGTATGAAAACCATGTCTCATATCCTGTCGGGTTTGTGCAGGAGAAATGAAAAGCCGGCAATTGAATTACCGACTTTTCACTAACACCGCTGCGTATTTCTCGCAAGTCACACTGCTGGTCCGTGTGGAATCCGTATTTTTCTCGCCCCCATAGACTTTCATTGGCGATTTTTTTGCGCAGTACGCTGACAAACGCAGCATGCTGCGATTTTGTACGGCCGTAGAAAGCCGTATAATACTGAACCGTAATATACGGCTAATAGGAGCAGCCCCATTGAGAATAATTGTGCCGTATGTTATGCGAGTTTTACAGACGTAGTTTCTGCGCTCTTACGTCCGTAAAACTCGCCAGTGTGACGCCGGCCTCAAATTTATTACTATTGATACCAAAAATCCATGCCTTTATATTATGATGTGATGGTATAGCTATATTATACATTCATACATATATTTTTTGCTACTTGTTTTGTTATATCCTTTCAGTAAATATAAGACTGCAATATGGTTTGTTAAAGAGACGTTTCACGTCCATCCATATTGCCAGTTTCTTTTTCTTTTTCTTTTCCCTCTCTAGGGATACTCTTTCAAGTCTAGCAATACTATATATAAAAAATACACTGCCATCTGGGTTCTTTTAGGTCACCTCCTGATCTTGTTTGGAGGTCCAATTTTTCCATCATCCTGTTTTTTAAGATTTGTAATTTTCAATAATATGTCAATAAAGATATTGTTACTTTTTATTCACTTATGTGTCACTTCATACCTGGTTAGGTAATCGATGTTAACAGCTAATAACTGAAGTGCTATTTTCTGCCTAAAAAAAATCTTTTTCGGATTATGAGATTAATTATTCAGTATTTTGTGTGACATATCTCTGTGATTTAAGGGCATAAAAATTCAAATTTGGAAAATTGCGAAATTTTCAAAATTTTCGCCAAATTTCCATTTTTTTTCACAAATAAACGCAGGTAATATCAAAGAAATTTTACCACGATCATGAAGTACAATATGTCACGAGAAAACAGTGTCAGAATCACCGGGATCCGTTGAAGCGTTTCAGAGTTATAACCTCATAAAGGGACAGAGGTCAGAATTGTAAAAATTGGCCCGGTCATTAACGTGCAAACCACCCTTGGGGGTAAAGGGGTTAAGGATAATCCCCGCGCTAATTATATCAGGAGTATCATGAATTGGACCAGTAAATATGGTACATATGGATAATTCTGATAATATACTCATTTGAATTGTTATTCGTGGTATGGGTTGCTAGGGATCCATGCAGGAAATCTGTTTGTGGTGAGCATAATACTTGGGAGTGTTGCTCCCTTGGGACCAAGTGAGTATATTATCAGAATTATCCATATGTACCATATTTA